>NC_139159.1:30923671-31596076 GCF_964270905.1 Leucopleurus acutus | reverse complement strand
AATTCAAAAAGAGTCATGTACCACAATGTTCATTACAGCTCTATTTACAATAACCAGGACATGGAAGCAACCTAAGTGTCCATTGCCAGATGAATGGATAAAGAAGATGTGGCACATATATACAATGGAATATTACTCAGCCATAAAAAGAAATGAAATTGAGTTATTTGTAGTGAGGTGGATGGACTTAGAGGCAGTCATAGAGGGTGAAGTAAGTCAGAAAGAGAAAAACAAATACTGTATGCTAACAGATATATATGGAGTCTAAAAAAGAAAAGGTTCTGAAGAACCTAGGGTCAAGACAGGAATAAAGACACAGACATAGAGAATGTACTTGAGGACACGAGGAGGGGGGATCGTAAGCTGGGATGAAGTGAGAGAGTGGCATCACATATATACACTACCAAATGTAAAATAGATAACCAGGGGGAAGCAGCCCCATAGCACAAGGAGATCAGCTTGGTGCTTTGTGACCACTTAGAGAGGTGGGATAGGGTGGGTGGGAGGGAGATGCAGGAGAGAGGAAATATGTGGATATATGTATATGTACAGCTGCTTCACTTTGTTATAAAGCAGAAACTAACACACCATTGTAAAACAATTATACTCCAATAAAGATGTTAAAAAGAAAAAAAAAAGCACAATGATATCACCTCATGCCTTTAAAAGGGCTAGCATCAAAATGACAAGAGAACAAATGTTAGCAGAAATGTGGAGAAAGGGAATCCTATACAAAAATGCAAGAAGATAATACTATAAATCTCAGAATATTTATTTTCTCTGGGGGAGAGGAATGTGGTTGAATTGGGACATGTAGTGTGTGTGGCAAAGTTCTATTTTTTGACCATAGTAAGGTCACAATGTATTTATTGTAGAATACTGTATTAAGCCATATATTTGATTTAAATGATTTTGTTTGTGTTTGATTACAATGTAGTTTTTTTAAAATAGTGAAAGTGAAATAAAGACATTCCTAGTCAAATAATAACAGAAACATGAATGTTTAACAATTCACCTGCACTAAACAAATTATTAAAAATCATTGTTAAGGCAGAAGAAAATTGATCCCACACAAATGCAAACAATGAAGAAAGAAATTAAGAGCAATAGAATAAGCAAAAAAATCAAAAGCTGTTAATTATTACTGACAATTTACAACAACAATAATAATGTTTCGTAGCTTTACATATATGTAGAGTCAAAATACATGACAGCAATAATAAAACTGGTGGGAGTAATTAAAGCTTTCTGGTTTTTGTTATTATCTAGGTTATGGTAAAACTGTTAATATATACTAAAATCTGAGGATACAGGTTATAATTTCTAGGAAAAATATTAAAGGACAGCTAAAGAATGTAAAACTAACAAGCTAATAACAGGGAAAATGGAATGGTAAAATACACTAAATCCAAAAGAAGATCAAAGAAGGGACAAAAAGGAACATAAAACAAATGGAACAAATAAAAATATAGAAAGATGAAAGATATACTGGTAACTGTACTAAATATAAATGAACTGAAGATTCCAATTGACAAAATATATTGTCAAACTTCATAGAAAACAAGCAAAAACATACAAATCTAGGAGTTTTCCTTTCAGGAGACAAATCTTAAATTTGAGATTATAGTGACCTGGAAAATGAAAATATAAAATGCAATAGTGTAAGGGAGGTCGGAAAGAGTATAATAGGACAAATAAGATAAAATATTTAAGGATTAGAACTCTCATTATTCACAGATGAAATGGTCATATTTATAGAAAATTTAAAGAATTTAATCACAGACTATTAGGGTTTTCAGTGAATTTCTCCAGGTTACAACTTATAAAGTTAATTCAGGTATACCTAGGAGATATTGCAGGTTCAGATCCAGATCACTGCAATAAAGCAAATATTGCATTAAAGAGAGTAACACAATTGTTTTGGTTTCCCAGGGCATATAAAAGTTATGTTTACACTATATTGTAGTCTATTAAGTGTGCAATGACATCATGCCTAAAAATCAATGTACATGCCTTAATTTAAAATTATTTTCTTGCTAAAAAAATGGTTACCAACATCTGAGTTCTCAATGAGGTATAATCTTTCTGCTGGTGGAGGATTTGAAATATTGTGAGAATTACCAAAATGTGATACACAGACTCTAAGTGAGCAAATTCTATTAGAAAAATAGTGCTGACAGTCTTTGACACAGGGTTGTCACAAAAATTCAATTTGTAAAAAATGCAATATATATGCATTTTTTAGAAGTGCAATAAAGAGAAGTGCAATATAATGAGGTATGCTTGTATATAAAAATCTGTTTTCTGTACACTATCAGTAAACAAATTGAAAAATAATATAAAAATATACTTAAAATGATATTAAGAGTAATCAAGGGCTTCCCTGGTGGCGCAGTGGTTGGGAGTCTGCCTGCCAACGCGGGGGGCGCGGGTTCGTGCCCCGGTCCGGGAGGATCCCGCGTGCCGCGGGGCGGCTGGGTCCGTAAGCCATGGCCGCTGAGCCTGTGCTCCGCAACGGGAGAGGCCACAACAGTGAGCCCGCATACCATAAAAAAAAAAAAAAAAAAGAGTAATCAAATACCAAACGTAACAAATCTAATGAAAATTAAGCAAGATCTGTAGACAGGAAAACATAAAATATTATAGAAAAAATATTGAAGAAGCTCTAAATAGACAGAGGGGATATACCATGATCATGTAGTGTAATGAGAGTTTCAATAATGTAAGCTGTCAATATTATTGAAACTGCATTGGGGTTTAAGGCAATCCCAATCGAAACTCTGACAGAGATAGAAAGAGAGAGTAAATTAACAAAGTTAATCTAAAATATATATGGAAATGAAAGGTGCAAAAGTAGCCAATATCATTTTGAAGTACGAGAACAACTTGGAAGGATATAAGCTACCAATTATCAAGAATTAGAATAAATTATAGTTATTAAATAGTATAGTATTAAAAAGTAAAATGAGGTTTTTAAATGTGTTTATCCCATTTATTGAAATTGAGCAGGACCCTGTGGGATCCTCTTGGGTACAAAAACCTTTATGTGTCCCCTTTTTCTTATTTGTAGGAAAAAGGCTTTCAGCCTTCTTTATCTTCCCTGAGTTTCAAAGAGCAGATTCAAACAGCTACCAATTAGAGGAGTGAGGGAATGCAGAATGAAACATTATTGCAGTTATGGGGCAAAGTCCTGGTTTCTCCTTCAGGGGATGTGGATAACAATTTGATATATATTTCTGAGTTCCTCTACAAGAAACAGGGAACCCCCACTCAGGAGGAGGATGGTAACTTCAGGTTGAGAGCAAGCACATGGACCCAGACTGGTTTGAATTAGAAAGCCGATTCCCATAACTCCACCCTGTTACCTCACCATCACCAACAAACAATCAGAGGAAGGTCACACACCATGAAACTCTCCCCCCAAATTTTGCCTATAAAAACTCTTCCTGGAAAACTATTGGGAAGTTTGGGTCTTTTGAGCATAAACTTCCTGTTCTTCTTGAATGACCTTTCTTTGCTTGAAACTGTGATGTTTCAGTTTGTTTGGCCTCACAGTGAGTCAGACACATGAATTTGGGCTTGATGATATTATGACAAAGTAAACACCAAAATCCAAATGGAAAATAATTATGTTTTAATACACGTATCCACCTGGATATTTCTAAGGGGTAGGAGTTGGGGGTGGGGGGAACGTACCTCTATCACTACCTAATAGAATCCTTAAAAATCAGTTTTAGATAGATTGTCAATTTAAATGTGAAAGCTTTTAGATGAAAACACAGAATATCTTCACTAAGCTATAGCGTGAAAATTTGTGTTCCCCAAAATTCATATGTTAAAACACTAATGCCAAAGGTGATGGCATTAGGATGTGGGGCCTATGGGATATGATTAGGCCATGAGGTTGGAGGCCTCATGAATGAGATGAATGCCATTATAAAAGAGGCCCAAGAGAGCTACCTGGCCCCTTCCACCATGAGAGGATACAAAGAGAAGTCTGAAACCCAGAGAAGACCCCTTACCGAACTACCCTAGCACTCTACTCCAATCTCAAACATGAGAAATAAATATCTGTTGTTTATAAGCTACCCAGTCTCTGGTGTTTTTTTATATAGCACATATAGCCTAAAACACTAGGAGCAGGCAAAGGTTATTTAATAGGACATGAAAAGCAGCAACTGTAAAGAAAGAGTTAATAAATTTTACATACATTAAAATAAGAACTTCTTTTTATCAAAGACCACACAAAAAAGTACAAAGGCAAGACACAGCATGGAAAAAGATACTCATGTACTGAGTTGTATGTCATATTTTAACCAAACATTTAAATTAAAAAAAAAAAACTATACCTTTAAAAGCTTTAAAATATGCATATTGATATGTTTAGAATAGAAAACAGTAAATGAAACAACACAAGGTCTCAGTTCAAAATGGCAATGAAGGAAGATCCTAAGCTCACTTACTCCCAAGGACACACTGAATCTATAATTATATATGGAACAATTTCCACAAAAAAAAAAAAAAAAAAAAAGGAAAAAGTAGCTTAGTGACTCATACATATCAGGCAAACAAGGAAAAAAAAAACACATCAAGCAAGTAGAAGAGGCTGAGAAACAATCTCATTATTAACCGCACCTCCTGCATGGTGCCACACACTTGGGAGGGAACCCAAAATCCAGAGCTTTTTCCTGAGGAGTAAAGGGCTTGATCCCACATCAGGCACTCCAAGTTTTAAGACCCCCACCTGAGAGATGAGCACCCAAAATATCAAGCTTTTTCTTTTTTTTTTTTTCTTTTTGTGGTGCACAGGTCTCTCACTGTTTTGGCCTCTCCCGTTGTGGAGCACAGGCTCCGGACACGCAGGCTCAGTGGCCATGGCTCAACGGACCCAGCCTTGTTTTTATCAATATATCTGATGCCCAGGGTTTTGTGGCTGCTGCCCAGGGGACAGCATTTGATGTCCTGTCTCTGCTGGTCAGTAGAGCTTGTGTTCCTGGATTCCATGTGACTGTAACAATTGGAGAGACAGTTTTTCACCAGCTACCATCACCGGGGCACCGCACAGACAGCAGACACAACTCTAGTCTTTCTGTGATAGAGGCCTATTTGCTTTGACCTGAGAGACAGACATCTGGTATGATATACATCTAGAGGCCTACAAAGGTGTTCTCAAGGGACAAGGATCAGTGGGCATCATCTTTGCCATTTCTATTTGTTACTTTTTAGCTCACTGGTATCTACTGGAAAGGACCTTCTACCTTCCTCTGGTATCCTGATTTTTCCATCTGCCTCTCAGCAGATATCTCTAGGTAACCAAGCTCTGATGGCCAGCAGGATTTATGTTTGCAGTCCCACAGGACTGCATATATATGTATACTTTAAAACTTGCTTCCTGGGCTTCCCTGGTGGCACACTGGTTGGGAGTCCACCTGCCGATGCAGGGGACATGGGTTTGTGCCCCGGTCTGGGAGGATCCCACATGCCATGGAGCGGCTGGGCTCATGAGCCGTGGCTGCTGAGCCTGCGCATCTGGAGCCTGTGCTCCGCGACGGGATACGCCACAACAGTGAGAGACCTGCGTACTGCAAAAAAAGAAAAAAACAAAAACAAACTTGCTTCCTGAGGGTCTGGCTTTCAATCAATCAGCCTTAGCTAAGTGCTAACTGATATCTTCCCCTTTGGGACACTGACAGGTCTTGGCAGGAAGGTGAAAAATTCTTTACTAAAAACTATAAGACACTGATGAAGTAAATTGAAGGAGACACAAATAAATAGAAATATATTCCAAGTGCATAGATTGGAAAATTAATACTGTAAAAATATCCATACTACCCAAAGCAATGACAGGTTCAATGCATTCCCTATCAAAATTCCAATAAAAATTTGCACAGAAATAGAACAAACAATTCTAAAGTTTGTGTGAAACCACAAAAGACACTGACTGCCAAAGCAATTTTGGAGAAAGAAGAACAAAGCTTGAGACATCATGCTCCCAGATTTCAAAGTATATTACAAAACTATAGTAATAAAAAAGAGTATGGTATGGCATAAAAAAGAGACGCATATATCAATGGAACAGAATAGAGAGCCCAGAAATAAACCCACACATATATGGTCAGTTAATTTATAACAAAGGAGCAAGAATATACAAAAGGGAAAAGACAGGGCTTCCCTGGTGGTGAAGTGGTTGAGAGTCCGCCTGCCAATGCAGGGGACACAGGTTCATGCCCTGGTCGGGGAAGATCCCACATGCTGCAGAGAGGCTAGGCCTGTGAGCCATGGCCACTGAGCCTGCGTGTCCAGAGCCTGTGCTCCACAACAGGAGAGGCCACAACAGTGAGAGGCCCACGTACTGAAAAAAAAAAAAAGGGAAAGGACAGACACTTCAATGGTGCTGGGAAAACTGGACATCCACATGCTAAAGAATCAATCTGCACCACTATCACTAAACCATACACAAAAATTAACAAGTGGATTAAAGACATGATGTAAGACCTGAAACCATAATACTCCTAGAAGAAAACATAGCCAGTTAGTCCTTAACATTGGTCTTGGCATTGACTTTTTGAATCTGACACCAAAACCAAAACCAACAAAAGCAAAAATAAACAAGTGAAACTACATCAAACTGAAAGGCTTCTCACAGCAAAGAAAACCATTAACAAAATGAAAAGCCAGCCTACTGAATGGAAGGCAACATTTGCAAGTCATATATTTGATGAGGGCTTGACATCCAAAAAACAAAGAACTCATACAACCCTGTAGCAATACTCAAACAATCCAATTAAAAAATGGGCAGGGTATCTGAATAGATATTTTTCCAAAGAAGACATATAGATGGCAAAAAGGTACATGAAAAGTGCTCAACATCACTAATCATCAGAGAAATGCAAATCAAAATTACAATGAGATATCATCTCATACCTGGTAGAATGGTTAGCATCAAAAAGACAAGACATAAATGCTGGCAAGAATGTGGAGAAGGAAACCTTGTGCACTGTGAGAGAAACCATAAATGGGTGCAGCCACTATGGAAAACAATATTGTTCCTAAAATAATAAATAAACTACCATAAGATATAGCAATTTGAATTCTGAAAAAAAGAAAACAAAAACACGAACTCAAGGAGACAGCTGTATCCCCATGTTCGTTTCAGCATTATTTACAATAGGCAAGATATAGAAATAACCTAAGTGTTCATTGATGGGCAAATGGAGAAAGAAAATGTGGTATAATATACACAGCAAAGTATTATTCAGCCCTGAATAAGATGAAAATCTTGCCATTTGCAACAATGTGGATGAACCTCAAGAATGTTATGCTAAGTGAAATAAGTCAGAGAAAGACAAGTACTATATGCTCTCACTTATATGTAGAATCTAAGAAAATAAAACAAAACAAAATATAAAACTAAGTTTACAGATACAGACAATAGATAAGTGATTGCCAGAGGTGGGGCTGGGGATGGTTGAAATTGATAAAGAGGGTGAAAATATAAAAACTTCCAGTCATAAAAAAAGTCATGGGAATGTAGTGTACAGCACAGTGACTATAGCTAATAATTCTGTATTTCATATTTGAAAGTTGCTAAGAGATTAGATCTTAAAAGTCCTCATTGCAAGAAAAAAAGTGTAACTATGTATGGTGACGGATATTAACTTGACTTATTGTAGTGATCATTTCACAATATATACAAATATCAAATCATGTACACTTAAAACTAATATGTCATTTATACCTCAATTAAAAACACCAAAAAAATATTGTTAAAACCTTTATTTTAAACCACTGTTAAAATTTGCATGTTTCTTTATGTCTTATTTCTATATGCAGACTTTTGTAAAATTAAGATCTTACTGAATAAATAGATTTTCTTTCCCCTTTTTCCATTTGATATTTCAGCATTATTTACTGTCTGTAAATACTCTTAAACACATCATCTAATAAATGTGTAATAATTTATCATATGGGAATACCCCCTTTAAATTTTATTGATGGTGGGGCATTTTATCACAGCTCTATAAAAATATAGAGTAAAAATATATAATACAAATAAATAAATTCCTGATTATTAACATAAAATAAAATTCCAGGGGAAATCTGCATTTGAGGATGTGCTATAGCATAATATAAGGATAATTTTATGATTTATAGAGTCACCCCCCAAAATTGTGTCAATTTGATTGTAACAAAAAAAAAGGAACACTTTCAATGTTTGCTCATTTTGTAGGCATAAAATTATACCCTTTTTATATTATCGGTTCTATGTTTATTTTTGTTTTATAAGTTTATTCTTATATTTACTGCTTATTAATTAATTTGTAAATTATTTTCTGAAAAAGTTTGGCCATTTTTAACTTGGATTGATCAGCTATTTATTGTTCATTTGAATATACATTTATTTGTTGTATATATTACACATATATGCAATTTAATTTTTTGCACATATATGCAATTTTCTATTTTATAAATGTATTTTCTTTTAAAGAAGTTCTTCATTTTATGTATTCAAATTTACAGCAGTTTTACTTTGTGTTCTTTTTCATTATTATGTGCCTAGAAAAATCTTCCATGTATGAGAATTAAGAATTTTTTATTAATATGGTTTTACCAATTTTATGATTTCCTAGTTTGTGTTTTGCTTGACATTGGATTAGTAATCTACTGCTGGATATCAAATTACCACAAACTTAATGGCTTAAAACAAAACACATTTTCTATTGGTTCAGAGTCCAGGCACAGCCTAACTGGATTCTCTGCTCAAGTGTCACAGAATTTCAATGAAGGTATTGGCTGGGCTGTGTCCTCATATGAAGGCTTGACGGCCTGTTATTATTTGCCTTATGTATTGAGGTGCTCCTATGTTGGATCCATACATATGAATTGTTTTTGTTGTTATAGGACTGAGTGTAACACCCTACTGCCTGCTATCAGCTTAAGTTCACCTTCAGTTCCCACAGTATTACTTCTGTTCTGTGTTATGTGAGATTTCCCAACATAACTACTTACTTTGATGCTGACAAAGAAAGTATTTAGAATGCACATTTTTGGATCAGCTCAAGATGGTGGAGTAGAAGAATGTGAGTTCATCCCTTCTTACATAAACATCAAAATAACAACAAACTGCTGAAAAAATACTGACCAAAAAAATGCTGGAACCTACAAAAAAGATACACTATATCTAAAAGCAACAAAAAACCCACAGCGAGATGGTAGGAGGGTTGAAATAGCAATAAAATCAAATCTAACACATGCCAGGTGGGCAACCAACAAACTAGAAAACAACTATACCACAGAATTTCTGCCATAGGGTGAAAGTCCTGAGCCAAACATCAGGCTTCTCAGCCTGGGGGTCCAGCAACTGGAGGAGGAGTCCCCAGAGAATCTGACTTGCAGGGTCAGTGGGGTTTGACTGCAGGAATTCCACAGGACTGGGGGAAGTAGAAACTCCACTCTTGGAGGGTGCACACAAAGTTGCATGCACACCAGGACCCAAGGGAAAAAAGGAGTGACCTCATAAGAGACTGGGTCAGATGTACCTGCTAGTATTATTAGAGGGTCTCCTGCAAGGCAGGAGGTGGCTGTGGCTCAAGGCAGGAACAAAGACACTGGCAGTGCCAGATCTGGGGAGTGCTCATTGGCATGAGCCCTCCTATAGGCTGCCATAAGCCCCACCCTACAGCTTGTAGGCTCCAGTGCTGGGATGCCTCAGCCAAGTAACAAACAGGGTAGGAACACAGCCCCATCCATCAGTGGACAAGCTGCTAAAAGTCTTCCTGAGGACAGCTCTGTTCACCAGAAAGAGAAGAACTAGCTCAACCTACCAGTAGGAAGGAACCAGCTCCTCCCATCAGGAAGCCTGCACAAGCATCTTAGACAGCCTCACCCACCAGAGGGCAGATAGCAGAAGCAAGAAGTACTATAATCATGCAGCCTGCAGAACAGTAAACACAACCACAGAAACTTACACAAAAGGAAATGACAGAAGAATATGTCCCTGATGTAGGAACAAGATAAAACCCTAGAAGAACAACTAAGTGAAGTGGAGATAGGCAACCTAGTGGAAAAAGAATTCAGAATAATGATAGTGAAGATGATCCAAGATCTCAGAAAATAAATGAAGACAAGGATAGAGAAGATGCAAGAAATGTTTAAAAAAGACCTAGAAGAACTAAAGAACAAACAAAAAGAGATGAACAACACAATAACTGAAATGAAAAATATACTGGAAGGAATCAATAGCAGAATAACTGAAGCAGAACAGATAAGTGACCTGGAAGACAGAATGGTGGAAATTACTGCTGTGGAACAGAATTAAAAAAAAAAGACTGAAAAGAAAGAAAAACAGTCTAAGAGACCACTGAGGCAACATTAAAGACACTGACATAGGAGTCCCAGAAGGAGAAGTGAGAGAGAAAAGACCTGAGAAAATATTTGAAGAGATAATAGCTGAAAACTTCCCTAACATGGGAAAGGAAACAGTCACCCAAGTCCAGGAAGTACAGAGAGTCCCAGGCAGGATAAACCTAAAGAGGAATGCACCAAGATACATAGTAATCAGACTGACAAAAATTAAAGACAAAGAAAAAATATTAAAAGAAATAAGGGAAAAGCAACAAATAACATACAAAGGAACTCCCATAAGGTTATCAGCTGATTTATCATCAGAAGCTCTGCAGGCCCGAAGGGAGTGAGTGGCATGACATATTTAAAGTGATGAAAGGGAAGAACCTAAAACCAAGAATACTCTACCCAGCAAGGTTCTCATTCAGGTTTGACAGAGAAATCAAAAGCTTTACAGAGAAGTAAAAGCTAAGAGAAATCAGCATCACCAGATCAGCTTTGCAACTAATGCTAAAGAAACTTCTTGAAGTGGGAAGAAAAGGCCACAACTAGAATCAAGAAAATTATGAATGGAAAAGTGCACCAGTAAAGGCAAACATACAATAGAGGTAGAAAATCATCTGTACACAAATATTATATCAAAACCAACAATTGTGAGAAGAGGAGGATATTGGAAATGCATTTGAAATGAAAAGACGAGCAACTTAAAACAATCTTGTTTATATACAGACTGCTATATAAAAACTCATGGTAATCACAAATGGAAAATCTACAATAGATACACACACAAAAAAGAAAAAGGAATCCAAACACAACACTAAAATTAGTCATCGATTCACAAGAGAGGAGAACAAAACAGGAAAGGAAGAAAAAGACCTACAAAAACAAATCCAAAACAATTAACAAAATGGCAGTAACTATCTATCATACATATAGATAATTACCATAAAGGTAAATGAATTAAATGCTCCAAATGAAAGACATACACTGGCTGAATGGATACAAAAACAAGACCCATATATATATTGTCTACAAGAGACCCACTTCAGATCTAGGGAAACATACAGACTGAAAGTAAATGTATGGAAAATGTATTCCATGCAAATTGAAATCAAAAGAAAGCTGGAGTAGCAATACTCATATCAGACAAAATAGACTTTAAAATAAAGACTTACAAGACACAAAAAAAGGACAGTACATAATGATCAAAGGATAAACCCAAAAGAAGATATAACAATTGTAAATATATATCACCCAACATAGGAGCATCTCAATATATAAGGCAAATACTAACAGCCATAAAGGGAGAAATTGACAATAACAATGTAATAGTGGGGGACTTTAACACCCCACTTTCATCAATGGACAGATCATCCAGACAGAAAATCAACAAGTATACACAGGCTTTAAATGACACATTAGAACAGATGGAGTTAATTGACATTTACTGAGCATTCCATCAAAAAGCAGCAGAATAGGGCTTCCCCGGTGGTGCAACGGTTGAGAGTCCACCTGCCGATGCAGGGGACACAGGTTCGTGCCCCGGTCTGGGAGGATCCCACATGCTGCGGAGCGTATGGGACCGTGGGCCATGGCTGCTGAGCCTGCGCGTCTGGAGCTCCGCAACGGGAGAGGCCACAACAGTGAGAAGCCCGTGTACTGCAAAAATAAATAAATAATAAAATTAAATTTAAAAAAAGCAGCAGAATATACATTTTTCTCAAGTGCACATGGAGTATTCTCCAGGACTGACCACATGCTGAGTCATAAAGTGAGCCTCAATAAATTTAAGATAAATGAAATCATATCAAGCATCTTTTCTCACCACAATCCTATGAGAGTAGAAATCAACTACAGAAAAAAAAAAAAAAAACAACTTCTAAAATCACAAACATATGGAGGCTATATAATATGCTACTAAACAATGAATGAATCACTTAAGAAATCAAAGAGGAAATTTAAAAAATACCTAGAAACAAATGAAAATGAAAACACAATGATCCAAAACCTATGGGACACAGCAAAAGCAGTTCTAAGAGGGAAGTTTATAGCAATAAAATCTTACTTCAGGAAACAAGAAAAATCTCAAATAAACAACGTAACTTTACACCTAAAGCAACTAGAGAAAGAAGAACAAAAAAGCCCCAAAGTTAGAAGAAAGAAAGAAACCATAAAGATCAAAGGAGATATAAATGAAATATAAATGAAGAAGACATAAAAAGAATCAATGAAATTCAAATCTGGTCCTTTGAGAAAATAAATAAAATTGACAAACTTTTAGCCAGACTGATCAAAAACAGAAAATAAAAAAAGGGGCAGAGGGCTCAAATCAATAAAATTAGAAAAGAAAAAGAAGCTACAAGTGACACCACAAAAACACAAAGGATCATAAGTGACTACTACGAGCAATTATATGCCAATAAAGTGGACAACCTGAAAGAAATGGACAAATTCTTAGAAAGGTTCAGTCTCCCAAGACTGAACCAGGAAGAAATAGAAAATATGAACAGACCAATCACAAGTACTGAAATTGAAACTGATTTAAAAACTCCCACCAAACCAAAGTTCAAGACCTGATGGCTTCACAGGGGAATACTATCAAACATTTAGAGAAAAGTTAACACCTACGCTTCCAAAACTATTCCAAAAAATTGCAGAGGAAGGAACACTGCGAACTCATCCTATGAGGCCACTATCACCCTGATTCCAAAACCAGAAAAATATACAACAAAAAAAGAAAATTATAGGCCAATATCATTGATAAACATAGATGCAAAAATCCTCAACAAAATACAAGCAATCCAAATTCAACAATACGTTAAAAGGATCACACACCATGATCAAGTGGGGTTTATCCCAGGGATGCAAGGACTTTTCAGTATCTGCAAATCAATCAGTGTGATACACCACGTTAACAAACTGGGGAATAAAAACCATATAATCATCTCAATAGATGCAGAAAAAAGCTTTTGACAAATTTCAACACCCATTTGTGATAAAATCTGTAGAAAGTGGGCATAGAAAGAACATATCTCAACATAATAAAGGTCATATATTACAAAACTACAGCTAACATCATACTCAATGATGAAAATCTGAAAATATTTCCTCTAAAATCAGGAACAAGACAAGGATGTCCACTCTTGCCACTATTATTCAACATAGGTTTGGAAGTCTTAGCCACAGCAATCAGAAAAGAAAAAGAAATGAAAAGAATCCAAATTGGAAAAGAAGAAGTAAAACTGTCACTGTTTACAGATGACATGATACTATATATAGATAATCCTAAAGAAGCTACCAGAAAACTACTGGAGCTCATCAATGAATTCAGTAAAGTTTCAGGATACAAAATTAATTCACAGAAATCTGCTGCATTTCTGTATGCTAACAATGAAAGATCAGAAAGAGAAATTAATGTAATAATCCCATTTATCATCACATCAAAAAGAAAAAAATACCTAGGAATATACCAACCTAAGAAGACAAAATACCTGTTCTCCAAAAACTATAAGATGGTGATGAAAGAAATCAAAGATGACACAAACAGATGGAAAGATATAGCATGTTCCTGGACTGGAAGAATCAACATTGTGAAAATGACTATACTACCCAAGGCAATCTACAGATTCAATGCAATCCCTACCAAATTACAAATGGCATTTTTCACAGAACTAGAATAAAAAATCTTAAAATTTGTATGCAGACACAAAAGATCCTGAATAGCCAAAGCAATCTTGAGAAAGAAAAACAGAGTTGGAGGAACCAGGCTCTCTGACTTCAGCTATACTACAAAGATACAGTCATCAAAAGAGTATAGTACTGGCACAAAAGCAGAAATATAGATCAATGGAAGAGGATAGAAAGCCCAGAAATAAACCAACACACCTGTGGTCAATTAATCTATGACAAAGGAGGCAAGACTATAAAGTGGAGGAAAGACAGTCTCTTTAATAAATGGTGCTGGAAAAACTGGAGAGCTACACGTAAAAAAAAAAATGAAATTAGGGGCTTCCCTGGTGGTGCAGTGGTTGAGGGTCCACTTGCCAATGCAGGGGACATGGGTTCGTGCCCTGGTCCGGGAAGATCCCACATGCCACAGAGCAGCTGGGTCCGTTGAGCCATGGCCGCTGAGCCTGCACGTCAGGAGCCTGTGCTCGGCAACAGGAGAGGCCACAAGAGTGAGAGGCCTGCGTACCACAAAAAAAAAAGAAAAAAAGAAAAGAGAAATTAGAACATCCTTTAACACCATACACAAAACAAGCTCAAAATTGATTAAGACCTAAATGTAAGCCCGTATATCATAAGACTCTTAGAGAAAAGCATAGGCAGAACACACATTGACATGAATCTCAGCAAGATCTTTTTCAATCTGTTTCCTAGAGTACTGGAAATAAAAACAAAAATAAAGAAATGGGACCTAATTAAACTTAAAAGCTCTTGCACAGCAAAGGAAACCATAAACAAAATGAAAAGACAACCCACAGAATGGGAGAAAATATTTGCAAACAACGCTACAGACAAGAGATTAGTTTCCAAAATATACAAACAGTTCATGCAGCTTGGCCAAGAGGCACATTAAAAGATGTTCAACATTGCTAATTATTAGAGAAATGCAAATCAAAACTACAGTGAGGTATTACCTCACTCCAGTCAGAATGCCCATCATGAAAAAAATCTGCCAACGATAAATGCTGGAGAGGATGTGGAGAAAAGGGAACCATCCTACAATGTTGGTAGGAATGTAAATTGGTACAGCCACTATGGAGAACATTATGGAGGTTCCTTAAAAAAATAAAAATAGAGCTACCATATGATCCAGCAATCCTGCTTTTAGACATATGTCCAGAGAAAACCATGTTTCAAAAAGATACATGGACACCAATGTTCATTGCAGCAGTGTTTACAATAGCCAAGACATGGAAGCAACGTAAATGTCCATCAACAGAAGAATGGATAAAGAAGATGTGGTACATATATACAATGAAATATGTCATTTGTAGCATCATGGATGGACCTTAAGATTATCATACTAAGTGAATTAAGTCAGACAGAGAAAGAAAATATCATATGATATCACTTATATGTGGAATCTAAAAAGTGATACAAATGAACTTATTTACAAAACTGAAGCAGACTCAGACTTAGAGAAAGAATGTTTTTAAAAAAACACATTTCAAAAAATTCTGCTACCTTCTTATTGGTGTAGAAAAGTATGTTTTTACAAATCGATATAAAGCTATAATGGACTTTGCTAATATTCATTAAAAATATTTTTTAAATCCTCATCAAAAAAAAATCAATGATGCTGTTTTTGTAGCATTTTTAATTAGCCTCAGTCCCTTATCTGTAAAAGGGGCACTAACACAATTTGCCATGTCCATGCAAGACACCCTTGGAAAAACCAGGGCTTTGCCAGCTGTGAAAAGTTGCAGATGCTGGATGTAACCTTATTGTGATCACTGCCAAAGGTCTTATCCAGGGCTAATTTTCCATAACTCCAAGATTATGTGGTCCAGCAGTAAACAAAGATTTTACTTACATTCTACATTTTTCTTTCTGATTCTTATTTTTGCTATATCTGAAAGAAACTTTAGAGAAAAAATACAGTGTGTGTGTGTTTCTTTTTTTCTTATACTACAGTAGTCCTCCCTTACCCAAGGTTTCACTTTCTAAGGTCTCAGTTACCTGTGGTCAGTTGTAGTCTGAAAATTTTAAATGGAAAATACCAGAAATAAATAATTCATATTTTTTTAAAGAGAGAGTATTTAGAATGAGTCTACTATCAGATGGGTTCTTATATATAAAATAACAGAATTATGATAGTAAAATTCTATGAGTCCTTCCCACACTCAATGGAAGGGGATTACACAAAGGCATGAACACCAGGAGGCAGGGATCATGGGTAACCTTAGAGTCTGGTCAACAGGGTTTAATAAAATATTGAAGAACGGAGAACTTTCCACTTATGACACTTTCATGTTTTTGTCTTCTACAGCTGTTCCTCTTCACCTCTCTTGCACATTTTCTTGGCCCCTAAATGCTTTTACTCAATCTTCTTTCAATAAAATACAAGTTGTAAAAACAATGGCAGCTAATTCACAAGGACAATTTCTCTTTTGAGATAATTTTCCTGAAACTGAGGTAAAATTCAGGTGATATCCTACCACAAAAGCCTTATTTTAAGAAAATCTGCCTTTTTTCCTCCTAAGTTAGAAGGCTTCTTTGAAATTTCTTATACCCACATTCTCAAATAAAGGCTTATGTTAGCAGTAAACTGGTTGATTTCTTCCATAATCCATTGGCAAGTTAATTCCCCCCACATTTTTAACTAGTCAAATTTTGCTGATTTTTTCTTCTTATTTCTTGAGATACACTTCCAAAAATTTATTTTTGTTCAGTATTTCTAAAATGAAATAATCTAAGGCTGTGTATTTTTCTAGTAACTACGACTTGAGACACTTCTCATAAAATTTGATATGATATTCATTATTCTATGAATAAATTAGAAATATATATTTTATGCTCTTTATCCAATATAAGGGCACAATTTAATTTCTACTTAGTATTGTTTTCCCAGAAATGTCTTACCGATTTCTACTTTCATTTTATAACAGAAGAAATAAAGCTCATGAAATTATAAATTTTGTTATATCTAACTGATGCTTACCATGGGGACAAATATAGTTAATTTTTGTGAATACATTCTAGAGAGATATTATTTGATGGTTTTGTTCAAAATTAAATATAGATTTATTAATTCAACCTTGAAAATTAAATAATTTAAATCATCTGTGGCTTTTTTTAAATGGTGGTGGTATTTCAAATCTATAATATTTTATTTCTGGGTATTGCTGTTACTTTCCATCATAATGAAATAAATATTTTTAGAACTGTATTTTGATCTTTTGTATAAATATATATTTGTCTTATATTGTTTTGTTTTATGGTTTCTTTATTTTCTCAGTTTCGAGCCACTTTTTAAAGCTTTTTTTTTTTTTTACTATAATAGAAATTATGTGCCTCTCTGGATTGATGTTTATTCTTTTGTTTATAGTTCTTTCATATTTATGTTTTCTTCAATTAAGTATAGTGAAAACTGGACATATGTGCTACATATCCTCTTTACCAGAATTACTAGATACTGTTTATTTCTGTGATAATTTGAAACATATATATTGTTTTTATTTCTATTTGTGGTCACATTAATGTGTATTATGCTTTTTACTTCTCAATATTGATAATGAAAGAAATTCTAGCTTCTCTTAGTTGAGTAGAGGAACTTGACATTTTTCTTTCTTTAACTTTCCTTTTTCTAAGACCAATTATTTTAAAATGTAATCTAACTATATAATACCTTCTTATAAACAAATGAGACCCATTTTTATATTTTTGTTTGTTTTTGTTTTTGCGCTATGCGGGTCTCTCACTGTTGTGGCCTCTCCCATTGCGGAGCACAGGCTCCAGACGCGCAGGCTCAGTGGCCATGGCTCATGGGCCCAGCCGCTACACAGCACGTGGGATCTTCCCAGACTGGGGCACGAACCCGTGTCCACTGCATCGGCAGGCAGACTCTCAACCACTGTGCCACCTGGGAAGCCCAAGACCCATTTTTAACATATCAACTTTCATAAGAACCTTGACATTGCCTTTTATTATACACTATTAAAAGAAGTGTTTAGGACTTCAGCTTTCAATTCATATAAAGAGCTTGGAAGTTTTTACTCTTGTCCTTACAACAAGAAAAACTACAACAAGAAAAACCTATACTAAAAATCAATGACTTTTCTTGGACTCATCAGAAAATTAAGGCTCCAAACGAAACCACCACCCACCCTGAAATCTGCAGAGACAGGTGAATACAGAGAATCATAGCTGATATCAGCTTACCTGGAGAAGATGACCTTGGAGCTATAAACTTGTATGAAGACTTGAATGGTAACTTTAATAAACTGTGGGAGGTTGAGCATAGAGTAGCATGACAGTGAAAATCTTAGGGGACACACTCTTAGCTTCCTTCTCACTTTGGTGGGTTTTACATCTGCAAAACCCACCAGGTTCTCAGTGAAGAGCCAAAGAAAATTCTGTTTCTACCAAGATAGGAAAAAATTCACTAAATTTTACTTCTCTCAGAGCATTTTCCATAACAAAAGCCAACTGTCAGTGGAAGACTTCACCAGAGCCTTGTCTGACCTGGGAGAAGGGCAGTTGCAGTTCCCTGACACACTGTCTCACCTTTGTGGGGGGAAAACTTAGAAATAGTTGTGAAGGTCAGAGTCCAAGGATAAAAGCCCCCTAAAGGATGAAGATTTAATCATAAGATTATAGAACAGATTCTTTTCCCCACATCCTGCCACCACATCACCATGGAATCAATAAAATAACAGTGGATTACAGCTGAAAGAGCTGCAATATGTAGACTATTTAAGAAGTGATTCCTAGGGAAAAAAATCAAAGATGACAGAGCAGAAAAATAGAACTTGAAAGGAAATTGTAACCTCTGACACCTGTAGCATATCAGCCATTAAACACAGGCCAACTCCTAGCCAGCTTAACAAAATCTCACACTAAAGACCTATTTATCTCTGCTTCTATTATCTGGTATATCATGTACATATTTAAAAAATCAATAAACTAGTTATAGTCTGACATATAAAGAGCTTAAGAGTATCATTACCAACCTGAGAAGAAGAAAGGCTGAACAAACTGAATATAAATAACTTTTCTTAGATCTGTCAGAGAACTCAGGCCACAGATCAAATTATTGGCTGAAAAACTGGAGAGATGAATATAGACATTTAGAACATATAGGGAGCAGGAACCCTACATGGAGCCTATTGTGAACATTTAAATAGTAATCACCTAATTAACAGAGACTGAGTGTGGGTTAACGTGAGAGAAAATAACACCTGGGGTTTCAACCTTTGGTGCTCCCACATGTTCATGAGTTTCAATTCTAGGAGCCCCACCAGGTCCTCAGGGTGAAGATGAGAGGAAAATACCCTCCTATTTCCTATGGGGTGAGGGGTAAATTTAATGATTTTCAAATATACCCAGAGCGTTCTGTTCTCAATAATGAAGGCCTGATCTCAAAAGAAACCATTTTATGAAAGCTTAACCAATGTGAGTTGTACTAGAACCTAACCTACATAGGAGAAGGGAAATACCCAAATTCAGCCTCCTGTAGCTATCTTGTTTTATCTAAGCTGGAGGTGGGGGTGGGGGATGGAAATGGAGTGGGGTTTAAGAAGTAATTGTGAAAGTCACAGGCTACAGATATTAGACCATTACAGACTGAGACATATTTTGAGAATTATAGAATGTTTCCCATGTCCCCAAAACTTACCACAATGTCTACAGGGCTTCTCGATAATAACTGGGTTTTAAAACTGAAAAAAATGCAAGACTCAGACTCAATCTTAATAAGTAGTCTATGGGGAGGCACCCAAACAACAGGGGAAGAAAAAAGAAGGAAATGAGAAGAAATTTTAGTCTCTGATAACTACAGCTATAGCAAATGGTAAACTCAGCCTAACTCCTAGCCATATAAATATAAACCTCAAATTCAACGTCTTATTTACATTTCTTACTTAACTAAATGCATTTAAATGTTATCCATGTAACATGGCTTAATGTTCCACTTCTTTGTTTTTTTTTTTAAGGAGATATAAGCAAGAATATTTATTGCATCACAAAAAATGGGAAATAAAAAAATGTAAATCATTGGGAGACTGAATAAATTGTACCATAACATGGAATATAACACAGCCATTGAAAAGAATCTTATTGTAAGGATATTCATGAGATACTGGTGAATGGAAAAAAGATGTAGAAAAGTATATAGTCCCTAGCTATGTGTGTATATAAATTATTTAATATGATTGAGTTAGGGTGGAGCAAAATACATGAAGAAGAGTTAGGTTGGTTAAATGGATTATCTATTCAGGGAAGTGAATTATTTGGAAAGGGAATGAAGACAAATATAAAGGGTAAAAAATCACACTAAAACAAAACAAAAAACCTAGTAGTATAATGTTCTTGTGCATTTATGTAAGAGATTATAGTGTGTGTATATATATTATACTATATAATATATGTATGTGTTTATATATGTTTATTAAAAAGGTGACAAAAAATGTGGTGTGGAGATTAAGCTATTGTCTAATGAGAATGGCACACTATCAGAGTTTCCCCTTTTTTCCCTTCCATTTTTTTTAATTCTTATTAATCATCAGTTATATACACAGCAGTGTACACATGTCAATCCCAATCACCCAATTCATCACACCACCACCCTCACCCCCTGGCCACTTTCTCCCCTTGGTGTCCATACATTTCTTCTCTACATCTGTGTCTCAATTTCTGTCCAGCAAACCGGTTCATCTGTACCATTTTTCTAGGTTCCACATATACGTGTTAATATATGATATTTGTTTTTCTCTTTCTGACTTACTGCACTCTCTATGACAGTTTCTAGATCCATCCACGTCCCAACAAATGATCCAATATCATTCCTTTTTATGGCTGAGTAATATTCCATTGTATATATGTACCACATCTTCTTTATCCATTCGTCTGTCGATGGGCATTTAGGTTGCTTCCATGACCTGGATATTATAAAGAGGGTTGCAATGAACATTGGGGTGCATGTGTCTTTTTGAATTATGGTTTTCTCTGGGTGTATGCCCAGTAGTGGGATTCCTGGATCATATGGCAATTCCATTTTTAGTTTTTTTAAGGAACCTCCATACTGTTCTCCATAGTGGCTATATCAATTTACATTCCCACCAACAGTGCAAGAGGGTTCCCTTTTCTCCACACCCTCTCCAGCATTTGTTGTTTGTAGATTTTCTGATGATGCTCATTCTAACTGGTGTGGGGTGATACCTCATTGTAGTTTTGATTTGTGTTTCTCTAATAATTAGTGATGTTGAACAGCTTTTAATGTGCTTCTTGGCCATCTGTATGTCTTCTTTGCAGAAATGTCTATTTATGTCTTCAGCACATTTTTGGATTGTATTGTTTTTTTTTAATATTGAGCTGCATGAGCTGTTTATATATTTTGGAGATTAACCCTTTGTCTGTTGTTTGTTTGCAACTATTTTCTCCCATTCTGAGGGTTGTCTTTTTGTCTTCTTTATGGTTTCCTTTGCTGTGCAAAAACTTGGAAGTTTCATTAAGTCCCATTTGTTTATTTTTGTTTTTATTTCCATTACTATAGGAGGTGGATCAAAAAAGATCTTGCTGTGATTTATGTCAAAGAGTGTTCTTTCTATGTTTTCCTCTAAGACTTTTATAGTGTCAAGTCTTAGATTTAGGTCTCAAATCCATTTTGAGTTTATTTTTGTGTATGGTGTTAGGGAGCGTTCTAAATTCGTACTTTTACATGTAGCTGTCCAGTTTTCCCAGCACTACGTATTGAAGAAACTGTCTTTTCTCCATTGTATATCCTTGCCTCCTTTGTCATAGAATAGTTGACCATAGGTGTGTGTGTTTACCTCTGGGTTTTCTATCTTATTCCATTGATCTATGTTTCTGTTTCTGCACCAGTACCATATTATCTTGATTACTGTAGCTCTGTAGTATAGTCTGAAGTCAGGGAGCCTGATTCCTCCTGCTCTGTTATTTTCCCTCAAGGCAACTTTGGCTATTTGGGATCTTTTGTGTTTCCATACAAATTTTAAGATTTTTTGTTCCAGTTCCATAAAAAATGCCATTGGTAATTTGATAGAGATTGCATTGAATCTGTAGATTGCTTTGGGTAGTATAGTCATTTTCACGATATTTATTCCTCCAATCCAAGAACATGGTATATCTCTCCATCTGTTGGTATCATCTTTAATTCCTTTTATCAATGTCTTATAGATTTCTGCATACAGGTCTTTTGTCTCCCTAGGTAGGCTTATTCCTAGGTATTTTATTCTTTTTGTTGCAATGGTAAATGGGAATCTTTCCTTAATTTCTCTTTTAGATTTTTCATCGTTAGTATATAGGAATGCCAGAGATTTCTGTGCATTAATTTTGTATCCTGCTACTTTACCAAATTCATTGATTAACTCTAGTAGTTTACTGGTGGCATCTTTAGGATTCTCTATGTATAGTATCATGTCATCTGCAAACAGTGACAGTTTTACTTTTTCTTTTCCAATTTGTATTCCTTTTATTACTTTTTCTTCTCTGATTGCCATGGTAGGACTTCCAAAACTATGTTGAATAATAGTGGTGAGAGTGGATATCCTTGTCTTTTTCCTTATCTTCGAGGAAATGGTTTCAGTTTTTCCCTGTTGAGAATGATGTTTGCTGTGGGTTTCTAGGATATGGTCTTTATTATGTTGAGGTAGGTTCTCTCTATGCTGACTTTTGGAGAGTTTTTATCATAAATGGGTGTTGAATTTTGTCAAAAGCATCTATTGCATCTATTAGGATGATGGTTTTTATTCTTCGATTGGTTAATATGGTGTATCACATAGATTGGTTTGCGTATATTGAAGAATCCTTGCATCCCTGGGATAAATCCCACTTGATCATGGTGTATGATGCTTTTAATGTGTTGTTGGATTCTGTTTGCTAGTATTTTTTTGAGGAATTTTGTATCTATATTCATGAGTGTTATTGGTCTGTGATTTTTTTTTTTTGTAGTATCTTTGTCTGGTTTTGGTATCAGGGTGATGGTGACCTCATAGAATGAATTTAGGAGTGTTCCTTCCCCTGCAATTTTTTGGAAGAGTTTGAGAAGGATGGGTGTTAGGTCTTCTCTAAATGTTTGATAGAATTCACCTGTGAAGCCCTCTGGTCCTGGACTTCTGCTTGTTGTAAGATTTTTAATCACAGTTTCAATTTCACTACTTGTGATTGGTCTGTTCATATTATCTATTTCTTCCTGGTTCAGTCTTGGAAGGTTATACCTTTCTAAGAATTTGTCCATTTCTTCCAGATTGTCCATTTTATTGACATAAAGTGATTGTAGTAGTCTCTTAGGATTCTTTGTATTTCTGCGTTGACTGTTGTAACTTCTCCTTTTTCATTTCTAATTTTATTACTTTAAGTCCTCTCCCTCTTTTTCTTGATGAGTCTGGCTAATGGTTTATCAATTTTGTTTCTCTTCTCAAAGAACCAGCTTTTAGGGCTTCCCTGGTTGTGCAGTGGTTGAGAGTCCGCCTGCCAATGCAGGGGACATGGGTTCATGACCCGGTCTGGGAAGATCCCACATGCCGCGGAGCAGCTGGGCCCGTGAGCCATGGCCACTGAGCCTGCGCATCTGGAGCCTGTGCTCCACAATGGGAGAGGCCACAACAGTGAAAGGCCCATGTACTGTAAAAAAAAAAAAACAAAAAACAGCATTTAGTTTTATTGATCTTTGTTATTGTTTTCTTTGTTTCTGTTTCATTTATTTCTGCTCTGATCTTTATGATTTCTTTCCTTCTGCTAACTTTGGGTTTCATTTGTTCTTCTTTCTCTGGTTACTTTAGGTGTAAGGTTAGATTGTTTACTTGAGATTTTTCTTGTTTTTTGAGGTAGACTTTTATAGCCATAAACTTCCCTCTTAGAACTGCTTTTGCTGCATCCCATAGGTTTTTGACTGTCGTGTTTTCATTGTCATTTGTCTCTAGGTATTTTTTGATTTCTTCAGTGATCTCTTGGTTATTTAATAACGTATTGTTTAGCCTTTGTGTGTTTGTAATTTTTACTTTTTTTCCCTGTAATTCATTTCTAATATCATAGCGTTGTGGTCAGAAAAGATGCTTGATACGATTTCAATTTTCTTAAATTTCCTGAGGCTTGATTTGTGACCCAAGAAGTGATCTACCTAGCGAATGTTCCATGTGCACTTGAGAAGAAAGTGTAATCTGCTGTTTTTGGAGGGAATGCCATATAAATATCAATTAAATCTATCTAGTCTCTTGTGTCATTTAAAGCTTCTGTTTCCTTATTTGTTTTCATTTTCGTTGATCTGTCCATTGGTGTAAGTGAAGTGTTAAAGTCCCCCACTATAATTGTGTTATTGTAGATTTTCTCTTTTATACCTGTTAACAGTTGCCTTATGTATTGAGGTGCTCCTATATTTAGTGCATATATATTTATAATTGTTATATCTTCTTCTTGGATTTATCCCTTGATCATTTTGTGGTGTCGTTCTTTGTCTCTTGTAACGTTCTTTATTTTAAAGTCTATTTTAGCTGATATGAGTATTACTACTCCAACTTTCTTTTGATTTCCATTTGCGTGGATTATCTTTTTCCATCCCTTCACTTTCAGTCTATATGTGTCCTTAGGTCTGAAGTGGGTCTCTTGTACATAGCATATATACGGGTGTTGTTTTTGTATCCACTCAGAAGCCTGTGTCTTTTGGTTAGAACATTTAATCCATTCACATTTAAGGTAATTATTGATATGTATGTTCCTATCACCATTTTCTTAATTTTTTTTGGTTTGTTTTTGTAGGTCCTTTTCTTCTCTTGTGTTTCACACTGAGAGAAGTTCCTTTAGCATTTGTTGTGGAGGTGATTTGGTGGTGCTGAATTCTCTTAGCTTTTGCTTGTCCATAAATCTTTTGATTTCTCCAACGAATCTGAATGAGATCCTTGCTCGGTGGAGTAATCTTTGTTTTAGGTTCTTCCCTTCATCACTTTAAGTATATCATGCCACTCCCTTCTGGCTTGTAGAGTTTCTGCTGAGAAATCAGCTGTTAATCTTATTGTTAAAACCTTAAGGTAATTTTTCCCTTGCTACTTTTGATAATTTTTCTTTGTCTTTAATTTTTGCCAATTTGATTACTATGTGTCTCAGCGTGTTTCTCCTTGGTTTTATCCTGTATGGGTTCACTGTGCTTCCTGGAGTTGGGTGGCTCTTTCCTTTCCCATGTTAGGGAAGTTTTTGACTATAATCTCTTCAAATATTTTCTCTGGTCCTTTCTCTCTCTCTTCTCCTTCTGGGACCCTTATAGTGTGAATGTTGTTGCATTTAATGTTGTCCCAGAGGTCTTTTATGCTGTCTTCATTTCTTTTCATTCTTTTTTCTTTATTCTGTTCCACAGCAGTGAATTCCACCATTCTGTCTTCCAGGTCACTTATCCATTCTTCTGCCTCAGTTATTCTGCTATTGATTACTTCTAGTGTAGTTTTCATTTCAGTTATTGTATTGTTCATCTCTGTTTGTTTGTTCTTTAATTCTTCTACGTCTTTGTTAAATATTTCTTGCATCTTCTCGATCTTTGTCTCCATTTTTTTTCTGAGGTCCTGGATCATCTTCACTATCATTACTCTGAATGCTTTTTCTGGAAGTTTGCCTATCTGCACTTAATTTAGTTGTTTTTTCTGGAGTTTTTATCTTGTTCCTTCATCTGGTACATAGCAATGTGCCTTTTCATCTTGTCCATATTTCTGTGAATGTGGTTTTTGTTGCACAGGCTGCAGTACTGTAGTTCTTCCTGCTTCTCAGTCCACTTCTTTTCTATTGTTGAAAAATATTACATTGTATGGATATATTACAGTTTATCTACCCACATATTGAAGTACACCCTGGTTGCTTCTAGTTTCAGTTATTATAAACACAACATTTATATGCAGTTTTTGTGTGGATATAAGTTTTCAAATCAGTTAGGTTTTCCGATCAGTTATGTAACTACCTAAGTGTACAATTGATGAATTATATGGTAAAACTATTTACTTTATGAAACTGCCACACTGTCTTTCAAAGTAGCTATACAATTGTGTTTTTCCACCAGCAATTAAAAAAGGGGGTTTTTTGCTCCACTTTCTTGCCTGCATTTGTTATTGTCAGTTTTGTTTGATTATAGCCATTCTAAGAGTGTATAGTCGTATCTCTTCTTTGTTTAAATTTGAAAATCTGTAGTGATATAAAATGTTGAGCATATTTTTATGTGCTTATTTCCCATTTGTATATCTTCTTAGATGAGGTTTCTCTTCAGATCTTTTGCCCATTTTTAAAAATTAGCTTGTTTTCTTATTGTTAAGTTTTAAGTGTTTTTTGTATATCTTGGATACATATCCGATGTGTGTTTTGCAAGTATTTTTTCTCAGTCACTAACTTGTCTTGTTATTCTCTTACACTCTCTCTTTCAGAGCAGAAGTTTTAAATTTTAATATAAACATTATTATTTTTTCTTCATGGGTTTTATTTGTGGTGTAGCATCTAAAAATCCAATGACAAAATCGAGGCCATCTAGATTTTCTCATATATTTTATTATAGAAATTTTAGTTTTGGTTTCAACATATAGGTCTATGATCCATTCTGAGTTAATTATTTATGTAGGGTATAATTTCTACTAGGTACATTTTAAAAGGATATGAACATCCATTTGTCCAACACCACTTATGGAGAGACTATCCTTTTACAATTAAATTTATTTTGCTCTTCTGTGAAAAATCTATACATTTTGACTATGTATGTATGGGTTTATTTCTGGGCTCTATTATTTTGTTCCATATATATTTGTCTGTTCTTTTACCAATACCATACTGTCTTGAGTTTGGTAGCCTTATGGTAAGTCTTGTAATTGGGTGTGTGTGTCCTCCCACTTGGTTCTATTTCTTCAGTACTTGTGTTGGTGTGTATTTTGCCTTTTGGTATTCCTTATCATTTTTTTTTGATAGCCTGGCATATATCAAGTAAAAGGAACTGCTGTAAATAAACTTTTATTAATGTGGTTGTGAAATGTATCAGAGGAGGATAAGCATTCTATATTCTTATGAATAGATCTCAGTCTTTAATTAGGCTATACTTCCGGATTTTGAACTTCACAGGTATTTCTTCATTTTTTTTCTCCCCACTTAAGGTAGGATAAAATGGCTAAGGAGAGCAAGAGATGGACATTTTCTTTTCCCCAGGACAGTTAGACTCTGATAATATCCCATCAGATTAGGCTCTGGTTAACTGGTTTCCCCTGGGAGCAGACCTTGTTAAGATGAAAGAGTCCTCTGACATATTTCAAAATGGCTTATTTTCCCATCCCCTTACCAGAAGAACAAAGGGATTTTTTTCTCTGCTATTTAAACTAATCCAGTTCCTAGAAGTAAATCTCACAATTATGTGGGGGACCCCCACTATGACTGGGACACTTGGAGCTTTCAATTCTCAGAGCTATACACAATGAGCCTCCAGCAACTTGTCAATTGTTATTTCAGTTTTTTCTACCATAGCATTGTTAAGACAGAGCGGCAACTTCCAAGTTCCTTACATGTAGAACTGGAAGCTGGAAGTCTTACATTAGATTTTTAAGCAAATTTAACTGATGGCTGCAGATTTTCTACTCAACTTTATGTGCCAAAATAGAAAATTGTTTTTTAAAATTATTAAATTCTGCCCAAGGACAAACTGGTGAAACCACACACAAATTAACCACCTGCAACTGGTAATAAAGGTCAAGAGTAGGCCAAATTATTAACAATACTTTCTATCTCTTTAGGTCCTATTTTTGCTCACTATTTTTGCTAATTAGGTTAAAAAACTTCAAAATAATTATATATTTTATTTTTGCATCTAAATTTCAGTGTCTGGGGCAAAACTATATCCTCCTGCTCTAGAATTGTTGTCCCTTGGCTTCAAAAATATACTTAAGTTCTCTTGTCTTCAGTCATCAAGACCTAGAGTCTGTCATACAGAGTGAAGTAAGTCAGAAAGATAAAGACAAATACCATATGCTAACACATATATATGGGATTTAAGAAAAAAAAATGTCATGAAGAACCTAGGGGTAAGACAGGAATAAAGACACAAACCTACTGGAGAATGGACTTGAGGATATGGGGAAGGGGAAGGGTGAGCTGTGACAAAGCGAGAGAGAGGCATGGACATATATACACTACCAAACGTAAGGTAGATAGCTAGTGGGAAGTAGCCGCATAGCACAGGGATATCAGCTTGGTGCTTTGTGACCGCCTGGAGGGGTGGGATAGGGAGGGTGGGAGGGAGGGATATGCAAGAGGGAAGAGATATGGGAACATATGCATATGTATAACTGATTCACTTCGTTATAAAGCAGAAACTAACACACCATTGTAAAGCAATTATACCCCAATAAAGATGTTTAAAAAAAAAAAGATTCAATTGTTGTCATCATTTACAGTAGAGGCAGATACATTATTTCCACTATATTTTTATCTGGTATAGATTAAAGATAAAATGTAACACACAACCAACTAATCTGAGAATTTGATTTGCTATGTGAAATAAGGAGAAATTCTTAAAGAGGAAAGGAAAAGAGTGTAGTCATTAAACAATTTAACATAAAAACAGAACTATATTTTCTGGGAAAGTATGTGTGAATCTCTTATAAATGTACAAATTTTAATTATTTGAACTCAGTTATCATATAGAAACACAAAAATTATGTAATTTTGTCACAAAAATAATTTTAAAATTTAGCAGTTAGCCAGATAATTTGAAAAATATCATGTAATCAATAAAAATTTTCTATTCTCAGAATTTTGTTGTTTTTATTTCCTAAAAAGAAAATGAATACTCGCATTCCTTCTCCATACTTGGATTAATTACGTCATTCAACAATCCTCATCAAAACAGATACTGTCTGTTTTAATAGGAGAATGAAGGTAAAACCTAACAATTATAGTTATTTATCAATGGCTTCACTTTTCAAAAACATTTGAGTCAACGATAAAAAAAAAAAGCACAATGTGAAAGTTAAGTTTTATTGGGGTCAATATAAGAACTATAGCTCAGGAGACAGCATTTCAGATAGCTCTGAGAAATTGCTCCAAAGAGGTAGGTGAGGAAGGTCAGTGTTATATATGATTTTAGTGAGGGGGGTACATGCAGTCAAGCACACATTTTGACAGAGGCTTGTTGCTAGTCATGAGGCACAGATGCCACCATTAATGATTTTAGTGCTGTCTAGATATGAGGAGATGCAAGAATTTGGCTCATAAAATTTTCTCCTGAAAATATCTAGCTATCAAAAGGCCTGTTCTGTCAGTTTTTCCCAGAGCACAGAGTGCCTCATTCTTGCTCTCCACATGAACTCCTTTCAGGGTGTGTTTAAGGTCAGCAGTGGCAACGATTTGTGACTTAATCCACGTAGAGGTAGATGTCCAGTTAGTGCCACTTTTTAGTTGGCAAGGTCCCCTCATGGTCATAAATTTGACTGTGGTTTGGGAGGCATTTCATAACCATTTGGTCCCACAGTGCTAGGAATGCGCATTCCCAGGTCTGGAGAAGATTTTGTTGATAGGCCACTCAATGTGTTATTATTGAACTAGGCCTTATTAACAGTAGCCAAAAATCTCTGGACCACCTGTCTTACTAGTCTCTTATGGTCCAGAAAAGTATTCCCTCTGGCTGCATTTCCCATATCTAGAGTTACACTATTACAATCATTGATCTCACATAGAACTATATATTTTTGTTGGAAGCTCAGTCACACATTTCGTAATGCAAAAAAGAACAATCTTATAAAACAGGCAAAATACAAATAACAGCTAGCAGTATTAGTAAAGTCATAAGTAAGAATTAAACCAAGAAGTTTAATTAGGTGTGGTCCAGTATATCTCCAGTCATCTGATTTACTCTGTTCTGTGCCAATCCTTATCTTTCAGGGAAATTATATATTGGCACTGTCCATAAGGCTCCCAGCCCAATTTCCTAGTGTTACTAGGCTGATTATCCTTAGTATAATTTAATTGTTCCCAACATAAGGAGGGGCCTTAAAACTTAAATGACCATAGCCTGGTGTTAACTACATAAATATATCCCATATTGTGGGAGTTTTATTCCTTGGCTGAAGTTTTGCATGTTGCTCTTGTTAAGCTTGAGTAACTTTAGTAGAAAATTCATATTTATGGCCAGGGTCAGAGCAGGTATTATTTTCTTTTTGAATTTTATTTAATTTATTTATTTATACAGCAGATACTTATTAGTCATCAATTTTATATACATCAGTGTATACATGTCAATCCCAATGGCCCAAATCATCACACCAACCCCCCCATCCCCACCGCGGCTTTCCCCCTTTGGTGTCCATACATTTGTTCTCTACATCTGTGTCTCAATTTCTGCCCTGCAAACCGGTTCATCTGTACCATTTTTCTAGGTTCCACATATATGCGTTAATATACGATTTTTGTTTTTCTCTTTCTGACTTACTGCACTCTGTATGACAGTCTCTATATCCATCCACATCTCAAAAAATGACCCAATATCATTCCTTTTTATGGCTGAGTAATATTCCATTGTATATATGTACCACATCTTCTTTATCCATTCGTCTGTTGATGGGCATTTAGGTTGCTTCCATGACCTGGATATTGTAGAATGCTGTAATGAACATTGGGGTGCATGTGTCTTTTTGAATTATGGTTTTCTCTGGGTATATACCCAGTGGTGGGATTGCTGGATCATATGGTAATTCTATTTTTAGTTTTTTAAGGAACATCCGTACTGTTCTCCATAGTGGCTGTATCGATTTACATTCCCACAACAGTGCAGGAGCGTTCCCTTTTCTCCACACCCGCTCCAGCATTTATTGTTTGTAGATTTTCTGATGATGTCCATTCTAACTGGTGTGAGGTGATACCTCATTGTAGTTTTGATTTGCATTTCTCTAATAATTAGTGATGTTGAACAGCTTTTCATGTGCTTCTTGGCCATCTGTATGTCTTCTTTGGAGAAATGTCTATTTAGGTCTTCTGCCCATTTTTGGATTAGGTTGTTTGTTTTGTTAATATTGAGCTGCATGAGCTGTTTATATATTTTGGAGATTAACCCTTTGTCTGTTGTTTGTTTGCAACTATTTTCTCCCATTCTGGGGTTGTCTTTGTTTCTTGTTTATGGTTTCCTTTTCAGTGCAAAAGCTTTTAAGTTTCATTAGGTCCCATTTGTTTATTTGTGTTTTATTTCCATTACTATAGGAGGTGGATCAAAAAAGATTTTGCTGTGATTTATATCAAAGAGTGTTCTTTCTATGTTTTCCTCTAAGAGTTTTATAGTGTCCAATCTTACATTTAGGTCTCTAATCCATTTTGAGTTTATTTTTGTGTATGGTGTTAGGGAGTGTTCTAATTTCATTCTTTTACATGTAGCTGTCCAGTTTTCCCAGCACCACTTATAGAGCAGGTATTATTAATTGGGCTGGTGAGGGGATCCCACTGAGTAATATCAATATTGGCCTGAACAGGACTATAATTTCTTTCTCCTAGACCAAATTTCCTAAGAGCCAACTAATTAAAACCTTGGAATGAAGAAATTCCCCCAAAGTAACTCAGAAGTACTAGACACAGGCACTGGGTCAAAAACCCAACAATTGGATTGATTTTTAAAACTAGCATAGGATCATGTCCATGACAGAAAACATTTGATTCGTATGTAAAAGTCCAAGAAGTCAAAAAAACATTATAAATGATCGTACAGATTTGGTCTAGCATCTTGGGTCAGCTGTATACTTCTGATGTCATCTTCTAATCCTGGTGTCAGTGTGGTTTCTCCTCTGTTTGAGCATTGTTTTAAGGTGATTTTGGGGTCAGCCATCCTCTCTACAGGCCAGCCCAGCCAGTCCTTTGTAAGTGGAAATTAATCTAAGGGTCAATTCCCTTCACTTTCTCTGAGCTTGAGCTATTTAAGAGTACCTGCTAAGGGTCCTTCTATCTAGGTTAGAGATGATAGTCCTTTAAATTATGTCTCTTCCAGTATGCATAATCCCCTGGTTACAAATTGTGGGGCATCTGATCTTCATCCAAAGACAGATTACTGAGATAAACTTCAGAAACAAACTTAGAGTACCCTTTTAATAATTCAGTTAAACTTTACATTGATATAACATAACAGTAAGGAGCTATCTGGAAAGTGAGTCTCAGTTAATACAGACCTTCATTATCAAAACTGGAATTTAATATTCACTGAAACAATCTTTTTCTCTCTAAAATTACCCTCATTTGTACCAAATATAGCCAAATTAACACTAATTTGTTTGGAAAATAAATCTGGTCTCAATAAACTTGGCCTGATGATTTATATAAGTGTAATTGATCATATAGTTGTTTTTTAAATTGACTGTGCTGAAATTTTTATAAGGAGTCTCAGACTGAACTTTTAAAAAATCTTCTCAGAGCTAGGAAGGTCATGGTAAGGGGTTTTCACAGATTTTCCCTTACAGATTTAGGTGAATTCCTCCCTTTTCAGGGTTCCCAAAATACCTTGAGATTCTTGTACCTGTTAGGAGGTGGCCTTCCTAATTTATCTCATAAAGCTGATGGTAATCTAAGAGTTTCCAATCTCTGGAGGAATCAAATAGAGAGAAAAGATAAATGTTTCAATTCTGCTTACAAAGGTATAATTTAACAAATTACTGTAAGTCATAATTAGCTTGAGGAGAAGGGTTTCTTTATACCTGGAAAACACATTAAAAGCCAGTAATATTTCAGATAGAAACCATAAAAATTATAACCATATTCACCAATTCACTCAGTCCTATGTAACTAATCCTTTTTTGTTAACAGTTTTATGAAGCAATCAGGTTTCCAATTAGAATTCTTTAATTTCTTACCCAGTTCAGCATTATGATCTGAAAGTTCTTTCTATAAATCTTGAAGAGGTAGCATTTTTGAAACGTATTCACACTAAAACTATAAGTGTCTATGAATAAGAAAAAGACTGAAGAAGGCACAGTTAAGGGCTTTCCTGGTGGAGCAGTGGTTAAGAATCCACTTGCCAATGTAGGAGACACGGGTTTGAGCCCTGGTCTGGGAAGATCCCACATGCTGCAGAGCAACTAAGCCAGTGCACCACAACTACTGAGCCTGCACTCTAGATCCCATGAGCCACAACTAGTGAGCCCACATGCCACAACTACTGAAGCCTGTGTGCTTAGAGCCCATGCTCCACAACAAGAGAAGGCACCTCAATGAGAAGCCTGTGCACCACAAGGAAGAGTAGCCCTCACTAGCCACAACTAGAGAAAGCCCACACAGCAACAAATACCCAATGCATCCAAAACTAACTAACTAAATAAATAAATTTTTTTTTGAAAAAAGACACAGTTAAAAAAAAAGCTGATTACAATACAATTGACAAAGAAACTTGGTTGCTCTGGCATACAACACTTTAAGATAATAACTAGAATTATGACTGATAACATTTTACCAGAACATATCAGAATTTTAAGAACTCCACATAATTTCTAGAATATCTATATTAATAATATTTACTGTACAATATAACCCAAGAAGATTTATTACTCATTTGACAATACTTCGCATGTAATTTAACATACCAAATGACTATAATTAGTTTAATAGCTCTCCTTGGGATGTTTCAGGGGCTCTTTGAAGCATCCCAAAGTTAGCTAGAGGTCAAAGGAATTTCATTAGAATTTGATTTGGGAAGTTTTGTCAAAATATCAAAACTGCTTTAAAACACTTAGTCAGATAGGATCATAGGTTACTGTGAAACAATAGTTATTCACTTAGCCAAAGTGACGATAAAGTATTTCAAAGGCAAATACAGAATTTATCTCTTAAAAGTAAAGGAAATGTTATCAAATGCAGCTCAACATTTTAAGAAAACTTGTCCTCTTAACAGAGAGAAAGGCCAAATCAAGTTTTGCACCAGCTTACTTTTAAAATTCATTTACTCAGTTAAATTTATTCTACACTTAGTCAATCCTGACCACACACAAAAGTTTCTTCTCAGGGTCCAATTCCCAAAAAGTTCCATCATTTCTATATCCATGATAGTTTGTCCCTTATTTTTTTTCCATCCAGAAACAACCAGCTCTAAAACAAACATACTTTTTTTCCCCTTAATAAAGAACAATTCCATTCCTCATAACTTCTTTACTGAAAAAAGAAAAATACATCTTACTTTCCTACTGTATACTGAAATGTTTCCTTTATTATTTCTATTAGCTTTAATTACATGTTTAAATTAGAATCCTCAACCCTTAAAACCTTAATTTCTAGTGAAAACTAAGAAGTAAGCAATTATGAACATTTACATTAACCTTATTAGATTGGTGAACATAAATACCAGTGTTAATTTCTAAAAATATTTGCTTTCGTATATAGAACATCTCAGGGTGGCACCAAACATATTCATTAATAGTTCTAAATACCTTTAGTTTCTCTGTTTATTAGTTGATGTCTCAGTAACTTATTTTATTTGGGAATGTCCTAGCTATTCAATAAACTTCCATCACTTAATTTAGTACAACTCTAAATTTCAAGTTGTCAAACCTCTGGAGAGATTATTCTTAGGTAGATGTTTCTAAAATAGAATCATTCCTAAAAAGTTTACCCAAAAGCTCTTATCTCACTTATGTATAATTCACTTATAAAAATTTCATCATACCAAGTTATTTTTCTTGTTGACAAATTTGCAACAGATATAACAAGATTTTATTTAACATGTTAAACTTAAGTACAATAAAATGTTGATGACTCTAAAGACATGTCTGTATTAATTAGATCAACAAAGTTAAACTAACTTTAATACCAGATATTAATTTAATACTAAATATTTGTTTTTCTCTCAAGCTAGCTTTCTCTAACAACCGAATTTGCAATAAAAGAGCTCATTTTGGCCATTTCTAGGGCAAAAATTTCCTTTAAGTTCCAATTAATTAGGTACTTGCTTATATAAGTTTTGTACATACATAAACCTGGCTGAGGTGTTAGTCAGAGGCTCGCTTTCTGACACCCTTCCATGTTTGAGAGGCTCTATTTCCCATTTTAAAGTTGAATTTTTCAGGGATAAAACTTACTAACGAAACTGTGTCGTGGGCCAGTGTGCTGCTTGTGAGCTTAAATTCCTCTAGGCATCACTCTATAGTCATTTCAGCCCTTTTACATGGCTCGGTTTCTGCCTTTGGTCATGTAAGACCACAGTAGGTGCTCAGATCACTGAATGATCAATTCTTATGTGTGATCCCTGGAGGAGCAAATCTTTTAAGTAATGAGTAGTTTTCCCTATGGGACAACTGCATTGTATGAAGACACTGCCTCCACCACTCCCATAAATTTCTCAATTGCCTAAGAGAGCCATAACTGACTGGGAGGAGATTTGTTCTTTTCTTTGGAGAAAATGCTCTCATGTAATATCTTCACTTTTATCCTGAAAAATTCTATTAAGGCAGCCAAATTGAGAAAAAACATAAGATCAGCCTCTTACTTAACCATTCAGCCTGGACCACTCAGCCTTTTACAAATGAGCAAATGCCAGTATCTTTCACCTGGGTGGGTGTTTTCCTGGTATCTTTCAAACAGCTGCCCACCCTCAGTATTTTGAAACTGGGGGGCCAGGTTCCTGTTACACACCATCAAATAAAACTCAGGATCATCAATCAATATGGGAGATTTGAGAATCAGGAGAGACTCACCCAAATTCGTCTGGACTCTCAGAGGAGGTGGATGGACACAAGAGGCCTCTGCTGGTACCAAGTCTGGTTCCTTGTAGAATTCAGGCAAAGGAGAGAAGTCTGCTCTGGATCTATTTCTTTGGTCGCCATGAATGTTGACTGAAAAAAACTGCACAATGTGAGAGTTGTGAATTAAGAATTATTTGGGTCAAAATGAGTACTATAGCCCAGGAGACAACATATCAAATAGCTTTGAGAAACCACTCCAAAGAGATAGAGGCAAAGTCATTGTTATATATGATTTTAGTGAAGGGGGTACATGCAGTCAGGTACACATTTTGGCAGAGGCTTGCTGCTAGTCATAAGGAACAGATGTCACCATTAATGATTTTAGTGCTGTCTAGATATGAGGAGATGCAAGAATTGGGCTCTTAAAATCTTCTGAAAATATCTAGCTCTCAAAAATGTCTGTTCTGCCAGTTTTTTCCCAGAGCACAGAGTGCCTCATTCCTGATCTCCACCCTGAAATCCTTCCAGGGTGTGTTGAAGGTCAGTGGCTGCAGTGATTTGTGACAGTCTATGTAGAGGCAGATGGCAAGTGACAATTTTTAGTTGGCAGAGTGTTTGAGTATTGGGTATTTAAAAACTTGATACTTAATTTAACTTTTAAGAGAAGCATATTTCATGTCTCTTTAGTAGAGAGAAATCCCTGTTTTGCCAAAAATTGTCTTTAATTTTCTGCTGATTAGGTATGGTGAAATAAAAATATGGCACTCATTTTTGGTAACTGTAAAAAATCTAGAATTTTCAGAACTTGTATTCAGCAAACTTTACCTTTTGAAAGCTATATTCTATTTTACCTAATTATGTTAGGATATGAAATAAAATTTATTTTATACAGAGACTAAGCATGCTCTAATAAAAAAGGGATAATATTATTGTATAATTTTAATGTAACAATAAAATAATTATCTTCTCAGCATATTATCATAATAATACAGCTGAAATAAAATATTTTAAAGTACTTAACTTTATTGTTTGTATCCTTAAACAGCAAAAATCGTTTCTTAATAAATAATAAAATATGACCACAGTAGAACTGTTTGTCCATAGCAAATAATATATAAAGTAAAATGCAAAATAGTGTGTAAATTAAGTTTTAGTCGACAATAAAACTAGTTTTCTGCTTAGGTGTAAATGGATTTCACACTCTAGAAAACTGAATTATTATTTTAAGTTATACAGAGTTAGCTTTAGAATTTTCATAAGATTATGCTTTCAAAACTGATTAATGATAGAAAATTATCTTTCTGAAACATAGCACTTTTGTATTTAGTAAAGTTTCTAATGTATGGGTAATTTCTTAGTTTTAAAAATTATTTGTGGTCATACTCTGGGAACTGTTTTCATTTCTTTTAAATGGCATATTATTATCTTGATTATTTCCTTAAGACATATGTTTCTGACATGTAACTGAAAAGTTAATTTCATATCATGAGATTCTCACTCATATAATGTCAAAATACAAGAAACTTAACTTTATACTTATTTTTATTTTTGTAACAGTTATAATGAAAATGTCAAAAAATATGGTAATAACCTAACAGCATAATTATCTGTCAATGAGCCTGCATTTTCATTTATTTCATCCCATTCTACAATTCATTTTCTCTTCATCCTAAATAAAATAAATTCAGTTTGCTGATTAATGAACTCAGCTAGTTGCCTGCATCCAATTTTGTTCAATTTCTCCATCATGAGTACATTTATGTCTTGAATTTAACTTTGTATGCCACATTTTTGTAAAGTTCCTGTTTTTTAATTTTATTCCTGTTTTGGGCCATGGCAGAGCTAATTATCTATCCTTTAACAATAGCTATAAAAATATTAACAAGATGATTTATCCAAGATGGAAACTAAATTCTCAAAGTATTCTATTTGGTATTTTTCTCATTAAATAAAAGAATGCATAATGTGCTCCAACAGTAGTAATTAAAACATTCAAATTTTAAAATGATACAGTAAATTTAAAATTATTGACACTCTTAAGCTAAATAAAACCATGTTTCAATGATGGAAAATCTGCTAAAATAATAAAAACAGTCTAATGGTAAGATTTATACACCTCAATATCTCTATGTCACTATTTTATGCAAGCATATCCAAGAATATATGTGGATCATATGATTTTATTAAATTGTTTTGTCTTTGTCATACATAGTTCTATATTTTAAGAAAACATTTTTTCCAAAAGATATATAATAAAGAAAATAATCCTTCATGAAAGCAGAGTACTGTATTATCCTATAATTAAACCCCTATGAGTTGATCACAAACCATAATTATATCATTGTTATTTGGGGCTGGAGAAGGTCAGAGGTAAACAAATTGTCTCTATACTATCAATTGTACAATTGTGATCAAAGAAATTTTTTTAATCTTATTTTATTTTTGGCTGCGTTGAGTCTTCATTGCTGCATGCGGGCTTCCTTTAGTTGCAGCAAGAGGGGGTTACTCTTTGTTGCGGTGCCCGGGCTTCTCATTGCAGTGGCTTCTCTTGTTGCGGAGAACAGACTCTAGGTGCACAGGCTTCAGTAATTGTGGCTCACAGGCTCTAGAGCACAAGCTCAGTAGATGTAGTGCACGGACCTAGTTGCTCCACCGCATGTGGGATCCTCACGGACAAGGGCTCAAACCCGTGTCCCCTGCATTAGCAGGCAGATTCTCAACAACTGTGCCACCAGGGAAGCCCAATCAAAGAAATTTTAATGGACTAATGTAGACAATCAGAAGAGAATGCAGACAACTAATGGTAATTCATATGATGGTAATGTAATCTAGCCAGAAAACTCTTCATCCTATATGCATTGGTTTAACATAAATACATCAGAAATATTTAATCAACTAGTTTGGCAGTCAAAAATTTATACTTTATATTTATGAGGTCTATTAGGACAGCATTAATCTTAATTTAAGATTATTAATATGTATGCAATTTCTCCAATTCTAAATTAGAGTTCTTTTCTTTTTGTCTTTCTTTAAGTATTATAATTCAGAATATACATACCTTATTTAGGTATGAGGGACTGTATAAAAATTACAGAATTGACCTGAGTTCCACATTATTACCACATTTTTACACTAACTAAATTTATCTTATTCTTTTACTTTCATGTCTGCTCCTTTCTAAGAGTCCTTATACAATTATTTGTAAAAATGTAGAACTAACTTCTCACCAGTCCTTTTTAAATTTTCTTAATATTTCAAACAAAATAAAAAGTATTTATTGAGTGATATAATTCTTTAAACTGACATTTTAGGCATTTTTTATAATGAAGTTATTAGACCTTCCAAGGAAATACACTACATTTGTTGTTCTTAATGTGAAAAGCCTGGAAGTATGACATGGACTAAGGCATGGCAAGTTCAAAAGTCCTTCTTTTCCTAACAGAATTAACCAGCAAATTACATTCATAATACAGAATGAAAATCTTGGGAAGGCTGCATCAGAATAAACTATTTGGAAAAATGACAGAGTATGTTCACAGAATTTGTGATTTAATGTACCAATTCATTGTGAGATTACAGTAGTACCATCAAAAGCAGTTTCTGAATTGGGTCCTTACCGATACGCTTTATGATTAGAAGATCATAATTTGCCAAAATACACCATGCAAAACTTGACTCCTTCTGGGTGTTATTTGAAACTGATATAAACCTCATAACTCTCATTATTATAAAATATTTACTGAGCACAATTTCAGCTAGGGTGCTGTATAAAACAAAATGACTCATTCAGCTCCTTTCTTATAAGTGTTCTTTGATTGATGTAAGCTGCATAAGGGCAAAAAACATGCCTGGTTTGTTCGTCACTGTACCTCAGTGATTAGCACTGTGCCCAGCACAGAGCAGGTACTGCATATGTTAAATATATACCTCCTGAAAGAATCATGATTGAAAATTTTGCTGAAAAAAACGAGCTCAATCCAAACAGGATTCCTTTGTTGTAGTCATTTTCACCAGTATTTCTTTCCTCATTACTCACTTTCACTTTTTCTTTCTTCTTTCATATTCTGAAGTTGCAAAAGTTGGATTATTGTAATATATTCCAGATTGAAGAGAAAAACATTCTTCAACTGTTTATTTTTCCTCCCTATTCCAATTTTTAAAAATTGACTTGACATATCTGTTCATTTCAGAATAATAGATTGAATTAATAAACTCAGGATTTTGTTCTATCATATAGAAAAACATTATTTGAATCATATAATTTGAAATATCTCACTAATCTTGACACTGAAGTTCTATTTATCAGTTGGTAGATTATGTTTCCTAAAGCAAATTTACCAAATTAAAATTTGAAAAGACAAGGCAATTGTTTTACCTACTTATGTTGGTTGGTTTTATTTGTTTGTTTTGTTTTGTTTGTTCTGATTGTCAGTTAACATAAGTTTTAAGAAGGAGAGAATACATTTAAGATATATCTCCAGCCACCTTTATTATTCTTTGAAGGACTCAAGAGCAGGAGATGACTACCTTCCCACTGAGAGAAAATGCATTTTACTGTATCACATATTTTTATTTGTTTCAAATGTAAATGATAAAGAAAAATCTTGTCCAGTTCTTTGTTTCTTCTTTTCTTTAAGTAGTGACACAAAAGGGCAGTTTCATAGAGCACAGAATGTTTTAAGGCATGTCAAGGAGCCACTGATCATAAAGAGAACTTTTTGGGAAAAACCCATAATAATAATCCTAAAGTTCTGCACATTTCCTTTTCTAGATGGCATACCTGATAATTGCAAATTATTTACTTAAAATATAATGTGTACAGGTGATCTTTGACATTCCAAAATGTTATATTAATAGGATGTTATATTGGATGAAAAAGTTAACTAAAGAGCTTTCTTTTTATGAAAACATTGAAAATTTATTTAAAAAATTGAAAATGTCCAGTAAGCACATTCTTTCATTCATTTGGACACCATATGAAGCACTTTGTTCATTTTGAAACACTTTAACATTTTGAGTACATTCTTAGCTCTGTCCTATGAAGAAATTACAAGAATTAACATACAGTTGTCATTATTTATTTTTCATATACTGATAATATTTTAAATTAATTGTAAGTATAAAAAAGAAACATTGAAAAAATATTCTAGAATTTTGAATTCTAGAAAATTCAAAAATGTGTCATGTCATTTTCCCGTGATTTTAAGCACAAAACTAACCAAAATATAAATTTTCTGTAAACATTTATTTCCTACATTGTTAGTAGTACTCAGTATTCTTAAATAATCCTTTTTTTGCTAAAAATGGCAAATGCTTGCATATCACTTATGTAGTCTACTCCAACAAAAATTAATAAAACTAATATAATTTTAAATCCTTTAGTTTATAAATGAAATTTACTTTCATAAAAGGTATATATTTGCAATATTGTACTTTCCATATTTCAATTTAAACCAAAGATTCACAGTTCATTTTTCTGGAAACAATTTGTTTTGGAAAGAATTTTAATGGTTCTTTGCATTGAAGTTCTTTGCCAAGAATGTATCTTTTTAATTATTCTTTTTGGAAACATGGTAGGTCATTAAATATGCAAATATAAGTAGCGAGAATTAGGAAACAGATTCCTTACTGTTACTTTAGGACAAAATAAAGGAGAAAGAAAACACTTTATGTGAATCTTAATCACTTCCACGTTTCACAAGTTGGAACATCAAACATAGTAACCTTAACTGTGTACTTGCTGTAGCCATGTACTATATATTGATTAATCATGTAATCTTCAAAACTTGGCAAGTAGTAGTTTTAGGCAAATACTAACTACCTGGGCATGAAAATCAATAATAATTACTGGAAGCAGAGACTAGTTCCTAGTTATGGAATACATCTTTTTCTTTCTTTTTTTTTACACCTTTATTGGAGTATAATTGCTTTACAATGGTGTGTTAGTTTCTGCTTTATAACAAAGTGAATCAGTTATACATATACGTATATTCCCATATCTCTTCCCTCTTGCGTATTCCTCCGTCCCACCCTCCCTATCCCACCTCACCAGGTGGTCACAAAGCACTGAGCTGATCTCCCTGTGCTGTGCGTCTGCTTCCCACTAGCTATCTACCTTAAGTTTGGTAGTGTATATATGTCCATGCCTCTCTCTCGCTTTGTCACACCTTACCCTTCCCCCTCCCCATATCCTCAAGTCCATTCTTTAATAGGTCTGTGTCTTTATTCCTGTCTTACCCCTAGGTTCTTCATGACATTTTTTTCCTTAAATTCCATATATATGTGTTAGCATATGGTATTTGTCTTTCTCGTTCTGACTTGCTTCACTCTGTATGACAGACTCTAGGTCTATCCACCTCATTACAAATAGCTCAATTTAGTTTCTTTTTATGGCTGAGTAATATTCCATTGTATATATGTGCCACATCTTCTTTATGCATTCATCCGATGATGGACATTTAGGTTGTTTCCATATCTGGGCTATTGTAAATAGAGCTACAACGAATATTTTGGTACATGACTCTTTTTGAATTATGTTTTTTTCAGGGTATATGCCCAGTAGTGGGATTACTGGGTCATATGGTAGTTCTATTTGTAGTTTTTTAAGGAACCTCCACAGTGGCTGTACCAATTCACATTCCTACCAGTGGTGTAAGAGTGTTCCCTTTTCTCCACACCCTCTCCAACATTTATTTCTTCTAGATTTTTTGATGATGGCCATTCTGACTGGTGTGAGATGATATCTCATTGTAGTTTTGATTTGCATTTCTCTAATGATTAATGATGTTGAGCATTCTTTCATGCGTTTGTTGGCAGTCTGTATATCTTCTTTGGAGAAATGTCTATTTACGTCTTCTGCCCCTTTTGGATTGTGTTGTTTGTTTTTTTGTTTTTGAGTTGCATGAGCTGCTTATAAATTTTGGAGATTAATCCTTTGTTAGTTGCTTCATTTGCAATTATTTTCTCCTATTCTGAGGGTTGTCTTTTGGTCTTGTTTATGGTTTCCTTTGCTGTGCAACAGCTTTGAAGTTTCATTAGGTCCCATTTGTTTATTTTTGTTTTTATTTCCATTTCTGTAGGAGGTGGGTCAAAAAGCATCTTACTGTGATTTATGTCATAGAGTGTTCTGGCTATGTTTTCCTCTACGAGTTTGATAGTTTCTGGATTTACATTTAGATCTTTAATCCATTTTGAGCTTATTTTTGTGTATGGTGTTAGGGAGTGATCTAATCTCATACTTTTACATGTATCTGTCCAGTTTTCCCAGCACCACTTACTGAAGAGGCTGTCTTTTCTCCACTGTACATTCCTGCCTCCTTTATCAAAGATAAGGTGACCATATGTGTGTGGCTTTCTATCCTATTCCATTGATCTATATTTCTGTTTTTGTGCCAGCACCATACCATCTTGATTACTGTAGCTTTGTATTATAGTCTGAAGTCAGGGAACCTGATTCCTCCACTCCATTTTTTGTTCCCAAGATTGCTTTGGCTATTCGGGGTCTTTTGTGTTTCCCAACAAATTGTGAATTTTTTTGTTCTAGTTCTGTGAAAAATGCCAGTGGTAGTTTGATAGGGATTGCATTGAATATTTCCATTGCTTTGGGTAGTAGAGTCATTTTCACAATGTTGATTCTTCCAATCAAAGAACGTGGTATATCTCTCCATCTATTTGTATCATCTTTAATTTCTTTCATCAGTGTCTTATAATTCTCTGCATACAGGTCTTTTGTCTCCTTGAGTAGGTTTATTCCTAGATATTTTATTCTTTTTGTTGCAATGGTAAATGGGAGTGTTTTCTTGATTTCACTTTCAGATTTTTCATCATTAGTGTATAGGAATGTCAGAGATTTCTGTGCATTAATTTTGTAACCTGCTACTTTACCAAATTCATTGATTAGCTCTAGTAGTTTTCTGGTAGCCTCTTTAGGATTCTCTATGTATAGTATCATGTCATCTGCAAACAGTGACAGCTTTACTTCTTTTCCAATTTGGATTCCTTTTACTTCCTTTTCTTCTCTGATTGCTCTGGCTAAAACTTCCAAAATTAAGTTGAATAAGAGTGGTGAGAGTGGGCAACCTTTTCTTGTTCCTGATCTTAGTGGAAATGCTATCAGTTTTTCACCATTGAGGACGATGTTGGCTGTGGGTTTGTCATATATGGCCTTTATTATGTTGAGGAAAATTCCCTCTATGCCTACTTTCTGCAGGGTTTTTATCATAAATGGATGTTGAATTTTGTCAAAATCTTACTTTCTGCAGGGGTTTTTTTTTTTATCATAAATGGGTGTTGAATTTTGTCAAAATCTTTCTCTGCATCTATTGAGATGATCATACGTTTTTTCTCATTCACTTTGTTAATATGGTGTATCACATTGATTGATTTCCGTATATTGAAGTATCCTTGCATTCCTGGAATAAACCCCACTTGATCATGGTGTATGATCCTTTTAATGTGCTGTTGGAATTTGTTTGCTAGTATTTTGTTGAGGATTTTTGCATCTAATTTCATCAGTGATATTGGCCTATAGTTTTCTTTCTTTGTTACATCCTTGTCTGGTTTTGGTATCAGGGTGATGGTGACCTCATAGTATGAGTTTGGGAGTTTCCTCCCTCTGCTATAATTTGGAAGAGTTTGAGAAGGATAGGTGTTAGCTCTTCTCTAAATGTTTGATAGAATTTGCCTGTGAAGCCATCTGGTCCTGGGCTTCTGTTTGTTGGAAGATTTTTAATTACAGTTTCAACTTCAGTGCTTGTGATTGGTCTGTTCATATTTTCTACTTCTTCCTGATTCAGTCTTGGAAGCTTGTGCTTTTCTAAGAATTTGTCCATTTCTTCCAGGTTGTCCATTTTATTGGCATAGAGTTGCTTGTAGTAGTCTCTCATGATCCTTTGTATTTCTGCAGTGTCAGTTGTTACTTCTCCTTTTTCATTTCTAATTCTATTGATGTGAGTCTTCTCCCTTTTTTTCTTGATGAGTCTGGCTAATGCTATATCAATTTTGTTTATCTTCTCAAAGAAACATCCTGTAGTTTTATTGATCTTTGCTATCGTTTCCTTCATTTCTTTTTCATTTGTTTCTGATCTGATTTTTATGATTTCTTTCCTTCTGTTAACTTTGGGTTTTTTTTTGTTTTTCTTTTTCTAATTGCTTTAGGTGAAAGGTTAGGTTGTTTATTTGATATGTTTCCTGTTTCTTAAAGTAGGATTGTATTGCTATAAACCTCCCTCTTAGAACTGCTTTTGCTGCATCCCATAGGTTTTGGGTCGTTGTATCTCCATTGTCATTTGTTTCTAGGTATTTTTTTATTTCCTCTTTGATTTCTTCAGTGATCACTTTGTTATTAAGTAGTGTATTGTTTAGCCTCCATGTGTTTGTATATTTTACAGATTTTTTCCTGTAATTCATATCTAGTCTCATAGTGTTGTGGTTGGAAATGATACTTGATACATCTTTTTAACATAAGAATAAATCTGAACTCTTAAGACAATAATTTTTATAATTTATTAAAGTATTTTAATGGTCAAATATTAAAGATATGAAACTATATTGTAGGATCAGTAGTTTCTTGGCATTATCAGATGCCACTTTGCTTTTCTATTTACAGTAGTACACAATAGATGTACATAATAGAAGTATATTTTCAGCTATGCTGGTGTAGGAACTATTTATTTTCTGTGTACTTTAACTCTCTTTACAACTCTCCATGAAAGTTTTCATTTTCATTGGGGTGTATTTAATCAAAGATGGATTTACTTACTGGTTCATAGATGATATATCATGGAAATTGTTTAACATAGTTGTGAAGTTTTCCATTTTTAACAAATTAATGTTACATTTTTTAACTGTAAGTGATAAGAGGAATATAAAGATACAAATTTACTTTTAAAAAAATTCTAGTGGCTTAAATGAACTTAAATGACTAAAAAGAAAATAGAATTCTTAAAGTTTACCTTATGTGATATTATAATTAGTAGTACACTGTGTAGTTCTACAATTGTTTAATTATGATATAATTTAAAATTCTGTCAAAAGTTTTCTAAGCATTTGTATGCTTTAAAGGATACAATATTTTTCTAAAGCTATCTGATATGTGGGTTCTTAATGTTTATTAATTTTTAATCTATTTTTCTGTTTAGTTAATTAAAGTTCTTCATAATTGTTAAAAATGATTATTTTAACAATTTTTCCTTGTAAAATTACATTAGATTGATAAATTTCAACATATGAAACACATAACAAGGTTTTTGGTTTTGTTTCTTTTTCCACTTGGAGTCAGAACTAAAATACTTATTTATTTTTGATAGAAAATATTCAGATATTAACAATGCATCCAAGTGTCACACATTATCTATACCAGTAACATTGCAATGGTGATTGAAATGATATTCACACGTTCATTGATAAGGATTACCCTAAATTCAGGAATGTGAGAAGTGTACTTAAATGGGAATACAACTAATCATTCTTCCAAAGTTCAAATCTGTAGCTGTGACCAAAGACAAGAGTTTTACAAAATTCAAGGGTTAAAGATGGACTTTGGAATATCTCTAGTAGATATTTGTATTCATTCTTTACAAATGGAGAAATTGAAATTTATTAAGTGTAAACCTTAGAGTAAAATTTAAAGATATTTTTTCTTTATTTTACATAAATCTAATGAGTATGGAAATTTTATCCTGACAAAAATTATTTTTCCTCTACCTACTTAGGCAAGGAAGTCTGAATTTCTTCATCAGCAATTCTTTCAGGCCATAATATCTTGGGTCATTCTTTCATTCAATGAAAATTTGTTGCACATTTTTTTCAAGATCAGCCATTTTTTATAATACGAGGAATATTGCAGTGAACAATAATGTTCCTACTTTCATGAAACATGTATTTAGTTGAGTGGCAAGCAATAAACAATAATACAATAAATATGTAATATATAATAAGGTAGAAAATAACATAAAACAATTGGTTAGAGCATGAAATGAATGCTTTTTTAGAGTAATGGTCACAAATTTCTCTTTGATACAGTGACATACAAGCAGACCTCAATAAAACAAGGGTTAACTTATACATCTTTAGTACAGAAGTTGTATCTAAAGGTGAAAATGGAATATGTCCCTCAAGTTTTAAATTTTTTGTCAGCTTTACCTGTGAGTTTTATACTTACATATGTTTTCATGTTACTAATTAGTGTCTTTTCCTTTCAACTTCAACAACTCCCTAGAACATTTCTTGTAAGTTTGGTCTAGTGGTGATGAACACCAGCTTTTTTTGTCAGGCAAACTCTATCTCTCCTTCAATTTTTAAAGGACAACTTTACCAGGTAGAGTATTCTAGGTTGGATTTTTGTTTTGTTTCTCTTTCAGCACTTTGAATATATTGTGCCACTCCCTTTGGGCCTGCAAGTTTTCTGCTGAAGAATCTGCTGATAGTGTTACAGGGGTACCCTTGTTTATAGCAAGTTTCTTTTCTCTTGTTGCTTTTAATAGTCTTTGTCTTTAACTTTTGGCAATTTAATTATAATATATCCTGTTGTATGTTTTCTAGGATCCATCTAATTTGGTACTTTTTGGACTTACTGAATCTGAATTGTCTGTTTCTTTCCCCAGTTTAGGGAAGTATTTAACCATTACTTTGAATAAGCCTTCTGCTCCTTTCACTTTCTTCTCCTGGGGAACATAGAATATGTATAATGGACAGCTTGATGGTGTCCCATAAATCCCTTAATCTATTTTCACTCTTTTCATATATATATTTTTCTTTTTGCTCCTCTGATTGGGTGACTACTACTGCCTTGTCTTTGAGTTTGCTGATCTTTTCTTCTGTTTAATATAGTCTGTTTTTGTACCACTCTATTAAAATTTTCAGTTCAGTTACTATATTCTTCAGCTCTATAATTCTGTTTCATGATTTTTTATATTTTCTATCTCTGTTGAAATTCTTACTTTGTTCATGCATTGTTCTACTGACCTCAGTGAGCATGTTTATAAATTTGAACTCTCTATTGGGTAATTCACTTATTTCTGTTTTATAAAGGTCAGTTTCTGGAGATTTATAGTGTTCTTTTCTTTGGAACATGTTCCCTAATTTTTTTTTTCTTTCCCTGACTCTCTGTATTGGCTTATGAGTGTTGGACAAAAGAGACTTCTTTCCCAGTCTTGACAGCAGATTTGCCTTGTGTAGGAGAAGAACCTCATCAATCAGCCTGCCCCTAGCTCCTGATTGCCTCTCAAGCCTTTGTGATTGCCCAAGCTCCAATATTTGTTCTTAGTGTTCCCAGTAAAAGAGGGTGTGTCAAGACCTATCAGTGTCCCAAAGATATTAGAACTTCCCATTCATCTGTCCAGGCTCCCAGAGGACTACTAATTGTCTGCTTCTTTAGCTCCCTGATGCTGGCTAATTGGAAAACTGACCTTCAAGAAACAACTGGGAAAGTCAGAATTCATATATGCAATCTAGCCCCTATCAGAGAACATGGAACTGCATGTTTTTGTCTCCTGACTCTGTGGTGAGCCAGAGGAAATAGTCACCAGGAATGCTTATGTGTCCAAATAGAACAGTTTCCTTGTTTTCATGTAGTCCCAGGGGATTAATGAATGCGAAGCCCCATCTGCTTCCAGAGCTAGGTGATTTTGGTGTCAGCCAGCCATAACAGTTGGTGTACTAGATCAGTGGACAAGCTTCTTCAGAAGAGAACTGGAGACTTGGTTTTACTGCTGTAATGAGCTATGGGGAGACAGCAGTAACATGTCCACTAGCTCTTTCAAGCTTCTAGAAGGATCCAAGTCAGCACCCACATTTAGGTTGATTAGAAGCTGGAACTTCAGACAGCATCTATGAGAAGATGCAGACAATCCCTTCCAAGGAGAAAATGAGAGATGTGTGATTTTGCCTGTTTTTTTGCCCTGAGACCAGGGAGGATAGTTGCAGTAAATGCATGCTCACCTATTTGAAAACATATTAAACTGATTTTATGGTCCTGTGAAACTCAAAATGCCAAACCCTGTTGGCTGTCGGAGCTAGGTGAGTTGAGAGTTCATTCCTTAGGTAGCAGCTGTAAAAATTGGGGCACTAGATGTATGGACAAACTCATTCCAGAGAGATGTTGGCAATTTGGTTTTATTGTTAGAGCTAACTGGATGAAGAAAGTAAGGGAAGTGTCGTCCAGCACTTTCAGCCTCCAGAAAGTATCCTGGTCAGCAGACAGATGCAGGTTGATAAGAAGACAGACCCTCTGAAAGCAGCTGGGAAAGTATACAGTCACAGCCCTTGCAGGAAAAAAACAAACAAACAAACTGGGAGATAATCTTTTTTTCCCCTGCTTTCTCTATACTGAGTCCAAGAGGATAGACACAGGGCTTGCTTGTGCATTTATTTTACAGCTGATGCTTTATTTTCTATTGTTCTGTGGGACACATGAATTCAAGTCCTGTTGGTTCTCAGAGATAGGTGATTTGGGGACCCATCCTTCACATAGCATCCTTAAAATTTGGGCTACTACATATGTGATCCAAACCATTTTCTCCTTAGGGAAATGTTGGGAGTTGGGAATTCCCCCATGATAGTAAGGCATTGTGCCAGGGGTGTGGTTTTTGGAGGGAACTATATTCATTTCAGTGTATTTTCTCAGCCATCCAGTGCATAGGATTCACTCAGTTAGTTTCTGGATTTCTCTCAGAAGCAACTGATATGTGTGTAGCTGTATATTCAGTGCATCTGTAGGAGGAGAAAAATCTTCCTATGTTGCCATCTTGGTGATGTTTCAGCTCATTTATGTTATAAAGTGTTTTAAGAAAAATTCAGTGAGAGGGATAACATTGAGGTAAGTTTTTTATTGTGTTTCTATAATTTAGTTTTGTTCTGAGCATTAGAGCCCTCTGGGATGAAATCTACATAAACAAATATGACATTTGTAGCTTTTTAAAATCACTAGGCATTTTAAAACTGAGGTATAAATAGAAACAACTCATTTCTTCTCTATTATAAAATACAACTCAAATTTGTCACCTAACTAATGACATCTAGATTTGAGCTCTCAGTTTCAAAGAGTTTGAAATTCCAATCAACAACATTGATGTAAGGGTGCAGAGGAATTATACTAATATAAACACAGAAATATTGAATCAGAAGCTCCCATACTAATAAATATCTGACATGAGCTTAAGGAAAAATGAAAACAGAGAGTCCCTGCTCTTTCTAAAGGCACACACGTACATATAAAAACCAGTTGACATCACAGGAATTTAAAAAAAATATTTATAATCTTCTCTTTCTCTGTTTGTTCCTCTTGCCTCCTGAGGTCTCCAAGAGTAATAAAGTTAGATTCTGATCAATAATGCTCCAATGAATTAACTCCTCCATTACTCAGTGTTTATTGAGTACTTTAAAATGTTGAATATATAGAATGCTATAAGCAATTTTAAAAGCCTATGTTTCAGGCACTGTGCTTATTTCTAGGGATATACATGGAATTAAACAGAATTCCATTTTGGAGAGGGTTTATAATCTCTAATGGGTAATATAAACATTTAACTTAATTATAATAAAAATGGGATAATGCAATGACTTTTAAAAAGTGAACAGAGATTATATACGGAGCCAGAGTAGCCTAGAGATGGGAATTTTAAACTCTCCTTGGAGGAGCCAGAGAAGGATTTTCAGAGAAGTCTATACTTAAACTAAGCCTTGAAGCATAACAAGAAATGTTTAGCTAGATAAAATAGAAATGGAGATTATTAGCAGAGGGAAGAATGCCCAGGCATGCAGATGACAGGAAGTATACCACCTGAAAGTAAATGTGTATGCATAATAATCTCAGGTGGCCAGTACCAAACCAAGACAAACTGTTAAATTATACTAACACATACATTTTATCCTAAAAGAGTTTGGAAGACATTTAAATATTTTAAGTAACTAGGTATCATGGTAACATATCCTTGTCAACACTTGGTATTGTCAATCTTTGGTTTTAACTTTAGCCTTTCTAATGTGTGTATACTGATATCTAGTCATGGTTTTCATTTGTATTTCCCTAGTAACAGATGTTAAGCAATTTTTCATGTTTATTGACATATGTATCACTTTCTTTTGTTAAGTACCCATTTTTAAATTTGTTTTTCCTCTTATTAAATTGTATGAATTCTTTATACATTCTAAACACAAGACCCTTTTTTGTAATACATGTTGCAAAAAAAATTTTCTCCCCACTCTCTGGTTCCTTTTTCTTTTTGCACCAGTGTCGTTCCTAGAGCAAACGTTTTTGATTCCTGTAAAGTCAAATTTACCAATTTTTAATGGTTTGTGCTTTCTGCATGCAATTTAAGAAATCTTTCCCTACTTCAATGTCATGGAGATTGTTTTCTTCTGCAAGTTTTATAGTTTGAGGTTTTCCATTTCAAACTATTATACATTTGAGGCAAATTTACAGATATAAAGTTGTTCTAGCATTATTTGTTACAAAGACTTTATTTTTCCAGTTGAATGAGATTGGCCCCTTTATGACAAACTGAATGATTAAATATGTGTGGGTACATTTCTGCACTCTTTATCTTGTTCCATTGATCTGTTCCAGGTACATCTGTCAATTCCAAATGAACTTGATTGTTCTACCCATTAAAAATTGCTCACCTTACTCAAAGTTTCTGGTATTTCATAAAAATTTAAGAATCAGCTTGTCAATTCCTACTAAAAAGTCTGCTAGGATGTTATTAATATCTATAGATTAATTTTAGGATAATTGGACTTTCAATCCATGAACATGGTTAACTGCTCCACTTTTCTATATCTTCAATTTCTTTGAGCAGTGATTCAAATTTTAGTATAGAAGTCTTAGATACCTTTTATTAAATTTCCTATTAGTATAAAATTAGGTTTGGTGCCATTGGAGATAAAATTAACTTTATGATTTACTTTTTAATTTTTTGTTATTAGTAAATAAAAATACAATTGATTTTTACATATTGACCTTGCATCCAAAACTTCTGTAAGTTGACATATTAGTTCCAGTATTTTTTTTTGTAGATTTTGAGGAATTTGCTAGGTAAAATTATGTTGAAATGAAATTACAGCTTTACTTCTGTTTTTCCAATCTGTATACTTTTTGTTTGTTTGTTTGCCTTATCATAAAGCAAAGATCTCTAGTTCAATGTTGAATGATATTTGAAAGAAAGCATCCTTGTTGTAAGTGATGTTTCATTCTGAAGAAATTCTTTTAGCACTTACTGAAGAGGAGGTCATATGGTGACAAATTTTCTTCATTTTTATTTACCTAAATATATTTAATTTTTTTTTACTTTATTCCTTAACGATAGAGTTGCTGCACATTGAATTCTGCTGGCAGAGTTTTATTTTCCCAAGCTCTTTAAAAAATGAGCCACCATCATTTTGGTTTCTAATGAGAAATATGTTGACTTAAAGATCATCATTTCTGAATTATATAATGTGACATTTTTATTTGACAGCTTCAAAGAATATTCTTTATCTCTGTTATTCAGTCACTTGATTATGCCATATGTATATGTGGCTTTAATTGAATTATATCCTGTTTTGGGTTGGCTGAACTTCTTAAATTTGTTTGTTTATGTCTTTCACAAAATATGATAATATTTCAACCATTATTCCTTCAATCATTTTTCATGTCCTATTCTTTCTATCTCCATTGAAAAGTAATACTTTCTTCTCATGGTAATTAATAAGTATCTTGTAAGCCTATACTTTGAGACTATGTAAATAGATTGTATCTTTTCATACATTCACTCATTAATTTTAGCATCTACTAATGATTCTTGCTTGCAACCGATATTACTAAGGTGTTAGGTAAGTGATGTTAGCCAAATGGTAGTTTTCAGGCTTCCCTGGTGGCGCACTGGTTGAAAGTCCGCCTGCCAATGCAGGGGACACGGGTTCGTGTCCCGGTCCGCGAAGATCCCACATGCTGCGGAGCGGCTGGGCCCGTGAGCCATGGCCGTTGAGCCTGCGTGTCCAGAGCCTGTGCTCTGCAACAGGAGAGGCCACAGCATTGAGAGGCCTGCATAGCAAAAAAAAAAAAAAAAACAAAAACGGTAGTTTTCTTTTTCCATATTTTTTCTAGTTATTGATTAATCTTTTACTATAAAAAATAATTTTCCTTTCTCTGCAATTAGTTATTTTTTAGTTACTTATGTATCAACATATATTCATGGATATTTATTTTATTCTCTGTGTTTTAAGCCATTACTATATCAAATATGGCCACAGGGAACTACTAATTGCTTCTTGTGTCCTTTGGACATGGTTCTATCATTTATTTTTCAGCTCTTACTTTATTCCTGGCACCAAAGGATGGTTCAGTCTCATCTTGTTTTTTCTCTTCCTCAACACTGAAATCATCTATTTCTCTAAGAAGCTTTCATTTTATTTTATTGGATAATGACAATTAGAAACCCAAATCTTGGCACTAGGTGTCCTCATGGATACTAAGGTGTCATTGCTTTCAGGCCCTCTCAGCATACAGTATCTCTATCTGTATCTATCACTTCCCAAATGAGATGCGTGTATTTTTCTGGCCTTATTGAACTAAATTATTGCCCTAATTACAAACTTCAGTACAGTGTTGAAAAGAAGTTGTGAGCAGTAATTAACTTAGTTTTTTTCCCCAAACTCAGGGGCTATTTGAAAATTCTAGAGTTATTCTTGTGAGATATAAATTGAGGAACATGTAGGGGGTTGTAGAACTGGCATCTAGTAGACAGTAGATAGTAGAAGCCTGCTGAATATTGTACAGTCAAAGGACATCCTGACACAGCAAAGAATTATCTAATCCAAAATATCAGTAGTGCTGAAGTTGACAAACCCTGTCTTAAAGAAAAAGCATTTATTTTTTTTCTATACTATGATGCTAACTGTTTACTAAAAACCTAGGGAAAGAGACAAAATAAATCTTACCAAAGTGTCACCCAGGTTTATCTCAAATTAGATTTTAATTTAATTTAGATGATCATTCTTCAACCTTTATGTCTAACTGAGGCAATTTCAAAACCTATAATGTGGAATAAAACAACATATTCCACTTTCAGCACCAACCATACAAGTAGCCTGGAAAATATATCTGATATTCAAAAATAAAAATAAACATATTAGGGGAAACACCCACAAGTATTTAAAATATTGTAATCAGTGTACAAGAAATTTAAAAGAGATATAAGTATTATGTTCAACAAAAAGATAAAAAGAAAAAAAAGAGAAAAAGATAGTGAAATAAACTTATGGCAGAATCGGAATAGATAATTGAAGTACAATAAATATTTGGAAATAAACTATTAAAAATCTAAAATTAGAAACTCAGTGGATGGGTTTAATAACATATTAGGCAAAGAAAAATGTAAGAATTTTAAATGGAAATACACGTCAATAGAAATTATCCAAAGCACAGGGTTTGGAAAAAAGGAAAAAAAAAAAAAAGAAAAATAGGAGAGACACATGAGACATAGTATAAAGAAATATATGTGGAATTAGAGTCCCAGAAGAGTAATGAGAGATAGGTAACCATAAATATATGCAGAAATAATCGAGGGGAGTGGTCAAGAAGGCAGAGTGGGAAGACCATGAACTTACCATCTTCCATGGGCACTCCAAAATTACAACTATTTGCAGACCAACCATTGATAAGCACTATGCAAACACTAGCAGAAAAGATTTTCCACAAAGGTATAAAGCAGGAACCACAACAAGAACAAAAGAAGTGGAGATGCAGTATAGTCAAGACCCACATTACTGGGTAAGCAAATCACAAATAGGAAGATAATCAGAACTGTAGATTTTCTTCCCAAATAGTGAGAGGTCTGAGCCCACACTGGGTTCCCCAGCCAAGGGTCCTGCACCAGAAAGACAAGACCCCAGAGTATCAGGCTTTGAAATCCAGCAAGCTTGTGTATAGGAAAGCTGGAGGGCTATAGGAAACAGAGATTCTGCTTTTAAAGGGTACAGGCAAAATCTCACTTAATATAAGACCCAGTGCAGAGGCAATAATTTGAAAGAAGCCTAGTTCAGACACAGTTGAGGATCTGGAGGGGACTCCTAGAGAGACGGTAGGCAACTGGAACTCTGCCTGGGGACAATGACTCAGGTGGCATCAATTTTGGGGAACTTGTACTACCACGAGGACACTGGTGTTGTCAAATGCCACTTTGGAGTCCTCCCTCTAGCCTTTTAGCACTTCAGCATACCCACTGACCACCTGGTCAACACCAGTCCAAGGACACCATCTGGGACTCAGCTGTACCCACCCTGAGACCAAGCTCCACTCATCAGTGAACCAGAACTAGGCCCAAGATTCCCTGGGGTCTGGCCTATCCCACCAGTAGACTGACACAAAATTTGGAACACCCAAGGCCCTTCAGCCAGAGACCCTGGAACTAATCTTTGCCCAAGAGTGAGCTAGCACTAACACAAGGAGCATCTGGGGCAAGATCCCTCCCCTTTCTCTCTCTCTTTTTCTCTGGGACCCCTACAAAGCAAATAGTAGTATGCTTGCTGTTGTGCTACAGTTCTCTTAAACTGTCCTTCTTTCAAAAATTCTTTTCTCAGTTTTCTTTGTAGCTTGAATGATTTCCACTACTCTGTCTTCCAGTTCACCTATCTGCTCCTTGTATCATCTAATTTACCGTTGATTTCTGTGAGTGTATTTTAATTTATTTTTTCCTGTGTTATATTTGGGTATATCATTTTTTTGAAATGACTTTTTTGTTTGTTTTTTATTTTTAAATTTTTATTAGAGTATAGTTGATTTATAATGTTGTGTTAGTTTCTGCTGTACAGCAAAGTGGATCAGTCATACATACACATATATCCACTCTTTTAAAAATTATTTTCCCATATAGGTCATTAGAGAGTATTGAGTAGAGTCACCTGTGTTATATAGTAGTTCCGTATTACTTATCTATTTTATATGTGGTAGTGTGTGTATATCAAGACCAATCTCCCAGTTTATCCCTCCCCTGCCTTCCCTCCTGGTAAACATGAGTTTGTTTTTTACATCTGTGGCTCTTTTTCTGTTTTGCAAATGTTCATTTGTACCATTCTTAGATTCCACATATAAGTGATATCATATGATATTTGTCTTTCTCTATCTGACTCACTTCACTCAGCATGACAATCTCTAGGTCCTTCCATGTTGCTGCAAATGACATTATTTTGTTCTTTTTTATGGCTTAGTAATATTCCATTTTATGTATGTACCACATTTTTATCCATTCTTCTGTTGATGGACATTTAGGTTGCCTCCATGTCTTGGCTATTATAAATAGTGCTGCAATGAATATTGGGGTGCATGTATCTTTTCAGATTATGGTTTGCTCTGGATATATGCCCAGGAATGGGATAGCTGGATCACATGATAGCTTTATTTTTAGTTTTTATAGGAACCTCCATACTGTTCTCCACAGTGGCTGTACTAATTTACATTCCCTTCAGCAGTGTAAAAGAGTTCCCTTTTCTCCACACCCTCTCCATAATTTATTGTTTGTAGATTTTTTGAAGATGGCCATTCTGACTGGTGTGAGGTGATACCTCACTGTTGTTTTGATTTGCAATTCTCTAATAATTAGTGACATTGAGCATCTTTTCAATGTGCCTCTTAGCCATCTGTATGTCTTCTTTGGAGAAATGTCTATTTAGATCTTCCACCCATTGTTTGATTTTTTTTTATTTATTTATTTTGAGCTGCATGAGCTGTTTGTATATTGTGGAGATTAATCCATTGTCAGTCCCTTTGTTTGCAAATATATTCTCCCATTGTGTGGGTTGTGTTTTCATTTTGTTTATGGGTTTCTTTTGCTGTGCAATGGTTTTAAGTTTAATTAGGTCTCATTTGTTTATTTTTATTTTCATTACTTTAGGAGACGGATCATAAAAGATCTTGCTGCTATTTATATCAGAGTGTGTTCTTCCTATGTTTTCCTCTAAGAGTTTTATAGTATCTGGCTTTACATCTAGACATTTAATTCATTTTGAGTTTATTTATGTTCTAATTTCATTCTTTTACATGTAGCTATCCAGTTTTCCCAGCACCACTTATTGAAGAGACTGTCTTTTCTCCCTTGTATATTCTTGCCTCCTTTGTCATAGATTAGGTGACCATAGGTGTGTGGGTTTATCTCTGGAGTTTCTATCCTCTTCCCTTGATCTATATTTCTGTTTTTGTGCCAGTGCCATATGTTATCAGGACTGTAGCTTTATAGTATAGTCTGAAGTCAGGTAGCTTGATTTCTCCAGTTCCATTTTTCTTTCTCAGGATTGCTTTGCCTATTCATCGCCTTTTGTGTTTCCATGAAAATTGTAAAAAATTTTGTTCCAATTCTGTGAAAAATGCTATTGGTAAGTTGATAGGAACTGCTTTGAATCTGTAGATTGCTTTAAGTAGTATAGTCATTTTCACGATATTGATCCTTCCAATCTAAGAATATGGTATATCTTTCCATCTGTTTGTGTCATCTTTGATATCTTTCATCAGTATCTTACAGTTTTCTAAGTATAGGTTTTTGCCTTCTTGGGTAGGTTTATTCCTAGGTATTTTATTATTTTTGATGCAATGGTAGATGGGGTTGTTTCTCTAATTTCTCCTTCTAATCTTTCATTGTTAATGTATAGGAATGCACGAGATTTCTGTGCATTAATTTTGTATCCTGAAACTTTACCAAATTCATTGATTAGCTCTAGTACTTTTCCAGTAGCATCTTTAGGATTTTCTATTTATAGTATTATGTCATCTGCAAGCAGTGACAGTTTTAATTCTTCTTTTCCAAATTGGATTTCTTTTATTTCTCTTTCTTCTCTGACTGCTGTGGCTACGACTTCCAAATAAAACTCCACTTGAATAAAATGGAGAGAGTGGACATACTTGTCCTGTTCCTGCCTATCTCCACCTAATTTAGTTGTTCTTGTATGTTTTTATTTTGTTCCTTCATTTGCAATATATTTCTCTGTTGTCTCATTTTGTCTAACTTTCTGTGTTTTGTTCTCTTATTTCTTCAAGCTGTAGGATCATAGTTCCTCTTGCTTCTAGTGTCTGCTCCCTTGTGGGTGAGTCCTGGGGCTTGTGTAGGCTTCCTGGTGTGATGGACTGGTGCCTGCCCTTTGGTGGGTGGAGCTGGGTCTTGTCCCTCTGGTTGGCAAGGCCATGTCAAGGGGTGTGTTTTGAGGTGGCTGTGAGCTTAGAACAACTTTAGGCAGCCTATCTTCTGTTGGATGGGGCTGTGTTCCTATCTTGTTTGTTTTTGGGCCTGAGGATTTCCAGCACCGGAGTCTGCAGGTTTTTGGGTGGGTCTGGGTCTTGGTGCCAAAATGGGGACCTTCAGGGGAGCTCACTCTGATGAATATTCCCTCAGGCATCTGCTGCTTGTGTCTTTGTCCACAGTGAGCTAGAGTTGACCTTTGCTTCCCCAGGAGACCCTCCATGACCCCTAGGTAGGTCTAGCCCAGGTTCCCATGGAGGTAGTACTTTGTACTGGATCCCACTGCACTTGAGGTCTTGTGTGTACTCTCCAAGAGTGGAGTCTTTGTTTCCTTCAGCCCTATGGATATTCTACACTCAAGCACTTCTGGCCTTCAAGGTTAAATGCTCAGGGGATCCTTCCTCCTGATGCCAGACCTTCAGACTATCTTGGAGGGCTATTTTATGTGGGAACATCCCTGTGTATCCTGCATGGGTTTAATATTTTTTGGTAGGAGTACTGTTTTTAGTATAGATGTCTGCCACCTCTTTCCTCAGTGTATACAGGCCATTATCCTCTTGCTAAGAGGTATGACTGATGTTGTGGTGGCCAGAGCCTGCCCTGGATATTGAGCAAGACCTCCCCTTTGCTTTGTGGGTGTCACTGCCCTGTCAGGGGTGGGGTCTGTTGCCAACTTGTTGGAGTAGAGGACCTCAAACCTGTTTCTTAGCTGTGTTTCTGATCTGCAGTGTGAGGTAGGAGGGATTGGAGCACTCTCATTGGGAGACAAGTCACTGAGTATTCCTCCTCTGGAGTTGTTTACCTGTGGGTGTTCTTTGTTGTATCACCTTTCACCTGTTGTGCAAGCTCTCAGATTACACTGTTTTGAGCACTGCTCTCAGCCCCACCTCAACCATAATTATGCCAACAATTGACCCTGGTATCTCTCAGGCTTTTTTTTTCACAGCCCACCAGCATAGATCCACTGAAGTCAGGTTCTGAGATTGCAGTAATCATGGATCTGGACACATTGTGGCCATTATAGGGGCAGCTCAGACTCTGGCCTGGCCCAATCCCCGGGTGTACATGCTCACAAAGTCTACAGCCACTAAAGCTAGATCTATCTTAGCTGCAGAAGCACTCGTCTGTTCAATTGTTCTGGAGTCACTGAGTTTACAAAGCCAGTCATATGGGTGTCAATCCATGGTTTGCACAGCTTCAAAGAGAGATTTCAGCTTTTATTGCTTAGTTGCATGGCCCCTGGTGCTCAGCTGTGGTTTCAGCCCCATTTCTGCCTGTGGACCATCCACATGGGTCTGTTCCCAAGGCTGCCTCAGAGCACACAAATCCACCCCAGTAAGGAGGGGACATGGAGGAGAGAGTGGCCAGCAGTGCAAGAGAGCCCACCCCAGCAGGGACAAGCCACAGAGGAAAAGGCAATGGTTGCTGGGGTTTTGAGAGCATCCACTGTGGCTGGGATGGGACACCGAGGAGGAGGCAGGCTGCCATTTTCACAAGAGCACCTACCCCATTGGGATCCCTTCCTAATGCCCAGGTTAGGAGGGGTTGCAGTGCTGGGACAGAGGCTGTGATGGGGACCTTGTCCTTTGTGCATCACTCAACAGTGGCACTTTACTTCTAAGGTATTCTAAGTTTCCTCCATGAGCATTCCTATTTGAAGATTTCCTCACTCCCATCACTTAAGGCTGTCTCCTTGTATCCAACAGCAGTCCCCTACCCGGGTCTTCTCTCCAAACCCATGTCCCAGCAGCCAGTGAACATCTGCACCTATGGACACACCTCTCAAGCTGGGGCAGGCAGGGCTGTGGTAAACACCATCTGTGTAAGTCTCACTCTGTCCTGTCTGCAACAGATCAGTTGTTGCACTCTCCTCCAATATATCCTGAAGCCCCCAAATGATCTCCCAGCTGGTTACGGAGCTTCCCTAGATGCAGGAACCTCTCTTCTCCTTCAGTTCCCCACCAGGGATGTATGTTCTGTTCTGCTTCATCTTCTCTTCCTCTCCCCTTCTTCTTTCTTTCATTCTACTCAGTTAGGCATGGATATTTCTTGTCCTTTTAGGTGTCCAAGGGCCTTGGCTACTCTTCAGCAGGTGCTCTGTGAGAATAGTTCTATTTATAGATGTATTATTGATGTGTTTGTAGGGAGAGATGAACTCCATGTCCTCCTACTCCTCTGCCATATGGACTCCTAGGTGTATTTTTAATTTCAGTTATTGTATTCTTTACCTCTGTTTTGTTCTTCTTCATATTATCTACAGTTTTGTTAAAATCTCTCTGTGTTCATCCATTCTTCTTCTGAGTTCATTGAGCATCTATATGATCATTACTTTGATCTTTTTACTGGGTATATTGTTTAGTTCTTTTTCTGAGGTTGGAACATATTCCTCTGGCACCACATTTTGCCTAATTCTCTGCTTATTTATAGATATTAGGTACATTGATTATTTTTCTCAATTTTGGAGAAGTGGCCTCATGTAGGAATTGTTCTATGGGACCCAGCGGCACACTCCCTTCTGGTCACCAGAAATACATGCTTTAGGTGTACCTTCTATACAGGCTATGTGGGACCTTCTATTGAAGTGTGGTAGAGTACTGTGAGCACACTGTAGGCAGGGCTGGCCTCTGGGCTGGCTGGCTGCCAGGCCCTGCCTTGTTTGGTGGATGCCTGCCTGCTGGTGGTTGGACCCATGTTCTGGCTCTGAAAGTCAAAAGGCTTCCAAGCAGTAGAGTAGATGATACATACTAATACTTACTTTATAGGTATCTCAGAGGATAAAAAGAGAGAGAAAGGGGCAGAGAAACATTCAAAAGTAATAGCTGAAAACTTTCTTAGCCTGGGAAGGAAACAGACATCCAAGTCTTAGAAGCTCAAAGCAGAGTGCCAAACAAGATGAACCCAAAGAGACACACACCAAGAAAATTTGTAATTAAAAGGGCAAAATTAAAGATAAAAAGAGAAATTACAAGTAACAAGAGAAAAGCAATTAGTGACATGAAAGGAGACTCCCATGAGGCAGTCAGCTGACTTTTCAGCAGGAAATTTGAAGGCCAGAAAGGAGTGGCATAATATATTTAAAGTGATGGAAGAAAAATCCATACAACCAAGAATAGACTACCTGGCAAGGCTATCATTCAGACTTGAAGGAGATGTCAAATGTTTTATGGACAAGAAAAGCTTAAAGAGTTCAGTACCACTAAACTGGCTTTACAGGAAACGTTAAAGGAATGTCTCATAGTAGAAAAGTCCACAACTAGAAATATGAAATTTAAAAAAGGAAAATTTTCATTTTTTTTTAAGCCTACAGCACCTGGTATTCCAAGGCAGTCTCCCATCCAAGTACTAACTAGGCCTGACTGTGCTTAGCTTCTGAGATCAGAAAATATTGGGCACTTGCAGGATGGTATTGTTACAGGGAAAAATTTCATTGGTTAAGACAAGTACACAGTAAAAGGAGTAGATCAATCACTTATAAAGCTAGTAGGAAGGTGAAAAGACAAAAGTAGTGAAATCATCTATATCCACTAAAAGTAGTTAATGTCTGCAAAAAAGAATATAAAATATGATGTCAAAAACATTAAATTTGAAGGTTGAGTAAAAATGGGTTGTTAGAATGCTTTCAAACATAAGAGACTATAAAGTTAAAATAACTATATATATATATATAGTTATATATATATCTCACATGGTAACCACAAACCAAAAACCTATAAGACACACACAAAAGAGAAAGAAATACAAACATAATATGAAAGACAGTCATCAAATCACAAGGGAATAGAGTAATAAAAGAAGAAAAAACAGAAATGAACTACAAAAACAATCTAAAAATGATTACCATCATGGCAATGACTACATACCTATTAATTACTGAAAATTAACTGGACAAAATGCTTCAAAAGATAGAGAGTGGATAAATGGACAAAAAACCAAGACCTATGTGTATGCTGCCTAAAAGACTCACTTCATCAGATCCAAAGACACACACATATTGAAAGTGAGAGATGGAAAAGTACTCCATGGAAATGGAAATGAAGAGCAAGAAGGGGTGGAAATACTGATATAACACAAATTAGAATTTAAGCAAATAATATAACAAGAGACAGAGAAGGGCATTATATAATGAGAAAGGGATAAGTTGAGTAAAAAGATATAATGATTATAAATATATATGCGCCCAACAGAGGAGCACCTAAATACATAAAACAAATATTAATAGAAGTAAATGGAGATATTGACAGTAACACAAAATTGTACAGCACTTGAACAACTCACTTACATCAATAGGCAAATCATCCAGACAGAAAATCAATAACAAAGTTTAAGCATAGTAAGACATTACTATGATCACTTATATGCCAATAAAATGGACAATTAATAAGAAATGGATAAATTCCCAGAAATTTATAATATCCCAAGACTGAATCAGAAAGCAATAGAAAATATGAAGAGACAAATATCCAGCAATGAAATTGAATCAGTAGTAAAAAAACAAACAAAAAACCTTCCAAGAAACAAAAGTCCAGGATCAATGGCTTCATAGTTGAATTCTACAAAATATTTAAAGTTAACACCTCTCCTTCTCAAACTGTTCCAAAATATTGTAGAAGAGGGAAGAGTTCTGAATTCATTTTACAAGGCCAGCATCACCCTGATACTAAAAGCAGACAACACCACCACAAAATAGGAAATTACAGGCCAATATCACTGATGACTATAGATGTAAAAATCCTCAACAAAGTATTAACAAATTCAACAAATATATTAAAAGGATCACAAACCATAATCAAGTGGGTTTTATCCCAGGAATTCAAGGATGGTTCAATATCTGCAAATTAATCAAAGTGATACATTACATTTACAAATTGAAGAATAAAAATCATTTGATAATCTCAATAGATGAAGAGAAAGCTTTTGACAGAATTCAACATATATTTATGATTAAAACTTTCAACAAAGTGTGTATAGAGGAAACATACCTCAACATAATAAATGTCACATATGACAAGCCCACAACTAATATCATACTCAACAGTGAAAAGCTGAAAGATTTTTCTCTAAGATCAGCAGCAAGACAAGTATGTCCACTCGCCACCTTTATTCAACATAATATTGGAAGTTTTAGTCACAGCAGTTAGGCAAGAAAAAAGAAGTAAATGGCATCCAAATTGGATAAGAGCAGTAAAACTTTCAATCTTTGTAGGTGACATGAATATATATAGAAAACCCCAAAGACTCCACTAAAACAAACTATTAGAACTAACAAATAAATTCAGTAAAAGTGAAGGATGCAAAATTATTTTACAAAAATCTGTTTAATTTATATATACTGCAAATTAACTATAAGAAAGAGAATTGCACCAAAATTAATAATTAATTAATTATCATTAATAATTGCACCAAAAGAATAAAATACCTAGGGATAAATCTAATCAAGGAGGCAAAAAAATTTGTAAATCTATGATTAAAAAAAATTGAAGACAACACAGACAAATGAAAAGATGTATTATACTGTGATCATAGATTGGAAGAATTAATATTTTTAAAACTATACACACCACTCAAGGCAAGCTACAGATACAATGTAATCATTTTCAAAATACCAATGGCATTTTTCACAGCATGAGAACAAAAATTATAAAACTTGTATGGAGGGGCTTCTCTGGTGGCACAGTGGTTAAGAATCCACCTGCCAATGCAGGGGACACGGGTTCGAGTCCTGGTCTGGGAAGATCCCACATGCTGTGGAGCAACTAAACCCATGGGCCACAACTACTGAGCCTGCACTCTAGTGCCCACAAGCCAGAACTACTAAGCCCATGTACCACAACTACTGAAGCCTGCGTGCCTAGAGCTCGTGCTCTGCAACAAAAGAAGACACGACATTGACAAGCTTGTGCACTGCATCCAAGGGTACCCCCCACTCACTGCAACTAGAGAAAGCCTGTGCACAGCAACGAAGACCCAACACAGCCATAAATAAAAAAAATTATTAAAGAAAAAAACCGTGTATGGAAAGACAAACACCCTGAATAGCTAAAATAATTCAGAGAAAGAAGAACAAAGATAGAGGTATCATGCACCCTGTTTTCAAACTAGACTACAAAATATAGTAATCAAAACAGTATGGTACTGGCACAAAACAGACACATAGATCAATGGAACAGAATAGAGATCTGATGTGGTCAGTTAAAATACAATGAAGCATGAAAGAATATACAATGAGAAAAATATAGCTTCTTCAATAAATGGTGGGAAAATTGGACTGCTACATGAAAACGAATTAAACTGGACTACTTTCTCACACCATACACAAAAATAAACTCAAAATGTATTAAAGACTTAAATGTAAGACCTGAAATCATAAAACTCCTAGAAGAAAATATAAACTGTGTACAATCTGACATCAGTCTTAGAATTTTATTTTCTGATATGTCTCTTCAGGCAAGGGAAACAAAAGTAAAAATAAACAAATGGACCAAATCAAACTAGAAAGCTTTTGTACAGTGAAGTAAACTATCAATAAAATGAAAAATCAACCTACTGAATGAGAGAAGACATTTGTAAACAATATATTGGATAAGGGTTAATACCCTAAATATACAAATAACTTGTACAAAACAACCTCAAGAAAACAAACAACCTGATTAAGATTGAGTAGAGTACTTGAATAGACATTTTTTTCTAAAGAAGTTGTACACAGGCCAACAGACACATGAAAAGATACTCAACATTACTAATCATCTCGGAAATGCAAATCAGTGAGATATCACATCACACATGTTAGAATGGCTTTCATGTAAAAGACAACAAATAATAAGTGTTGGCATGGATGGAGAAAAGCAAACTCACATACTCTGTTGGGGGGAATGCAAGTTCTCACACTCCTATAGAAAATGGTATGGAAAGTCCTCAAAAAATTAAAACTAGAACTGCTATATGATTCAGCAATTCAACTTCTGGGTATTTTTTGAAAGGAAACAAAAACATTAATTTAAAAAGATATATGCACTTCTATGTTCATTGCAGCACTATTTATATAAACCAAGACATGGAAGCAACCTAAGTGCCAATCAATAGAAGAATGGACAAAAAAATGTGGTGTGTGTGTGTGTGTGTGTGTGTGTGTGTGTATGTGTGTATAAAGGAATATTACTCAGCCATCAAATGAATGAATATCATTCAGTCATCAATAATGAAATCTTGTCATTTGCTACAATATGAATTGAACTAGAGGGTTTAATGCTAAGTGAAGTAAGTCACACAGAGAAAGACAAATACTGTATGATTTCATTTATATGTGCAATCTAAGAAACAACAAAAGAACAAAATAACAAAACAGAAAGTGTCATAGAGGCAGAAAACAAACATGTGGTTGCCCGAAGTTAGGGGAATGGGAGGGATGCATGAAATAGGTCAGGGAGATCAAGAGGTACAAACTGCTAGGTACAAAATAAATGAGTCACAAAGATGAAAAGTACAGTATGGGGAATATAGTCAATAATATCATAATAACTTTGTATGGTGACAGATGGTAAGCAGACTTATTGGGATGATCTGTTTTGTAATGTATAGAAATATTCAATCACCTGGATTGTGTACCTAGAACTAACATAGTTTTGTAGGTTGATTTTGCTTCAGTTTAAAAAATATATTTTAAATAGTATCAACGATAGTGTGTAGTGATAGAAATCATATCAAAAAACATGAAATACTTGGGAATATGTTAAATAAAATTTGTTACAGATATCTATACTGAAAACTCTAAAACTATTCTTAGAGAAATTTCAGAAGATTTAAATAAAGAAAGAAATGTTAATGGATTGGAAGACAGCATCTGTTAAGATGTCCATTCTGCCCAAATTGACTTACAGAGTTAATGCAGTCCAAGCCAAAATCCTAACAGGATTTCACGTAGAAATTTACAAGCTCATTTACAAATTTATGTGGTAATTCAAAAGGTTTAGAAAAGCCAAGATAATTTTTTAAAAAGTTAAAGGATGTATGATCCTGATTTTAAGGCTTGGTGTAAGCTAGAGAATTGGCATAAAAAATTATTAGTATGTTAAATAAATGGATGTTAAATATATAACATTTTTTACCAGAGACCTGTTGTCAAATATTAACCAGTATACTACTGGGCACAAGGGAATATTTTGGGTGGTGGAAATAATCCATATATTTACTTTAGTGATGGTTTCATTTGTCAAAAGTAATCAAACCATAGAGTTAAAATGTATAAATTTTATTGTATTCAACTTATACCACAATAAATTTGAATAAAAACAACAACAAAAGAGATAATAGTCACTATATGTTAAATAAGGGTAAATTACTTGTCTCAAATTACACTCAAGAAATCCAAGAACAATGAGCACTCAATGACTAAGATATGTTCACTAAGGTGACCTTGCTCATAGGTTAAGTGTGTACAGTGAATGATGTGGTCTGCCTTCATATAGACTGAGAACACATGAGAGAAAAATAGGGAGAAAAAAATCATACATAAACAATGTTCTAGTATATCCACATTTTAAAGCATAAAATTTATGAGGCAAATGACATAATACATTAAAAATGAATGGAACAACATTAATCAGTATATGCACATGATGATTAAAAATTTTGGAGAGAATTAATTTATTGTGAAACCTACATTAAGTGGTAAGAATTGTAAAATGTGTCAACTTAAAAAAATGCACAATGTGAGAGCTCAGTTTTATTTGGGGCAAAAAGAGTACTGTAGCTTGGAAGACAGCATTTCAGATAGCTCTGAGAAACTGCCCCAAAGTGACAGGGTGAAAGGTCAGTATACATGTTATTTTGGTGAAAGGGGAGTACATGCAGTCAAGAACATATTTTTTGCAGAAGGTTTCTACTAGTCTCATGAACGTTACTTTTAGTCACAAGGAGAAGATGTCACCATGAAGGATTTTAATGCTTTTCTAGATATGCAGAGATACAAGAATTGGGCTCATAAAATTGGCTTCTGAAAATATCTAACTGTCTGAATACCTGTTTGGTCAGTTTTTTCCAGAGAACTGAGTGCTTCATTTCTGCTCTCCACCCTGAATTTCTTTCAGGGCATGTTGAAAGTCAGCAGTTGGAACAGCACATGATTTAATCATTGTGGAGGTAGATGGCAGGTGCCAATGGAAAGTGTCAATTTGTAGTTGACAAATGTATAACATGTTCCAGACACTCAAGGAATCTTTTGATCTTTCTTATCCATGAAATGATATTTGACTTCTTGTATTCTTTTTTTTTACATCTTTATTGGAGTATAATTGCTTTACAATGGTGTGTTAGTTTCTGCTTTATAACAAAGTGAATCAGTTATACGTATACATATGTTCCCATATTTCGTCCCTCTTGTGTCTCCCTCCCTCCCACCCTCCCTATCCCACCCCTCTAGGTGGTCAAAAAGCACCGAGCTTATCACCCTGTGCTATGCAGCTGCTTCCCACTAGCTATCTATTTTACACTTGGTAGTGTATATATGTCCATGCCACTCTCTCGCTTTGTCACACTTTACCCTTCCCCCTCCCCATATCCTCAAGTCCATTCTCTAGTAGGTCTGTGTCTTTATTCCTGTCTTATCTGTAGGTTTTTCATGACATTTTTTCCCCTTAAATTCCATATAAATGTGTTAGCATATGGTATTTGTCTTTCTCTTTCTGACTTACTTCACTCTGTATGAAAGACTCTAGGTCCATCCACCTCATTAGAAATAGCTGAATTTTTTTCCTTTTATGGCTGAGTAATATTCCATTGTATATATGTGCCACATCTTCTTTATCCATTCATCTGACAATGGACAGTTAGGTTGTTTCCATCTCTGGGCTATGGTAAATAGAGCTGCAATGAACATTTTGGTACATGACTGTTTTTGAATTTTGGTTTTCTCAGGGTATATGCCCAATAGTGAGATTGCTGGGTCATATGGTAGTTCTATTTGTAGTTTTTTAAGGAACCTCCATACTGTTCTCCATAGTGGCTGTACCAATTCATATTCCTACCAGTGGTGCAAGAGTGTTCCCTTTTCTCCACACCCTCTCCAGCATGTATTGTTTCTAGATTTTTTGATGATGGCCATTCTGACTGGTGTGAGATGATATCTCATTGTAGTTTTGATTTGCATTTCTCTAATGACTGATGATGTTGAGCATTTTATCATGTGTTTTTTGGCAGTCTGTATATCTTCTTTGCAGAAATGTCTATTTACGTCTTCTGCCCATTTTTGGATTGGGTTGTTTGTTTTTATGTTATTGAGCTGCATGAGCTGCTTATAAACTTTGGAGATTAATCCTTTGTCAGGTGCTTCATTTGCAAATATTTTCTCCCATTCTGAGGGTTGTCCTTTGATCTTCTTTATGGTTTCCTTTGCTATGCAAAAGCTTTTAAGTTTCATTAGGTCCCACTTGTTTATTTTTGTTTTCATTTCGATTTCTCTAGGAGGCGGGTCAAAAAGGACCTTGCTGTGATTTATGTCATAGAGTGTTATGCCTGTTTTCCTCTAAAAGTTTGACAGTTTCTGGACTTACATTTAGGTCTTTAATCCATTTTGAGCTTATTTTTTTATATGGTGTTAGGGAGTAATCTAATCTCATACTTTTACATGTACCTGTCCAGTTTTCAAAGCAACAGTTATTGAAGAGGCTGTCCTTTCTCCACTGTACATTCCTGTCTCTTTATCAAAGATAAGGTGACCATATGTGCGTGGGTTTATCTCTGGACTTTCTATCCTGTTCCACATTGATCTATATTTCTGTTTTTGTGTCAGTACCATACTGTCTTGATTACTGTAGCTTTGTAGTATAGTCTGAAGTCAGGGAGCCTGATTCCTCCAGTTCCTTTTTTCGTTCTCAAGATTGCTTTGGCTATTCGGGGTCTTTTGTGTTTCCATACAAATTGCAAAATTTTTTGTTCTAGTTCTGTGAAAAATGCCAGTGGTAGTTTGATAGGGATTGCATTGAATCTATAGATTGCTTTGGGTAGTAGAGTCATTTTCACAACGTTGATTGTTCCAATCCAAGAACATGGTATATCTCTCCATCTATTTGTATCATCTTTAATTTCTTTCATCAGTGTCTTATAATTTTCTGCATACAGGTCTTTTGTCTCCTTGAGTAGGTTTATTCCTAGATATTTTATTCTTTTTGTTGTAATGGTAAATGGGAGTGTTTTCTTGATTTCACTTTCAGATATTTCAACATTAGTGTATAGGAATGCCAGAGATTTCTGTGCATTAATTTTGTTTCCTGCTACTTTACCAAATTCATTGATTAACTCTATTAGTTTTCTGATAGCATCTTTAGGATTCTTTATGTATAGTATCATGTCATCTGCAAACAGTGACAGCTTTGCTTTTTCTTTTCCGATTTGGATTCCTTTTATTTCCTTTACTTCTCTCATTGCTGTGGCTAAAATTTCCAAAACTATGTTGAATAAGAGTGGTGAGAGTGGGCAACCCTGTATTGCTCCTGATCTTAGTGGAAATGCTTTCAGTTTTTCACCATTGAGGACGATGTTGGCTGTGGGTTTGTCATATATGGCCTTTATTATGTTGAGTAAAGTTCCTTCTGTGCCTACATTCTGCATGGTTTTTATCATAAAAATGGTGTTGAATTTTGTCATAAACTTTCTCTGCAACTATTGAGATGATCGCATGGTGTTTCTCCTTCAATTTGTTAATATGGTGTATCACATTGATTGATTTGCCTATATTGAAGAATTCTTGCATTCCTGGAATAAATCCCACTTGATCATGGTGTATGATCCTTTTAATGTGCTGTCGGATTCTGTTTGCTAGTATTTTGTTGAGGATTTTTGCATCTTTGTTCATTAGTGATATTAGCCTGTAGTTTCTTTCTTTGTGACATCCTTGTCCGGTTTTGGTATCAAGGTGATGGTGGCCTTGTAGAATGAGTTTGGGAGTATTCCTCCCTCTGCTATGTGTTGGAAGAGTTTGAGAAGGATAGGTGTCAGTTCTTCTCTAAATGTTTGATAGAATTCGCCTGTGAAGCCATCTGGTCTTGGGCTTTTGTTTGTTGGAAGATTTTAATCACAGTTTCAATTCCAGCACTTGTGATTGGTCTGTTCATATTTTCTATTTTTTCCTGATTCAGTCTTGGCAGGTTGTGCATTTCTAAGAATTTGTCCATTTCTTCCAGGTTGTCCATTTTATTGGCATAGAGTTTCTTGTAGTAATCTCTCATGATCTTTTGTATTTCTGCAGTGTCAGTTGTTACTTCTTCTTTTTCATTTCTAATTTTATTGATTTGAGTCTTCTTCCTTTTTTTTCATGATGAGTCTGGCTAATTGTTTATCAATTTTATTTATCTTCTCAAGGAACCAGCTTTTAGTTTTATTGATCTTTGCTATCATTTCCTTCATTTCTTTTTCATTTTTCTTGGATCTGATTTTTATGATTTCTTTCCTTCTGCTAGCTTTGGGGTTTTTTTGTTCTTCTTTCTCTAATTGCTTGAGGTGCAAGGTTATGTTGTTTATTCGATATGTTTCCTGCTTCTTAAGGTGGGCTTGTATTGCTATAAACTTCCCCCTTACAACTGCTTTTGCTACATCCCATAGGTTTTGGGTCGTTGTGTCTCTATTGTCATTTGTTTCTAGGTATTTTTTTTTTATTTCCTCTTTGAGTTCTTCTGTGATCACTTCGTTATTAAGTAGTGTATTGCTTAGCCACCATGTGTTTGTATTTTTTACAGATCTTTTCCTGTAATTGATATCTAGTCTCATAGCATTGTGGTCAGAAAAGAAACTTCATACAATTTCAATTTTCTTAAATTTACCAAGACTTGATTTGTGACCCAAGATATGATCTATCCTCGAGAATGTTCCATAAGCACTTGAGATAAATATATATTCTGTTGTTTTTGGATGGAATGTCCTATAAATGTCAAGTAAGTCCATCTTGTTTAATGTATCATTTAAAGCTTGTGTTTCCTTATTTATTTTCATTTTGGATGATCTGTTCATGGGTGAAAGTGAGGTGTTAAAGTCCCCTACTATGAATGTGTTACTGTTGATTTCCCCTTTTATGGTTGTTAGTATTTGCCTTATGTATTGAGGTGTTCTTATGATGGGTGCATAAATATTTACAATTGTTATATCTTCTTGGATCGATCCCTTGAGCATTTTGTAGTGTCCTTCTTTGTCTCTTCTAATAGTCTTTATTTTATACTCTATTTTGTCTGCTATGAGAATTGCTACTCCAGCTTTCTTTTGGTTTCCATTTGCTTGGAATATCTTTTTCCATCCCCTTACTTTCAGTCTGTATGTGTCTCTAGGTCTGAAGGGGGTCTCTTGTAGACAGCATATATATGGGTCTTGTTTTTGTATCCATTCAGCCAATCTGTGTCTTTTGGTGCGAGCATTTAGTCCATTTACATTTAAGGTAATTATTGATATATATGTTCCAATTTCCATGTTCTTAATTGTTTTGGGTTCGTTATTATAGGTCTTTTCCTTCTCTTGTGTTTCTTGCCTAGAGAAGTTCCTTTAGCATTTGTTGTAAACCTGGTTTGGTGGTGCTGAACTCTCTCAGCTTTTACTTGTCTGTAAAGGTTTTAATTTCTCCATGAAATCTGAATTAGATCCTTGCTGGATAGAGTAATCTTGGTTGTAGATTTTTCTCCATCAATTTAAATATGTCCTGCCAGTCCTTCTGGCTTGCAGAGTTTCTGCTGAAAGATCAGCTGTTAACCTTATGGGGATTCCCTTGTGTGTTATTTGTTGTTTTTCCCTTACTGCTTTTAATATGTTTTCTTTGTATTTAATTTTTGACAGTTTGATAATATGTGTCTTGGCATATTTCTCCTTGGATTTATCCTGTATGGAACTCTCTCTGCTGCCAGGACTTGATTAACTATTTCCTTTCCCATATTATGGAAGTTTTAAGCTATAATCTCTTCAAATATTTTCTCAGTCTCTTTCTTTTTCTCTTCTTCTTCTGGAACCCCTATAATTCGAACGTTGGTGCATTTAATGTTGTCCCAGAGGTCTCTGAGACAGTCTTCAGTTCTTTTCTTTCTTATTTTATTCTGCTCTGCAGTAGTTATTTCCACTATTTTATCTTACAGGTTACTTATCCGTTCTCCTGCCTCAGTTATTCTGCTATTGATCTCATCTAGAGTATTTTTAATTTCATTTATTGTGTTGTTCATCATTGTTTGTTTCATCTTTAGTTCTAGGTCCTTGTTAAATGTTTCTTGCATTTTCTCTATTCTATTTCTAAGATTTTGAATCATCTTTACTATCATTATTCTGAATTCCTTTTCAGGTAGACTGCCTACTTCCTCTTCATTTGTTAGGTCTGGTGGGTTTTTATCTTGCTCCTTCCTCTGCTGTGTGTTTTTCTGTCTTCTCATTTTGCTTATCTTACTGTGTTTGGGGTCTCCTTTTTGCAGGCTGCACGTTCATAGTTCCCATTGTTTTTGGTGTCTGTCCCCAGTGGCTGAAGTTTTTCAGTTAGTTGTGTAGGCTTCCTGGTGGAAGGGACTAGTGCCTGTGTTATGGTGGATGAGGCTGGATCTTGTCTTTCTGGTGGGCAGGTTGAAGTCTGGTGTTGTGTTTTTTGGTGTCTGTGCACTTATTATGATTTTAGGCAGCCTCTCTGCTAATAGGTGGGGTTGTGTTCCTGTCTTGCTAGTTGTTTGCCATAGGGTGTCCAGCACTGTAGGTTGCTGGTCATTGAGTGAAGCTGGGTGCTGGCTTTGAGATGAAGATATCTGGGAGATTTTCACCGTTTGATATTATATGGAGCTGGTAGTTCTCTTGTGGACCAGTGTCCTGAAGTTGGCTCCCCCACCTCAGAGGCACAGCACTAACTCCTGGCTGTAGCACCAAGAGCCTTTCATCCACATGGCTCAGAGTAAAAGGGAGAAAAATAGAAAGAAAGAAAGAAAGAAAGAAAGAAAGACAGACAAAGAAAGAAAGAGAGAAGGAAAGAAAGGAAGAAAAAAAGAAAGAGAGAAAGAAAAAGAAAGGAAAGAAGAAAGAAAGGAGGGAGGGAGGGAGGTAGGAGGGAGGGAAGGAAGGAAGGAAAGAAAGAAAGAAAGAATGAAGATAAAATACAATAAAGTTATTAAAATAAAAAATAATTAAGAAAAAAAATTTTTTAAAGAAAAAAAAAAAAACATGGATACAACCCTAGGACAAATGGTGGAAGCAAAGCTATACAGACAAAATCTCACACAGAAGCATACATATACACTCTCACAAAAAGAGGTAAAGGGGAAAAAATCATAAACCTTCCTTTCAATGTCCACCTCCCCAATTTGGAGGATTCGTTGTCTATTCATGATTTCCACAGATGCAGGGTACATCAAGTTGATTGTGGAGCTTTAATCTGCTGCTTCTGAGGCTGCTGGGAGAGATTTCCCTTTCTCTTCTTTGTTCTCACAGCTCCCAGGGGCTCAGCTTTGGATTTGGGCCTGCCTCTGCATGTAGGTTGCCGGATGGCGTCTGTTCTTCGCTCAGACAGGACGGGGTAAAGGAGCAGCTGATTCGGGGGCTCTGGCTCGCTCAGGCCATGGGGAGGGTGGGGTATGGATGCAGAGTGAGCCTGCGGCAGCAGAGGCCAGCATTACATTACACCAGCCTGAGGCATGCCATGCGTTCTCCTGGGGAAGTTGTCCCTGGATTCCGGGACCCTAGCAGTGGCTGGCTGCACAGGTTCCCCAGAAGGGAGGTGTGGATAATGACCTGCGATCGCACTCAGGCTTCTTGGCGGTGGCAGCAGCAGCCTTAGCATCTCATGCCTGTCTCTGTGGTCCGCGCTGTTAGCCGCGGCTTGCCCCTGTCTCTGGAACTCCTTTAAGCAGTGCTCTTAATCCCCTCTCCTCATGCACCAGGAAACAAAGAGGGAAGAAAAAGTCTCTTGCCTCTTCGGCAGGTCCAGACTTTTCCCCGGACTCCCTCCCGGCTAGCCTTGGTGCACTAACTCTTTCAGGCAGTGTTCAGGCCCAGTCCTCTCCCTGTGCTCCAACCGAAGCCCAAGCCTCAGCTCCCAGCCCCGCCCACACCGGCGTGTGAGCAGACAAGTCTCTCGGGCTGGTGAGTGCTGGTGGGCACCGATCCTCTGTGTGGAAATCTCTCCACTTTGCCCTCTGCACCCCTGTTGCTGATCTCTCCTCTGTGACCCCGAAGCTCCCCCTTCTGCCACCGGCATTCTCCACCCACGAAGGGGCTTCCTAGTGTGTGGAAACCTTTCCTCCTTCACAGCTCCCTCCCACTGGTGCAGGTCCCGGCCCTATCCTTTTTCTCTGTTTATTTCTTTTTCTTTTGCCCTATCCAGGTATGTGGGGACTTTCTTTCCTTTTAGGAGGTCTGAGGTCTTCTGACAGTCTTCAGTAGGTGTTCTGTAGGAGTTGTTCCACGTGTAGATGTATTTCTGGTGTATCTGTGGGGAGGAAGGTGATCTCCGTGTCTTACTTTTCTGCCATCTTCCCCTCATGCCTCCACTTCTTGTATTCTTACTAGTTCAATTTAACAAACTATTTTCATAAATGATGAAATTTAATTTATTATATTTTATCCAACATATTTGCTATACCCAAAACAATCTGAGAGTTTCTTAAATACTTTTTTGCATTTAATTTCCTCCCATGGAAATTAAGTAAAAAAAATAAATTTCAATTTGGTGAACGTGTAGTTTCTCAACCTCCTTGGACCAAGCAGAGAAAGAGGTCATTTTGAGTTGTAATTTCTCCTGAGTAAATAGAATTCCATTGAGAAAATATGTTCAATGACCTCTTGGTAATGTGCCACTACATACTGACAAAAACTCCTCACATTTCAGGGAAATGTAAAATGTTCCCTCACAAAAAACAGTACCAACGCAGAATTATAGATTAAAATCCTTGTTGCAGACAGTAAATTGTATTAAACCTAATAAGGGTTTCTTCAAGGATAGAAATATAGATTACTTCACTCCTGCATTCTTTTAGAAAATATTTTCTATAGAGATATTTTTTACAATATTTTTTAAAAAAATAGGTGAGCATGTTGAAACTTCACTCAATTTTGGAGAAAATTTTACTTAAAGCAATTGTTGTCTGATAAGTAGCTAGATGTTACTGTTTTCTAAAATTCTCTAAACTTACTTTACTCTCAGTTGATTAATAAAATGCAAATACAGTGACTTGATAAGTATTTATTTTACATGGAATTATTTGTTTTTTAATATGAAATGGCAGCTACAATGAAATTCAATTTTTACCCCTAACATTGATCATCCATTGATAGTATGTTTATAAATTTGTTTTGTTTTCATTTGCCACTGATTTCTATTATGTAGTTAGCAGGAGGAGTATAGTAATATGAAACATAAAACTGAAAAGTGATGATGATATATATACACACTTGGAATAAACAATGAAAAGGAATCTGAATGGTATGAATAACAGTCACCACAGTACAATAAGAACTGAGTTTAATGACATGATTGCAAATATGTTATGCTTAGCTTTCATGGTAATCTCTATGTTCAGAGGGCATTTTCTGTAGGTAGAGGCACAGTGATATGGGGCCCGAGTAAGCTGGGGAAGAAAACAAAAATATATTGATGATGTGGTCATTTAGCAGGCAAATATTTGCTAAGAGATAACCATGCATGTTTATTGGTACATTGATGGCCGTACCAATGAGAGAAACAGACCCTCATTGTAAGAACAATTACAAGAGAAAATGAAAGATATGCACATGGTACCTACCACAATTCAGTAGTCAAGGTTTAGGGAGGCATGCTTTTAGGTGGTTAATTATAAGAGGTGATTCCTGAGCTTAAATAGTTGGATACTACTATATGTGATGTGATGTAACCTTCACAATAACTTTAAGAATAAACTATTATTTCCATTTTATAAATGATGATATAGTGGTTCAATAAGGCTAATAAAATTGCCCACATTTACACTGCTAAACTGGTAATGCTATCTAAGTTAAATGCTTTTACTAGTTCTAGTAGGCTACAATTGCAGTCCTATTATTGCATTGTAATTATTAGGTTATGTGTATCTGCTTTACTAAACTGTAAGCAACATGAGGGCAAGAAATATTACTCTAGGCCTAGCATGTAGCACAAAGCATGTGTGTCAGCTGAGATGGAGTTAGAAGTGCAATTCATTTGTTAAGAATTAAGCCTGTGAAAGATTTAATGGAGAGGAAGCAGATCATTCAGACTGTGATACAGATATGCTGCCAGTGAAAGGAAAGGGAGAGAAGAAGCAGGATTGAGCAAGGAAACTTTCAGACTGCAATGCATATCTGACAATATTTTAAGCACACTGATCAGGAGATTCAGAGCAAAGACTGCCTATTTTGAGTCTCACATTGGGCATAAATAGCCAGGTCCTAGTATTCCCCTCATACTTGGTTTTGATTGAAGGAAGCCTAGGAAGAATCTGGCCTCAGCTCAAAACAGACTCAGATCCAGTGCAGGGGGAATAAGCTCCATGTAGCTTAATGACAAGTTATTTTCTTATGGAGATCTGACTGGTACCATACCTTGGCTATGATAGTCTGCTACTGCATCATTTTATTGAATGAACTAATGAAGTTTTAGAATGAATGATGAATAAAAATTGATAAAAGAAATTTTAGGGAAAACATTTTGAGTGGAAATTATTTTCAAGGAAGTAAGGGAGAAGAGATTAATAAAAGGAAAATTTAAATAAAAATTGTCTTACTAGATAAGCCTAAAACAATCATATGAATTGGAAAGAATAAATCTGAGTTGCTAAATAGAAAATAGAAACAAAAATACCAAGAAAGGCATCAAGTAGTTCAAATGATTTTGTTGGAAAATGAAGTGACTATCATCTGTTAAAAATAAGACTTATTTAACATGAAAGGTAATAGATATTAATATTATGAAACTTCCCTAGAATGACAGAGAATATTTGTCAGAAACCATGAATAAATATTGCATAAAATGCTAAAATCATTCTCATTTTAGACAAGAGAAGGAAAGTATGCTTATTGTTACGCTTATTGTTATTGCTTATTGTTATTGCTCTTACTTTATATCACTGACCATTAAGAAAAAGGAATAAGGGAAATAAATGCTGGAAATGCAATCATCAAATCATGATTACTCACAAATACTATGAATGAATACCTAGAAAACTGAAGCAATTCAAATGAAAATTACAGAACCAGTGACAGTATATAAAAATGTGGTAAAATAGTTTGAAAATTAATATATACATAAATATACATAAAGTGTTAAAAATTAAAAGGAAAAAATAATATTTCACTGTTACAAAAATAATTTATAGAAAAACTGTAAAATTCCAAGCTTAAACATTACATGAAAATTTAATATGAATGAATAAAATCATAAAACTTTCTTGAGGGGTATATGAGATCAAATTGTTGATATATTTAATGTATTTTCAATCAAAATATTAATTATTTTGAAGAGGTATTAACATGTTGATAAATTAGCCTTAATAATATGGAAAAAGTCATAAGAAAATTAATAAGGATATATTATTTATTATTTTTAAAATATTAAACACTATCTTGTTATAGTAACTGAAACTGTTTTTATTGTATAATAATATAAAATTAAGGGGAAATAATTATGTTTGAGCAGAAATTTAATACATTGAATTATGTATTTCACTGCTACTTAACAGAAAAACACCTTGAAAGAATATTATATTTTCCTTTTCTCCACACTCATATTGCTAGCTTAATTATTTCATAATAGTTCTTCTCAAATTTTGTGTGTGCTTTGTTGTAATAATACAATACAAAAAAGTATACTGAGTAACTTGTGTCTTAAATTAACTTCATATGAAATATGTGTAAATGAAAAACAAAACAAAAAGCATTTTGTGAGATAGGAACTCGATACCATTCAAAGGGTTATAAAATGTTGCACAAATTGAGAAAAAAAAATGTTTAGGAAAAGAGTAGCTGGGAGCTGAGGAGGGTGTCCATCAACTGGTGAATGCAAAAATATAAAATATGCATACAATGGAATACTACTTAACAATACAAAGAAATGAACTACTGATAAATGAAATAACATGGTTGAATCTAAAAATAATTTTGTGGAATAAGAAAAGGCAAAGAAAAGAGTACATATTGCATGATTCTGGTAATAGAAAATTCTGAAAATGAAAATTAATCTATTATGACCAAAAGCAGATCAGTTGTTTCAGGAAAGATGAGGAAATAAACAGGGGCAGGATTATCAAGAGGCACAGGAATCTCATGGAAGAGGTGAATGTTTTCATTATTTTGATTGTGGTGATGGTTTCCTGGGTGAATACCTATGTCACAAGTTATTAAATTGTACATTATAAATATTTAAAGTTTATTATTTGCTAATTATAAATATATATATGTATTTAAAAAATCGAATAGGAATCCTTCATATATCTTACCTTGTCCTTTATTCAGTCCTGTTCACAGATTTTTTTTTAAAGAAAGTTTCTTTTTATCAAAGTTACATTAAACAATCACTATTTTAAAATTTCATAAGACAATAGCATAATAATTACTATCATTTCATGAGGAATAAATGAGAGTACAAAGGGGAGGAGAAAGAAGCAAAAGAAGTTATTAAAATTGGGATTTGAATGGAGACAGAGAACTAAAAATGCATTTTGTTCTTTGAGAAATTGTGCCTTTTGATTTTTCATTTGAATATGCATTAATCTTGGAGGAAAGGTGAGTTAGTACATGGGAAATAAGGAAACTGAATTCCCAGCCTGAAGGTTACAAATAATGCCTAGATATCAATTGTTACCTTTCTGCTGTCAATAATTTTTGTGATTTTGGAGTTTCTTAGATGGTTTACCAAAAGTAGAAGGCTGGAATAGAAACTGAAATTAGTCAATTCTATTTTATTTATCTGCTCTGGTCAAAATGGTTTAGAAGATGGAGGAAGATTATGGATTAAACTGTACTTTCTTAAATTCTTCTGGATTATTAGAATCAATACTGCCTTTTTCTCTATAACTAGAGATAATTTATAGTTTCTGTGGTCTCAATAGCAGTTTTCAATGTACATATGCTATTCTACTTATATACAGGATCAGAATAAAAGTACATAGTACAATTGTATCCATAATAAATGTGGAACAGATTAACATTTATAATATCTGAGACCATTTGTTGAGTTTTCAGAATTATGTTTTATAATATCCATCAGTCTAGATAAGAACCAAAAGGGGGAAAAAAAAAACAACACATTGATCTATTCTTTCATGACCATTAAGAAGTCGTGGTACTTTTCACAATCATTCCACACATCACCCTGCACAATCTACCCCAAAGCATTTTTGGATAACTTAACTCTTCTAACACCGTGACCTCTTCTAGTCTTCTTCACAATACCCAATGCAGTATTTCAGCACAATGTCTCCTCTTAACAAATTCCAGATCATGTCTGTCATAGATATTAGTCAGCAAAATATTTATTGAGCACACACTTACTTTGTAAAACTGATTGTCCCAGTACTTAAGAGCTAGAATTAGATGAAAGAATAGAGCACAGAATGTAAAAAAAAAAAAACATTTTTAGTGAATGCTTATATTTTCTCTCTTCTTTTCCTAGAGCATCATAGCAGTTTTATTCACAAGAAAGGCAATTTTCCCTCATTGAACCTGACATAGGTATGAACCAATCATTTCAAGTTTATTTCATATACTGGTTTTCTATTTCTCCTGTAAAATATTTCATAAAGACTGAAGTAGATCTCAGTCATGGTTGGTCCCACTACAAGAAAGAATTTTTTTTTTACTTTATTTCCCAATTTACTGCTTTATCTCATGAGCAATCAAAATGTCCAATGACAAGACACCAGATGTAAGTAACAGTAGTTCAAAATGAATGATACTGTGAACTATGGTTGTTAGAGACTCAAACTGCAACACCTCTCAAATGTGGAAACCCCACTTCAAATAGGCATATTATATTGAACAGCTACTCTTATGACACAGAGACATTGTAAGACATTTTATGAAACTAATACTTCATAAGGCTTTGTTATAACTGTACAAAAAAGAATAGTATTATCATATATATGATAACTATTGATATATATATATGTTCATTGATAAAAATATATATATTCATTTTCTGATGGGAAAAACAAAAGGAAAATAATTAGGCTACATATTGGAGGCAGTTACTTCTTTTTCTTAGCATTGTCAGATTGTCAGATTGTCAGATTGTCAGAATGGATTATTTGAAGGCCTGTTAAATAAAAACACAATGTGAAAGTTTATGCTTTTATTCTTTAAAATAATGGCAGTTTATGTTCTTGGATATATTTCCCAAAGAACAAAAGCAATCTAGAAAGAGCTAAAATAAACACAATGCATGGCAAAATGCTTTAAGAGGAAGATACTGGAGACAAGGTTCTGTTCTCAAACAATCATATAGGTAATCAAAGTGCATTTCTTGTCAAGAAAGACAGTCTAGGGCTTTGCTAAGAGGTTTTGATTAACAGGACTTGGTCTGCTGACCCACCACTAGGAGCTGAGCATACTTGATAATAAGCCCTTTGTCTTTCAGAAACCAAACAGCAATAATTCTTTGCCTATACAATAATATGTAATGCATATTAAGAATCATAAAGTTTATTATGTAGTTAGAGAAATCATAACAAAGTACCACAAACTAAGTGGCTTAAAACAATAGAATTTATTGCCTCACAATTCTGGAGACTTAAAGTTCCAGATAAAAGTGTTGGCAGGGCCATCCTTCCCCTGAAGACAGTAGGGAAGGATCTATCCCAGGCCTCTCTCCTAACTTTTGGTATTTCCTTGGTTTGTGGCAGCATAACTCCAGTCTTCACAGCGTGTTCCTCCTGTGTGCATGTCTGTGTCCAGATTTCCTCTTTTTACAAGAACCTCAGACATATCGGGGCCTTCCTTTTTCCAATATGACCTCATCTTAACTAATTGCATATGCAAGGAACCCACTTCCAAATAAGGTCACATTCTGAGGTATCAGGGGCTAGGACTTCAACATATGAACTTTTAGGGAACACAATTCAATCCACAAAAACATTTAAATAAATGTCTTCCTATAAGCAAAAAAGTAATGTATTCTCGCACCCAGACTTTGGAATAGTACCTGTAATTCTCATAATATTCATGCATAAATCACATTGTAATAAACTCTATGCAGTGGTAAGCAAAATGAAGCCCATTTGTTTGGCTCCAATAAAGTTCCATTTTTGGGGGAAATAGTCATGACTTGTAGATAAGCAGCAAGAATAAATTCAAAAGCTACTTTTATAAGATTTTCAAGATTTCAAATCCAATGCTTTATCTACTAAAAAAATTCACTTTGAAATGTACTGTTATTGAAGATTTATGGACTATGTTTACTAGAAGGGTTATTTGATTTTCTTGTAGGCACAAAGAGAGATAATCTGAAATTTGCTGAAAGCTAATTCTTTTAGTACAAAAATTTTATAATTAACTCATTTTCACTTTATCTGATGATTTTCTGACTGACAAATCTCTATGAAACCACTTCTGTTAGGAGGGGGAAAAATCCCAACATTTTCCTTTTATAAAAATGTTAGTAAGCAATTGTGGCTAGGCTTTGAAGTTTACACTTGTGATGCATATTTTATACCTTTATACCCAGTCTACATCAAAAGGAAAATAAAAGCCTACTGATTTTCAATGTTATTTTACCTGTATATTTCTTCCTATGTCTTATTTTCAAAAGTCTTAAAGAGCAAAGTTACCAGTTCTTCCTATTAGAAGGACCAGATCTTTAAAAATATGTATGATCAGATTTCCAGTAAAGTTAAGCTGTCATAGACTCTCAATTCATTTGTGGATTGCCAACAACATGAAACACATTATAGCAAACACTATGGAAAATGAAAAGGGGAGTAAGGTAAGTAGCTTGACCTTAAAGACTATAATGTGTTTAGACAAACTGAAACAACCAAAATAGAAAACTAAAGACAGGTGACATCACTATAGAATTGATTTTAATGTATAGTAGTTGCAACAGTAATTATAATAATGATACTTAGCATGATATGGTACTTCTCATATGCCAGGTTCTCTTCTAAATGCTTTATATATGCAAACAGTATTATGATTAGATGCTCTTATTATCCTTGTTGTACAGGTAAAAAAAAAAAAAAAAACTAAGGCAAAATATGATTGTGTAAATGGGTTCCTGAGGCTACACTGTTAACAAGAGTTGCAGATAGGATTCAAACCCAGCCAATCTGTCTCTATAATTTTTTTTTGACCATTACCCTATATTGCCTCTCTCTTCTTAGAATCCCTGGAATCACATGGCAAGTTAGGGTATTTTAGTCTATACACTAATACAACTCATCAGATACAAGAAAAGTAACAAAAAAGATAAGAATGAAGAAAGATCTTGTTACCAAATCAAAAATTATGAAAAGTGTCTTTCAAACTTTATAAACTTTGGACCAGATTAAGAGAATGTTGGGATAAAATATCAGATACTATAGATATGGAATAGAGGAGGAATTGCTAGTCTTACTCCCAACAAATACCTCCCTAGACCCCACTTAAGGGACAGATTTCATCAAAAGTAAGTAAAAATGACAAGGAATGTTTTTTTACTTGGAATAATGAATATAAGGAAAAGGGAAGATTGTTGAAGAAACAAAATATATCATTGAAAAGACCAAGTTCCAGCTTCTGAATAGCAGAGGCACAGGACTAAAGGAGAAATGTCATACAGGCTGTCTCTACTTCCCACAATCCATCCTCCCAATCTAAAGAAAAACTGCCTGTAAAAGTTAAGGTAAAGGGACAAGGGAAGGAACAATCACCTAGGCAGTTGCTATTTAGAATAAGGTGAACCACACAAAAATAATCTGGCAAATGAGGATTCACTCACTGATTTTTTTCCTCAAGGAGGAAATGCCAATAATTATGGAAGATTTGTTTTGAAATTATTTTACTCCAGATTTACAAATTAAACTTGCTGATTGTCCTGGCTTACTTCCATACACTAATTCAGAAAGGAGTAGTAAACAGAAAGGAAGCAGCACGGGGCCTCTGCTGATAGAATTTTTTTTTTTTTAGTCAGGAAAATAATGTAATAAACAAAAAAATGACCCCCATCACCATAATCAACTCTACCAAATCCTTATGAGAAACAGAACATTCCAATTTTTGTGTTTTTTAAACAGTGTTACTACTCTCAATAGACCACACTATTGAGACCCAAAGGAAGAAGCAGTCTTTTCCAGATAGTCAATTATAAAGAGACCCTTTCAACCAAGCTAATTATTAAGAATATGGCTTGAATGAATCACAACCTTATCTGCCTGACTTTTCAGGATGAATGCTGGCATCAATGTTTATTTCTGGCAAGGTTTGAAGCCTTAAGTTTCCTGGACATCCATTTTCACTAGAACTTTCATTATTAATCCGGTGTCTTCATCATTTTATCTTACCTATTCCACTAACCCTTCCTTCCTTTTACTGTGCCCTCAAGTAATGTATTTCAGAGCTAGCAAATTTTCTATATCAATAATCTTTTATTTGAACTTTTTCCAGTCCTTCTTGTCTAGGCTAAAATGGCTTTCCCCCAAGGACACCACATCCTCTTCTCAAGGGAAGTCTATTTATCTCTCATTTCCAAGGTATATAAGGCTCTTTTTTTCCCTTTGTCTTCTTTTTCTCTGCCCCTTAGTCTCTGACTAGAGCAGCAGGAAGATGGGACAGGAAAAAAGTAAACATTTCTAAAAATGCAGTGATGAATGCAAGGCAAAAATCAGTAAACTTAAATAATTAAAAGGAATGAATTAATTTGATAAACTGGTGATTTGAGTTTGTGACTTGAGAACCCAACTGCTACCCAATTTGACTTACTTCAAGAGCTGATCCTGAGCCTTCTCTTTGGTTATCCCTTCTCTTCCCAGATAAGCTCATTTTTTCCCATGATTTTAAATACCATGCTAATTTCTCAAATATTCATGTCTTAAAACCAAACCATTTCCCTTAAACTAAACTCATATATAACCCAACTCTCTATTTAATATTTCCAACTACTTAATATTTCCAACATATGCCTTATACACATATGTCCAAAAAAAAAACCTCTTGTTTTCTCCTTATGCACTACTCAAACCAAACCAAGGTCTTCTCCCAGGTGTCTACTGTTAATAAATGGTATTACTATTAACCTGGTTACTCCAACCCAAATCAAGATTCATCTGTGATCCCGCCCATGCTTTTATCGACTTACATTGAATCCATCTTCAGTTTCATGGGTTCTATCTCCAACGCATCTATTTCAACACAGGTCCCCTTCCATAGCCCCAGTATAAATCACTATCATCTCTTATTTGGATTGCTTCATTACTGTATTAGTCCCCCAATTAGTCTCCCTGCAGCTATGTATTTTCTCCATTTTACCCAACTGCAGTCTGTTCTGCACATGAGGAAATAAGATTGTTGCTTCCTTGCTTAAAAGTCTCTAAAAAATTCCCGTTGAACTTAAAGTTAAATCCATTCTCTGTCCTGACCAGAAAGTGCCCTAAATCAGGGGTCAGCAAGCCATTTTCTGTAAAGATCCAAATAGGAAAACATTTAGGGTTTGAAATCCCTAGTGTTGTACCGTTGTAACACAAAAGCAACCATAGGCGAAATATAAACAAATGAGCATGGCTATGTTTAGATAAAATTTTAAGTATGACACTGAAATTTGAATTTCATATAACTTTACATCATAGTTTTCTTATTTTGATTTTTCTGCAGCAATTTAAAAATATAGGAAACATTCTTAACTTGTCCAAAATCAGGCGGTAGGCTAGATTTGGCCTGTGGGCTATAATTTGTCAACCCATCCTAAACAATTATCCCAGACTACTTTTCTGACATCTCCTTACACCTCTTTACCCTACGTCAGTGTACCCAGCCATACTGGCCTTTCTTCTGTTTAAAAATACTTCGGTCTTCTCTTGACCCGGACCTTGTGCATTCATTCTTATCTTGACTGAGCACATGACTTCCCTTGTGGTGCAAATGACTTGTTATTTATCTTTATCCCTCCACAAAAATACAATCTCTTCATAATTTTGTTTCTTATGTTTCCTTTCTAAAGTGGCATTTTTACTCCATCCTGATATCCTTTTATCTTATATCACTCCAAGAAATTACCTGCAGAGTGCCAAGCATATAGTAGTTACTCAATATAAGGATGACTAAAATAAAATATAATGTTTCCATACTTGCATATATAAAAAAAAATAGGAACATGGAATCTTTGAAAGAAAGTGGCACTCCTTATTAAATATAAATACTATAGAATAATCACCCTTAACATGTTGGCAAAGTTAATAAATTTCAAGGAAAAGAAAGGAATGTATAAGCATCCAGATAAGGGGAGAAATCACATAGAAAAGAGAAAGTGACAGTTCCAAGTTGATCTCTTAATTCACTGTAACTTTCAGGATTATAAAAAAGTGCAGCAAAGTTAAATTCTGGGAGAAAGAAAACTTAAATCAAGTAATTATTCAAAAGTATAGGATACTATAGGATAGGAATGACACCATGAGGAGCCCCATAGACCCAATCCCCAGCAAAAGAGTAACTGGTAAAAATTATTCTAAAATATAAAGTCTCTGGAAATTTTCCTTAGGGCAAATAGTTAATGAATAAACACTTATTCAAGAAAATCTAAATCTCAGTGAGAACAGTAACAGTATAGGCAATTGAGCAATGACTCACTTTCTCCCCAACCCCCTTCTCATCAGCAAAGCTCCATGGTGCAAAGGTTATATTCTAGACTAATGCAACTGAGAAGTTAGGGAGTTCCTTCCACCACCCAGCTCCACTTTAAGGGTGAAGACTCTATCCCAGGCACAGCAGGTTAAATACTAAGGTTCCAATCATCCTCCATTCACTTTGCTCATTGGACAGAGGTTCAACTTACAAAAAGAAAAGCAAGAAAAATCAGAAGTTACCACCCAACCTAGTGCCCAACTCACAAAGCAGGAGAGTCACTTCAGGACAAGTGGGACAAAATATAGCTAGTTCTTTAAATTTACAGTTGACATAAATTTTACTATTTTTTATTTTTTAATATCTTCATTGGAGTATAATTGCTTTACAATGTTGTGTTAGTTTCTGCTGTACAACAAAGTGAATCAGCTATATGTATACATATATCCCCATATCCCCTCTCTCTTGAACCTCCCTCTCTCCCTCCCTATCCCACCCCTCTATGTGGTTAAAAAGCATCGAGCTGGTCTCCCCGGGCTATGCAGCAGTTTCCCACTGGCCATCCATTTTACATTTGGTAGTGTATATATGTCAATGCTACTCTCTCACTTCGATCCAGCTTCCCTCCTCCACCTGTGTCCTCAAGTCCTTCCTCTACATCTGCGTCTTTATTCCTGCCCTGCCACTAGGTTGATGAGTACCATTGTTTTTAGATTCCATATATACGTGTTAGCATGCGATATTTGTTTTTCTCTTTCTGACTTACTTCACTCTGCATGACAGACTCTAGGTCCATCCACCTCACTACAAATAACTCAATTTTATTTCTTTTTATGGCTGAGTAATATTCCATTGTATATATGTGCCACATCTCTTTATCCATTCATTTGTTGATGGACATTTAGGTTGCTTCCATGTCCTGGCTGTTGCAAATAGTGCTGCAATGAACATTGGTGTGCATGTGTCTTTTTGAATTATGGTTTTCTCCAGGTATATGCCCAGTAGTGGGATTGCTGGGTCATATGTTAGTTCTATTTTTAGTTTCTTAAGGAACCTCCATACTGTTCTCCATAGTGGCTGTATCAATTTACATTCCTACCCACAGTGCAAGAGGGTTCCCTTTTCTCCAAACCCTCTCCATCATTTATTGTTTGTAGATTTTTTTGATGATGGCCATTCTGACCAGTGTGAGGTGACACTTCATTGTGGTTTTTGTTTGCATTTCTCTAATGATTGGTAATGTTGAGTACGTTTTCATGTGTTTGTTAGTAATCTGTATGTCTACTTTGGGGAAATGTCTGTTTAGGTCTTCCACCCATTTGTGGATTGGGTTGTTTGGTTTCTTTTTTTTGTTATTGAGCTGCATGAGCTGCTTGTATGACATAAATTTTAAAATAAAAGATTCGGTTATTACTTTAAATCCTTAATCATATTTCCAAAAACTTGTAACTGAGAAAAATTGATTTTGCTCCAAGTCTTATATGATAAAGAGGAAAATTGTTTCATTTGAAACAAATATGCTTTCTTAATTATCTCATTGTGCATTGTAGATATATCCAATATTCAAATGTGCCTTTTTTCAAATCCATTTTTATGGATAAAATAGTGCCAACTATTAGATCATGAGGATATCAATACTAGATATCCTTGAGTTCAACATATAAGGATTTACAAATATAGCAGAGACTCCTACTTAAAGGGTTAGTTACCAGGAGTTGGGGGCGTGGAGGTGGGGGTACCTATAGCCAAGTGATTATTTCCAAAAGGAAGTGCCTATCTACTTTTTACTACCTACCTTCTAATGTATTGGTGCATTGATCTGTTTATATTTTTGAGAAGTTTTGTGTCTTGATATTAGCCTAGCATTTTTTCTATAATGTTTTTGTCAGATTTGGTGTCAAATTTATGTTGACTTCCTAAAACACATTGGAAAATGTTCATTCCCCCTCTATTTTCTGAAAGAGTTTGTGTAAATTTGGCATTATTTCTTCCTTAAGTGTTTGATGGAATTCACCTTTGAAACCATCTGGACCTGGAATTGTGTTTGGAGATTTTCTTTTTAACAAATTCAACAACTTTAACAGATAGAGGATTCTTTTAATTTTTTTCATCTGTGCCCATTTGGGTAAGCTGGGTATTTTAAGGAATTTGTCCATTTCATCCAAGTTATGGATTTATTGTCATAATGTCTAAATATTACTTGTTATTATTTTGATGTCTGTAGAATCTGTGGTGGTAGCTGCTCTGTCATTTCAAATATTGGTAATTAGGTTTTTTTTTTTTCTCTCTCTCCCCTGCTCCCTTTCCCTATCTCTCTCTATCTCCACTCAGTTTGGAATATCCTATAAAAAATGTCATCTCGGGCTTCCCTGGTGGCGCAGTGGTTGAGAGTCCGCCTGCAGATGCAGGGGACATGGGTTCGTGCCCCGGTCCGGGAGGATCCCACATGCCGCGGAGCGGCTGGGCCTGTGAGCCATGGCCGCTGAGCATGTGCGTCCGGGGCCTGTGCTCCGCGGCGGGAGAGGCCACAACGGTGAGAGGCCCACGTACCGCAAAAAAAAAAAAAAAAAAAAAATGTCATCTCTTGTAAGGTTTTAGTCTGTTTTCCAGCATCCTAAATATTTAATATGTCTCAGATTTCTCTGCACTGTTACTCATCCTTTATGCTTATATTTAGACTTTAATTTCTGGAGTGATTAGTCTTACCTAGCAGTTTTCTTAAAAATATTGAGGACCCCTAAAAACTTTTGTTTATTTGAGTTATATTTATTGACCCTATAGTATTAATAATTAAACTGAAGAATTATTAAAGCACAAAAATATGCAAGGACACATACCATTAGGCATCTGAATGGCTATGTCATCATAGGGTAATGTGGCCTCCAGAGAACTACATAGTAAGTTTTGACTGGATAAAAGTGAAAAAGACAGGTAACATCTTAGTACTGTTGTAATCTCCTAAAAAGGTCTCAGGAACAAACAAGAGTTCCCAGATCATACTCTAAGAACCACAAGCCTAGGAAGAAAGACTCTTCTAAAGTAGTTTCAGGTGAGAACCAGATTTTGTTAAGTTTTATCCAAATGAACATGCCATCTTTGGTCTGCACATTCTTTGTTTAAATTTGTAAGTATAAAATATATAACTTCTAATGGTTATCATCTAGAGGTATGCTAATCATTTGGCACTATCTTTTGCATTGTTTATTTTTTTAAATCATTTTTAGCATTGTGTATGTCTTGCCTCTTCAAATATAATTTATTGATTATACAACAGCATCTCTCATCTCTTTAATAAAAAGCTCTCTAGTTCATATGTACTGCAAAATTTAACAATTTTTGGACTGATTCTTATCCTGGGCCATATTCTCTGGGGATATCTAACAATCACTGTGGAAATGTGCATTAGATTTTTCCATGAAGATTCATGAATTCTATAAAATTTTCTGAAAAGAAGTCATGAAATATAAATCTATGCCTCATAGTATTGTTCCCTATTCTTCTTGTCTATATTACTTTAATAACACCATTGACAGTCCTTATGATTTTATGAAACACAAACTTCATGCCATATATAGTTTGCCAATTTTTGAAGAAAACTGTTTATATGATTTTCTACTTAATAATACCAATACCTTTAATCAGACTATAAAAATAGATTTGTTTCTGTGATGAGAACACCCAGTACCCATATCTTTATTCCTAATATCATTTCTTCAGTAAAAGGAACCAGGGTTCCTTGGAGAAATTGCTGATTCTAGGGCTGGAGCTTGGAATATCCAAGATGAGGCTGGAGCATCTTATAGTGACAGAAAGTAAGGACATGCTCAAACACACACATACACATGTACACAAATGGTTGTTTGTCAAAGGGACACACTGGAAAGAGCTCGCTTTGGACAAAGTTGGAACAATTTAAGCAACAAAGTAATTAAAGTTATAATAAATTATAATCCAAGACATAAAATTAGTATCAATGAATTGGTACTCATATAAATGACTGAATAAATAAGTAGATGAAGGAGAATAGACAAATCTCCCATAAAGAAGAATTCCAAATAATTTATGTAGCCACCTACCCCTCACAAGTGTGAAACATAAGTCTCTTCCCCTTAAGTGTGAGCTTCACATAGTGACTTCTTTCCAAAAATCATAGTATGGAAAAGAGGAAAGAGAGTAAATTTAGAGTAAGAGGAAGCTAAAAAATACCATCTCAGCCAGGTTATCAAGTTTAATATCAACAATGACAAGTCATTTCAATACCATATACCTTTGATATGATGTGAGAATGGTACTTTGTCTGTCTTTGTAGTTTTCCTCCTCAAAATCCCTAAACCCTGTGGAACCATGAGAAAAATATCATACAAATCCAAATTAAAAGACAGACTGTAAAAAAAAAAAAAAAAAAAAAAAAAGACAGACTGTAAAATACCTGACCAATACTCTTAAAAACTGTCAGGTCATCAAAAACAAAGATAGTCTTAGAAATTGTCACAGTCTACAGAACTCTAAGGAGACATGATGACTATATATAAAATGATGTTCTGCATGGGAACCTAGAACAGAAAAAGAAAGTACATCAGGGGAAAATAAACTAAGAAAATCTGAATAAAGAATGGTCTTTAATTAATAATAATGTATCAATATTAGTTTATTAGTTGTAAAAAATGTATCATACTATGAAAGAAGTTAACAGTAGCGAAACTGGGAATGGGGTATATTGGAACTCTACCATTTTCACAACTTTTCTGTAAACTAAAGCTATCCTAAAATATTGTACCCAATTTCATTATGCTTATATTCTTTATTATCAATTGATTAGATGTGTTTTTCTCTAGGGTTATTTATAAAATTAAATCCTATGCAAACCACCTGAACCCTTTAAGACATTGAATATGTAATGCAAGGAACATTCCCCACAGTTTAATGTTATTTTCTCGGGAGAAAAATTTTACTTTAAAATTATACTTTTAAAGATACTTTTAAAGATCACTTAGTATATTTGAGTGATAATGATTACATTAAATAATGATTACATTATTTCTTTTCTCTTGGATCTAAGATTTTACTCCTATGCTTTTAAAACTTCCCTGTGACATAGTCTTACTTCTGTATGTGAAAAGCAACATATGCAGGTTACTGTGCAATCGGTGTAAGCAAGTTCCTTTTTATTCATCCTTTTCAAAAGCAAAGAACAAACAAGATTATTTGGCTTAGTCCCAGTTCTTGTTTTTCATTTCCATTTCAACTTAGCTTTATTTATGACTTGCCAAACTTTAATTTTTTTTGTTATTTCAAAGTGAATTCCACTTTTTATTCATTCTTAGGATTCAAAGAGTACAAACACTAACAATTTTTGTACATTGCTAATGGGGCTTTAGGATGAGGAACAAATCTTTTCAGGTAGGAACATTTTAAATTTGAGTGAACTCTGATAAGCAGCCAAAATGTGTTTACAAAAGTTTCCCCTGGAAGAGCTCTCACATTGAGATTAATGGCTAAAAATATCATAATCACAGTAATAATATCTTCTGCATAGAATTGTTGAAACAGTTAAATATGGTAATTTTTATAATGTATTTATAATTTAGATGTTAGCTAATATACTAATTATACTATACTATACTGTAGTATATACTATACTATACTAACTATACTATACTGTACTAAAGCTTAGGATGCTTTAGTAAAAACATCATTTATTTTTGCATATATTCATTAAAATACCAACCAGTCCAAGGCCTAGTCTTTTCAAAAAAATATAAAGAAACTGAAGATGTCATGAGACACAATTAATATTCCCCACCTGATTTGTAAATTTGTAGTTGAGAAAATAGTCCTCAAATAAATGAATGTTTAGTTATATCAGTGAAAGTTAAACAAGTATTTTTTTAACCAAAAGAGTACAAACCAAAACAAAACAAAAAACAATGTATTCATTTTTGGGAAAATATTAATTATTAATAATGATTAATAATTAAAATTATTAATTCTTAGCATTTACTCATTATTTTAATTAGGTCAAATATTATTTGCCTACCATTCTGACATTATTTCAGAACTTCTGCTTGGTGCTGATAATTCAAAGTTTAAAAAGACGGATGTTGTCCTTTTCTTTGACTTATTATCTAGCCGGTATCAAAGAACACGAACAATTAATTTTAAGTGACTATGTAGGTGGATGGATATTTGGATCTGAAATTAAAAAGAGAATGTAATGTAAATGTAAACTGAATTGGAATATAATTTGGCAGGTGAATTGATAATAGCCACTAAGGAAGTAGATGTAATTATCTAGGGCAATAATAATTAAGAAAGAAAAAAGTTTAGGACAAATTCCTCAGAAACTTCAATACTTAATTTCTGTGTAGAAGAAGGGAACAGATCAGTCAGAGAGGTTATGGTTAAACCAAGTGAATGTGGAGCGATGGAAGTGGAGGAAAGAGCTTGTTTCAAGGAGAACGTGATCAGCTGTGTTCAATGTATCTGAGAGGTAAAGCAGCTAAGAGCCCCCAAAAAAAATCCACTGGGGGAGTCTTTCAGGTCCCTAATGAGAATAGAATTGATGAAGTAATGAGGTGGAATCTAGTTTAAGGTTAATGAGTGAGAGGGGTGAGGAATTGGAGCTCATGAATGTAGATTTTGTTTTCTGTCGTGAATTTGGTTAAGAAAAATTTAAAACAGGATTTTTGCTTTAAGGTGGGGCAGAGTTGAATATATTTAATGGCTTAAAAATGTAAGAGAGACAGCTTATCAAGGACAAATTTCTGAGAATTTAGAAGGTGGAGTGTAGAGCAAAATTGACTTAAGATAAGCGAAGTAGTTCTAGATTTTGATAGGAGGTGAGATAAGAAATGCTCCAGAGGTAGAGAGATGTGGAAATGTGATGATAGAAAACTGACTAAATATTGGGGTGATAGTTTTTATTTTATCTACTAAGTAGAAACATGATCATGTTGAACTGGTCAGCCAGGGGATAGGAACAGTCAGTAGTTAGAAGACTGAACCTGTCTACAGACTGAAGAGAGTAGGAGAATGGTCTGTCTAGTGTCAAACAGCAATCAGTATCAAGGCTGCAAAGAATAAAAACCTTTATTTGGGAGATTTTAGGAATTGCAATTTGGGAGACACAGATTTGGGTAAAACTGAAAGATAGTTCCTGAGAAGAAAAAGAGCCAGGGGCTTATAAAAGCAAATCCATGAAGTTGTTAAAATTGTCTTGCAAGAATTATAATTGGCTCTGAGGCAAAAAGGGAAATATTTGTCCTTAATGGATAGGCTGTCACGAGTTATTTAGCATAAGGGTCAGATTAATATATTGAGTTTCTGTAACATTGCACAGATATTCTGGGTGCCGATGTTAAGATAACGAGTGGTCAGAAGTTCAGATTTCATCCTGACTGAGACGTGCATAAATCCCACTTCTGCAATGATCTCCCAGTTCCATTTCAGAGAGCTTTTTTAACAATACTGACTCCATTTTGATTTTCCCTTCACACTAGAGAAATCTAATAAGAATTAAAATCATGATGATTGTTCAATTGAATTCAGGCATGAGAGTTTTAGTATAATCTTTCTGGTTGTATGATTTTTCCCAGTAGCCCTTAGTATTCTGGGTGCAGGCAGTAAAAAGGCAGAGAGTAAGTTCCAAGCCAAAATGAAGTTCTTCCAAATTAATATTTTAGAAAGAAAAGGAGTTTAAAAGGATACCAAAAGATTGATGAGCAATACTTGCCCCCTCCTCCAAGTTTTTTAGTGGCTACTACATATCTCCATACTAGGCATTGGTATACAGAGAAGAGTTAGGGTCCCTGCCCTTAGCTATCTCACATTCCAGTTTAATACACAGGTACTAATAGAATTAATTATAACATTAATTATTAAGTTGTGTCATAAAAATATGCATCAAGTACATTGCCAGCACAGAAGAGGTTTTCTTAACTAAAGTGGGGAGGAGGTATTGATTTAGGGCTTATGTAAAGGTAGCCAAACTGTGAGGTTAAGACCTACAGATGCAAAGTCTGCCCAAGACTTCTGATCCCAACTGCAAGGAGTTGGGGGTTCAACTACAAAGTTAGAGGAAAGAGCCAGGACAAAATCATTTCCATTTCTGACACCAATTGCAAGTTTGGGAATTTCTCAAAACCACACTTGGTAATTCACTAAGCAAACTAATAGAATCTATAAAATTTATTGTACTCATGGTACAATAAATAAATTGCATTTACTATAAAGAAAAGATACATTAAAATCAGCCAAGGGAAAAGATGCATAGGGCAGAGCCTGGGAAGATTTAAAATGTGAAGCTTCTATTGTCCTCAGAACATGTTAAATATGCAGCATTGATGTGTAACAATACCCTTCATGGCATATTGCCAACCCAGGAAGTTCATCAAAGCTTTGGCATCCAGAGCTATTGTAGGGCATGATTCATTGGTTGAACTCAGTTTCTAGGTAAGCTAATACCCTGTGACCCAAAGTCCCCACCCTAAATCATGTGGAGGATCTTTCTAGCTTGGCCAGCCCATACCCTAATACTGCTAGGTAGAGCTGACCCCACCCTAAGTCTCATTATCATAAACTCTCAAATCCGATCTCAGGGACTGATGATGAATAACAAAGACACTTCTAATACTAGGGAAACTTAGAGGTTACCCCTCATGAACTCTCTATGGGCAAGGGCAAATTCCTTACTACATAGGTCTGATTCTGAAACCATTTAACTCAGATTGGAACTTGAACCCCTGTGCCAGGACTCAAACCCAGCCTAAACCCAGATTGGGACTTGAACTCAGTCTTTTAACTGAGATCGTACACCTGGCCTCAGGACTTAATGAAGCTCAGGTTCTTGATGTCTCATTGCAGAAAGAATTTGGTGAGACACAAAGTGATAGGTAAGAAGTAGATTTATTTAGAGAGAAACACACTCCACAGACAGAGTGTGGGCCATCATAGAAGGCAAGAGCAGCACCAGGGTATGGGGTTGTCAGCTTTTATAGGGGTGGGTAATTTCATAGGCTAATTAGTGGAAGGAGTATTCTAGCCATTTTCGGAGAGGGGTGGGGATTTCCAAGAATTGGGCCACCACCCACTTTTTGACCTTTATGGCTGGCCTTGGAACTGTCCTGGTGCCTGTGGGTGTGTCATTTAGCTTGCTGATGTATTACAATGAGCGTATACTGAGGCTCAAGTTCTAATGGAAGTCAACTTGTCTGCCATCTTGGACCTATTTGATTCTAGTCAGTTTATGTTGTGTCCTATGGCTATGTCATTCTTTTAAAGGTTGTGCCCTGCCCCGTTCTCTTCTGTGTCAGTTCCCCAGAAGTAACTGAGACTGAGATAGTAATTCAGTTAAGAGTGATTTCTTAAAGTAATTTTCCCAGAGGAAATGAGAAATGGAGTGAGGGAAGGAAGAGTGAAGGGGAACGATCCAAGGAAGGAAGTGATTAAGGCCAAATATTAGACTCGAACTGACTGTGGTAGCAAGAGGCTCTAGAGAAACACTGCCCAATAGAAATATAATGTGAATCACATATGTCTGAAATTTAGACCAACTTATATTTTAGGCTAGGAGCTTTTCTTCTCATGTGTGCTAAAAATATGACTTGCCCCTAGCTTAGGAATAAATAAAAAGAGTATACTCAGAAACCTCTCCTTAACTCTTGGAGACTTTGAAGATTCCATTGCTAAGTTATTAGCTGTCCAGCAAAGAGTCTTAGACTAATCAGTCTGGAATTTCTTGGTCAACATTAGTGAAGTAATTTGCATGATAAGACCCCATGTCCTTCTCCTAAGGGAGAAGGGAAAGAGACAGCATGAAACAATCATTTCTTTTCTTTTGCTAATAACCTCCTTGTCCCTCCTCTTTGTTATAAAAGCCTTCCATTCTGTACAGTTCTTCAAAGCACCTCTCTATTTACTAGATGCCTTATTCATGAATTAATTATTGAATAAAGCCAATTAGATCTTCATATTTACTTGGTTGAGTAAATGAAAATCCAATTAACTATCAAGTTAAGAAGAAAAAAAAGGAATTTTATTCAAGCCAAACTAAAGATTATAACCCTGGAAGCAGATTCTCAGAAAGCTCTGAGAATTGTTCCACCTGTTAGAAGTTGAAGGCATAGTCATATACATTTTTGAGAGAAAAGATCCTCCATCAAAATTACATACTGATATTTTACATAAAGGTCACCAAAGATACATAGTCCAGGTAAGCTCGTACAAAGTGAGCAGCAAGTCATCATGACCTCCAACATAGCTGGAAAAAAACACTATTCTTTTAAGAAGTTACATTGTTAGCATCAGAAGTAAAAAAGAATATCTTTACAGTTGAGCAGTCATTCCTATCTTTGAGGGGCTCTGATTAATGTGTAATGCAGATACACACTACACATCTGGGAGGGAGAAGGCCCAAACACCCAGAGAGAATTTTATGTTAACTTTTTTTTCTTGTCCTGCCTTAAAATAGAAATTTCATCAGTTGAATTTTGTTTTTTAATATGTGTAACAAAATTTTCTAGTATGCACAATAAAAAAGTAAAAAGGAATAGTGGAAATAATTTTAAGAATAGTTGTAAAATATTAACATTTAAACGTGATCAAAAATACTAATGTAATATTTTACATTTTTTGGTACTGCCTTTGAAATCTGATGTGTATTTTACACTTAAAACACATCAAAATTCAAATTAGCTATATGTCAATTACCCAATAGACATGTGTGTTTAGTGGCTACCATGTTGAACATTATATTATAGAGTAATGGATGTCTAGTAGTAATCTAGTGTAGATTACTAGAGTATAAATTCCCCCTCAGAGTTTGTCCTACCTGGAGGCAAGTGAGCTGGCTTTTCACAGCAGTCAGTCATAGACTATGAATGATGTAAGCTCCCAAGCACCTCCAGCTCCCTATTGCCCAATACCAGTGTTTTAAAGAAAGTTGCAAGTACAGATAGAAGCAGAGCAAACAGAGCTGTAAGATTTATACAAAGAACCAGAAACCTGGATGGAGCACTACATATCTAACATAAGGGTTCATCATGAAAACATAGATGTTTGAATTGGTCTTGAGGAAAAGCAGATAGAAGGAGCAGAGGGAAAGAACTATTGTTAGACTAAGAACACACATCAAAGAAATCATTGAAGCTAGTGGTAAGCACAGAGACCTTCAAATATTTCAAGTATAGGTGAAGGCTAATGCATACGGAGGAAATAACACAAATGAACGCTGCTTATATGAGTAGAGGTCAAACTCTTATGTCTTGAAAATCATTGGAAAAAGTCTAGATATAATACTGAAGCTAAAAAGGGTCATTAAAGGATGTTAAGGAGGAAAATTATTGAGCAATAATATTAATAATCATACAGACACCAGATATTTATTATAGATATATTTAATTGCTCAAACAGGCATACGACTTTTAAGTACACCTCTTTTTTGATTTGGTAGCATAATCTTAAAGAGGAACAGTTGTGAATGGTCTTAGTCTGGCTTTCACAGTTAATTGCAGTGAAATACCACATCTGCTATGTTGCATTTGACTGCAACTGAGAAGATGTACTTTATACGTCTCATTCATTAAGAGAAATGTATTACCTCTGATAAGAGAACCTTTAAGGTAAGGTGACCCCATTGTGGTTAATTTGGCTCTAGTTCAATTTTGTTAAACCAGTTTACCAGAATCCAATTTTCCAAATTTACAATTTTCACAATTATTAGTAAGGTTTGGAGGAAATTTTATAAGATGAAATAGACTTAACTTTTGGAAAATGTACTATTTCTTCTTCCTTTCCTTGTCCTCAATATATGCATTTTTACTTAGGTCAGTGAACAGGGTCAAATTGGAATAGTTAACAATATATATTTTCTTCATTTGGTAAATAAAATCTAAGTAACAGGATTTATGATGTTTTGCATGAGAAACCATGAAATCTTGACGTATCAATTTGAACTTCAAAGAAAGAAGATCCCTCTCCTCTTGCTTTTCCTTTCCACTTTCCCTACTCAACATCTTTTCTTTTCAAAAGGGACTGAATTGGAAAACACTGGTGAACTTATAGTTTTAAAATATTTTATAAAGCTTTTTGCAATGTCTTTGGCATATACAAGGGTAATATCTTCCCTTATGATATAGGAAATGTGCAGTATTTTAACCTCTGTTTCATTCTAATTTACCTTTGGAGACCTCAAATGTTTAAATGATTTGGGGAAGAGAGTGGGGACAGGTTAGAGTGGGGCCAGGTTGAAGTGGGTGGGTTGAGGCTGTAAAATCAATTGGGATTCTTAGTATTCACGTGAGAAGTAACAAGGGTCTGAATGAAGGCGGTAGCAGTGAAATTTGGAGAACAGTGGGTGGGTGTGAAAGATATCTAGAAATTAGAATCAATGGGAGGAGTTAGTGAAGGAGCTATATGGGTTTCAGAATTGTGTTTCTTGGTGGATACAGTTCCACTCATAGAATAAAGAACATAAAGAGAAAAGGATGAAGAAAAAGATGTATGTGTAAGGAATATAACAAAGGAGACAACTTTGAATGCTGAATTTGAGATATTCATTCATTCAGCAAATATTTATTCAACTCCTGCTGTCAGGCACTGTGATAGAGCATGAGGATACACCAGTGAAAAATATCAATGACACATCTATGCCCTCTGAGAAAGTACATGGGCTATCTCAATACGGATGTCTATTAGATAGTTGTATAAAGAAGTCTAGACCCCTCCGGAATATAGAAAACAGATTTAGGTTGGAAATAATAAATTAGGAATTATTTTTTATAGATGAGCATAATCAGAGAGAATACATGGCTCCAAAGATCAAGCTGTTGGACACACCAATATAGAGATGAACTACAGAAAACGACTCCTTAAAAACACAGAAATGAAATTCACTTTGTCAAAATTGTAATTTAAATTTTCATTCTAACAACAATTCATTACAATAGAGATTTTAAGTAACTTTTATGTATGTATTTATTTATTAATATTTTATATAAACTTGGCCCTCTGTATCCACCGACTTCAAGTTGCAGATTCAACCAACCCTGGATGGAAATTGGAGAATGGAAATTTAGGGGTGCAAAACCATGGGTAGGGACAGACAACTATATTTAGCTTTCCTCAGTTAACCTCAGTTGCACAGAATTGAATAAAACACAATCCAGATCTATGGCACTGTTATGATTGATTCATGCAGTTTCTTTCCTTATATATTAGTTTGTCAATTGGTTTTAAAAACAATCTAATCCACAAAATTGAGAACACGGAGATAATTTCCATCTTATTAGATAGTCCCTTCACTCAACCCTTTTCTATCTCCTCCCACCTATAGTAAGCATTATTTTGGAGTCTGTGCTCATCATTATATCTACAGGCATATCTTGGAAATATTGGGGTTTGGTTCCAGACCACTGCAATAAAGGGAATATCACAATAAATTGAGTGTCATGAGTTTTCTAATTTCTCAGTGCGTATGAAAGTTATGTTAACACTATGCTGTTCTCTAAGTATGCAATAGAATTACGTCTAAAAAACAATGTACATATCTTAATTTAAAAATACTTTATTGCTAAGAAATTATAACCATCATCTGAGCCTTCAGTGAATTGTAATCTTTTTGTAATAGAAACATCAATGGTAGCCAATCTCAGATCACCATAACAAATATAATAATAATAAAAAGTCTAAAATATTGTGAGAATTACCAAAATGGAGACATAGAGACATGAAGTGAGCAAATGTTGTTGGAAAAATGCACTGACGGACTTAATTACTGGTTTGTCACAAACCTTCAATTTGTAAAAAAAAAACCAAAAAACAAAAAAACCCAAAAAACCACCATGACCACCAACAAAAAAACCCACAGTATTTATAAAGTACAATAAAGCAAAGTTCAGTAAAACAAGGTAGGCCCATATATGTTTTTTTTTTGTTTGTTTGTTTTTTTAAACATCTTTATTGGAGTATAATTGCTTTACAATGGTATGTTAGTTTCAGCTTCACAACAAAATGAATCAGTTATATATATACATATATTCCCATATCTCTTCCCGCTTGCGTCTCCCTCCCTCCCACCCTCCCTATCCCACCCCTCCAGGCGGTCACAAAGCACCGAGCTGATCTCCCTGTGCTATGCGGCTGCTTCCCACTAGCTATCTACCTTACGTTTGGTAGTGTATATATGTCCATGCCTCTTTATCGCTTTGTCACCATTTACCCTTCCCCCTCCCCATAGCCTCAAGTCCATTCTCTAGTAAGTCTGTGTCTTTATTCCCATATATGTTTTCCTGGAAAGTACAGGTGTATTATAAGAATATTAAAAAAAACACAATATTTGTTATTTTAATCGCTTTTAAATATAGAAATTTAAATATTGCTTTAGTTGCTTTTAAATTTATAAACGGATATGTTTTTATATAACTTTCTGAGGACTTTTAAAAAATCTAATACCACTGACTCATCCCTACTGTTGAGTTTGTTGTAATTTATACATTTTAACTGCTATATATTTCATTACATGAATATAATCATTTATTACATATATGACATTTTGGTGGTTTCAAGGATTTGACATTTGTGAGTACTGCTGCCATTGACTTTCTTGTCTGTCTCTCCTCATTTCTCAGGCTGGTTCTGAGCAAAATTTCTCACTTATGCATGTGCGACTGAACCACACTGACTCCACTTTGTCAGCTCCATCTTAGGCTGCAGTCTTACTCTTCCCTTTCTGCATGACTGAGATTTAGCCTACTCACAAGGAATGCACCCAAACCAGATAAGTTCCCTAACAACTTTTACCTTTCTCTCATCTGATATTAAAACTGGGAGAATACCTTTTGCTCATGAGATGGTTAATGGTCCACAAGGAATAACGGTCATGAGACCCCTAGTTTCCATCTGTGCAGACGTGCTGTGCTTCTCCCTTAGTAGTCAGATTCTGTCTTTAGATTTGGTCCCTTTAAATCCCAGTATACTTCTTTCAACAGCACAAGAGTGCGGCTGCAAATGTCTCTGGATCCTCTGATGATCCTGCCTGTATGTAAGTTACACACAAGAAACTTTATAATTACACTTTATGGAGTTGCCTGCTTCGTTTTTCAGGCTCAAAGTTCCATCCCAGTTTGGAGTATGTTATCCAATATCCCTGCCACCCAACAATGCATTAGGTGCAACTGCTTGACCACAGCATACGACTTTTCAACTATGTTGTGAAAAGATTGAACCAATTTAAAATCCCTTCAGATATATAGAAATCAGATCCATATAATTTAAACTTTTACCAAAGTGTCAAATATTTTAATTTTATAATATAGTATTAATAGTATTGATACGGTATTGCAAATATTTTCTCTCAGTCTCTGTTTGTAAATTTTCTTATCATCTTTGAGACTTGAACAAAATTTACTAGTTTCAATACAGACAACTTAATATTTTTTAGTCAATACACTTTACATTTATTTTACATCAATATTGGAATATACTGCTTTACAATGTTGTGTTAGTTTGTGCTATATAACAAAGTGAATCAGCTATATGTACACATATATCCTCATATCACCCCCCTCTTGCGCCTTCCTCCCACCCTCCCTATCCCACCCCTCTAGGTGGTCACAAAGAACTGAGCTGATCTCCCTGTGCAATGCAGCTGCTTCCCACTGCAATCTATTTTACATTTGGTAGAGTATATATGTCAATGTACTCTCTCACTTTGTCCCAGCTTCCCCTCCAGCGCCCATATCCTCAAGTCAATTCTCTATGCCTGTATCTTTTTTCCTGTCCTGCCCCTAGATTCATCAGACCCATTTTATTCTTTTTTAGATTCCATATATATGTGTTAGCATACAGTATTTGTTTTTCTCTTTCTGACTTACTTCACTCTGCATGACAGACTCTAAGTCCATCCACCTCACTACAAGTAACTTAATTTTATTTCTTTTTATGGCTGAGTAATATTCCATTGTACATATGTGCCACATCTCTTTATCCATTCATTTGTCAATGGACATTTATGTTGCTTCCATGTCCTGGCTATTGTAAATAGTGCTGCAATGAACATTGTGGTACATGACTCTTTTTGAATTATGGTATTCTCAGGCTATATGCCCAGTAGTGGGATTGCTGGGTCATATAGTAGTTCTGTTTTTAGTTTTTAAAGGAACCTACATACTGTTCTCCATAGTGGCTGTATCAATTTACATTCCCACCAACAGTGCAAGAGGGCTTCCTTTTCTCCACACCCTCTCCAGCATTTATTGTTTGTAGATATATTTTTTTAATTCTTTATTTTTTAAAAAATATTTATTTATTTATTTATTTATTTATTTATTTATTTATTTTGTGGTATGCGGGCCTCTCACTCTTGTGGCCTCTCCCGTTGCAGAGCACAGGCACTGGATGCGCAGGCTCAGTGGCCATGGTTCACAGGCCTAGCCGCTCTGCTGCATGTGGGATCTTCCCAGACTGTGGCACGAACCTGTGTCCCCTGCATCGTCAGGGGGACTCTCAACCACTGTGCCACCAGGGAAGCCCCTTGTTTGTAGATATTTCGATGATGGCCATTCTGACTTGTGTGAGGTGACATCTCATTGTGGTTTTGATTTGCATTTCTCTAATGATTAGTGAAGCTGAGCATTCTTTCATATGTTTGTTAGCAGTCTGTATATCTTCTTTGGAGAAATGTCTATTTAGGTCTTCTGCCCAATTTTGGATTGGGTTGTTTGTTTTCTTGATATTGAGCTGCATGACTTGCTTGTATATTTTGCTTGTCTGCTTTATGTTTTCCTTTGCTGTGCAAAAGCTTTTATGTTTCATTAGGCCCCATTTGGTTATTTGTTTGTTTGTTTTTATTTCCGTTACTCTAGGAGATGGGTCAAAAAGGATCTTGCTGTGATTTATGTCATAGACTGTTCTGCCTGTTTTCCTCTAAGAGTTTTAGAGTGTCTGGCCTTACATTTAGGTCTTTAATCCATTTTGAGTTTATTTTTATGTATGGTGTTAGGCAGTGTTCTAATTTCATTCTTTTACTTGTAGCTGTCCAGTTTTCCCAGCACCACTTATTGAAGAGGCTGTTTTTCTCCACTGTATATACTTGCCACTTTTGTCAAAGTTAAGGTGACCATATGTATATGGGTTTATCTCTCTCTGGGCTTTCTATACTGTTCCATTGATCTATATTTCTGTTTTTGTGCCAGTACCATACTGTCTTGATTACTGTAGCTTTGTAGTGTAGTCTGAAGTTAGGGACGCTGATTCCACGAGTTCCGTATTTCTTTCTCAAGATTGTCTTGGCTATTTGGGGTCTTTTTGTTTCCACACAAATTGTGCAATTGTTTCTTCTAGTTCTGAGAAATATTCTTGGTAGTTTGATAGGGAATGCATTGAATCTGTAGATTACTTTGGGTAGTATAGTCATTTACACAATGTTGGTATTTCTAATCAAAGAACATGGTATATCTCTCCATCTGTTCGTATTGTCTTTGATTTCTTTCATCAGTGTCCTATACTTTTCTGCATACAGGTCTTTTGTCTCCTTAGGTAGGTTTACTCCTAGGTATTTTATTCTTTTTGTTGCAATGGTAAATGGGAGTGTTTCCTTAACTTCTCTTTCAGAATTTTCATTGTTAGTGTATAGGAATGCAAGAGATTTCTGTGCATTAAATTTTTATCCTGCTACTTTGCCAAATTCATTGAATAGATTTAGTAATTTTCTGGTAGCATTTTTAGGATTCTGTATGTATAAGATTATGTCATCTGCAAACTGTGGCAGTTTTACTTCTTTTCCTATTCGGATTCCTTTTTTTTTCTGGTTGCATGGCTAAAACTTCTAAAGCTATGTTGAATAATAGCAGTGAGAGTGGGCATCCTTGTCTTATTCCTGATCTTAGAGGAAATGTTTCAGTTTTTCACCATTGAGAATTATATTAGATGTGGGTTTTGCATATACGGCCTTTACTCTATTGAGGTAGCTTCCCTTTATGCCCACTTTGTCGAGAGTTTTTATCATATATCATGTTGAATTTTGTCAAAAGCTTTTCCTGCATCTATTGAGAAGATATTATTGTTGTTATCATGCATTTTGTTAATATAGTGGATCACATTGATTGATTTGCATATATTGGAGAATCCTTGCATTGCTGGGATAAAACCCACTTGATCATGGTGTATGATCCTTTTAATGTGCGGAGAGATTCTCTTTGCTAGTATTTTGTTGTGGATTTTCATCTATGTTCATCAGTGATATTATCCTGTAGCTTTTTGTGACACATTTGTCTAGTTTTGGTATCAGGGTGATGGTGGCCTCATAGAATGAGTTTGGGAGTGTTCCTCCTTCTGCTATATTTTTGAAGAGTTTGAGAAGGATAGGTATTATCTCTTCTCTAAATATTTGATAGAATTCACCTGTGAATCCATCTGCTCCTGGGTTTTTGTTTGTTGGAAGAGTTTAATCACATTTCCAATTTCAGTTCTTGTCATTGTTCTGTTCATATTTTCTATTTCTTCCTGGTTCAGTTCCAGGAGGTTTTGCTTTTCTATGAATTTGTCCACTTCTTCCAGGTTGTCCATTTTATTGGTCTAGAGGTGCTTGTAGTAATCTCTCATGAGCCTTTGTACTTCTGTAGTGTCAGTTGTTACTTCTCCTTTTTCATTTCTAGTTCTTTTGATTTGAGTCTTCTTCCTTTTATTTTCTTGATGAGTCAGGCTAATGGTTTATCAGTTTTGTTTATTTTCTCAAAGAAACATCTTTTAGTTTTATTAATATTTGCCATTTTTCCTGCATTTTTCCCATTTATTTCTAATCTGCTCTTTATGATTTCTTTCCTTCTGCTAACTTTGAGGTTTGTTCTTCTTTCTCTAAATGCTTTAGGTGTAAGGTTAGATTTTTTAAAAAAATTTTGAATTCTATTTTATCTTTTTATACAGCCAGTTCTTATTAGTCATCAGATTGATACACATCAGTGTATACAAGTGAATTCCAATCACCCAATTTATCACACCACCACCCACACCACTCCGCCACTTTCCCATTTGGTGACCATGTTTGTTCTCTACATCTGTATCTCAATTTCTGCCCTACAAACCAGTTCATCTGTAGCATTTTTCCAGGCTCCACATATATGTGTTAATACACGATATTTGTTTTTCTCTTTCTGACTTACTTCACTCTGTATCACAGTTTCTAGATCCATCTATGTCTCAACAAATGACCCAATTTCGTTCCTTTTTACGTCTGAGTAATACTCCATTCTGTATATGTACCACATCTTTTTTGTTTTTGTTTTGTTTTGTTTTTCTGTGGTATGTGGGCCTCTCACTGTTGTGGCCTCTCCCATTGTGGAGCACAGCCTCCAGACATGCAGACTCAGCAGCCATGGCTCACAGGCCCAGCCACTCTGTGACATGTGGGATCTTCCTGGACTGGGGCACGAACCCATGTCCCCTGCATCGGCAGGAAGACTCTCAACCACTGCGCCACCAGGGAAGCCCTGTACCACATCTTTTTTATCCATTCATCTGTCAATGGGCATTTAGGTTTCTTCCATGTCCTGGCTATTGTAAATAGTGATGCAATGAACATTGGGGTGCATGTGTCTATTTGAATTATGGTTTTCTCTGGGTATATGCCCAGTAGTGGGATTGCTGGATCATATGGTAATTCTATTTCTAGCTTTTTAAGGAACCTCCAAACTGTTCTCCATAGAAGCTGGATCAATTTACATTCCCACCCACAGTGCAAGAGGGTTCCCTTCTCTCCACACCCTCTCCAGTATTTGTTGTTTGTAGATTTTCTGATGATGCCCATTCTAACTGGTGTGAGGTGATAACTCATTGTAGTTTTGATTTGCATTTCTGTAGTAATTTGCATTTCTGATGTTGAGCAGCTTTTCATATGCTTCTTGGCCATCTGTATGTCTTCTTTGGAGACACATCTGTTTAGGTCTTCTGCCCATTTTTGGATTGGGTTGTTTGTGTTTTCTAATATTGAACTGCATGAGCTATTTATATATTTTGGAGATTAATCCTTTGTCCATTGATTCATTTGCAATTATTTTCTCCCCTTCTGAGGGTTGTTTATTCATGTTGTTTATGGTTTTGTTTGCTATGCAAAAGCTTTTAAGTTTCATTAGGTCCCATTTTTTTTTTGTTTTGCTTTTATTTCCACTACTTCCATTATTCCAATTACAGGAGGTGGATCAAAAAAGATCTTGCTGTGATTTATGTCAAAGAGTGTTCTTCTTATGTTTTCATCTAAGAGTTTTATAGTGTCCAGTCTTAAATTTAGGTCTCGAATCCATTTTGAGTTTATTTTTATGTATGGTGTTAGGGAGTGTTCTAATTTCATTCTTTTACATGTAGCTGTCCAGTTTTCCCAGTACCACTTATTGAAGAGATTGTCTTTTCTCCATTGTATATCCTTGCCTCCTTTGTCATAGATTAGATGACCATAGGTGTGTGGGTTTATCTCTGGGCTTTCTATCTTGTCCCATTGATCTATGTTTCTGTTTTTTGTGCTAGAACCATATTGTCTTAATTACTGTAGCTTTGTAGTATAGTTTGAAGTCAGGGAGTCTAATTCCTCCAGCTCCGTTTTTTCCCCTCAAGAGTGCTTGGGCTATTCAGGATCTTTTGTGTTTCCATACAAATTTTAAGATATTTTGTTCTAGTTGTGTAAAAAATGTCTTTGGTAAGTTGATAGGGATTGCATTGAATCGGTAGATTGCTTTGGGTAGTATAGTCATTTTCACAATATTTATTCCTCCAATCCAAGAACATGGTATATCTCTCCCTCTGTTGGTATCATCTTTAATTTCTTTCTTCAGTGTCTTACAGTTTTCTGCATACAGGTCTTTTGTCTCCTTAGGTAGGTTTATTCCTAGGTATTTTATTCATTTTGTTGCAATGGTAAATGGGAGTGTTTTCTTAATTTCTCTTTCAGATTTTTCATCATTAGTGTATAGGAATGCCAGAGATTTCTGTGCATTAATTTTGTATCCTGCAACTTTTCCAAATTCATTGATTATCTCTAGTAGTTTTCTGGTAACATCTTTAGTATTCCCTATGTATAGTATCATGTCATCTGCAAAGAGTGACAGTTTTACTTCTTCTTTTCCAATTTGTGTTCCTTTTATTTCTTTTTCTTCTCTGATTGCCATGGCTAGGACTTCCAAAACTATGTTGAATAATACTGGTGAGAGTGGGCATCCTTCTCTTTTTCCTGATCTTAGAGGAAATAGTTTCAGTTTTTCACCATTGAGAATGATGTTTGTTGTGGGTCTGTCATATATAGCCTTTATTATGTTGAGGTAGGTTCCCTCTATGTCCACTTTCTGTAGAGTTTTTAATCATAAATGGGTGTTGAATTTTGTCAAAAACTTTTTCTGCACTTATTGAGATGATCATATGGTTTTTATTCTTCAATTTGTTAATATGGTTTATCACATTGACTGATTTGCATATATTGAAGAATCTTTGCATCCCTCAGATAAATCCCACTTAATAATGGTGTATGATACTTTTATTGTGCTGTTGGATTCTGTTTGCTAGTATTTTATTGAGGATTTTTGCACGTATATTCATCAGTGATATTGTTCTGTAATTTTCTTTTTTTGTAGTATTTTTGTCTGGTTTTGGTATCAGGGTGATGGTGGCCTCATAGAATGAGATTTGGAGTGTTCCTTCCTCCATAATTTTTTGGAAGAGTTTGAGAAGGATGGGTGTTAGGTCTTCTCTAAATGTTTGATAGAACTCACCTGTGAAGCCATCTGGTCCTGGACTTCTGTTTCTTGAAAAATTTTAATCACAGTTTCAATTTCATTACTTGTAATTGGTCTGTTCATATTTTCTATTTCTTCCTGGTTCAGTCTTGGATGGTTATACCTTTCTAGAAATTTGCCCATTTCTTCCAGGTTGCCCATTTAATTGGCATGGAGTTGCTTGTAGTAGTTTCTTTGGATGCCATGTATTTCTGCTGTGCCTATTGTAGCTTTTCCTTTTTCATTTCTAATTTTATTAATTTGAGTCCTCTCCCTCTTTTTCTTGATGAGTCTGGCTAATGGTTTATCAAATTTGTTTTTCTCAGAGGACCTGCTTTTAGTTTTATTGAACTTTTCTATTGTTTTCTTTGTTTCTATTTCATTTACTTCTGCTCTGACCTTTATGATTTCTTTCCTTCTGCTAACTTTGGGTTTTGTTTGCTCTTCTTTCTCTAGTTCCTTTAGGTGTAAGGTTAGATTGTTTATTTGAGGTTTTTCTTGTTTCTTGAGGTAGGCTTTTATAACTATAATCTTCCCACTTAGAACTGGTTTTGCTGCATCCCATAGGTTTTATATTGTCGTGTTTTCATTGTCATTTGTCTCTACATATTTTTTGATTTCCTCTTTGATTTCTTCAGTGATCTCTTGGTTATTTAGTAACATATTTTTTAGCTTCCATGTGTTTGTGTTTTTTTTATGTTGTTTTCCCTGTAATTCACATGTAAGCTCATAGTATTTTGGTCAGGAAATATACTGGGTATGATTTCAATTATCTTAAATTTACTGAGGCTTGATTTGTGACCCAAGATGTGATCTATCCTGGAGAATGATCCATGCACACTTGAGAAGAAAATACATTCTGCTGTTTTTGGATGTAATGTCCTATAAATATCAATTAAATCTCTCTGGTGTATTGTGTCATTTAAAGCTTGTGTTTCCTTATTAATTTTCAATTTGGATGATCTGTCCATTGATGTAAGTGAGGTGTTAAAGTCCCCCACTATTATTGTGTTAGTGTCAATTTCCTCTTTTATAACTCTTAGCAGTTGCCTTATGTATTGAGGTGCTCCTATATTGGGTGCATATATGTTTACAATTGTTATATCTGCTTCTTCAATTGATCCCCTGATCATTATGTAGTGTCCTTCCTTGTCTCTTGTAGCATTCTTTATTTTAAAGTCTGTTTTATCTAATATGAGTATTGCTACTCCAGGTTTCTTTTGATTTCCATTTGCATGGAATATCTTTTTCCATCCCCTCACTTTCAGTCTATATGTGTCCTTAAGTCTGAAGTGTGTCTCTTGTAGACAGCATATAGATGGGTGTTGCTTTTGTATCCAATCAGCAAGCCTGTGTCTTTTGGTTGGAGTATTTAATCCATTCACGTTTAAGGTATTTATTGATATGTATGATCCTATGAGCATTTTCTTAATTGTTTTTGGTTTGTTTATGTAGGTCCTTTTCTTCTCTTGTGTTTCCCACTTAGAGAACTTACTTTAGCATTTGTTGTAGAGTTCGTTTGATGTTGCTGACTTCTCTTAGCTTTTTCTTTCTCTGTAAAGCTTTTGATTTCTCCATTGAATCTGAATGAAATCCTTGCTGGGTAGAGTAATCTTGCTTGTAGGTTCTTCTGTTTCATCACTTTAAGTATATCATGCCACTCCCTTCTGGCTTGTAGAGTTTCTGCTGAGAAATCAGCTGTTAACCTTATGGGAGTTCCCTTGTATGTTATTTGTCATTTTTCCTTTGCTGCTTTCAATAATTTATCTTTCCCTTTAATATTTGTCAATTTGATTACTATGTGTCTCACCATTTTTCTCCTTGGGTTTATCCTGTATGGGACTCACTGGCCTTCCTGGACTTGGGTGGCTATTTCCTTTCCCATTTTAGGGAAGTTTACTACTATAATCTCTTCAAGTATTTTCTGTGGTCCTTTCTCTCTCTCTTTTCTCCTTCTGGGACCCCTATAAGGCAAATATTGTTGTATTTAATGTTGTCCCAGAGGTCTCTTAGGCTGTCTTCATTTCTTTTCATTCTTTTTTCTTTATTCTGTTCCACAACAGTGAATTCCACCATTCTGTCTTCGATGTCAGTTATCCATTCCTCTGTCTCAGTTATTCTGCTATTGATTCCTTCTAGTGTAGATTTCATTTCAGTTATCACATTGTTCATCTCTGTTTGTTTATTCTTTAATTCTTCTATGTCTTTGTTAAACATTTCTTGCATCTTCTCGATCTTTGCCTCCATTCTTTTTCCAAAGTCTTGGATCATCTTCACTATCATTATTCTGATTTTTTTTTCTGGAAGGTTGCCTATCTCACTTCATTTAGTTGTTGTTCTGGGGTTTTATCTTGTTCTTTCATCTGATACATAGCCTTGTGCTTTTTCATCTTGTCTATCTTTCTGTGAATGTGGTTTTTGTTCCACAAGCTGCAGGATTGTAGTTCTTCTTGCTTGGTTAGGTCGTTTATTTGAGATTTTTCTTGTTTCTTGAGGTAGCATTGTATTGTTATAAACTTCCCTCTTAGAACTGCTTTTGCTGCAACACACAGGTTTTGGGTCATCGTGTTTTCATTGTCATTTGTCTCTTAGTATTTTTTGATTTCCTCTTTGAGTTCTTCAGTGATATCTTTGTTATTTAGTAGCATATTGTTTAGCCTCCATGTGTGTGTATACTTTACAGTTTTTCTCCTGTAATTGAGATATAGTCTCATAACATTTTGGTCAGAAAAGTTACTTGATATGATTTCTATTTTCTTAAATTTACCAAGGCTTGATTTGTGACCCAAGAATTGATCTATCCTGGAGAGCACTTGAGAAGAATGTGTATTCTGTTGTTTTTGGATGGAATGTCCTATAAATATCAACTAAGTCCATCTTGTTTATTGTGTCATTTAAATCTTCAGTTTCCTTTTTTATTTTCATTTTGGATGATCTGTCCATTGCTGAAAGTGTGGTGTTAAAGTCCCCTACTATGGGGCGTCCTTGGTGGTGTAGTAGTTGAGTCTGCCTGCCGATGCAGGGGACAAGGGTTCATGCCCCGGTCCAAGAAGATCCCACATGCCACAGAGTGGCTGGGCCAGGGAGCAATGGCTGCTGAGCCTGCACGTCCAGAGCCTGTGCTCCACAAAGGGAGAGGCCACAGCAGTGAGAGGCCCACGTACAAAGAAAACAAACTCCCCTACTATGATTGTGTTACTGTCGATTTCCCCTTTTCTGGCTGTTAGCATTTGCCTTATGTATTGATATTCTCCTATGTTGGGTGCATAAATATTTACAATTGTTATATCTTCTTCTTGGATCGATCCCTTGATCATTATGCAGTGTCCTTCTTTGTCTCTTGTTGTAGTCTTTATTTTAAAGTCTATTTTGTGTGATATGAGAATTGCTACTCCAGCTTTCTTTTGATTTCCACTTGTATGGAATATCTTTTTCTATCCCCTCACTTTCAGTCTGTATGTGTCCCTAGGTCTGCAGTGGGTCTCTCATAGACAGTATATATAGGGGTCTTATTTTTGTGTCCATTGAGTCAGTCTGTGCCTTTTGGTTGGAGCACTTCATCCATTTACATTTAAGGTAATTATCAGTACGTGTGTTTCTATTACCATTTTCCTAACTGTTTTGTTTTTGTTTTTTATGTCTTTTCCTTCTCTTGTGTTTCCCACCCAGAGAAGTTCCTTTAGCATTTGTTTTAAAGTGGTTTTGGTGGTGATGAATTCTCTTAACTTTTGCTTCTCTGGAAATGTTTCAATTTCTCTGTCAAATCTGAATGAGATGCTTGCTGGGTAGAGTAATCTTGGTTTTAGTTTTTTCCATTTCATCATTTTAAGTATGTCTTGCCACTCACTTCTGGCTTGCTGAAAGATCAGCTGTTAACCTTATGGGGATTCCCTTGTATGTTATTTGTTGCTTTTCCCTTGTTGTGTTTAATATTTTTTCTTTTTATTTAATTTTTGATAGTTTGATTAATATGTGTCTTGGCATGTTTCTCCTTCAATGTATCCTGTATGGGACTCTCTGCTCTTCCTGGACTTCATTGAGTATTTGTTTTCCAATGTTAGGGAAGTTTTCAACTGTATTCTCTTCAAATATTTTCTCAGACCCTTTCTTTTTTCCCTTCTTCTTCTGTAACCCTTGCATTCAAATGTTGGTGCATTTAATGTTGTCCTAGAGGTCTCTGAGGCTGTCCTCAATTCTTTTCTTTCTTTTTTCTTTATTCTGTCCTGCAACAGTTATTTACACTATTCTATCTTCCAACTCACTTACCTGTTCTTCTTCCTCAGTTATTCTGCTTTTGATTCCTTCTAGAGTATTTTTAAATTCATTTATTGTGTTGTTCATCATTGCTTGTTTGCTCTTTGGTTCTTCTAGGCTCTTATTAAACGTTTCTTCTCTTCTCTCCATTCTTTTCTGAGATTTGGAGTCATCTTTACTATCATTATTCTGAATTCTTTTTCTGGTAGACTGCCTATTTCCTCTTCATTTGTTTAGTCTAGTGGGTTTTAACCTTGCTCCTTCAACTGCTGCATATATCTCTGTCTTCTCATTTTGTTTAACTTGCTGTGTTTGGGGTCTCCTTTTTGCAACTTGCATGTTTGTAGTTCCTCTCATTTCTCGTGTCTGTCCTCACTGGGTGAGGTTTGTTCAGTGGCTTGTGTAGGTTTCCTGGTGCCTGTTTTCTGGCAGATTGTTCTGGATATTTTCCCTCTGGTGGGTAGGGCCGTGTCAGGTGGTGTGTTTGGAGAGTCTCTGAATTTAGTATGATTTTAGGCTGCCTCTCTGCTAATGGGTGGGCTTGTGTCCCTGTCTTTCTATCTGTTTTGTATGGGGCATCAAGCAATGGAGCTTGTTGGCCGTTGGATGGAGCTGGGTCTTAGTATTGAGATGGAGATCTCTGGGAGAGCACTTACTGATTAATATTACATGGGGCTGGGAGGTCTCTGGTGGCCCAAAGTCCTGGACTCAGGTCTCACACCTTGGAGGCTCAGGCCTGACACCTGGCCGGAGAACCAAGACCTTATCAGCTGCATGACACAAAAGAAAAGGAAGAGAAAACAAACAAGCAAACAAAATAACAAAATAATTGAACAGACAGAACCCCAAAACAAATTGTAAATCAAAACTAAATATAAAAAATCACACAAAGAAACATACACACACACTCACAAAAAGAGAAAAAAAGAAAAAGAAAAAGAGCAACCAAACCAGTAAACAAACCCACCAATGAAAACAAGCACTAAAATTAAACTAAGATAAACATAAAATGAAAAACAATTCAGAAATCAAACCCCAAGCCTACAGTTTCTCTCAAAGTTCTGTTTTGAGAATGTTTGTTGTCTATTCAGGTATTCCACAGATGCAGGGTTTATCAAGCTGATTGAAGGGATTTAATCCACTACTCCTGAGGCTTCATGGAGAAATTTCCCTTTCTCTTCTTTGTTCGCACTGCTCCTGGGGTTCAACTTTGGTTTTGGCCCTGCCTTTTTGTGTATGCCACTGTCAGGCACCTGTTCCTCATAGATACAGGAGGGGGTAAAAACAGTGGCTTATTAGAGCTCACTTGCTCACTCAGGCTGGGGAGAGAGAAGGGTACAGCAGTAATAATTGGAATGTGGGATGTGCCTGCAGCTGCAGAGGCTGGCATGATATTGCAACAGCCTGAGGTGCACCATGTCTTTTCCTGGGGAAGTTAGACATGGATCATGGGACCCTGGCAGTGAAGTGCTGCTATGGCTCCTGGGGGTGTGTGGGTAGTGACCTTTGCTTGCACATATGATTCTTGGTGTCAAGGCAGCTGTGGTAGTGGTCCACACCTGCCTCTGGGGTCTGAGATGATAGCTGCAGCTGACACCTGTCTCTGGACCTCACTTAGGTAGTACTCTGTCATCTGTGGACACACAGAGCAGGAAGCCCCTCTCCTTGCACACCCCAAAACAATGGTCTCTTGCCTCTCTGGCAGGTTCAGAATTTTCCCTGACTCCCTCTCAGCAAGCTGTGATGTACTAGCCCCTTTTAGGCGGTCTTCATGCAGCCAAACCCTGTCCTCTCCCTCAGGTCTGATGTCCAAAGCCCAAGCCTCAGATCCCAGCCCCCACCCACCCTGGTGGGTGAGCAGACAAGTGACTCAGACTGGTGAGTGATGGTCACACTGATCCTCTGTGCAGGAATCTCTCTGCTTTGCCCTCTGCACCCCTGTTGTTGTGCTCTCCTCTGTGACTCCAAAGCTTCCCCCCACCCAATCCCTGGCAGTGAAGGGGCTTCCTAGTGTATGGAAACTTTTCTTCCTTCACAGCTCCATCCCAGAGTACAGGTCCCATTCCTATTCTTTTGTCTCTGTTTTTTTCTTTCTTCTTTTGCTTGACCCAGGTATGTGGGAAGTTTCTTGTCTTTTGGGAAGTCTGAGGTCTTCTGCCAGTGTTCTGTAGGAGTTGTTCCACATGTAGATGTATTTTTGATATATTTGTAGGGAGGAAGGTGATCTCCATGTCTTACTCTTCTGCTATCTTTGAAGGTCTCTGACATAAAGTCACTTTTAAATTAAAAAAATATATGTCAAACATTCTCTCAAATATCCTCATATTGACTATGATATATCAAAAATATTATGTGTACTATAGCAGGAACACTAGAATTAATCCTGCAAGAACATTGCTTCTTTTATAACATCACATAGTTCTTTTTTAAAAATTACAGTAAATCTTATAAACCACATAACCTCAGAAATTGACTGTTAACCTCAATAGTAGCACACTGCTAGAGTCATCACATATAATCTTTAAAGTGAGCTTACATTACTGTTTTGGTGCCCTTAAAATCAAATAATGAAGATGATCCAGATCTCCTAAGTAGGCAACATGTTTTTTATTTATCAAAATATTCACAAACTGTGGTCACATTCATATTTTCTATTATTGCCTTTATTTGACTTATTGGAAGACCTCTTTACTATTCTGTAAAAAAAATTCACTCTGAGAAATGTGTGATCTAAATACAAAATAAGGATATGGCACATGTATGATTTAGATTGAGATCATTAATTTAGGTATTTACCTATAAAAAACAGCCTAGTTTTCAACGTTTAATTATTAGCACATAAAGGTCATGTTTAAAGTTTAAAATTTGTTATGCTTATGTTAGCAGGTTAAGGAAAATCTGAACATTATTTATTTAGAATCTCTGTAAGATAGAGGCAGACGCATTCACTCAAATGATGGTCAAAGTAGAAAAAGAAAAAAAAATCCTGCTAACTCAAGAGAAAAGTTATAATATATACTTCCAAAAACACAGAGATGAAAGCAACACATAAAAAATACAAGAATGAAATCATACAGTTTATTAATATCTTTAAAATAACAAATATACAGAGATCAAATATAAACCAAAGCCTCTGAATTGCCAGAAATAGGAAATGCAAATATATCCATAACATATTAATTAAAAAGATACCTTATTACAGAATATAAACAAACTTCCTTTTCCTTCACTCTTTTTATGTGTGTTATAAAGATAAACATATAATAAACATAGCAGGGGGAAAAATGTGCCCTAATTTTCCATTCCTGAGAGAGAAACAATCTGTAATTTTTAAAATACTGATCAACTAATAAACATATATTACCCAAGAGTCAAATTGTTATGTTTCTCATATTAGAAACAAATAGAAAATAAAAACCACATTTCCTATTGTCCAAAAGATTAAAGATTCGTGGAAGCACTTCATACACTTTATGTTCTAATAAAGGCAAATGATTGAAAGTCCGCCTGCTGATGCAGGGGACATGGGTTCATGCCCCAGTCTGGGACGATCCTACATGCCGCGGAGAGGCTGGGCCCATGAGCCATGGCCGCTGAGCCTGCACATCCGGAGCCTGTGCTCCGCAATGGGAGAGGCCACAACAGTGAGAGGCCTGTGTACCACAAAAAACAAAGAATCTTGAAAGAGAGACAAATTATTTTATAAGAAGGGGGTAAGTTTCTTTTTTTTTTTTTTTTATATTGAGCTGCATGGGCTGTTTGTATATTTTGGAGATTAATCCCTCATTGGTTGCTTCACTTGTTAATATTTTACTCCATTCTGAGGGTTGTCTTTTCATTTTGTGTATGGTTTCCTTACCTGTGCAAAAATCTTTAATTTAGTCCCATTTTTTTGTTTTTCTTTTTTTTAATTTAAACATCTTTATTGGAGTATAATTGCTTTACAATGTTGTTTTAGCTTCTGCTGTATAACAAAATGAATCAGCTATATGCATACATATATCCCCATATCCACTCCCTCTTGCACCTCCCTCCCAACCCCCATTGGGTGAGCACAAAGCACTGAACTGATCTCCGGTGCTATGTGGCTGCTTCTCACTAGCTATCTATTTTACATTTGGTAGGGTATATATGTCCATACCACTCTGTCACTTCATCCCAGCTTACCCTTCCCCCCTCCATGTCCTCAAGCCCATTCTCTACGTCTGCGTCTTTATACCTGTCCTGCCCCTAGGTTCTTCAGAACCATCTTTTATTTTTATTTTTTTGATTCCATATATATGTGTTATCATATGGTATTTGTGTTTCTCTTTCTGATTTACTTCACTCTGTGTGACAGACAGAGGTCCATCCACCTCATTACAAATAACTGAATTTCGTTTCAATTTATGGCTGAGCAATACACTATTGTATATATGTGCCACATCTTTTTTATCCATTCATATGTCAATGGACACTTAGGTGGCTTCATATCCTGACTATTGTAAATAGTGCTGCAATGAACATTGTGGCAAACGACTCTTTTTGAATTACGGTATTCTCAGAGTATATGCCTAGTAGTAGGTCATCTGGTAGTTCTGTTTTTAGTTTTTTAAGGAACATCCATACTGTTCTCCATAGTGACTGTATCAATTTACACTCCCAGCAATAATGCAAAAATTTCCCTTTTCTCCACACCCTCTCCAGCATTTATTGTTTGTAGATTTTTTATGATGGCCATTCTAACTGGTGTGATGTGATACCTCACTGTGGTTTTGATTTGCATTTATCTAATGATTAGTAAAGCTGAGCATTCTTTCACATGTTTGTTGGCAATCTGTATAGCTTCTTTGGAGAAATGTCTGTTTAGGTGTTCTACCCAATTTTGGATTAGGTTGTTTGTTTTTCTGATACTGAGCTGCATGACCAGCTTGTATATTTTGGAGGTAAATCGTTTGTCAGTTGTTTGTTTGCAAATATTTCCTCCCATTCTGAAGGTTGTCTTTACATCTTGTTTATGCTTTCCTTTGCTGTGCAAAAGCTTTAAAGTTTCATTAGGTCCCACTTGTTTACTTTTGTTTTTATTTCCTATTCTCTAGGAGGTGGGTCAAAAAGGATCTTGCTGTGATTTATGTCATAGACTGTTCTGCCTATGTTTTCCTCTAAGAGTTTTAGAGTGTCTAGCCTTACATTTAGGTCTTTAATCCATTTTGAGTTTATTTTTGTGTATGGTGTTAGGCAGTGTTCCAATTTCATTCTTTTACATGTAGCTGTCCACTTTTCCCAGCACCACTTATTGAAGAGGCTCTCTTTTCTCCACTGTATATACTTGTCACTTTTGTCAAAGATAAGGTGACCATATGTATATGAGTTTATCTCTCTCTGGGCTTTCTATACTGTTCCATTGATCTATATTTCTGTTTTTGTGCCAGTACCATACTGTCTTGATTTCTGTAGCTTTGTAGTATAGTCTGAAGTCAGGGAGCCTGATTCCTCCAGCTGTTTTTCTTCCTCACGATTGCTCTGGCTATTCGAGATCTTTTGTGTTTCCATACAAATTATGCAATTTTTTTCCTAGTTGTGTGAAAAATGCCATTGGCAGTTTGATAGGGATTGCACTGAATCTGTAGGTTGCTTTGGGTAGTATAGTCATTTTCACAATGTTGATTCTTCTAATCCAAGAACATGGTATATCTCCCCATCTGTTTGTATCATCTTTAATTTCTTTCATCAGTGTCTTATAGTTTTCTTCACACAGGTATTTTGTCTCCTTACGTAGGTTTATTCCTAGGTATTTTATTCTTTTTGTTGCAATAGTAAATGGAGTGTTTCCTTCATATCTCTTTTAGAATTTTCATTGTTAGTGTACAGGAATGTAAGAGATTTCTGTGCATGAATTTTTTATCCAGCTGCTTTACCAAATTTATTGATTAGCTCTAGTAGTGTTCTGGTAGCATTTTTAGTATACTGTATGTGTAGTATCATGTCATCTGCAAACAGTGATAGCTTTACTTCTTCTTTTTCAGTTTGGAATCCTTTTATTTCTTTTTTGTCTCTGATTGCTGTGGCTTAAACTTCCAAAACTATAGTGAGAGTGTGCAACGTTTTCTTGTTCCTGATCTTAGTGGAAATGTTTTCATTTTTTCACCATTGAGAATGATGTTGGCTGAGGGTTTTTCATATATGGCCTTTATTATGTTGAGGGAGGTTCCCTCTATGCCTTCTTTCTGGAGAGTTTTTATCATAAATGGATGTTGAATTTAAAAGCTTTCTCTGCATCTATTGAGATTACCACATATTTTTTACCCTTCAATTTGTTAATATGGTGTATCACATTGATTGATTTACATATATTAAAGAATACTTGCATTCCTGGGATAAACCCACTTGATCGTGGTGTATGATCCTTTTAATGTGCTGTTAGATTCTGTTTGCTAGTATTTTGTTGAGGACTTTTGCATCTATGCTTATCAGTGATATTGGTCTATAGTTTTCTTTTTTGTGTGTGACATCTTTCTCTGTTTTTGGTATCAGGGTATCAGGGTGATGGCAGCCTCATAGAATGAGTTTGGGAGCATTCCTCCTTCTTCTATATTTTGGAAGAGTTTGAGAAAGATGAGTGTTAGCTCTTCTCTAAATGTTTGATAGAATTCGCCTGTGAAGCCATCTGGTCCTGGGCTTTTGTTTGTTGGAAGATTTTTAATCACAGCTTCAGTTTCCATGCTTTGATTGTTCTGTTCATATTTCTATTTCTTCCTGGTTCAGTCTTGGAAGGTTGTGCTTTTCTAAAAAATTGTCCATTTCTCCCAGGTTGTCCATTTTATTGACATATAGTGCTTGTAGCAATCTCTCATGATCCTTTCTATTTTTGCAGTGTCAGTTGTTACTTCTCCTTTTTCATTTCTAATTCTGTTGATTTGAATCTTCCCCCTTTTTTTTTTCTTGATAAGTCTGGCCAATGGTTTATCAATTTTGTTTATATTCTCGAATAACCAGCTTTTAGTTTTATTGATCTTTGCTATTGTTTCCTTCATTTCTTTTTCATTTATTTCTGATCTGATTTTTATGATTTCTTTCCTTCTGCTAACTTTGGGTTTTGTTTGTTCTTCTTTCTCTAGTTATTTTAGATGTAAAGTTAGGTTGTTTACTTGAGATTTTTCTTGTTTCTTGAGGTAAGATTGTATTGCTATAAGCTTCCCTCTTTGAACTGCTTTTGCTTCATCCCATAGGTTTTAGGTGGTCCTGTTTTCATTGTCATTTGTTTCCAGGTATTTTTTGATTTCCTCTTTGATTTCTTCAGTGATCTCTTGTATATTTAGTAGTGTATTGTTTAGCTTCCATGTGTTTGTATTTTTTACAGTTTTATAGTATTGTGCCTTACATTAAGTCTTTAATTCATTTTGCATTTATTTTTGTGTATGGTGTTAGGAAGTGTTCTAATTTCATTCATTTACATGTAGCTGTCCAGTTTTCACAGCATCATTAATTGAAGAGACAGTCTTTTCTCCATTGCATATTCTTACCTCCTTTGTCATAAACTAGGTGACCATAGGTGTGTGGGCAGAAGATCTAAGTAGACATTTCTCCACATAAGACATACAGATGGCTATAAAACACATGAAAATATGCTCAACATCACTAATTATAGAAATGCAAGTCAAAACTAAAATGAGGTATTACCTCACACTTGTCAGAATTGCCATCATCAAAAAATCTATAAACAATAAATGCTGGAGAGGATGTGGAGAAAAGGGAACCCTCGTATGCTGTTGGTGGGAATGTAAATTGGTACAACCACTATGGAGAACAGTATGGAAGTTCCTTAAAAAACTATTAGTAGAGCAACAGTATGGTCCAGTAATCTCACTCCTGGACATATATGTGAAGAAAACCATAATTCAGAAAGATACATGCACCTCAATGTTTACTGCACCCCTATTTACAATAGCCAAGACATGGAAGCAACCTAAATGTCCATCAACAGAGGAATGGATAAAGAAGATGTGATACATATATAAAATGGAATATTACTCAGCCATAAAAATAAATGAAATAATGTTATTTGTAGCCACATGGATGGACCTAGTGTTTGTCCTACTGAGTGAAGTAAGTTAAAGAGAGAAAGACAAATATCATATGTTATCGTTTATATGTGGAGTCTAAAAATGGGTACAAATGAAGTTATCTATGAAACAGAAATAGAGTTACAGATGTAGGAAACAAACTTATGGTTCCCAGTGGGTAAGCAGGGGTGAGGGATAAAATGGGAGATTGTTATTAACATATACACACTACAATATATAAAATTGATAACTATTTCATAAGGACCTACTATATAGTACAGGAAACTGTACTCAATACTCTATAATGGACTCTCTGGAAATGAATCTAAAAACGAGTGGATTATGTATATGTAAACTGATTCACTTTGCTGTACACCTGATACTAACACAGCATTGTAAATCAACTATAATCCAACAAAAGTTTCAAAAAACAGGAGGGGACAGGAATGTTTTTTTGAAGCGAATATATGGGTAACATCATAAATACGAATATGTAGGAAAAGAGAACTGGGTACACTGGTAAACACTAAAAGTTTAGAAAAATACAAATAAGATTTCGAGAAGGAGAGAGTTACAATATAGAGGATTCTGGTTGTCAAAGAATGCAGGAAGGTTACAGGTACTAAAGAATTTTGAGGCTAGAATTGGCATTTTGAAAATACAATTTGGAAACATTAGCGTAGTAAAACTGTGAAAAAGGGGAGTACCAAGAGCATTTGGAAATTACAGATTTCCAGATTGTAGTGGTAAACAGAGTGGAAAGAAAGGAGAACCATCATTACATTACGTTACTGAAGATAATTTGGAAAATATCCGAAGGTGACCTGCAACCTCAGACACTGGCCACTTAAAGATTTTTTTTTTAATTTCATAAGAAAAGAGGATACTCATAGATGATAATTGTTGTCTTCTGAAGACTTTGCCTGAGAGACACACTGCAAGTCTTTAGTTAGGATTATTGAGAAACAACTATTAATTCCTTTGTTTGAGTATCTTCCCTTCTTTATCTTTGGACATATAAATTCCCAAAAATAGTTTAGGAAGAAAAAATATTTCTTTTTTATCCCTATGATGCAAAATAAATTTGAAATAAACTCCCCATAATTCAAAATGTTTACTCTGAGCAGAATAATAACAAGAACTAAATAATCTCTTCTTTGCTGAAGATCACCTATAAGTTTTAAGTCACATCTCTTTGGTCTACAACAATTACAGAGGGAGCAATTCTAATTATATGGCCTGGGTCTCTTTGAACAATGAAGTGTCCTTATCGGACAGAGGGATGAGAAGAGTGGGAGTAACACCTAGACCTTGAAGGATATTGACCTTTATTTACATTAATGGGCATCTGAAACCCTTGAGAGCTCTGCCACTTGGTGTAATGAATTTTTTGTCTCATTCATAAATGTAATCATAATCTGGCCCAGACTGGGGAGGCATCCACAAGTTTGGCAGATCCCAAAACACTTTGCAAATGCAATTTTTAAGAAAGAATTAGTGATGAAATTAGAATACTAAAAATGATATATGTTATTTCAGGTCTGAGTGGCTGGGGAAAGAGGATATACATCAGGAGAAATAGCAGATTTTGCATTGACACTAAAAAATTAATTCCAGATATTTTGAATGTGAGGTAATAGGGAAATATCCACATACTAAGTTGTAGAAATAATTTAACAGATATGGGCTGGTTGTCAGCTGAGGAATACTGAGTTAAAAATATCGACGTTATATACATAGAGGTTAAAACCATATAACTGGATTGGGAGATAATTTGGAGGAAAAATAGCAAAGATCCAAAGACTGAAGTTTGATGATTTTCCACATGTAGAAATTTGGTAAAAGCTATTATTAACAGAAGAGAACAGGCAAACCTGGAAGGCAAAAGGAGAATGAGAAACATTTTTGCTGAAGTCAGATAGCTAAATATTGATCATTTATTGATCAAATTAAAGCCAACATTATCTTTGCCATCTTCTAAAACTTTTAGTAAGCAATATTAATACTTAATTGCAATACAAAAGCATAGTACATACACACATATACATAATTATGTTACAGAGTAACTGGCTTATGTAAGAACATGTAGTGAAAATCAATTTGTAAAGCAAGTATCACCATTACTTTTATAATCCTCAAATGCTCAAAATGTAGTCCTAAGGTCACATGATTCTCATCAATCTGTAATTTGTCCCAGTCTATTTTTTTGCACATCACTGTCTGTCTTAGAAATGACAGCTATGATTCATTTTTTCATTGTCTGAAAACTATGTGGAAGCTATGGTACAAAGTTCTAATCACATCCCATAGTATTAACTTCCATGACATGGTATCTGGACATACAGTTGGACTGTGCTCCAGATAAGGCAAAATTTTACACTGAGTACCCCATATTGCACCCTTGAAAGTTCATTAGAAACCTCCACACTGTAAGGAATTGAGGCAGAGTCTTAATCTCCTGGTAAATAGCTTGTGACATCCTGTAACATGAGAAAAACTATTTTTTTTTTAATCTAGATACATGATTCTGGTTATCATGGTACACAGAGAAATGTATAGTCCTAAGACTCCAGTGTTGAAACATGGGAAAAAAAGAAGATATTAAGTTTTACAGAATCCCTAACTTGTTCAAACACAGATTACTTTTCTTTTCCCCATAAAGTGACATGATGATAATTGACTTCTGCATAAAAGCAATGTAATCTGGTAACTGAATAGGATGTGACCTTAAAAGTAATTTTTTATTGAGATGTAATTGATGTACAATATTATATGTTACAGCTGTACAACAGAGATTTACAATTTTTAAATGTTATACTACCTGTATTGTTATTATAAAATATTGGCTATATTCCCTGTGTTGTATAATATATCCTTGTAGCTTATTTATTTTATACATAATAAATTGTAGCTCTTAATTTGCTACACCTCTCTTGTCCCTCCTCCCTTCCTTCTCCCTACTGTAAACCAGTAGTTTGTTCTCTATATCTGTGAGTCTATTTCTTTTTTGTTATATTCACTAGATTTTTTATTCTTTAGATTTCACATAAAAGTGATGTCATAGAGTAATTTTTCTTTCTCTGTCTGACTTATTTTACTTAGCATAATACCCTCTAAGTCCATGCATGTTGTTGCAAATGTCAAAATTTCATTCTTTTTTATGGATGAATAGTATTCAATCACATATGTATTACCACAGCTTCTTTATCCCTTCATCTGTTGATGAACACTTCAATTGCTTCCATATCTTGGCTATTGTAAATAATGCTGCTATGAACGTTGGGGTGCATGTATGTCTTTGAAATAATGATTTTGGGTTTTTTTGAATATATACCCAGTAGTGGAATTGTTGGGTTATATGGTAGTTCTTTTTTAGTTTTTTGAGAAACCACCATACTGTTCTCCACAGTGGCTACACCAATTTATGTTCCCCTCAAGGGTGCATTCCCTTTCCTCAACATCCTCACCAACATTTGTTATTTATGGTCTTTTTGATGATAGCCATTCTGATTGGTGTGAAATGATATCTCATTGTGGTTTTGATTTGCATTTATCTGATGATTAATGATGTTGAGCATTTTTTCATGTGCCTGTTGACCATCTGTATATCTTCTTTGAAAAAAAAATCAATTCAGGTTTTATGGCCATTTTTTAATCAGGTTGTTTGTTTTTTTGATGTTGAGCTCACCCTTGATTAGTCGTGTCATTAGCAAATATTTTCTCCCATTCAGTTGGTTGTCTTTTTGTTTTGTCGATGGTTTCCTTTTCTGTGCCAAACCTTTTAAGTCTCATTAGGTTTCATTTGTTTATATTTGCTTTTATTCCCAAAAAGTATTTTTATCTTCTATTTAATTATGAAAATTTTAGTGGAAGCATCCTTTCATCTTTTCTGACTCTGCCAAGGCCTGCCATAGGTACTATCCATAAAGTGTCCCCTTCAGCCACTTAGGAGTGTATTCCAGACAGTGGGCTGAGGGATGCCCAGTTCACAGTATGCATTTCTTGTAGTTTTTTCTGGGTCCTCTCTGAATGGTGGTGCAAATTTGACTCACAGCTCCCTCAGAGACGTTTAATATCCTATGCTTGGTCTTTTGCAGACACACCCTTTTTGATTCATTTCTTTGTGCCAATGGTAAATGACGTTCAATGTGGAGGAGGTTTTTTTCTTTCTTTTGTTGTTCATAAGATGATCTTAAGAAAAAAAGTAATAATCTTTTTACTGAGTTGAAAAACTAAGTTCAGCAAATCCAACAAACATAGCTAAGAAATATATTGGTAGGTTTATAATTTAGTGCATACTAATATTCTCATTTATTTTCATATGTAACAAATTTTTGAAATATTCAATTATTTTAGAATGACCTGCATTTGACCCTCCTAGACACCATACAAAGCAACTTCTTCAGAAGTGACCCATAAGAGACAAATCTAAAATTGACTGATGTATGACAGATACATGTGAAAATTAATCAATCTTAAAGGTATTTCACAAAAAAATTTAAATTATGCTTATAGAAATAAATGTCTTAGTGGCTATCGGTTACATTCTAATGTATGCTACTAGTCAAAGCAAGTTTATTTTTCATAATACTTTAAACTTCTTGTTCCAATGATTCTCAGCAAACTAGGAGTCATCTAATGTCACACAAAGAGAAATTTCATAATTTGATAGCTCAGCCTTACAGAAGATAACTGTGTAACATTTGTGCACTATACAATGATGATTTCCTCTTCTCAGCCTCTTTTGTGCCTGGCAAGCTCAAATGCCTTCACAGAAAGAAAGAAAAATAAATCTTGTTTGATTAATATACCATGTCTACTATCGACTTTTTATAGGCTAATAAGATAGTCAAGACAAAAGGGACTATTTTATTAGTCTCTTTCACAGAAATACAAAAGAAGTCCTGGTGAAGTCAGATAACTTTATAGGGTCTGCTGTAGTCTGAATGTTTGTGTTTCCCCCACCCGCCCCAAATTCCTATGTTGAAATTGTAACTCTTAAAGGTGGGATCTTTCATTAGCATTAGTAGGTGGGACTTTTGGGAGGTGACTAGGTCAAGAGGATGGAGCCCTCATAAATAAAATTAGTGCCCTTTTAGCAAAAGACACCACAGAGCTCCCCAGCCCTTTCACTATGGGAAGGTACAATGAAGAAGTCTTTGATCTGGAAAAGGGCTCTCACCCAAACATTTTTGCACCCTGATCTTGGACTTCCAGCCCCCATAACTGTGAGAAATAGATTTCTATTGTTTATAAGCTACCTAATCTGTGACCTTTATTTGGTAGCAGCCCAAACAGACTAACACAGGCTCTCAAAACAAATTTTTAAAAAGTGAGCTGAGACATGAATGCAGGACTTGTTCCCATTCTAGGGATTTAGCTATTATGGAAGGTCACCTATCAGTAAAAACCTGGGTCAGTATAACTTGAGGATATTACATACAAAGAACTAGAAAATATTAGTTTCAAATTTTACACTTGTATATACAATGTTAGATTCTAAGAATATATTTTCAAAGAATAATAATTTTAAATACCTTGTACATAACATAAGATAACAAAATAAGAGGAAATGAAACCCTTAAAATTTTTAAGTCTTTTCATTTTCCAAAGTGATCACAGTTGTAAGACTGTGAGAAGTGGGAAGTCAACAATCACTACATCTCAGTTTTTGTTTACTTGAGTGGCAAAAAAGTAATTGCTAGAATCATTATGACAGGTATAGACATTCCCTGAATTAATCATTTTATTCTCACACAACTGTAAATAAAATATGTGCTTTTATTGCCATATGCCTACTCATCATCCATAAAATAGATTTTTTTTCCATTGGTTTTGTTTGTTTTTGTTTTTTGCGGTACATGGGCCTCTCACTGTTGTGGCCTCTCCCGTTGTGGAGCAATCCGCAATCCGGCTCTGGATGCGCAGGCTCAGCGGCCATGGCTCACGGGCCTAGCCGCCCCGCGGCATGTGGGATCCTCCCGGACCGGGACACGAACCCACGTCCCCTGCATCGGCAGGCGGACTCTCATCCACTGTGCCACCAGGGAAGCCCATAAAATAGATTTTTTTGTATCACTCTCCTGATACAAATGATAGTGCTGTCATGAAGTATATATATTCTTGAGAAAAAACCTTACTTTTTGAAGAAGCAGACACAATATATCAGAGCTTATGGGAAAATAGACTTGTGTAGATCATTCAAAACCTATATAACTTTGCAATCAGAACTCAAATAAAAATAAGTATTAATTGAAATAGTAACACAATTCAGAAGACATGATAGATTCTTTTTTTTTTTTAACATCTTTAGTGGGGTATAATTGCTTTACAAAGGTGTGTTAGTTTCTGCTTTATAACAAAGTGAATCAGTCATACATAAACATATGTTCCCATATGTCTTCCCTCTTGCGTCTCCCTCCCTCCCACCCTCCCTATCCCACCCCTCCAGGCTGTCACAAAGCACCGAGCCAATATCCCTGTGCCATGCGGCTGCTTCCCACTAGCTATCTACCTTACTACGTTTGTTAGTGTGTATATGTCCATGACTCTCTCTCGCCCTGTCACAGCTCACCCTTCCCCCTCCCCATAACCTCAAGTCCGTTCTCTAGGAGGTCTGCGTCTTTATTCCTGCCTTACCCCTATGTTCTTCATGACATTTTTTTTCTTAAATTCCATATATATGTGTTAGCATACGGTATTTGTCTTTTTCTTTCTGACTTATTTCACTCTGTATGACAGACTCTAGGCCTATCCACCTCATTACAAATAGCTCAATTTCGTTTCTTTTTATGGCTGAGTAATATTCCATTGTATATATGTGCCACATCTTCTTTATCCACTCAACCAATGATGGGCACTTAGGTTGTTTCCATCTCCGGGCTATTGTAAATAGAGCTGCAATGAACATTTTGGTACATGACTTTTTGAATTTTGGTTTTCTCAGGGTATATGCCCAGTAGTGGGATTGCTGGGTCATATGGTAGTTCTATTTGTAGTTTTTTAAGGATCCTCCATACTGTTTTCCATAGTGGCTGAACCAATTCACATTCCCACCAGCAGTGCAAGAGTGTTCCCTTTTCTCCACACCCTCTCCAGCATTTATTGTTTCTAGATTTTTTGATGATGGCCATTCTGACTGGTGTGAGATGATATCTCATTGTAGTTTTATTTGCATTTCTCTAATGATTAATGATGTTGAGCATTCTTTCATGTGTTTGTTGGCAGTCTGTATATCTTCTTTGGAGAAATGTCTATTTAGGTCTTCTGCCCATTTTTGGATTGGGTTGTTTGTTTTTTTGTTATTGAGCTGCATGAGCTGCTTGTAAATTTTGGGGATTAATCCTTTGTCGGTTGCTTCATTTGCAAATATTTTCTCCCATTCTGAGGGTTGTCTTTTGGTCTTGTTTATGGTTTCCTTTGCTGTGCAAAAGCTTTGAAGTTTCATTAGGTCCCATTTGTTTATTTTTGTTTTTATTTCCATTACTCTAGGAGGTGGGTCAGAAAGGATCTTGCTGTGATTTATGTCATAGAGTGTTCTGCCTATGTTTTCCTCTAAGAGTTTGATAGTTTCTGGCCTTACATTTAGGTCTTTAATCCATTTTGAGCTTATTTTTGTGTATGGTGTTAGGGAGTGATCTAATCTCATACTTTTACATGTACCTGTCCAGTTTTCCCATCACCACTTATTGAAGAGGCTGTCCTTTCTCCACTGTACATTCTTGCCACCTTTATTAAAGATAAGGTGTCCATATGTGCGTGGGTTTATCTCTGGGCTTTCTATCCTGTTCCATGATCTATCTTTCTGTTTTTGTGCCAGTACCATACTGTCTTGATAACTGTAGCTTTGTAGTATAGTCTGAAGTCAGCGAGCCTGATTCCTCCAGTTCCTTTTTTCGTTCTCAAGATTGCTTTGGCTATTCGGGGTCTTTTGTGTTTCCATACAAATTGCAAAATTTTTTGTTCTAGTTCTGTGAAAAATGCCAGTGGTAGTTTGATAGGGATTGCATTGAATCTATAGATGGCTTAGGGTAGGAGAGTCATTTTCACAATGTTGATTCTTCCAATTCAAGAACATGGTATATCTCTCCATCTATTTGTATCATCTTTAATTTCTTTCATCAGTGTCTTATAATTTTCTGCATACAGGTCTTTTGACTCCTTAGGTAGGTTTATTCCTAGATATTTTATTCTTTTTGTTGCAATGGTAAATGGAAGTGTTTTCTTGATTTCACTTTCAGATTTTTCATATTAGTGTATAGGAATGCCAGAGATTTCTGTGCATTAATTTTGTATCCTGCCACTTTACCAAATTCATTGATTAGCTCTAGTAGTTTTCTGGTAGCATCTTTAGGGTTCTCTATGTATAGGATCATGTCATCTGCAAACAGTGACAGCTTTACTTCTTCTTTTCCGATTTGGATTCCTTTTATTTCCTTTTCTTCTCTGATTGCTTTGGCTAAAACTTCCAAAACTATGTTGAATAAGAGTGGTGAGAGTGGGCAACCTTGTCTTGTTCCTGATCTTAGTGGAAATGCTTTCAGTTTTTCACCATTGAGGATGATGTTTGCTGTGGGCTTGTCATATATGGCCTTTATTATGTTGAGGAAAGTTCCCTCTATGCCTATTTTCTGCAGGGTTTTTATCATAAATGGGTGTTGAATTTTGTCAAAAGCTTTCTCTGCATCTATTGAGATGATCATATGCGTTTTCTCCTTCAATTTGTTAATATGGTTTATCACATTGATAGATTTGCGTATATTGAAGAATCCTTGCATTCCTGGAGTAAACCCCACTTGATCATGGTGTATGATCCTTTTAATGTGCTGTTGGATTCTGTTTGCTAGTATTTTGTTGAGGATTTTTGCATCTATATTCATCAGTGATATTGGCCTGTAGTTTTCTTTCTTTGTGACATCCTTGTCTGGTTTTGGTATCAAGGTGATGGTGGCCTCGTAGAAGGAGTTTGGGAGTGTTCCTCCCTCTGCTATATTTTGGAAGAGTTTGAGAAGGATAGGTGTTAGCTCTTCTCTAAATGTTTGATAGAATTCGCCTGTGAAGCCATCTGGTCTTGGGCTTTTGTTTGTTGGAAGATTTTTAATCACAGTTTCAATTTCAGTGCTTGTGGTTGGTCTGTTCATATTTTCTATTTCTTCCTGATTCAGTCTTGGCAGGTTGTGCATTTCTAAGAATTTGTCCATTTCTTCCAGATTGTCCATTTTATTGGCATAGAGTTGCTTGTAGTAATCTCTCATGATCTCTTTTATTTCTGCAGTGTCAGTTGTTACCTCTCCTTTTTCATTTCTAATTCTATTGATTTGAGTCTTCTCCCTTTTTTTCTTGATGAGTCTGGCTAGTGGTTTATCTATTTTGTTTATCTTCTCAAAGAACCAGCTTTTAGTTTTATTGATCTTTGCTATTGTTTCCTTCATTTCTTTTTCATTTATTTCTGATCTGATTTTTATGATTTCTTTCCTTCTGCTAGCTTTGGGGTTTTTTGTTCTTCTTTCTCTAATTGCTTGAGGTGCAAGGTTAGGTTGTTTATTCGAGATGTTTCCTGCTTCTTAAGGTGGGCTTGTATTGCTATAAACTTCCCCCTTAGAACTGCTTTTGCTGCATCCCATAGGTTTTGGGTCGTTGTGTCTCCATTGTCATTTGTTTCTAGGTATTTTTTGATTTCCTCTTTGATTTCTTCAGTGATCACTTCATTATTCAGTAGTGTATTGTTTAGCCTCCATGTGTTTGTATTTTTTACAGATCTTTTCCTGTAATTGATATCTAGTCTCATGGCGTTGTGGTCAGAAAAGATACTTGATACAATTTCAATTTTCTTAAATTTCCCAAGGCTTGATTTGTGACCCAAGATATGATCTATCCTGGAGAATGTTCCATGAGCACTTGAGAAAAATGTGTATTCTGTTGTTTTTGGATGGAGTGTCCTATAAATATCAATTAAGTCCATCTTGTTTAATGTATCATTTAAAGCTTGTGTTTCCTTATTTATTTTCACTTTGGATGATCTGTCCATGGGTGAAAGTGGGGTGTTTAAGTCCCCTACTATGAATGTGTTAATCTCGATTTCCCCTTTTATGGCTGTTAGTATTTGCCTTATGTATTGAGGTGCTCCTATGTTGGGTGCATAAATATTTACAATTGTTATATCTTCTTCTTGGATCGATCCCTTGATCATTATGTAGTGTCCTTCTTTGTCTCTTTTAATAGTCCTTATTTTAAAGTCTATTTTGTCTGATATGAGAATTGCTACTCCAGCTTTCTTTTGGTTTCCATTTGCATGGAATATCTTTTTCCATCCCCTTACTTTCAGTCTGTATGTGTCTCTAGGTCTGAAGTGGGTCTCTTGTAGACAGCATATATAAGGGTCTTGTTTTTGTATCCATTCAGCTAATCTGTGTCTTTTGGTGGGAGCATTTAGTCCATTTACATTTAAGGTAATTATCGATATGTATGTTCCTATTCCCATTTTCTAAATTGTTTTGGGTTCGTTATTATAGGTCTTTTCCTTCTCTTGTGTTTCTTGCCTAGAGAAGATCCTTTAGCATTTGTTGTAAAGCTGGTTTGGTGGTGCTGAACTCCCTCAGCTTTTGCTTGTCTGTAAAGGTTTTAATTTCTCCATCAAATCTGAATGAGATCCTTGCTGGGTAGAGTAGTCTTGGCTGCAGGTTTTTCTCCTTCATCACTTTCAGTATGTCCTGTCACTCCCTTCTGGCTTGTAGGGTTTCTGCTGAGAGATCAGCTGTTAACCTTATGGGGATTCCCTTATGTGTTATTTGTTGTTTTTCCCTTGCTGCTTTTAATATGCTTTCTTTGTATTTAAGTTTTGACAGTTTGATTAATATGTGTCTTGGCGTATTTCTCCTTGGATTTATCCTGTATGGGACTCTCTGTGCTTCCTGGACTTGATTAACTATTTCCTTTCCCATATTAGGGAAGGTTTCAACTATAATCTCTTCAAATATTTTCTCAGTCCCTTTCTTTTTCTCTTCTTCTTCTGGAACCCCTATAATTCGAATGTTGGTGCATTTAATGTTGTCCCTGAGGTCTCTGAGACTGTCCTCAGTTCTTTTCATTCTTTTTTCTTTATTCTGCTCTGCAGTAGTTATTTCCACTATTTCATCTTCCAGGTCACTTATCCGTTCTGCTCAGTTATTCTGCTATTGATCCCATCTAGAGTACTTTTAATTTCATTTATTGTGTTGTTCATCATTGCTTGTTTCATTTTTAGTTCTTCTAGGTCCTTGTTAACTGATTCTTGCATTTTGTCCATTCTATTGTCCATTCTATCTCCAAGATTTCGGATCAACCTTACTATCATTATTCTGAATTCTTTTTCAGGTAGACTGCCTATTTCCTCTTCATTTGTTAGGTCTGGTGCATTTTTATCTTGCTCCTTTATCTGCTGTGTGTTTTTCTGTCTTCTCATTTTGCTTATCTTATTGTGTTTGGGGTCTCTTTTTTGCAGGCTGCAGGTTCGTAGTTCCTCCTGTTTTTGATGTCTGTCTCCAGTGGCTAAGGTTGGTTCAGTGGGTTGTGTAGGCTTCCTGGTGGAGAGGACTAGTGCCTGTGTTGTGGTGGATGAGACTGGATCTTGTCTCTCTAGTGGGCAGGTTCACGTCTGGTGGTGTGTGTTGGGGTGTCTGTGGCCTTATTATGATTTTAGGCAGCCTCTCTGTTAATGGGTGGGGCTGTGTTCCTGTTTTGCTAGTTGTTTGGCATAGGTTGTCCAACACTGTGGCTTGCTGGTCTTTGAGGGAAGCTGGGTGCTGGTGTTAAGATGGAGGTCTCTTGGAGATTTTCGCCATTTGATATTATGTGGAGCTGGGAGGTCTCTTGTTGACCAGTGTCCTGAAGTTGGCTCTCCTACCTCAGACGCAGAGCCCTGCCTCCTGGCTGGAGCACCAAGAGCTTTTCATCCACACAGCTCAGGATAAAAGGGAGAAAAAGTAGAGGGAATTAGTAGAAGTATGAGGAAAGAAAGAAGGAAAGGAGGGTAGGAAGGAAGGAAGAAAGAAAGAAAGAAGCAAAGAAGGAAAGAAGGCAAAAAGGAAAGAAAGGAGGGAGGGAGGAAGGAAGGAAGGAGGGAAAGAGGAAAAAAGACAGAAAGAAAGAAGATACAGTAAAAATAAAATAAAGTATAATAAAGTTATTGAATTAAAAAATTCTTATTTAGAAAAAAAAAAGGGACGGATAGAACCTTAGGACAAATGTTGGAAGCAAAGCTATACAGACAAAATCTTACACAGAAGCATACACATACACCCTCACTAAAAGAGGTAAATGGGGAAAAATCATAAATCTTGCTGTCAGAGACCACCTCCTCAATTTGGGATGATTCGTTGTCTAAAGGAGGGAAGGAAGGAAGGAAGGAAAGAAAGAAAGAAAGAAAGAAAGAAAGAAAGAAAGAAAGAAAGAAAGAAAGAAAGAACGAAGGTAAAGTATAATAACGTTATTAAAATTAAAATTATTAAGAAAAAAATTTTTTTAAAAAAACCATGGACAGATAGAACCCTAGGACAAATGGTGGAAGCAAGACTATACAGACAAGATCTCATACAGAAGCATACACATACACATTCACAAAAAGAGGAAAAGGGGAAAAAATCATAGATCTTGCTCTCGAAGCCCACCTCCTCGATTTGGGATGACTCGTTGTCTATTCATGTATTCCATAGATGCAGGGTATATCAAGTTGATTGTGGAGATTTAATCCGCTGCTTCTGAGGCTGCTGGGAGAGATTTCCCTTTCTCTTCTTTGTTCTCACAGCTCACAGGGGCTCAGCTTTGGATTTGGCCCTGCCTCTGCATGTAGGTCGCTGGAGGGCGTCTGTTTTTTGCTCAGACAGGACGGGGTTAAAGGAGCCGCTGATTCGGGGGCTCTGGCGCACTCAGGCCGGCGGGGAGGGAGGGGCACGGAGTGTGGGGCGGGCCTGCGGTGGCAAAGTCTGGCGTGACTTTGCACCAGCCTGAGGCCCGCCGTGCGTTCTCTCGGGGAAGTTGTCCCTGAATCCCGGGAACCTGGCAGTGGCGGGCTGCACAGTCTCCGCGGAAGAGGGGTGTGGAGAGTGACCTGTGCTCAAACACAGGCCATGTAGTGTGGCGGCAGCAACAGCCTTAGCGTCTCCCGCCCGTCTCTGGGGTCCGCGCTTTCAGCCGCGGCTCGCGCCCGTCTCTGGGGTTCGCGCTTTTAGCCGCAGCTCGCGCCCATCTCTGGAGTTCCTTTAAGCAGCGCTCTGAAACCCCTCTCCTCGCGCACCAGGAAACAAAGAGGGAAGAAAAAGTCTCTTGCCTCTTCGGCAGGTGCAGACTTTTCCCCGGACGCCCTCCGGGCTAGCCGTGGTGCACTAACCCCTTCAGGCTATGTTCAAGCCGCCAACCCCAGTCCTCTCCCTGCGCTCCATCCGAAACCGAAACCCGAGCCTCAGAGCCTCAGCTCGCAGCCCCGCCCGCCCCGGCGAATGAGTAGACAAGCCTCTCGGGCTGGTGAGTGCCGGTCGGCCCCGATCCTCTGTGCGGGAATCTCCACGCTTTGCCGTCCGCACCCGTTGCTGTGCACTCCTCCGCGGCTTCGAAGCTCCCCCCTCCGCCTCCCGCAGTCTCCTCCCGTGAAGGGGCTTCCTAGTGTGTGGAAACTTTTCCTCCTTCACAGCTCCCTCCCACTGGTGCAGGTGCCGTCCCTATTCTTTTGTCTCTGTTTTTTCTTTTTTTTTTTTTTTCTTTTGCCCTACCCAGGTACGTGGGGAGTTTCTTGCCTTTTGGGAGGTCTGAGGTCTTCTGCCAGCCTTCAGTAGGTGTTCTGTAGGAGTTGTTCCACGTGTAGATGTATTTCTGGTGTATCTGTGGGGAGGAAGGTGATCTCCGCATCTTACTCTTCCGCCATCTTTAAGGTCCCCCCATGATAGATTCTTAATAAATAAAGCAGTTGTCCAGCGGTACCAACATCACCTGGAAAGTTTTTAGAAATGTACATTTAGAATGTACATTTTTAGAAATGTACATTCTCAGGCCCACTGAATCCCTAGCCTACTGAATCAAAAATTCTGGGGCAAGGCTGAGCAATCTGTGTTTTATCAAACCCTCCAAGTGACTGCAACACAATTTAAGGCTAGTGAATCACTGTACTACACTATATAAAGGATTTCACCTTTCAAAGTAATAAGAAGTGAAATTGCCAGATGGCAATAAAATAAGAAAGTAATCCAGATTGCTAAATTATGGAGTCAATGGCAAAATATACAAAAGCCTGGTAAGTCGGCAGCCTCTAAATGACTCCCTATGTCTCAGCTTCCTTATATCAATGCCCTGTAAATGCAGTGAGACTTAGTGACCAGCTTCTAATAAAGAGAATACAACAAAATTAATGGGGTATTACTTCTGAGATTAGCTTCTGTCTTACTTCTCTCATTCTTTCAGTTGCTCACTGCTAAATTCTGAGCTGTCCACCTGGCAAAATAGCTTGGATCATCAACCAGGGAGGAACTGGGGCTCTCAGCCCAAAAGCCCATGAAGAAATGAAGCCTGCTAACAGCCACACATAGGAAAGAGCTTAGAAATGAATTTTCTCCCAGTTGAGCCTTGAGATGATTATAGCCCTGTGAGAAATGCTTAGCCTGAGGCCCCAGCCTAGAAGTTCCATATGCCTGACCCAAAGAAGCTATTTTTAAAAAGTTTGTTGTTTTAAGACACTATGTTTTAGGGGGTAATTTCTAATATAAACTGAGGGGAAGAAGTTCTGGTAAGTGGGTAGACTGCACAACACCATGTTTCTCTGCAATTAGTGTACTTTGTATTCAGTGCTGTTATTTGATGAATAAACCACAAAAAGCACGGTGGGGGGGAATCACAAATGATCACATGCAGCTACACATGTTATTCACATTATCCCTCACAAACTGACTGTGTGTGAGCTAATTTACTTCACAAACATGCATTTCATGTTGAGTCTGTTTTTCCAGAAGTAGCAATGTTTTTCTTAAGAATAATCATGAAGTTTATTAAAGTACATTTCAAATTTCTAAGGCTTAATCCACTCTTATGATTCCTTTAAGAATTACATAATGGGTATGTTAGAATAGGTACGTTTTTCTATTTTGCCATCATTTCCTTTTCTTTCATTTTTCATCCTCCTGACAAGGAGTCCTTTGGTAGAATGTTAGGGAGAAGATTTTGGTATAGTAATGCATCAAAAAAGAATTACAGTCAACAATACGAACAACAGGAATTGCCTTGCTCTAGGAAAAGGACTTTGACACTCTGAGCATCATCTCATCGTGCTCTGCCAAATTTATTCAATATTTGTTTCTTTCCAGAAAGAAAAGACTATATCTAGGATTGAGGAAGGGTGGGGAAAATACAGAGTGAAGGAAAAGACAGGTGAATGTGGCAGTAGTGAAATAGGAATTCAGACAACAAAAGAGATTCCTAGATAAACTTCCAAGGAGAATTCTATGGAGAAAAATGTGATTTGATGGAAGAGAGGAAATATTTTGCATCACATTTTGGATACACATATGCTCATCATCAGTGTTTAGGTAACACTGTTTTATTTCTCACAATGACCTACATACATGCACAGCTTCCCAGGCACTGTGAACCAACTGAAGAGTGATATAAGTATTTTCATTTTTTATCATCCACTTGTCTCATATGTCAAATTTAAATGTATTAATGTGGCCCATTTAAATGAGATAATGTATGTAAAATATTCTGAGTGCCTAAAGTAGTAAGAGTGTTCAACAATTATGAATAATTAATTATGTCACTTAATTTTAGCATATTGTTTAAATATATGACTACAGCAATTCAATAAACTTCAATTAATCAGAATCCAACTGAATAAATGGCATTTTGTTTTAATCTACAATTCACTCTTCCTGAAATAAGCTAATAAAAGGAAAATATTTTATACTTTCTGCTACAGGAATATGAAACTAAGGGAATCCCTGCTCTGGACATGATCTTTTAGGGATTCAGTAATACGTACTAACAACTCCAATACCAAATCTAACAGCAGGGAAGCCACTTGGAGTCAGCCTATCTTTCTTTACATCAATAGAATTTAATAAATAACTTTAAAAGCTGAGCATTATGCTAGAAACCAAGAAGAAAGGAAGACAAAACCAACAAAGATAGCTCCTGGTATCATGAAGCCAGGTCTGAAGAAAACAGACAGACAGGCCTTAACAAATGAATACAGGTCTTAAATGAAGTAAGTGCAAATATGAAAATATTTGTTCAAAAGTAAAAGATGTGGATGACTTGAGTCACTTAACAGATTGCTACAAGTCACTGTATCTCAAATACATAACAATGACTTTATGTCAAAATCAGCAATTATCTTCCTAAAACATTGAATAAGGATTTCCTGTCCTAACTGTGACAGAATCTCTGATAATGAAGAAGAATTTTCATCCCTTTCTGGGGAAGGGATCAAATGGAGGTTTCCAAGTGTTCAAATTAGGGGGCTCACAGAGCAAAAAGCTAACCATCTTTTCTATTATTCTGACAAGCAGGAGTAGAATTTATTTCCAGACTTTTGCTTATCAACTTCTGATTTTCTTGGTTGTAGCACCCTTAGACAATCAAACAACTCATATCTCATCATTTTTCTGAACCTGTAAACCTGAATTTCACCACGATAATCACCTGCCTCCAGCCGGCTATCACTCAACCACCCAGGTCTCTGTGTGATTTATGAGATTGTGGCTAAGGACTCAGCTTCAAATAGAACAATTTGTTTCTATCAGTAATAAAATATTTTTGAAACAGATTCTTGGAGTCAATATGCATTCAGTATAATTATCCTATCTTCTACAATTTTAGTATTATTTTACAGTATGATCAGTGATATCCAGAGAGAAAAAAAAAAGCATCCAAGGCACTAAGAATTGAAGAAATATATTACTTTCATTTCATTTAAAGCATTGTCTAAAACCAGGAACTAGACCATATTTAAGAATATTTTTTAATAACAGACTAAAATCAAAGAGTTTTTCTGGCTTATCTGTTATACTCTCTGTTCCCTCTGCTATTCAGCTAATCATAATTGATGTAGTAATATGAAATTAATGTAGGGATTATGTTTCAAGTCATGAATCAGTTCCAGTAGGTTGTAATGTAATAACTTATTAGACTAATTTTAAAAAAGGTTAGAAAACCCATGTAATATCTTGCACTACAAGCAGAGTCAGCATTAATTCAGATATGCACTGTGAAGCTTATGTTAAAGATAGATAATATGTATTAATAAATTCAAAAAACACAAAAACTAAAAATATGCACTCTAAATGGGGTAATTTTTATCTTATTGACTACATATTCAAAATATGAGGCTTGGGTTTTTTTAAGAAATAAAAAGAAAAACAAAACCCTAAAATCCAAAAACATAGTGCTTATTATTATTAACAAATAATAGTCCTTATTTAAAAGAATTAAATACTTTTCAGCTTATAAGCTAAAGGCAAAAGAGTTTCCACCATTTTTAACAGAAATATATTGTAAGATCAATGATGAGTTTAACAGACACTTATTAAATACCTCTGTCTCTTTAAAACATTGGGATAGATGTAATATACCCACTGGGTTCATGAAACCAGTTCCCTGTTTTAGAATATAAATCCTGGATTCAACAAAGCAGTGTAAAATCTTGGGTTTAAAAAGTGACCTAGGGAATTAATTAAAATTGTGTATTTTAATGTATGCCAATCTACCTAATCTAAATGTCAACACTTGAATTATCAACAGAGCTCTCCACTTGCTGGACATGGTTATGAGAAAATGGAGTAAATACTATTGCAAATTTCTTATAAAAATATGTTATTTCCAGCCCTTTAAACAAAAGTTAAAATCCTGTAGTGTCAAAATAAACTAAAAACAAACAAAAACAAAAAAATAAATAAAAAAATCAGACATGCTTGACTGTCAAAACCCATCATGGTGCTTATGAACTATACTTTTAAAATTTAGACAAGACCACAAAGTAGACACTTTCATTGACAACCTCACTTTCAATAACTTGCTTCATTCCTCAGTCAATTATTACTCCTTTTATCCTTTCCAATACTCCAGAGTTGTCCCCCTAAAGATTTTACACTGTTCAGTTACATCTTTTAAAGTTCTAAATAAACAGCACATATCATTCCCTGTGAAGATTACACAAAAGAACCTTCTGATTCATAGATTTAGTAATTGTATTAGTCTCTAAACTTGGCTGTGTTTGTTCTATATTCTTCATGTTTTCAGTATCAGAGACAGTATGTCTTGTCACTTTTAAGCAAAGAATGTAGTTCTGAAAGAAAAAAAAAGGAAAAAGAACCTATGACATATTCACTGCCATAGTCAAACTTGTACAAGGGGTGTACAAGTCAAACTTGTACAGACCGTCACGGAAGTTAAAGAAGAAATGGGCCTTTCACAAACAAACTGTCTATTTCCTATTAAGTTTCTGCTTCTTCATCTACCTTTTGTTTATGCCTCTGAAGTTTCTTTTGGAAGATATTGATGTGATGGTAAAAGTAAAAACTTGCTTTAAGTACTCATCATACAAATTAAATTTTAAGTAAAAGCAATTGGTATTGCTGCTGAGTAAGTTCTTCCTGTAGATTGCTCAGACACTCTGTAAAATTGCCTGTTGACCTACTCCATGGACCAGAGATGCCGGTGGCCTGATAGCCAATCGTATCTATCATAGGTGACATTTATAGTGCAGAGCTCTGTGCAGTTGTGCCAAAAGTACACAGCAACTGCAAACAGGCTCTTTGAGATGATATGATATATTAAATTATATCTTGCACTCTCAATTGAAAAATGAGCATCCTGGAGAAATAAACACTCCTGAAAACCAAACTGGAAAAATATCAAAATTTGAAAGTAGCTAGGTGTTTTTATTTTGCTAACTGATCATGTAAAAAGGCATAAAGTTGGCATATGCACACTAATGAAATGTAAAGTGCATCCATCTTTTTAATGTTTTAGGTTTGGTTTTGTGATATATACAGAATCATCTCCATTTTATAGATGAGAAAATTGAGTCTCAGCTGGATTAAGTGATTTATCTGAGTTAAAACAGTTATTAAGAAGGATTCACATGCACATAACATGCACATTTTGATTCTGAAGAATTTTCCATTTCTTTTTATCATGTTTTACATAATAAACAGTACTGTTTAGTTCTGAAAAAATCTTGTTTATGAATTATTCCCTGGGGGAGAAAGTGATTAAACATATGTTGTGATTTCAAGGGTGCCAGGAAAGCTTCTAATTCCCCAAAGAACACATTATGTGGGAATCTCTATCTAGGGATAGACATAAAATAACATATATCTTGGACTTGATTGTGAAACTTTGAAATTGAAGCTGACCTGATGATTAACCTAGTCCTACTGTATCCTTTTAGCCATTATGGGTCTATGGCCAAGAGAGAGGATATCTTGTTTAAGTTCACTTATAATTTTACTTTCAGACTTAGGAATAGTATTATAGCTTTTTAAATTTCAAGTTTTTGCCTTTGTTCTATACCATTTTGCCTTTCTTATCAATAACATAAAAATCTGATATCAAGTGATAATATTTTGTGACTCTGATGAATTCATTAATGCTAAGATCACTTTAGTCTTGACTTTGGAATCCAATAACTGTCCTTATAAGAGACATAATGATGTAAAGTTTGTTGATATATTAATAAGTAAAAACAGGTTGGCTAGAATAACACTTTAACTTAAATTTTAATCAGCCTCAGAACTATATTACAGGGAAAAGTTATCATCTGTATTTTAGATCAGCACTTGCACCGGTATTTAAGCTTTTAATAGTGGAAAATGAAAATGATCAGAGATTTGTAGCATTATTATATACAATCCATTTCCTTTGGATCTTTACCCAAAATATTTTTAGGTTTGATCTTTGTTTCATTTTACTCCCCAAAGAGGATTCAGATTAAATTAACCAATTTTTTAAATTCTCTCAGCTAGGTTTCTGATGGTTGGAGATGCCTATTATACATGTCACAATGGAAAATATAATCATCCAGAATTAGCTCTTTGGAAATCAAAGTATATGGCTTAGAAGAGCTGTTCTGTGAGGATAGCAATATAATCATGACTTGCTGAACCTCATTTCCAACTTTCACTCTACCCAAGAGCACCTGCTCAAATTTATATTTGAGACTCAAATGTTCTATTGAGAGCTCTAAGATTTGGGGAAAAAATACCATTCCCTGTGCTTCTAGGCATGAGCCAAAGAAAGTACAGAGGAAAATGATACACATGTCTGTTCATTGAGTGTAGTTTCTTCTCACTACAACACGTCACAGATTTCTGGTGAGCCTATGGGCACATTACTCCTAAAGAGAATTGCTTCTGATTCACGTAGTTGAAAAGGACTACCCATAGGTAATAACTGACAGATTTGTCCTCCTCACACCTCAGCGATAGAATAATAGTTTAATAGCTCATTTGCTACAGACCAAAATCATTAAAATTGTCCAGGTCATCCTTAAAGTTATGATTTGGCTTTGTCAAGAAATCCTGACTCTTAATGATGCTATAGAAATACCAAATCATGGATGACTAATGATGAATGATAGCATACTTCAGGAGACTCAGTAAACTGAGGGAAAAAAAAGATCAAGATGAATAATTAGAATTATTGGCTGCTAGCATGGTAATCCAATGAAAGAATCAAAAAGTAATTTAAGCAATAAGAATCTCAGGGAATCAAGGGGGAAAAAAACAACTTTCTGAATCAAAATTATGATTTCCAAATTTTTAAATTTAGAACAATTCTACTTCCAGCAATTTGGCAGGTATGAAGGGCTTCAAAGCACAGCCATAACACCAACTAAAAATGCTGAAGACAGTTAAATGTATAAATAAACTTCCAAAAAGAATAGCAAGGTATTGATAAAAAATTGAAATTATAATGGGTTAATCACAGTTCAGGCATACAAAAATGGAGTCAGTTGGCCATTGAGGATCTGGTCTTAGACATATCAAAGCACCACTGAGAACTTAAACTTCCTTTGAAATGTACCAGACCCAAGGACACCAACAGCCGTATCCAGAATAACACCCACCAGCTGCAGCCTTACGGTCTCAAGTTCTCCCTTTGTAACTGTGCAACCATTTTAGACCCCAACAAATCCTTATTTAACAAGGACCCTTACTTCTTGCAACTTCCTATTATAATTCTTGATAAACAATTCATGTAATTAACTGTAAACTTGTTTTTTTTTTTTTTTTTTTTGCGGTATGCGGGCCTCTCACTGTTGTGGCCTCTCCTGTTGTGGAGCAGAGGCTCCGGATGCGCAGGCTCAGAGGCCATGGCTCACGGGCCCAGCCACTCCACGGCACGTGGGATCTTCCCGGACTGGGGCACGAACCCGTGTCCCCTGTATCGGCAGGCGGATTCTCAACCACTGAGCCACCAGGGAAGCCCTGTATTTTTTTTTTTTCTGTTTATAAGCCTCCCCCATTATGTAGGTCAGGGAAATACAATTCAATTTTTCTTGAATCAGTGTCTCCCAGGTTGCTGTATCAAGTCCCATTTTAGGTGTATATTAACTCAGGCAAGGATTGTCAATTGGCATTGAAGACTTTGTGACTTTTAAAAATCATTTAATACCAACATACCTGCCAAATCTCTCCTTTGTTCTCTAGCTTACATAGTGGTTGACTAATTGGTTAACATGGGCTCTGAACTTCCTTTTTCTGTATTGCCTTTTTAAATAGCACAAATTACATTCATGTAAAATGCTTTTGAAAACACAACCCACTCCCATTCCAAATTTGAATAAGAAATCTCTGAAAATGTTCCCATAAAAAGTAGAATGATTTAAAACAAATAAAATATAATAATGCACAAAATAATTTTAATTTCCATACTATTCTGGCAATTTAGCTGACAAAATTTAATCTTTGTAGTATTATAATATTTATTTAAATTGTGTTTTACAGATACCAATGGTGTTTGAATATTTCCGGTCTGTAAGATCAAATACATATGCACCCAATATAAGAATTTCCTTAATGTTTTCAATATCCAAATTCAAATTAGAAGGCTCAACTCATAAAGTCTTAACTGACTCCCTGGCCAAAGTTCCATCTTAAAATGGTTGGAAACCAAGATAGAAAATTCAGAAACTCTTGGATGACAGGTCTCTGAACCTCTTTGTGAACACTGGCTTTGGCCTTAGGGAGGAGAAAACACAGCATGGATGCATGAGCATAATATACTAAACACAGTTTTGAACTTCTTGTCATGTCTTTCTCCTACCGATTGCCTTGAGACAACAAAAGGTACTCAAAGCTCTTGCTCAAATGTCCTCAGGAACAAAATTAGGACAACGCAGAAACTCTGTGCTTAAGAGGACTTGAGAAAAACAGATTGTGACTAACTTAATTTCAGTGGTTGCTTCCCCCTTCTTGCCCTCTAAATGCCCATGACTGGTGAATTAATATGTAGGGTTATATTCTTCTAATACTGACGTTAGGGGGTATATAAAAAGGGGATGTTAGAAAGCTTGAAGCCCTCACCTGTGGACTTGTTTGGTAGGGTTAAAAGCAACTGACTGTGACTTTCTGGAGCCAAAGACACTTGAACATCCATTGCTTTATCCCCTGAGCTCTTTGGGGCTAACTTGGACCAACCTTCACTATTCCACAGTCCTATCAAAGGAGCTGATACCCTGAGGAGAAATATGAGCTCAAAGGCTCAATAAACAAGATCTTTGAAGAGCACAATTTTTCTTTTTTTTTTTCTTTTTGGTGGTACGTGGGCCTCTCACTGTTGTGGCCTCTCCCATTGCGGAGCACAGGCTCCAGATGCAGAGGTCCAGCGGCCATGGCTCACCGGCCCAGCTGCTCCGCGGCACGCGGGATCCTCCCAGACAGGGGCACAAACCTGCATCCCCTGCAGTGGCAGGCGGACTCTCAACCACTACGCCACCAGGGAAGCCCTATGCTTTAATATTTATATCTCTGACAGAATCTATAAATCTTTAGTGTGCATTGTTTTGATAAAATTGTGCTCTTCGGGCTTCCCTGGTGACGCAGTGGTTGAGAGTCCACCTGCCAATGCTAGAGGACGCAGGTTCGTGCCCCGGTCCGGGAGGATCACACATGCCACAGAGCGGCTGGGCCAGTAAGCCATGGCCGCTGGGCCTCTGCGTCTGGAGCCTGTGCTCCGCAACAGGAAAGGCCACAACAGTGAGAGGCCTGCGTACCGCAAAAAAAAAAAAAAGAAAGAAAATTAAAACATAAATTTTAAACTTAAGAATTTTAAATTAGCTTTAAAGACATACTAAAAGAGATAATAGAAGATATTAACCAATATAAAATATGAGTGAGAAACCACAAATAAAATTGAAATACTAGATATGAAAAGTACAGTAGTTGGTTTGAAATCTCAGGAGCTTCCCGGGTAAAATCTGAAACTAGCCCTATATGTGGAAGGCAAGAAGAGATAGAAGAAAGAGGCAGGCCATTGTAGTTTGTAGGTGGCAGGTTTAATAATCAAAGGAACTTACTTATGAGGCTTGCTTTTGGTGACTGTAAATCAATATAACTCATAACCTGCCCATCAGAATCTTAAAAGTTTACACAGAGGCCTTAACAGGGTTCAGTTAGGTATATTGCCTAGATGATCTCAACAACATATTACTCTCTCAAGCCTGCATCCTTGAAAACAGCACTGGCTGTGGGAACAGTGGGCTGAACAGACATTCCAAGGACACAGAATGGGGGTGAGAAAACTCTGATTGCCCAGGTACAGCACAGGCAGAGGTCTACTGGCAACACTTAAAATATAGACTATTCAGGAATAAATGAATAAAATTTGTACAAGACCTTACCCTGAAAAACACTAAACATTACTGGAGACAGTAAAGAAGATCTTAATAAATAGAGAAATATAGCATATTTATGGATTAGACAACTCAATATTATTAAGATGTCAAATCTCTTGATTTTGATAGCTTCAGTGTAATTCCAATTAAAGTCTATATCAGCTTATTTGTAGAAATTTACAAACTGATTCACACTTTTAGCAATCTATCATAAAGTTAAACATATATCTACTCTGTGATCCAGCAATTTTACCCTTGGGCCTTTGTCCAAGAGAAAATAAAGCGTTATCTCCACAAATAAATTTAAATACATTTATTGCAGCTTTATCCCCAAATAACCAAAGTTTCAAATGTTGGTTATCTATTTATTGGCTCCTGGCTTCAAATTCACCCTTTTAGACTAATCTGTGAAAAAGGATCTGGGTCCTTTAAATATTTTTGTTTGTTCCATCTAGCACTGAAGTTTGCTCAACAGAATGCACTGGAGAGCTATTGCTGAAGAAAAAAAGTTTTAATTCCTAGTTCCAGTGGACTTACTCAGTTGGCCACTGCTGTGTGTGTGGTTTCTCCAGTCCACAGCTCAGGAATCACTCATCAGCCAGCAGCACTCAGCTTCACCCAGCACCCAGCTTCCCCCAGCAACCACCTTGGATGGCTTTGTAGCAGAGTAACACTGATGACATACCTCCCTGTGAACAGCCTTCTTCAGCATCTTAGAGGTCAGATTTCCAGTAAGTTTTATAAGATATATTTCTAGCAAGTTCAGGTGGTTGGCACTATGGCTTTCCTGTCATTTTGTAATGCGTGGCCACGCCTTCTCCAGCAAGGTCTGGATATAAACCTAAGGGTAGTATCTTCCTTGGGCACTCTGTCACAACCCTAAGTGTAGTGGCTGTTCCTTATAACTTCTGCTTCTATGTTCTTTACGTTTTCCTTTACTTCTTACTAGTCAATCCTTTGCTTGTCTAATTTTCTCTTAAAGTTAATCATTTTTTTAGTTTGATTGAATATAATTGACATACAATATAATTGACATACAACACTGTGTAAGCTTAAAGTGTACAGCATAACAAATTGACATATATATATATATATATATATATATATATATATATATATACAGTAAAATGATTACCACAATGAGTTTAGTTAACATCCATCATGAAGAATTAATCATTCTTAGGGCTTCCGTGGTGGCACACTGGTTAAGAGTCCATCTGCCGATGCAGGGGACACGGATTCGTGTCCTGGTCCGGGAAGATCCCACATGCCACAGAGCGGCTGGGCCCATGAGCCATGGCCGCTGAGCCTGCGCGTCCAGAGCCTGCGCTCTGCAACAGGAGAGGCCACAACAGTGAGAGGCCCGTGTACAGAAAAAAAAAAAAAAAAAGAATTAACCATTCTTAACATTAAATATTCTCTGTTCAAATTACTATGTGGTTTCTATCTCTTTATTGGACCCAGATTATTTCAGTCCATCAATAGGAGAATAGATAAGCAAATTATAGTTTATTGATATAATTACTACTCCATAATAAAAGTGACAAATGGCAAATATGAATACAAATACACTATGTCAAAAAAAAATAAGCCGTATACAAAAAAAGGACATGCTGCATAATTCCATTTATATAATGTTCTATACAGGCAAAACTTATTTACTATTATTGAAATCAAAATACTAATTGTACTTGAGTGCACAGTATTGGCTGGACAGAGGCATAAAGGAACTCTTTGAGGTGATAAAATTATTTTGTATCTTTCTTGTAATTATGGTTTACATGGGATATATATTTGCCAAAACTCACAAAAATTAAATCAAAATATATGTATTTTACTTAATTAAAAAAGTACTTTCAAGAAAATCTATAGGCAATTTTAGCAATAATGTGACAGTTTACAATTTTGACTGGATATAAGACCAATATCCAAAAGTCAGTTATGACTAAACATTAGAAAAAATAAATAAATAAATTAAAGGAAAAACTCAATTTACCATAGCATCTCAGAATAAGAAAAAATCTAACAAAGATGTACAGTATCTCTACAGTGAAATGTGTAAAATTCATTAACAGCTACTTTACAAAACCTAAATAAAGTAAATTCTGTTTATGCATAAGAACACAATATTTCAGTGATATCAATTTTCCCTAAATTGTTACTTGAATCCAAGGGAAATCTAAATAAAATCTAAATGGTTTCATATAAAATTTTATGTGGAAGAATATATTTTTGCAAAATTACATTGCAATATTTATATTCCCATATGCTTTACAGAACCTTCCACTCCCTCATCAAGTTATGAAGCTTATTTCCTCTCCCCTTAAAAGCTCGTAGGCTTTTATGTTTGTTTCAATAAATAGAATGCAACATAAGTGATAGTGCTTTTTTTCTGAGTCTAAGTGATAAAATACAATATAGATTCACTCTGGCAATATAGCTTCACTTTCTCTCTCTCTCTCTGTCAAGACACTTTTCCTGGGAACCTATCCACCATGTAATGAGAAAGCTTAGGCCACATGGAGAGGCCATGTATAGTATTCTCATTGACAGCATAGCCAAAGTTCCAGCCAACAGTTAAAAAATAACCTGCAAGACATATGAATGAACAAGCCTTCAGATAATTCCAGATTCAGTTTTCATGCTATATTAGGTGACACCAATGAGCTGAGAATAGCTGTTACTCCAATACTCTTCCAATTCATAAATTCATGAGCAAAATAAATAACATTTTTGTTTTAAGCTTCTAACTTTTGGAGTGGTTTGTTATGCAGCAAATTATGAGAATATTTCATAAGAACAAAGTTCCAAGAAAATCCAAGACACTTAAGAGCAGTGGTGCACTTGCCCTATTGGTTATTGGGATTTGTAATAAATATATAACAAATAAGAGTGTTGTATTTGTGCAACATTAGTAAAATGGAGTGTAATAGAGAACCCAGAAACAGACCAATGTAACTTTAGTAGAAGACAGGTTAGTAGGTCAAATTAAAGGAAAAGGAGGAATTGTTCAATAAATTGATATGGAATAAATAGTTAAGCAAATGCAAAAGGATGAATCTGGATTCCTATCTCATACCAAATACAAACCCAACTTCAGATAGATTAAGGACTTAAACATCAAATAAATAAATAAACTTTAAAATGCTTAGTAGAAAATAAAGGTGAAAAATTTTTTTAAATCTTGGGGTAGGAAAAGTCTTTATAAAAATTGTAAAAGGGAGAGACCTTCAAGATGGCAGAGGAGTAAGACATTGAGATCACCCCTACAAATACATCAAAAATACATCTACATGTGGAACAACACCTACAGAACACCTACTGAGAGCTGATAGAAGACCACAGACTTCCAAAAAGTCAGGAAAATCCTCATGTACTCAGGTAGGGCAAAAGAAAAAAAAAAGAGACAAAAGAATATGTCTCTGGGAGGTAGCTGTGAAGGAGGAAAAGTTTCCACACACTAGGAAGCACTGGCAGAAGTGTAGGGAGAGCTTCAGAGCCACAGAGGAGGTCACAGCAACAAGGGGTGGAAAGGGCAAAGCAAAGCAAAGCAGAGAGATCCCCGCACAGAGGATCAGTGCTGACCAGCACACACAAACCTGAAACACTTGTCTGCTTACCCACCAGGGTTGGTGGGATGGCTGGGAGCTGAGGCTTGGGCTTCGGAGTTGACATCACAGGGAGAGGACTTGGAATGGAAGTGTGAAGACAGCCTGAATGAGGCTACTGTGCCACAGCTAGCTGGGAGGGATTATGGGAAAATGTCTGGACCTGCTAGAGAGGCAAGACACCATTGTTTTGGGGTGTACAAGGAGAGGGGCTTCCTGCTCCAAGTGCCACAGATGGCAAAGCAATGTCTAAGTGAGCTCCAGAGATAGGTGTGAGCTATGGCTATCACCTTGGACCTCAGAGGCAGGCATGGACCACTACTGCTGCCGTTGCTGCCACCAAGGATCCTGTGTGCAAACACAGGTAACTACCCACAACTTCCTGGGACCCTATGCATCATGCCACTTTCAGGGTCCCGTGATCCAGGGCCAACTTTGCTGGGAGGACACACGGCACACTTCAGGCTGTTGCAACATCATGCCCAGCCTCTGCCACCACAAGCATGCCCCACATTCCAACTGTGACTTCTGTACTCCACCCTCTCCCCTGCCTGAGTGAGCAGGAGAGCCCTAATCAGCCTCTGCTTTAACCAGTTCCTGTCTGTATGGGGAACAGATATCTGAAGGTGGCCTACACACAGAGGCAGGGCCAATATCAAAGCTGAACCCCAGAAGCTGTGTGAACAAAGAAGAGAAAGGGAAATTTCTCCATGCAGCCTCAGGAGCAGGGGACAAAATCCTCACAATCAGCTTGGTAAACCCTGCATGTGTGGAATATATGAATAGAAAATGAGTGTTCCCAAAATTGAGGTGGTGAACTTTGGGGCCAACTGTGGACTTGAGGTTTGCTTTCTGCATTTGATTTGTTTTTGGTTTTATGTTTACCTTAGTTTAGTTTTTAGTGATTGTTTTTACTTGTGGGTTTGTTTATTTGTTTGATTGCTCTCATCCTTTCTTTTTTTTCTCTTCTTGTGAGTGTGTGTATGTATGTTTCTTTGTGTGATTTTGTCTGTTTAGTTTTGCTTTTACCATTTGTTTTGCAGTTCAGTCTGTTCATTATTTTTTCTTCTTTTTTTCTGAACAGTGAGGCTGGCAGGGTCTTGGTGCTCTGGCCAGATATTGGGCCTGAGTCTCTAAGGTGGGAGAGCTGAGTGCAGGAATTTGGACCACCAGAGACCTCGTGGCCCCAAGTAATATTAATCAGTGAGAGCTCTCCCAGAGATCTCCATCTCAACACTAAGGCCCAGTTCCACCAAACAGCCAGCAAGCTCCATTGCTTGATGTCCCATACAAAACAACTAGAAAGACAGGGACACAACCACACCCATTAGCAGAGAGGCTGCCTAAAGTCACACTAAATTCACAGACACCCCAAAACACACCACCTAACACAGCCCTGCCCAACAGAGGGACAAGATCTAGCACCACCCAACAGAAAACAGGCACCAGTCTTCCCCACAAGGAAAACTACAGAAGTCACTGAACCAACATCACCCACTGGGGGTAGACACTAGAAATAAGAGGAACTACAAACATTTAGGCTGCAAGAAGGAGACCTCAAGCACAGTAACTTAAACAAAATGAGAAGACAGAGAAATATGCAGCAGATGAAGGAGCAAGGTAAAAACCTAACCAGACCAAACAAATGAAGAGGAAATAGGCAGTCTACCTGAAAAATAATTCAGAGTAATGATAGTAAAGATAACCCAAAATCTCAGAAATAGAATGGAGAAAATACAAGAAATGATTAACAAGGACATAGAAGAACTAAAGAACAAACAAACAATGATGAACAACACAACAAATGAATTTTAAAATACTCCAGAAGGAATCAATATCAGAGTAACTGAGGCAGAAGGACAGATAAGTAAATTGGAAGATAGAATAGTGAAAATAACTGCCACAGAGCAGAATAAAGAGAAAAGAATGAAAAGAATTGAGGACAGTCTCAGAGACATCTGGGAAAAAATTAAATGCACCAACATTAGAATTACAGGGATCCCAGAAGAAGAAGAGAAAAAAGAAAGGGTCTGAGAAAATATTTGAAGAGATTACAGTTGAAAACTTCCCTAACATTGGAAAAGAAATAGTCAATCAAGTCTAGGAAGAGCAGAGTCCTGTACAGGATAAATCCAAGAAGAAACATGCCAAGACACATATTAATCAAACTATCAAATATTAAATACAAAGAAAAATTATTAAAAGGAGCAAGGGAAAAAGAACAAACAACATACAGCGGAATCCCTATAAGGATAACAGCTGATTTTTAAGCCAGAAGATGGCAGCAGGATATATTTAATTTGATGAAATGGAAAAACCTACAACCAAGATTACTCTGCCCAGCAAGGATCTCATTCAAATTCAATGGAGAAATGAAAATCTTTACAGACAAGCAAAAGTTAAGAGAATTCAGCACCACCAAACCAGCTTTACAACAAATGCTAAAGGAACTTCTCTAGGTGGGAAACACAAGAAAAGGAAAAGACGTACAAAAACAAACCAAAAACAATTAAGAAAATGTTCATAGGAACATACAAATTGATAATTATCTTAAATGTAAATGGATTAAATACTCCAACCAAAAGACACAGGCTCGCTGAGTGGATACAAAAACAAGACCCATATATATGCTGTCTACAAGAGACACAATTCAGACCTATGGACACATACAGACTGAAAGTCAGAGGATGGAAAAGATATTCCATGCAAACTGAAATCAAAAGAAAGCTGGAGTAGCAATTCTCATATCAGACAAAATACACTTTAAAATAAAGACCATAATAAGAGAAAAAGAAGGACATACATAATGATAAAGAGATCAATCTAAGAAGAAGATATAATACTTTAAAATATTTATTCACCCAACATAGGAACACCTCAATATATAAGGCAAATGCTAACAACCATAAAAGGGGAAATTGACAATAACAGAATAATAGTAGGGAATTTAACAACCTGCGTTCACCAATAGACAGATCATCTAAAATGAAAATAAATAAGGAAACACAAGCTTTATATGACACGTTAGACCAGATGGACTTAATAGATATTTATAGGAATTCCATCAGAAAACAAAAGAATACACGTTCTTCTCAAGTACATATGGAACATTCTCCAGGATAGATCATATCTTGGGTCAGAAATCAAGCCTCAGTAAATTTAACAAAACTGAAATCATATCAAGTATCTTTTCCAACCACAATGCTATGAGACTAGATATCAATCACAGGAAAAAAATGTAAAAAAGCCAAACACATGAAGACTAAATAATACACTAATAAATAACCAAGAGATCACTGAAGAAATCAAAGAGGATATCAAAAAATACCAAGAAACAAATGACAATGAAAACAAGAAAACCCAAAACCTATGGGATGCAGCAAAAGCAGTTCTAAGAGGGAAATTTATAGCAACAAAATCCTACACCAAGAAACAAGAAAACTCTCAAATAAACAACCTGCCTTTACACCTAAAGCAATTAGAGAAAAAGACCAAAATTCCCCCAAAGTTAGCAGAAGAAAGAAATCAAAAAGATCCAATTAAAAAGAAATGAAAAAGAAATGAAGAAAACAATAGCAAAGATCAATAAAATTAAGTTTGTTCTCTGAGAAGATAAACAAAATTGATAAACCATTAGCCAGACTCATCAAGAAAAAAAGGAAGAAGACTCAAATCAACAGAATTAGAAATGAGAAAGAATTAACAACTGATACTGCAGAAATACAAAGGATAATGAGAGACTACTAAAAGTAAGTATATGCCAATAAAATGGACAATCTGGAAGAAATGGACAAATTCTTAGAAAGGTACAACCTTCAAAGACTGAACCAGCAAGAAACAGAAAATATGAAAAGACCAATCACAAACATTGAAATTGAAACTGTAAAATTTAAAACTGTGAAAATTAAAAATCTTCCAACAAACAAAAACCCAGGGCCAGGTGGCTTCAGAGGCAAATTCTATCAAACAAGTAGAGAAGAGCTAACACCTATCCTTCTCAAACTCTTCCAAAATATAGAGAGGTCAGAACACACCCAAACTCATTCTACGAGGCCACCATCACCCTGATACCAAAACCAGACAAAGATGACACAAAGAAAAAAATCTACAGGCCAATATCACTGATGAACATAGATGCAAAAATCCTCAACAAAATACTAGCAAACAGAATCCAACAGCACATTAAAAGGATCATACACCATGATCAAGTGGGAGTTATCCTAGGGATTCAAGGATTCTTCAACTTATGTAATTAAATCAATGTGATACATCACATTAACAAACTGAAAAATAAAAACCATATAATTATCTCAATAGACACAGAAAAATCTCTTGACAAAATTCAACACACATTTATGATAAAAACTCTCCAGAAAGTGGGCATTGAGGGAACCTATCTCAACATAATAAAGGCTATATATGACAAACCACAGCCAACATCATTCTCAATGGTGAAAAACTGAAACCGTTTCCTCTAAGATAAGGAACAAGACAAGGAGGCCCACTCTCACCACTATTATTCAACATAGTTTTGGAAGTTTTAGCCATGGCAATCAGAGATGAAAAAGAAATGAAAGGAATCCAAATTGGAAAAGAAGTAAATTTGTCACTGTTTGCAGATGACATGATACTATACATAAAGTATCCTAAAGATCCTACCAGAAAACTACTAAAGGTAATCAATGAATTTGGTAAAGTAGCAAGATACAAAATTAATACACAGAAATCTCTTGCATTCCTATACACTAACAATGAAAAATCTGAAAGAAAAATTAAGGAAACACTCCCAGTTACCATGACAATGAAAAGAATAAAATACCTAGGAATAAACCTACCTAAGGAGACAAAAGAACTTTATGCAGAAAATTACAAGAGACTGACAAAAGAAATCAAAGATAACACAAACAGATGGAGAGATATACCATGTTCTTAGATTGGAAGAATCAACATTGTTATAATGATTATACTACCCAAAGAAATCTACAGACTTAATGCAATCCCTATCAAACTACCAAGGGCATTTTTCACAGAACTAGAACAAAAAAAAATCACAATTTGTATGGAAACACAAAAGACCCCATGTAGCCAAACAATCTTGAGAAAGAAAAATGGAGTTGAAGAAATCAGGCTCCCAGAATTCAGACTACACTACAAAGATACAGTAATCAAGACAGTATGGTACTGGCACAGAAATAGAAATATAGATCAATGGAATAGGATAGAAAGTCCAGAGATAAACTCATGCCCATATGGTCACCTTATCTTTTACAAATTAAGGAAGAATATACAATGGAGAAAAGACAGCCTTTCAATAAGTGGTGCTGGGAAGACTGAACAGCTCCATGTAAAATAATGAAATTAGAACACTTCATAACACCATACACAAAAATAAAATCAAAATGGATTAAAGATCTCAATGTAAGGCCAGACACTATAAAACTCTTAGAGGAAAACCTAAGCAGGACACTCTATGATATAAATCACAGCAAGATCCTTTTTGATCCACCTCCTAGAGTAATGGAAGTGAAAACAAAAATAAACAAATGGGACCTAATGAAACAAAAGCTTTTGTACAGCAAAGGATACTGGAAACAAGACAGATAACCAACCCTCAGAATGGGAGACAATATTTGCAAATGAAGCAACAGACAGAGGATTAATCTCCAAAATATACAAGCGGCTCATGCAGCTCAATATCATAAAAACAAACAACCCAATCAAAAATGGGCAGAAGACCTAAATAGACATTTCTCCAAAGAAGGTATGCAGATTGCCAACAAACATATGAAACATCACTAATCGTCAGAGAAATGCAAATCAAAACCACAATGAGGTATCACCCCACACCAGTCAGAATGGCCATCATCAAAAAATAGACAAACAATAAATGCTGGAGAGGGTGTGGAGGAAAGAGAACCCTCTTGCACTGTTGGTGGGAATGTAAATTGATACAGTCACTATGGAGAACAGTATGGAAGTTCCTTAAAAAACTAAGAACAGAACTACCATATGACCAAACAATCCCACTACTGGGCATATACAGTGAGAAATCCATAATTCAAAAAGAGACATGTACGACAATGCTCATTGTAGCACTATTTATAATAGTCAAGACATGGAAGCAACCTAAGTGTCCATCAACAGATGAATGGCTAAAGAAGATGAGGCACATATATAAAATGGAATATTACTCAGCCATAAAAAGAAACAAAATTGAGTTATTTGTAGTGAGGTGGATGGACCTAGAGTCTGTCATACAGAGTGAAGTAAGTTAGAAAGACAAAAACAAATACCAGATTCTAACACATATATATGGAATAAAAGAAAAAAAGGTTTTGATGAACCTAGGGGCAGGACAGGAATAAAGATGCAGACATAGACAATGGACCTGAGGACACGGGGGTGGGAAGGTGAAGCTGGGATGAATTGAGAGCATTGACATATATACACTATCAACTGTAAGATAGATGGCTAGTGGGAAGCAGCTGCATAGAACAGGGAGATTAGCTCAGTGCTTTGTGACCACCTAGAGGGGTAGGATAGGGAGGGTGGGAGGGAAGCCCAAGAGCGAGTGGATATGGGAATATATATATATATATATATATATACACACACACACACATAGCTGATTCAGTCTGTTTTACAGCAGAAACTAACACAACATTGTAAGGCAATTATATTCCAATAAGGACATAAAAAATTAGCTATCAAGACACGAAAAGACATGGAGGGACTTTATATACATCACTAAGTAAAAAGAAGCCAATCTGAGAACACTCCATACTGTTTGATTCCAACTATATGACATTCTGGAAAAGGCAAAACTATGGAGACAACAAAAGATCAGTGGTTGCCAGCGTGAGGGACGAAGAGGTGAATAAGCAGAGAACAGAGGATTTTTAAGGGAGTGGAAATACTTTATATGATATTATAATGATGGATATATGTCATTAAGTATTTCTCAAAGTCCATAGAATGTACAGCACCAAAAGTGAGCCCTAAGGAAAACTATGGACTTTGGGTGATTATGATGTGTCCATGTAGCTTCATCCTTGGTAAAAAAAAAAGGTACCACTCTGGTGAGAAATGTTAATAATGAGAGCAGCTATGCACGTGTGGGGGCAGGTGGTATATAGGAAATCACTGTACCTTCATTTCAACTTTATTATAAACCTAAAACTTCTTTAAAAATAAAGTCTTTAAAATGTCAAAAAAATTAAATAACAGTGACTTTATGTGAAAAGACTCCATTCCTCCAAATTAATTATTTTCTGTTTAATAAGTATCATTAAATGCCTACAATATGTGTTAGTCAAATGGGATAGTGTGAGTTATTACATTGCCCCTCGAAGAGTGGTTCTTTTCCCTCCAACAATGGAATCACTGTAATATTGTCCAAAGTATATATCCATTGACCTCCTGAGAACTTCTGAATGGAATATCTGAGTTGAGAACCAGAAATTCTCAAAAGAACTAATCTAGATGATTCCTTTGTACTCTAAAGTTTGGGAATTATTTGATTAAGTGATTAAAAGTATGAGTTACTAGAATCATCCAAATCACTAGAATTAGTATTTGGTTGGAGTCCCAGGCATTTTATTTACAAGCATGTAATTTTTATTGGGCAAATTAACTTCTCTGTGTTTCCATTTCCTTGCCATATTAAACTCAGTAAAAGAAAAACAATAAAATCTAAGTTGTATTGGTTTTATGAGGATTAAGGAGACAGCACAAGGAAGTGTTAAACAAAGATTCTAAAATATTTTAATAGGTATGAGGTCCTAAGATTTTTGTTAATTAGCAAGACTGTAATGGTAAGCTAAGTATACCAATGCCACTTACCTGGATTTTAAAATTTAGTGGAATTTTAAATTTAATAAGAATTCAATGAGTTTTACCTCCTCTGTGGGTGATGATGAATACAATAATGACTGAGGCCTAAAAAGCTTGAAGAAAAATTTAAAAAACTAGAGTATAATCACATGCTGTCAGAAAATTATTTTCTAAAGGAGAAAGACAGAGGCAAAGAGGAGAGTGTTTCTGTGGTCCATCTATGTTCTCTATGCTTTATACTTTGCTTCTGGCAATCCCTTTCTCCCAGTAACTTTCTTTTTATATTTAAAGGTTGCTGAATCTCATCATAGTGACCCAGGAATGATAGATTTGGATGATGAATAACATCCTATGTGGGAAAAAAAAATTGTATGCACACATCGTAGAGTTTTAAGCTTAATATAATTACATGGCTATTATTTTTCTCAGTGGAAGTGATGGTCTATATTTTACCTTTCTTAATTTTCCCCTCTACTACCTTTCTACCCCAAGATTTGCAAAGAATCAGGAGTTGTCCACTCAGTAGTGATGAATAAATAAAACAAGATCTTCACTGTCTTGAGTCTTATATTCCAGTGGATTGTGATCAGGATGATACAGATGATAAGAAAATACACACATACATAATTTGATAAGTAGGCATAGAGACTACTTGCAGATAGTGATAAATGCTAAGAACAAAATGAAATAAGGTGACATCATTGAAAGCGATGGGGTAAACTACTTTAGAATAGAGCATCTGGAAAAGATTCTGAATAGGTAATATGCTCAGAGGAATGAATTACTTGAAAAAGTTAATCATTTAAAGGAATGGAAAGTGGAATTTCAGGAATAATATACACCCTAAATTGGAGATAAGCTTTTGTGTGTGTGTGTGTGTGTGTGTGAAGAAAGTCAAAGTGACTAGAACAGAGTGAGTAAATGTTTCCAAGATGGGTCTAAAATATAGCCAGGTGCGAGATCATATGTGGTCTTAAAGGACACACAATAGAGAGTTTTCAATTATTTTCCAAGGATAAGGCATAGCCATTGGAGAGTTTGAGCAGTGGAGTGACATAATCTGATTTACGCTTTTCAAAGAAGAGTCTGGCTGCTGTGTAAAAGGTGAAACTTAATGAGGCAAGAATGAAGGTGAAGTTACTATTAGGATACTACTGCAATAGTCTAGGTAAAAGAGGATGGTGTTGTGAGTTTGGGTTTAAAACAGAAGTGGTAGTTTTGTGTTTCCATACAAATTGTGAATTTTTTTGTTCTAGTTCTGTGAAAAATGCCAGTGGTAGTTTGATAGGGATTGCATTGAATCTGTAGATTGCTTTGGGTAGTAGGGTCATTTTCACAATGTTGATTCTTCCAATCCAAGAGCATGGTATATCTCTCCATCTATTTGTATCATCTTTAATTTCTTTCATCAGTGTCTTATAATTTTCTGCATACAGATCTTTTGTCTCCTTAGGTAAGTTTATTCCTAGATATATTAGTCTTTTTGTTGCAATGGTAAATGGGAGTGTTTTCTTAATTTCACTTTCAGAGTTTTCATCATTAGTGTGTAAGAATGCCAGAGATTTCTGTGCATTAATTTTGTATCCTGCTACTTTACCAAATTCATTGATTAGCTCTAGTAGTTTTCTGGTAACATCTTTAGGATTCGCTATATATAGTATCATGTCATCTGCAAACAGTGACAGCTTTACTTCTTTTCCGATTTGGATTTCTTTTATTTCTTTTTCTTCTCTGACTGCTGTGGCTAAAACTTCCAAAACTATGTTAAATAATAGTGGTGAGAGTGGGCAACCTTGTCTTGTTCCTGACCTTAGTGGAAATGGTTTCAGTTTTTCACCATTGAGGATGATGTTGGCTGTGGGTTTGTCATATATGGCCTTTATTATGTTGAGGAAATTTCCCTCTATGCCTACATTCTGCAGGGTTTTTATCATAAATAGGTGTTGAATTTTGTCAAAAGCTTTCTCTACATCTATTGAGATGATCATATGGTTTTTCTCCTTCAATTGATTAATATGGTGTATCACGTTGATTGATTTGCATGTATTGAAGAATCCTTGCATTCCTGGAATAAACCCCACTTGATCATGGTGTTTGATCCTTTTAATGTGCTGTTGGATTCTGTTTGCTAGTATTTTGTTGAGGATTTTTGCACCTATGTTCATCAGTGATATTGTTCTGTAGTTTTCTTTCTTTGTGACATCTTTGTCTGGTTTTGGTGTCAGGGTGTTGGTGGCTTTGTAGAATGAGTTTGGGAGTATTCCTCCCTCTGCTATATTTTGGAAGAGTTTGAGAAGGATAGGTGTTAGCTCTTCTCTAAATGTTTGATAGAATTCGCCTGTGAAGCCATCTGGTCCTGGGTTTTTGTTTGTTGGAAGATTTTTAATCACAGTTTCAGTTGGTGGGAATGTAAATTGATACAGGTACTATGGAGAACAGTATGGCGGTTCCTTAAAAAAACTACAAATAGAACTACCATATGACCAAGCAATCCCACTACTGGGCATATACCCTGAGAAAACCATAGTTCAAAAAGAGTCATGTACCACAATGTTCATTGCAGCTCTGTTTACAATAGCCAGGACATGGAAGCAACCTAAGTGTCCATCAACAGATGAATGGATAAAGATGTGACACATATATACAATGGAATATTACTCAGCCGTAAAAAGAAATGAAATTGAGTTATTTGTAGTGAGATGGATGGACCTAGAGTCTGTCATGCAGAGTGAAGTAAGTCAGAAAGAGAAAAACAAATACCATATGCTAACACATATATATGGAATCCAAGAAAAATAAAAAAGGTCATGAAAAACTAGGAGTAAGATGGGAATAAAGACACAGACCTACTAGAGCATGGACTTGAGGATATGGGGAGGGGGAAGGGTAAGCTCTGACAAAGTGAGAGAGTGGCATGGTCATATATACACTACCAAACATAGATAAATAGATAGCTATAGTAAAATAGATAGCTAGTGGGAAGCAGCCGCATAACACAGGGAGATCAGCTAGGTGGTTTGTGACCACTTAGAGTGGTGGGATAGGGAGGATGGGAGGGAGGGAGACGCAAGAGGGAAGAGATATGGGAACATGTGTATATGTATAACTGTTTCACTTTGTTATAAAGCAGAAACTAACACCATTGTAAAGCAATTATACTCCAATAAAGATGTTAAAAAAAAAAGAGAGAAGTTGTTGGATTGCAGAAGTATTTTGGAGGTGGAGAGAAGATTTACTGATGGATTGAGTGTGTCATATGAGGGTAAGTGAGGAATCAACAGTGAGCTAGGTTTCAGGAATAAACAAATGGTTCAAGATAGAATGCTATATTTATTGGTATGAGGAAGGCTTGGAAAATCGTTTTGACAATTTTAAATCTGAAAAGTCTGGAACTCAGTAGTGGCTTCCAGGAAAAAAATGAATTTGAATGTCATCTTTGCATTGGTTGTAATGAAAGTCATGAGTCTTGATAAGATTATCTAGAGGATTCCTAGAAGAGGGAAACATCTGGAGCACTATGATGTTTACATGTCTGGTAGAAGAGGAACCATAAAAATGGACTTTAAAAAGACATTCACGAAGTAAGAAGAAAATCAGGCATCTTAGGTATCCTTGAAGGTGAGGATAGTGTGTGTTTCAAGAAAGAACTGCGATCACTTATGTCAAATGTTGCTAAAAGTCAAGTATAATAACAGTGACTTGACCACTAGTTCTGGTCATTTATAATCTTGAAAAGAGTGTTTTTATTGGAGTTTCAAGGGGAAAAGCCTCATTGGAGTAGGTTAGAGTGAGAGTGAAAAGTAAGAAAAGGGAAAGAACAATAAAATAAATGTATCTTTTAAGGAAGTTTTGCATGAAAGAGAAATAGAAAAATGGGGCAGTGATTGGAAAAAAAATGTGAGGATATGTGATGATTTTTTAAAAAGACGAATTGTATTAAGTCTTGTTACATCAGAGAAAGAAAAAGAACTTGTTATTGCAGGAGAGAAAAAAGCAATTGCAGAAGCAATGTCCTTGAGAAAAATTAATGGGAATGAAATTCAGGGCACAGATGGAGGGACTGACTTTAAATGGGACCAGGAACTCCTCTCCTGTCATAACAAAAATTATATGGGATAGAAGTGGGTAGGCTGTTGGAACTGGTCCATGTCTTGTTCAGAGGTAGAAGGCTAGAATGTCAGTAATGTAGTGTGGGGAAATATGGACAAGAGAAGATCCCTGCCCTTAAAAAGCTAACAATTAAATAAATACATTATAATATTTATTTTTTTATAACATACTATCCTTGTCGATAATATTTTAAGTACAAATTTTGGCAATTTTATCTGCTTTGTTATCCAGCAAGACGTAATTTTTTTTTTTTTTGGTCCTTGCACTTAAATGGTGCAGAAGCATAGGAATAAGTTTGCCTCATTGCACTTACCCATCCTTGTAGCCATATGTTTGCAAGCTGTTGGCATAGACTGCTACTGCCTGTCATTTTTCCTGACACCATTTAAATCATAGCAATGGCAATAGCAATAGCAATTTCTAAAAATGATGCTGTCATTAATTCATTTCTTCAACGAGCAAGTTCTAATTTAAGGAATATATTGTGTTCAAAGATATAGAATATTTGTATATGAATAAATGAGAATTATGACTCCTTATGTGAGACTCAGTGATCTATTCTAGTTCAAATAAGACCAATCAAAGAAAATATCCTGGAGTAGTGGTTAACAGCCTAGTCTTAACACCAGGTATATCTGAGTTTATATCTCAGAATTCACAGGCTATCTGAACTTGGGAACATTTCTTAACCACTGTTTCTTAATGTCTTCATCTGAAAATAAGGGTAATACTTCTCTCTTTAATTAAAGTGATTTTGATGATTAAATAAGATAATATTTGTAAAGCATCAAATACCTTTAGTGCCTGGAATATTGTACAGCAACTATTTCATATTTTTTCCTATGATTATCTATATCACTACTATTACTAGACAATATTTGAGTACTTATCACCTATCATGTCATAGTTTAAACTTTTTAATATATAAGTTCCTTGAAATCCTACCAAAGTGTATTTAGTTAATATTTTATAAAAAAAGAAATGATACACAAAGAAATAAAGTGATTTTATTAGGTCACCAAGCTAGTAAGTGGCAGAGTACACACAGAATTAAAACCCTGACAGTATAGTTCCAAGGCCCATGTTCTTAACCCCTATACTCTCTGAATTTCACCACTACTATTCATGAGTAAAAGATATTCCTTGTTCTTTATCCTGTTAAGTGGGATATTTTCAGGAACCATGGTTCCTTATACAACTCTCATTAGAGAAAATCGTAGCAACAAGGATTTTAGTTATTGCTTTGTTCTGACTGGACATTTCCCATTTCTGGGGAGGAAGAATGTTTCTGCATTCTGGATACACCCAGCATTTCATAAGATGCAATGATAGAAGTAATGGTACCAATTCTACCAGATACAGTTGAAAAGCTTACTTAATTATATAAAGGATAAAATATAAAGGATAGATTTCTTTCAGAGAGAATTCCTTAATCTTCCCAAGTGAAGTAATGCAACCTCAACTACCTACAACAGTCTCATTTCATTGGTACCTTGTTCATTCTTGTACACAACCAAAGGATAACATTTCATGCTTTCTGCATGGTTTAATTTTATATAAATTATGTGTTTCTCTCTAAGCTCTTTCTATCACAGTAACAGTTGATTTATAAATAAGAGAGAAATCTTGATTCTCTTCTGAGCATTTTTTCCTATGCCTAAGTTACTCCAACTGTCTCAGTAATATGGGTTACATAAATACTTCAGCTAAAAGGGCTCTGAATTAATGTGGCTACCTTGGCATCATGTGATAGAAAGTGCTATGTTGTTCTGAGGAACAGAATTAGATTTTAATATCAAATAAAATTAGTAAAATGTTCTTTGTCTTCCAGACAAGAAGGACTGAGGTGCCCCTGAAATTACAGTTCATGTTTTCCACAATCAAAAAGTATTCACATAGACACTCCCTCTGTATTTCCTCCAAAGGTGCTAATAAAGTGATCAGTGAATAGTGTTGAGACAAAATAACTTTGTAGACTTTTAGGTCAAACAGATTTTGGTTCAAATCCTGGCTCTACCACTTAGCAATCATGTTATTCTGGGCTGTATCTTTAATATTTAACTTACTATAATACGTACTTCATATTGTTGTATCAGGTGAGATAACACATAGAACATATTTGGCACCCTTTTTACAATACTGTAATCAATCAATAGTCAGAACAGTCATATGTAACAGTTATAATACTTTCATTTACAAATAACATAAAGTCTAAACTAGATTAAACTATAAGTAAGTGTATTGACCCAAGGAAAGGGTAGTCTTTGGGACTGGCTAAATCCAATACCTTTTGTGCTATTTCTATGGGATTTTCCCAACTCTCCTCTCTTATTTAGCTTTATCAGGAGGGGGATTATTGGAAAAAATACTTTTGTAATCTACATCACATGCTTTCATACAACAATGTTCAGAGAAAGAAGGAAGATGTCTTTTCTCTTTAGATAAGCCCCAGCAAATATTCCGTGCAACTTTTTGGCCTGAACTGAGTAAACTTTCTCATATGTGAATTACTCTTGATGGCTAGAGAAATGTCATAGACTGATCAACTTAGGCTTAGAATATTGCAACAAATAGATCAGAGATAGAAATCTGAAATTAAAATCAGGGAACTTTGGGGGAGGGGGAAAGTCAGGGATAGATGCAGGGAAGGCAACCAATAATGTCCATTTGGCTTTATTTTCATAATGAATGTTTATGTGTGTTTTTCTCCTATGTATTTAATGAGAATCTTAATGTTTTTAAATAAAGTTTCTAATTGTGTTGTTAAAAATATGTGTAGACTTCCGGGAAGATGGCGGAAGAGTAAGACGCGGAGATCACCTTCCTCTCCACAGATACACCTGAAATACATCTACGCGTGGAACAACTCCTACGGAGCACCTACTGAACGCTGGCAGAAGACCTCAGACCTCCCAAAAGGCAAGGAACCCCCCACGTACCTGGTTAGGACAAAAGAAAAAACTAAACAGAGACAAAAGGATAGGGACGGGTCCTGCACCAGCGGGAGAGAGCTGTGAAGGAGGAAAAGTGTCCACACACTAGGAAGCCCCTTCACGGTTGGAGACTTCGGGAGGCCGAGTGGGGGAGCTTGGGAGCCGCGGAGGAGAGCACAGCAACAGGGGTGCGGAGGGCAAAGCGGACAGATTCCAGCGCAGAGGATCGGGCCGACCGGCACTCACCAGCCAAGAGGCTTGTCTGCTCGCCCGCCGGCGCAGGCGGGACTGGGAGCTAAGGCTCCGGCTTTTGTCGGAGCGCCGGGGGAGGACTGAGGTTGGCGGTGTGAACACAGCCTGCAGGGCGTTGGTGCGCCGCAGCTGGCCGGGAGAGAGTCCGGGGAGGGGTCTGGACCTGCCGAAGAGGCAAGAGACTTTTACGTCCCTCTTTGTTTCCTGGTGCACGAGGAGAGGGGATTAAGAACGCTGCTTGAGAGAGCTCCAGGGACGGGCGCGAGCCGCGGCTAAGAGTGCGGAGCCCGGAGACAGACATGGGACGCTAAGGCCGCTGCTGCCGCTGCCAGGAGGCCTGTGTGCGAACACAGGTCACTAGCCACACGCCCTTCCGGGGAGCCTGTGCAGCCCGCCACTGCCAGGGTCCCGGGATCCAGGGACGGCTCCCCCGGGAGAGCGCACGGTGCGCCTCAGGCTGCAGCGTCACGCCACTGCAGGCCCGCCCAGCACTCCGTGACCCTCCTTACCCCCCGGCCTGGGTGAGCCAGAGCCTCCGAATCAGCGGCTCCTTTAACCCCGTCCTGTCTGAGCAAAGAATAGACGCCCTCCGGCGACCTACACGCACAGGTGGGGCCAAATCCAAAGCTGAGCCCCTGGGAACTGTGAGAACAAAGAAGAGAAAGGGAAATCTCTCCCAGCAGCCTCAGAAGCAGCGGATTAAAGCTCCACAATCAACTTGATATACCCTGCATCTGTGGAATACCTGAATAGACAACGAATCATCCCAAATTAAGGAGCCCTGTGGATGAAAGGCTCTTGGTGCTGCAGCCAGGACTCAGTGCTGTGCCTCTGAGGTGGGAGAGCCAACTTCAGGACACTGGTCCACAAGAGGCCTCCCAGCTGCACATAATATCAAACAGCAAATATCTCCGAGAGATCTCCATCTCAACACCAGCACCCAGCTTCACTCAACGACCAGCAAGCTACAGTGCTGGACATCCTATGCCAAACAACTAGCAAGACAGGAACACAACCCCAACCATTAGCAGAGAGGCTGCCCAAAATCATAATAAGTCTACAGACACCCCAAAACACACCACCAGACGTGGACCTGCCCCCAGAAAGACAAGATACAGCCTCATACACCAGAACACAGGCACTAGTACCCTCCACCAGGAAGCCTACACAACCCACTGAACCAACCTTAGCCACTGGGGACAGACACAAAAAACAACAGGAACTACGAACCTTCAGCCTGCAAAAAAGGAGACCCCAAACACAGTAAGATAAGCAAAATGAAAAGACAGAAAAACACACAACAGATGAAGGAGCAAGATAAAAACCCACCAGACCTAACAAATGAAGAGGAAATAGGCAGTCTACCTGAAAAAGAATTCAGAATAATGATAGTAAGGTTGATCCGAAATCTTGGAGATAGAATGGACAATAGAATGGACAAAATGCAAGAATCAGTTAACAAGGACCTAGAAGAACTAAAGATGAAACAAGCAACGATGAGCAACACAATAAATGAAATTAAAAGTACTCTCGATGGGATCAATAGCAGAATAACTGAGGCAGAAGAACGGATAAGTGACCTGGAAGATAAAATAGTGGAAATAACTACTGCAGAGCAGAATAAAGAAAAAAGAATGAAAAGAACTGAGGACAGTCTCAGAGACCTCTGGGACAACATTAAACGCACCAACATTCGAATTATAGGGGTTCCAGAAGAAGAAGAGAAAAAGAAAGGGACTGAGAAAATATTTGAAGAGATTATAGTTGAAACCTTCCCTAATATGGGAAAGGAAATAGTTAATCAAGTCCAGGAAGCACAGAGAGTCCCATACAGGATAAATCCAAGGAGAAATACGCCAAGACACATATTAATCAAACTGTCAAAAATTAAATACAAAGAAAACATATTAAAAGCAGCAAGGGAAAAACAACAAATAACACACAAGGGAATCCCCATAAGGTTAACAGCTGATCTTTCAGCAGAAACTCTGCAAGCCAGAAGGGAGTGGCAGGACATATTGAAAGTGTTGAAGGAGAAAAACCTGCAACCAAGATTACTCTACCCAGCAAGGATCTCATTCAGATTTGATGGAGAAATTAAAACCTTTACAGACAAACAAAAGCTGAGAGAGTTCAGCACCACCAAACCAGCTCTACAACAACTGCTAAAGGAACTTCTCTAGGCAAGAAACACAAAAGAAGGAAAGGACCTACAATAACAAACCCAAAACAATGAAGAAAATGGGAATAGGAACACACATATCGATAATTACCTTAAATGTAAATGGACTAAATGCTCCCACCAAAAGACACAGATTAGCTGAATGGATACAAAAACAAGACCCATATATTTGCTGTCTACAAGAGACCCACTTCAGACCTAGAGACACATACAGACTGAAAGTAAGGGGATGGAAAAACGTATTTCATGCAAATGGAAACCAAAAGAAAGCTGGAGTAGCAATTCTCATATCAGACAAAATAGACTTTAAAACAAAGACTATTAGAAGAGACAAAGAAGGACACTACATAATGATCAAGGGATCGATCCAAGAGGAAGATATAACAATTGTAAATATTTATGCACCCAACATAGGTGCACCTCAATACATAAGGCAAATACTGACAACCATAAAAGGGGAAATTGACAGTAACACATTCATAGTAGGGGACTTAAACACCCCACTTTCACCCATGGACAGATCATCCAAAATGAAAATAAATAAGGAAACACAAGCTTTAAATGATACATTAAACGAGATGGAGTTAATTGATATTTATAGGACATTCCATCCAAAAACAACAGAATACACATTTTCTCAAGTGCTCATGGAACATTCTCCAGGATAGATCATATCTTGGGTCACAAATCAAGCCTTGGGAAATTTAAGAAAATTGAAATTGTATCAAGTATCTTTTCTGACCACAACGCCATGAGACTAGATATCAATTACAGGAAAAGATCTGTAAAAAATACAAACACATGGAGGCTAAACAATACACTACTTAAAAATGAAGTGATCACTGAAGAAATCAAAGAGGAAATCAAAAAATACCTAGAAACAAATGACAATGGAGACACAACGACCCAAAACCTGTGGGATGCAGCAAAAGCAGTTCTAAGGGGGAAGTTTATAGCAATACAAGCCCACCTTAAGAAGCAGGAAACATCTCGAATAAACAACCTAACCTTGCACCTCAAGCAATTAGAGAAAGAAGAACAAAAAACCCCAAAGCTAGCAGAAGGAAAGAAATCATAAAAATCAGATCAGAAATAAATGAAAAAGAAATGAAGGAAACAATAGCAAAGATCAATAAAACTAAAAGCTGGTTCTTTGAGAAGATAAACAAAATAGATAAACCACTAGCCAGACTCATCAAGAAAAAAAGGGAGAAGACTCAAATCAATAGAATTAGAAATGAAAAAGGAGAGGTAACAACTGACACTGCAGAAATAAAAGAGATCATGAGAGATTACTACAAGCAACTCTATGCCAATAAAATGGACAATCTGGAAGAAATGGACAAATTCTTAGAAATGCACAACCTGCCAAGACTGAATCAGGAAGAAATAGAAAATATGAACAGACCAATCACAAGCACTGAAATTGAAACTGTGATTAAAAATCTTCCAACAATGAAAAGCCCAGGACCAGATGGCTTCACAGGCGAATTCTATCAAACATTTAGAGAAGAGCTAACACCTATCCTTCTCAAACTCTTCCAAAATATAGCAGAGGGAGGAACACTCCCAAACTCCTTCTACGAGGCCACCATCACCTTGATACCAAAACCAGACAAGGATGTCACAAAGAAAGAAAACTACAGGCCAATATCACTGATGAACATAGATGCAAAAATCCTCAACAAAATACTAGCAAACAGAATCCAACAGCACATTAAAAGGATCATACACCATGATCAAGTGGGGTTTATTCCAGCAATGCAAGGATTCTTCAATATACGCAAATCTATCAATGTGATAAACAATATTAACAAACTGAAGGAGGAAAACCATATGATCATCTCAATAGATGCAGAGAAAGCTTTTGACAAAATTCAACACCCATTTATGATAAAAACCCTGCAGAAAGTAGGCATAGAGGGAACCTTCCTCAACATAATAAAGGCCATATATGACAAGCCCACAGCAAACATCATCCTCAATGGTGAAAAACTGAAAGCATTTCCACTAAGATCAGGAACAAGACAAGGTTGCCCACTCTCACCACTCTTATTCAACATAGTTTTGGAAGTTTTAGCCAAAGCAATCAGAGAAGAAAAGGAAATAAAAGGAATCCAAATCGGAAAAGAAGAAGTAAAGCTGTCACTGTTTGCAGATGACATGATACTATACATAGAGAACCCTAAAGATGCTACCAGAAAACTACTAGAGCTAATCAATGAATTTGGTAAAGTGGCAGGATACAAAATTAATGCACAGAAATCTCTGGCATTCCTATATACTAATGATGAAAAATCTGAAAGTGAAATCAAGAAAACACTCCCATTTACCATTGCAACAAAAAGAATAAAATATCTAGGAATAAACCTACCTAAGGAGACAAAAGATCTGTATGCAGAAAATTATAAGACACTGATGAAAGAAATTAAAGATGATACAAATAGATGGAGTGATATACCATGTTCTTGGATTGGAAGGATCAACATTGTGAAAATGACTCTACTACCCAAAGCAATCTATAGATTCAATGCAATCCCTATCAAACTACCACTGGCATTTTTCACAGAACTAGAACAAAAAATTTTGCAATTTGTATGGAAACACAAAAGACCCCGAATAGCCAAAGCAATCTTGAGAACGAAAGAAGGAACTGGAGGAATCAGGCTCCCAGACCTCAGACTATACTACAAAGCTACAGTTATCAAGACGGTATGATACTGGCACAAAAACAGAAAGATAGATCAATGGAACAGGATAGAAAGCCCAGAGATAAACCCACGCACATATGGTCACCTTATCTTTGACAAAGGAGGCAGAAATGTACAGTGGAGAAAGGACAGCCTATTCAATAAGTGGTGCTGGGAAAACTGGACAGCTACATGTAAAAGTATGAAATTAGATCACTCCCTAACACCATACACAAAAATAAGCTCAAAATGGATTAAAGACCTAAATGTAAGACCAGAAACTATCAAACTCTTGGAGGAAAACATAGGCAGAACACTCTATGACATAAATCACAGCACGGTCCTTTTTTGACCCACCTCCTAGAGAAATGGAAATAAAAACAAGAGTAAACAAATGGGACCTAATGAAACTTAAAACCTTTTGTGCAGCAAAGGAAACCATAAAGAAGACCAAAAGACAACCCTCAGAATGGGAGAAAATATTTGCAAATGAAGCAACTGACAAAGGATTGATCTCCAAAATTTATAAGCAGCTCATGCAGCTTAATAACAAAAAAACAAACAACCCAATCCAAAAATGGGCAGAAGACCTAAATAGACATTTCTCCAAAGAAGATATACAGAGTGCCAACAAACACATGAAAGAATGCTCAACATCACTAATCATGAGAGAAATGCAAATCAAAACTACAATGAGATATCATCTCACACCAGTCAGAATGGCCATCGTCAAAAAATCTAGAAACAATAAATGCTGGAGAGTGTGTGGAGAAAAGGGAACCCTCTTACACTGTTTTGGGGAATGTAAATTGATACAGCCACTGTGGAGAACAGTATGGAGGTTCCTTAAAAAGCTACAAATAGAACTACCATATGACCCAGCAATCCCACTACTGGGCATATACCCTGAGAAAACCATAATTCAAAAAGAGTCAGGTACCAAAATGTTCATTGCAGCCCTATTTACAATAGCCCAGAGGTGGAAACAACCTAAGTGTCCATCATCAGATGAATGGATAAAGAAGATGTGGCACATATATACAATGGAATATTACTCAGCCATAAAAAGAGACGAAATTGAGCCATTTGTAATGAGGTGGATGGACCTAGAGTCTGTCATACAGAGTGAAGTAAGTCAGAAAGAGAGAGACAAATACCGTATGCTAACACATATATATGGAATTTTAAAAAAAAATGTCATGAAAAACCTAGGGGTGAAACAGGAATAAAGACACAGACTTACTAGAGAATGGACTTGAGGCTATGGGGAGGGGGAAGGGTAAACGGTGACAAAGCGATAAAGAGGCATGGACATATATACACTACCAAACGTAAGGTAGATAGCTAGTGGGAAGCAGCCGCATAGCACAGGGAGATCAGCTCGGTGCTTTGTGACCACCTGGAGGGGTGGAATAGGGAGGGTGGGAGGGAGGGAGACGCAAGCGGGAAGAGATATGGGAATATATGTATATATATAACTGATTAATTTTGTTGTGAAGTTGAAACTAACATAACATTGTAAAGCAATTATACTCCAATAAAGATGTTAAAAAAAATATGTGTAAATGTTATTTCTTAGCCTAATGATGGATAACATGACAAAAAAGCTTTGAGGTCTCAGAACCATGAAAATTCAAATACGGTGGTTGGACTAATACCTGTTTCAAAGTATTATAATAAGAGGATATGTGGTCATTCTTTTTACACAAGTTATGAGTTAACACATAGATTTACACTGTAAAAAAAAAACTTTGACAGTGGCATCTGAAAATTCTACAAAGTACATATTTATTAGTGGCATCTGAAATATGACAAAATTAGAATTAATAGGTACATAGCAATAAAGATTATATATTATATGTATAACTATGTATATAACTAGACATATTCTAAGTATGACACATAATCGGCATTATATTACGTTGTTTTTTAGAGTTATTTGGATGATTTTTCTTTATTTCTCAATAAGAATATTGATACATTAATTAATTAATCTCAAGTATAACCCAGCTTTCTGCAAAAATCTAGCTACAAATGCGTAAGAATTCTAATAATGAACGCCTGGTGTTAATACGCTAGAACATTTCTAGGTTTTTTTGTAGTTGTACTGCTTGACACATGATGAAGCTATAACCTCCAGTGTGGTTATGAACCCTAACATCTGATGGTAGAAAGGATATTTTAACCTGTTGAAATTTTGACATTTGAATATTTATTCTCATAATGTTAGGTGGTATCTGAATATCCAAATAAAAAAATGTTATGTTTGTTATGTTTTCTGGATTTTTTTAGACATTATTTTGATTCCATTAATTGGCAAAAATCATAAAAAATAGTAAAACTTGTGAAATTAAATTTGAACAGAGGATAAATTAAGTTAGCATTTGGGAATTATTAAGTCTATTTCTTGAACTTTTATATTATGAACAGATTTTTGATAAGCAGAAAGAATCTCTTACAGAGGAGTTTTCAGTTAATATATTTGTAGATGATATTTCAGAATTCTTTATTCATTTGACAAAAGAGAAGAATGTGTACACTTACTATATTTGAATAAGATCATATCTAATTATTCCTATTTGTAAATAAGATTTATAATTTTTATTGTTCTATAGTTTTGCAACAACCCAAGGCAATTTTTAACTCTGCCTCTCTGATTTACCGAAGTACATGAAGCAGATTCAATCTAATCAGATTACTCCTTTGGCCATGTTCTGTACTGCATTTCCTCTACTTTCCTGATATTCTCCCCAAGGACTTAAGAGCAGCTAGAAATGCTGCATTTCCCCTGCAGCTGACTGAGGATAAAATCTCTTCTAAGACTGCAGTTCTATTTTACAAAGACAAAAGACAGCCTTCTCCACTAAAATCTGAACCAGACAATTATGCAGGACTTCCTACTTGATACTGGCAAACAAACCTCGAGTTTGGTTTCCCCAGAAGCAAACGATGATATCCATTTGGTTAATATAACAAGCCATGCCCCTTTTCTATTAGTCAGAGTAAGCAAAATATTACTTGAAATGAGTTTATAGTCACTTGCGTAGATAAAAACATTTCAGATCATCTGCCCATTTGTTTTAAGCAGAAAGTTTCAGTATACTGAAATCTCCTAGTTCAGACCAAGTAGTCATCCTTGAAGTAGCTGGAGAGTAGTGGAAGATAAATATTTACTCTCTTAAAAGCTGCAAGATAAAATGCTACAATGTGCTCTATTAAAATTAAATCGATTAGTGCTTCACACAACCAGTGTGCAGAGGCTGGGCACTGACAATCAGCCATGAAGTGGGAGCTGCCAGTGGTAGTTCCAGGAACACAGCAAGGGTTTGATTAAAGTGAGTTTTCTACCATCTGTGGTCATGTTATGCTTGGGATAGTTCACATATTTGCAAGGGCAGCAGTAAATATGCCAACAGAGGCAACAGGTTTCCTTGAAGCAGAAAAGAAAGTGATCAATCAAGTTAAAGCTATGGCTTAAATCTGATAGCAAAGGATTCATGGAAAAGTGCTGACTTTGGCATTCTATGTGAAAAGACCATCCAGGATTGAAATATGCTAGAAAGATAATTCTTACTTGGACGATTTATAATGAAAATTTTAATTTGTTCTAATATTTGTCCAATTAAATCAGTTAGAGAAATTTTGGCTGAAAGTCAACCTTTACATTAGGGAGCAATATTTTTAAAAGGGTTTGGCTGGAAATGATGGCACAAATGTTTTATTTTATTTGGATGAGAGGAAAAATTAGAGAAGGAAAAGATGGAGGAAGAAAAAAATTGGACAAAAGGTGACTTTTCCCTCCAAAAACAATGTTGCAATCCATTTATCAATCTCCTGGTCCCATAAAATCCTTTTGTAGGAGTCAAGATTGTTGTCCATTCATTCAACAAGTATGTATCATGTGCTTACTTCGCAGAAAGTGTCAGTGATGAAGCCCTAAGGGAGATAAACATCCCTGGCCTCCAGGAGTTTACATTCTAGGCTTAACCAATATGAACAAATAGTTTTATATCTATATTTAGTGATATTGAATCTTCTTTGATCAGAATAATCCAGCAAAAAGTAGCATCTTATCAAGTAATATAGTTTTTTTTTCTATTTGCAATAAATACATCACATCTCTTCCTTGATTTTTCAATGCCCTATATTTTTCCTCTTTACTTATTATCATCTTGCTTTATATTTTACACAGAGAATGAAAATCATTCCAAAAGATGTCCAACCATCTCATGATCAAATTTATAACTCACTTGCATCTGCCAGTAACTTATTTCCTTTTTTACTGAAGAAATGGGAGAAATTTTCTTTCTCTTGGCAATTGGCACTCTGCTTCTTCTTTATGACTTTACCTCTTTGGTTCTTTCTCTCTTCTTGCATCCTTATGCTCTCTCTCTGTCTGTCTCTCTCTCCCCTAGATGGTTTTCATATGCCAGAAATCATTCCTTCACAACATGTTTCACATCATGACACACATGTAAAGTTATAATAATGTTAAATCACACTGGAGAAAACTGGTTAGACTGCCCAAGTACTGAGGCAAGTAGTTCCTCATTTCTTAGGCCATCTGGAGCATTACAGGCACAACTGTGGACCTGAGCACTTATGTAGGAAGATTTACATAAAAGATGAAATGTCTTTAATCTTATAATCAACCAAATAAACAAAACCTTCCTTTACCCCATATGGCCTATTCAGCTCCTTTCTGGTCTCCTTTATATCTAAAATTCTTACAATAATTTTCTGCACATGCTTTTCCCAATCATTTCCTTAACTCTCTCTTACTCTTCAAAATACTCTAATCAACTTGCCTTCTCTGAAACTGCCATTGTCAAAATCAACAAATCTAATGCATATTTCTTTGCCTTTAATTTGAAAGCTTCCTTCTTTGAACTCTATTTCTTCTTCACTTTCATGATTTGACTTTCATGATTGATTTCAGAATTTCCTGGCGTTTTTTCCTGTGCCTTCCTGATTATATTATTTCTCAGTCTCCATTGCCAACTCCTCTGCCTCTATCTGACTAAGAACTAGGTTCTCTTCCCTCCTGCTTCTTTCTCCTGAGATCTTTTTATCCAGTCACATGGTTTTCATTACCACATATGTACTAATAAAACAAAATTTAAATTCTCAGTGTAGCCTTCTTGTCTTGGCATTTCCATCTGAATGTTCTACTGGTGTCTTAAATTTAATGAGTCTAAAATTAAATTATTTCTTCCTTTCTTCTTCAGTCTTCCTCATCTCAATAAAATTCCACAAAACAATAAGTTTTGTAGTAAATACCTCGAGTCTTCTAGATTCTTCTCTTTTTTCACCCTTCGTAACCAATCCATCAATAAGTCTCAGTAATTTAATCTTTCACATGACATAGAATCTATTCTCTTTCTTTTCTCTTCTACCAATCAGCTCATTTTCTCTCACCTGAATTACTGAGATAAGCTCCTGACATCTAGCCTTACCTTCCACCTTTCCTTGGAAAAAAAAATGATCTTCTTAAAACATAAATTAAATTATTTCATACCTCTGAATAAAACATTTCAAAGTACATAAAATCTATACTCTTCCATGGTTTACAATGCCCTGAACAATACAGCCTCTGCTTCTGTCTCTAAACTTTTCTTGGTTTACTATCCTTTGACTAGCAGATTCTTTGCCTTGTTTTCAGTCACTTATTTCTACTATCTAAAGATTTTTCCAAATAGGGATATTTTTGCTTATAATATTCTACTCACTTTCTCTTTGTATGACTGTCTCTTGCTTATCTTTTAAGGCTGAGCATAATTGTTTTCTACTCTTTTTCTTTTCTGACCATCATATCTAGAGTTGGTCTCTTCTGGCATTCCTTCTCAAGGGATTTAATTTTAAATTATATTGTAACTGCTTACTTATCAACTGTTGTGCCATCAGAAGATAAAACGTATAAGGTTAAAAAAACATTTTTGTCCTGTTCAAATAAATATGGCAAAGTGGTGCCACAGAGTAGGAGTTCAATAAATTTTTGAGTGTTTCCATTTTAATATAGCAGACTGAGACATATGTCTCATTTTCCCTCTTCTTTCTCAATACCCCATTAAAATATATTGAAGAAATTAAAACAAAAAGAACATGAGGATATTCCATTACTGAATACATTTTTCAACAATGTCTAAAGAACCAAAAGGAAATCACTATTACAGATTGATTAGAGAGAGCAGAGGAAACCACAGTCTAGAATATACACTAATGCAGCTGTATCCAGGGAGGGAGCCAAGGTAAGCAACAAGTTCAGCAAAGGGAGAGGAAGAGATATGTACATAGTTGGAAGCAGAGGAACTAATTGAAGTTTTATATATAGAACTCTTGCTTTATTTATTCCTCTCCTCTCTACTCTATGTGGATACAGAAAGCTTTCAGTTAGTCACTTAAGCCTAGGTAAAAATATCAGAACTTTATTCTCTATGGAAATTATAAAAATCATCTGTAAAGTTAAAGCTGATACTTTGTTTTATCACACCAGATTAAAATTTTATTCTTTTTGGCATTTAGGAATTTTCCAGGGTAATAGGTAGAACCTCATCCAATACCTTAAAGCAAAAGACGGCTGACTATATTTACTTACCTAAGTACATAGAGGTCTTCTTTACTGCCTTAATTTAAAATATGAATAAATGATACATCACCCAACAATTAACATAAAAAAACCCAGACAAGTAGAAAAGAATGTCCTAGAGGGACCCAAAAATATATTAGAAAATATTAACAATTACTCAACCCTTGCATTAGTATTCTTAGAGAGATTTAATTGGAATTATTGGAGACAAAGAACTCTAAGAAAGTAAATGTATAACTTCAAATTTAAAAATAAAACTACAAGAAAAGGAAAATTATTTTGAGGCCCTCTCCAAAAATATAGAACACAAAGACAAATAGATGGTAAATATAATTTTTGAAAATAGAAATCAAAGACAATCAGGATCAATGTAGGATGTCCTATATTTGACTATATTTAAAAATTAGTGGAGACAAAGAATCCAGAGTTTTTGTCAAGAACAGGACCTAGAGTGTTCTGAATAGAATGAAGAAAGAGACACATACTTAGATCTATGAGTGTAAAATGTCAGCATTCAAAGTGTTTAAAAGTTGTGAAGTATTCCAGATTGAAAATAAATCATGATAAGATATCCATTAATAAATGAGAATTGAATGACAACAAACTTGTTAGTTATACAAAAGGTTGTGGAGAAAACCATGAGAGGAATAAAAAAATCTAGTCTTTTTATACCTAGCCAAAAATTTCATCAAATGTGGACAAGCAAAGACATTTTCAGGACCTTAAACCTTATCTCCCATGAACCCTATTTTAGGAATTTACTGAATTAGAGTCTTAGAAAAACAACTGGTAGTCATAGCTTATGGGAAGGGGAAAAGGTAGAGAGATTCAACTTCTCTCAGAGTCCTCTATGACAACTGTGCTACAAGGCTAGGGGCAAAAATTCAAATTAGACAAGGAGGAAAAATGGCTGGCAGTCACAGGAGAGGACGTTAAGAAACAAATAGGAGGTATGATAGAACTGATATCAAAATAGAAATTTGGAAAAATCCAAAGGAAAAGATAAAGTTACAGAGTTCAAAAAATGGAAGAGAAAACAATCAGATGTCCATGGAAACATTAGAAATTACAGTTCAAATGAGAAATAAACTTTGGTCTCAGCAATTCTGTGTAACATTTTGCTTAATGGAGGTTGAAATTTAATGTTTAGTGCTACTATGTAATTAGATTTTACATATTTCATCTTGTGCTTTTCCACACAAGTTAGTACTATTAAATACTGAGATTAATCCACAAACTTATAACTTCAATTGAACATATTCATCATTCTATTAGATTCTTCTCTTGATATGCACCTTTTAATATGTCATTATACTGAGGATTAATCACTTCTATTTGAAGTTCAGGTGGAAGCTCCTCAAATGTACAGTTGAATGGATTTTCAAATGTGAAAATTTCTTTTACACTTGCATCAAGGTCCAAAAAAAAAAAAATCTGGATCGGTAGTTTTAGCTCAGGAAATATATCCACCACAAATTTGCATGGGAAAAGAGATCTCACTTTTTGTTTTAACTTGTTACAGCATGGGAAGTGTTTAAAGCAGCTTAACATTACTTGTGACTCAAACAACATCAGTTGTTGAAATGACTATGCTCCTGCATACACTGCACATATAAGCACTATTCTGCCTTTTACTTTTAGTTTGATTCATTAAGAAATATCTTATGATATTTTATATCATATCTTATGATATGATGATGATATCTTATGATATGATGATGATATCTTATGATATGATGATGATATCTTATGATAAGATGATAAATATCTTATCATCTTATCATGTCTATAATTAATAGTGGTTGAAGCAATTATTTTCATTCAGAAAAAAATAAAAAAGCAGTTTTGGTCCTGTGCTCAAAACAAACAAACAAAAAACCTTAATGAAATTTTATCACTGTCAAACCATCAAACTTCTGTGAAGTAGGTCAGGTCAGATTCTTTAGCTTCTATTTCTAACAAAATTTGACACGACTGATAACAGTTAAGTCATAAGAGCAAATGAAGCTCATATTTGCAATAAAAAATGATAGCGGTCACATTTTTTCCACAAAATACCTGCATGAATATTACAATGAATATTCATAGGCTTTAACCACACTACATTTTCATAAGTTTCTAAACTTCATCCAACTTTTCCTATTTCTACTACACATGTATTTTTATCATCATCTGTTGTAATGTATCTTACCAGATTCTTCTTCAGATTTTACTGAATTCATGTTTACTCAACTTCCTTGAAAGTATTCTTTCTGTCCACAGAGAGTATTCACATAAGTAGATTTTTTAACTACTTCAAACTTGGCATTGACTCCTCAAATAACGTCTGAGCAGTATCAATATCATCTGTTGACTTAGCAAGAACTACAGAAAAGTACTTGAAATCAATTGCTATGTTTTTTCTTAATTGACTATTGCAATTTTACTCAAGTTCTCAAATCTTTGAACAATTGTTCTCACTCAAAAGCTATTAGTCCTAACCAAGTTTATTTTTTCTGGGTACTTTGATCACTGCAATCAGACACAATTTAATTAAATGGCATTACTTGTTTGGTTTATGAATGAGCCATCCAGAAACTTATTTTAGTTTCAGCATAATTTTTAGTTTTTATTTTTGTGAAGAAATTCTGACATTATTAAATCTCCCATTTAAAATTTTCTACCTTTTTTCACTTTTCTGTAAGTTAAGAATATTGTCATAAGTGCTTATGTTGACATCAATGTATATTATATTCTTTTCATATAATTATAGTTGAATAATAAACACAATATTTGTAACTAATTCTATAATAAAATAAACTATAAACTTAAAAGTATGACAAGATGAGTATGCACTTGAATTAAATAAATAATTCTTAGCTTGAGGTCCATACACAAACAGGTGGCAAGCTGCATTTCGTCCATGGGCCATGGTTTGCTGATCTGGTCAATTTGGACTATATCAAAAGGCTTTCTTGCCCACTGACTTCTGATTGGGTTTGTCAATGGTAGTACTGCCAAAGGATTGGTGGAAGGGAGAAGAATGAGTTTGGAGTATTTATCCCCTTGTTGCTGACCCCTCTCTGTGGGATTATTGCAGGTTATTTATGTACATTAACTGAAGGTTTTAAGGCTGCAACCTTCCACCTGAAGGTTTTAATTCTTGTCAGGCAGCCTTCTACACACAGCTGTCTCTCTCTTTCTAGGTTCCATTAGCTATTCCTTTCATTTGTTTCTTCATGTTTAGGTGTATTAATGAGATTCCAGCATTACCAACCCTGGTCTAATGCACTGCCATTATGTTTTCCTATGCTGTGGCTTTATAAATCGTTAACCAAATTATCCTAATTTGTGCAATATATTTTCTGCTGGGACCCTCACTGGTCCGAATACTAATGCTAATTTTTCAGAGTTAATGTATTATAACTTTATATCATTTCAAAAATATTAGGCACTTTCTAAGTGTAACTGCGACTGCATCTATTTCCTTTCCTGGCATACCTTTTTATTGCAAAATTTGTAGTAAGGATAGAGGAGGCTGGTAAGAGAATCAAACCCAGGGTGGAGTGAGGGAGAAAAAGAATTCTTACTCTGAAGGTTAACTCCAAAGTCTGGCAGGTAAATTTTCTCTAGTTATTTTTGTGGTTAAAAATGTCCTCTAGCTAGTGGTCTTTACAAAATCCCTCTTAACTTACCACTGAAATACCCAGAAAACACAGAACAAATATGGAAACTATCAACAACACCAAACACTTAGGAATTATTTCTATTCTATTCCAGAGTTGGAGAAAATTTCACCATTTATAACACAGATGGAATTGAATTGAAAAACTAATTTGAGTTTCCCATGAGTATTAGGTACACAACTGCCAGTCTGGTTGAAAATCAAAAGAGCCTCTGCTGCTCTCCCTATCTGCGTCTTGGTACAGGAATGAATTTTCTTAACTAATTGGGACACAGTCATACCTGGAAAGTATCAGTGTTGGTTTTGAGACTACTCTCCAACTCATCAAATTATTAATTAGGGTGTAAAGAAAGCATAGCTAAGGAAAATTGCCTTCTGATATATTTTTTTTTAAATTATGAATTAAAGAAACATCTCTTGAACATCTACCATATACTTGTCTCAATATTAGGTGTTGGGAGAATAAGACAATGTTCTCTTAAAGAACTTATAGTTTGGTGTGAAAATAAAACAATTAGAATTTAGAACATGATGTCTCATGGGAGCATAGGGCTTAGGAGGTCAGGGAAGTTTTCCTGAAGGAAGCAATATATCTAAAATGATGTATGAAGTGTTATTTATGCTAGGCAATATAAGGAGATATGCATTGGAAAGAAAAGCATATGCATAGTCGTGAAAGAAATATAATTTCCAAAAGAAAACACTGAGACGATAAATGAATGGAATTCAGAAGAATCCTTTGTCAGATAAAAAACAAGTCCAGACTTTAGGTTTGTTTTCTTTTTTCTTAATAAGAAGGATTCTATTTGATATTTTTATTTCAAGAGGACAGGAATGGGACTCTGGCAAAGGGGAGATTATCACTGCAAAATGGAGAACATTGGTACCATGAGCTATTCAATGTTTTCAAAGGTTAAGCAAAAGAGGTTTTCTTTCATAAGGAGAAGTAAACAAGACTGGAGAGAACAAGGTATGGGGAAGTGAGATGAAAGTGTGGCATGATTGGAGTAGATCAGAGATTGTTTTACCTTGATACTAGCCTGTACTCCAGGGAGGCCTTAAGGAAGTACTGCAATGCTAGCCCAGGTCAAAGATCAGTCAGAGTTCAGGGTCCCGGGAGAAGTAAAGAAGCTTAGGCAATATTTGATAATAAGCATTTTGTCCACATTGATCAGGGAGCAAGCAGTTCAGTTAATCATTTATGAACAAAGAATGGAATTTGGAGATTCTTTGTCTGACCTTGTCATAGGTAAAAAAATGAGACATTCTTGAACCTTATGTAAGTCATAGAGGAAGAGTGGTTCCATGCTTTAAGATGTTTATGAGAGAGAGACAAGATGGCAGAGTAGGAGGACCTTGAACTCACCTACTCTCATGAGCACACCAAAATCACAACTAACTGCTGAATAACTATTGATAAAAAAGACTGGAATCTACCAAAAAAGAAAAAAAAAAGATATGCTACAACCAAAAACATGAAGAAACCATGAACCAGTAGGAGGGGTGCACATGTGATGTAATCAAATCCCATACCAGCCAGATGGGTGACCTACAAAATGGAGAATAATTGTATCACAGAACTTCTCCTACAAGAGTGAGAGCTCTGAGCCCCACACCAGACATCCCAGCCTAGGGGTCTGTCCTCTGGAGGAGGAGCCCCCAGAGCATTTGGCATTGAAGACCAGCAGGGCTTGATTGCAGGAGCTCCATAAGACTAGGGGAAATAGAGACTCCACTTTTAGAGGACACACACAAGTTCTTGTGCACACCAGGACCCAGGGAAAAAGCAGTGACTCCATAGGAGCATGGGCAGACCTACCTGCTGGTCTTTCAGGGTCTCCTGGGGAGGTGGGGGCAGCTGTGGCCCACCCTGGGGACACAGACACTGGTGGTGGAAATACTCAGAAATATTCAACTGCATGAACTCTCCTTGAGTCAGACATCTTGCTTGGGTCTTAGCACAAAGACCTGGCCCCATTCAAGAGCTGTAGGCCCCAATGCTGGGTTGCCTCAGGCCAAACAATCAACAGGGTATGAACACAGTCTCATCCCTCAGCAGACAGGCTGCCTAAAGACTTCCTGAGCCCACAGCTATCTCTAGATATGCCCCTTAACACAGCCCTGCCAATCAGAGGGCCACGACCCAGATCCACTCACCAGTGGGCAGACAATGACCCCTCCCTCCAGGAAGCCTCTAGATCAGCCTAATACACCAGGGGGCAGACACCAGAAGCAAGGAAACTATGGTCCTGCAGCCTGCAGAACTAACACAAACACAGGTCAGAACCTACCCAGGGACCAGCTGGCCCCTGGCCCTTGGGTGACAATAGGGGAATGTACTTCTGGTACACATAGGACATCCCCTACAGGAGGTCACTTCTCCAAGGTTGAGAAATGTAACATAGCTACTACATACATAAAAGCACAATAGAAATTTAAACAAAGTGAGATGGCAAAGGAATATGTTCCAGATGAGGGAACAAGATAAAACCCCAGAAGAACAACTAAGTGAAGTGGAGATAGCCAATCTACCTGAGAAAGAGTTCAGAGTAATGATAGTAAAGATGATCCAAGAACTTGGGAAAAGAATGGATGCCCAGAACAAGAAGTTACAAGAAGTTTTTAACAATGAGTTAGAAAATATAAAGAATAACAAGCAGAGTTGAAGAATACAATAACTGAAATGAAAAAATATACTAGAAGCAATCAATAGAATAACTGAGGCAAAAGAATGGATCAGTGAGCTGGAAGACAGAATGGAAATGGAAATTCCATTGAATTTCTGAATGGAAATCAGAACCACAGAACAGAATAAAGAAAAAAAGGATGAAAACATATGAGGACAGTTTAAGTGATCTCTGGGACAATGTCAAACATTCACATTATAAGGGTCCCAGAAGGAGAAGAGGGAGAGAAAGGACCTCAGAAAATATTTGAAGAGATAATAGCTGAAAAGTTCCCTAACATGGGACAGGAAACAGTATCTCAAGTCCAAGAAGCACAGAGAGTTCCATACAGGATAAACCCAAGGAGGAACACACCAAGACACATAGTAATCAAATTGACAAAAATTAAAGACAAAGAAAAAACATTAAAAGCAACAAGGGAAAGCAACAAATAACATACAAGAAGAGAATCCCCATAAAATTATCAGCTGATTTTTCAGCAGAAACTCTGCAGGCCAGAAAGGAGTGGCATGATACATTTAAAGTGATGAAAGGGAAAAGCCTACAACCAAGAACACTCTACCCAGCAAGGCTATCATTTGGATTCAATGGAGAATGACTTACAAAGAAGTTTTACAGAGAAGCAAAAGCTAAAAGAATTCAGTACCACCAAACCAGCTTTACAACAAATGCTAAAGGAACTTCTCTAGGTAGAAAAAAAAATGCCACAACTAGAAACAAGAAAGTTATGAAATGGGAAACCTCACCAGTAAAGGCAAACATACAGTAAGGTAAGAAACCATCCACAAACAAATATGATATCAAAACCAGTAATTGTGACAGTAGGAGAGTACATGTGCAGGATATTTGAAATGCTTTTGAAATTAAGAGATTAGCAACTTAAAACAATCTTATATGTATATGGACTGCTATATCAAAACCTTATGGTAACTGCAAGCCAAAAATCTAAAATAGATATACACACAAAAGAGAAAAAGGAATCCAAATACAACACTAAAAATAGTCATCAACTCACAAGAGAAGAGAACAAAAGAGAAAAGGAAGAAAAAATATCCTACAAAAACCAATCCAAAACAATTAGCAAAATGACAATAAGAACATACATATTGATAGTTACCCTAAATGTAAAAGGATTAAATACTTTAACCAAATGACATACACTGGCTGAATGGATACAAAACAAGACCCATATATATGTTGTGTACAAGACACCCACTTCAGATCCAGAGACATGCAGACTGAAAGTGAGAGGATGGAAAAAGTTAGTTCATGAAAATGGAAGACAGAGGAAAGCTGGCTTAGCAATACTCATATTAAAAAAAAATAAACTTTAAAATAAAGACTGTTAGAAAAGACAAAGAAGGACACTACATAATGATCAACGTATCAATCCAAGAAGATATAATGATTGTAAATATATATGCACCTAACAAAGGAGCACATCAGAATATATAGGGCAAACATTAACAGACATAAAAGGAAAAATTGACAGTAAGACAATAATAGTGGTGTACTTTAACACTTACTTACATCAATGGACCAATTATCTAGACAGAAAATCAATAATGAAACTCAGACCTTAAATAACACATTAAACCAGATGGATTTAATTGGTATTTGTAGAGTGTACCATCTGAAAGCAGCAGAATACACATTCTTTTCAAGTGCACATGGAACATTCTCCAGGATAGATGATGTGATGTATCACAAAGCAAGCCTCAATAAATTTTTCAAAATTGAAATTATATCAAGTAACTTTTCCAACCACAATGCTATGAGATTAGAAATCAACTGCAAGAAAAAAACTGCAAAAAACACAAACACATGGATGCTAAACCATATGCTACTAAACAACAAATGGATCACTAAGGAAATCAAAGAGGATATCAAAAAATACTTAGAGACAAATAAAAATAAAAACACAATGATCCAAATCCTATGGGACACAGCAAGAGCGTTTCTAAGAGGGAAGTTTATAGGAATACAGTTGTACCTCAGGAAACAAAAATCTCAAGGAAACAACTTAACCTTACACCTAAACCAGCTAGGAAAAGAAGAACAAACAGAACCCGAAGTTAGTAGAAGGAAAGAAATCATAAAGAGCAGAGCAGACATAAATGAAATAGAGATGAAGAAAACAATAGACAAGATCAATAAAGCTAAAAGATAGTTCTTTGAGAAGATAAACAAAATTACTAAACCTTTAGCCAGACTCATCAAGAAAAAGAGAGAGAGGGCTGAAATCAATAAAATTAGAAATGAAAAATGAGAAGTTACAACTGACTCCAGAAAATTACAAAGGATTATGAGAGACTACTACAAGCAACTATATGCCAATAAAATCAACAACCTAGAAGAAATGGACAAATTCTTAGAAAGATACAAACTCCCAAGACTGAACCAGGAAGAAATAGAAAATATGAACAGATAATCACAAGTACTGAAATGGAAACTGATTTAAAAACTCCCAACAAACAAAAGTCCAGGACCAGATGGCTTCACAGGCAAATTCTATCAAACATTTAGAGAAGAGTTTACACCTACACTTCTGAAACTATTCAAAAAATTATAGAGGAAGGAACACTCCCAATCTCATTCTTTGAGGCCACCATCACCCTGATACCAAAACCAAAGATACCACAAATAAAGGAAATTATAGGCCAATATTGCTGATGAACATAGATGCAAAAATCATGAACAAAATACTAGCAAACCAAATCCAATAATACATTATACCAATTATACACTATGATCAAGTGGGATTCCAGGGATGCAAGAATTTTTCAATATCTTCAAATCAATCAGTGTGATAAACCACATTAACAAATTGAAGACTAAAAACCATATGATCATCTCAATAGATGCAGAAAAATCTTTTGACAAAATTTAACACCTATTTATGATAAAACTCTCCAGAAAGTGGTCATAGAGGGAACTTACCTCAACATAATAAACGTCAAATATGACCAACCCACAGATAACATCATACTCAATGTTGACAAGCTGAAAGCATTTCCTCTAAGATCAGGAACAAGTCAAGGATGTCCATTCTAGCTACTTTTATTCCACATAGTTTTGGACTTCAATAAAACACACAAAAAAGATGTTTCTGAAACACAAAGGTTGGGGGTGGGGAAAGATTTCTTTAACCATCTCTGTTTTTCAGGATCACAACATTCACTAAGGTATATTCAACATTGTCATCTTAATGTATTGTGTGTTCTCAGTTGTAGATTTATCATTAACTTCATCTGTATGAAATGTCAGAGACCAATCCTTGTGGGTAAGAGATGATTCTGCTTGAGATCATCAGAACCAAACAAATATGTTCCAGATGTTGAGAAATGAACTAGTTGTTAAAACTTACTCATGCACAACTTCCATTTCAAGTTGTATTGTTGTCATCTGATGGATTTAGGGGTTTATGCACTAACACCAAATTACCTTCACTCTGCAGGGCTTGGGGCCACAGCACCTAAAATGCAAAGTGCTATAAGCTATTACCCTTATTTCCTGCCCAGTGACTTTTTGAACTTTGGAGATCCAAATGACTATGTGTGAGGTGATGGAGTGGAATAAGGAAACAATGTTCTCACTATCTCAAAAAGCAGTACTTCCCCTGGATTATTGATTTTTTTTTTTTTACCGACCCTGGGTTTTTCGACCTGGGAACAGTTAGTGAGGATAGGCTCAGGTGACTTTTACTTCTCTCTCTCAGTTGTGGTTTCAATGAAGTGACACAAAGTAAGAACATTGGTTTTTTTCCAATTCCTGCCAGATTCTGTCAATGGATGGATTCTGTTTCCCTGTCCTTAGCTGGACTTGGAGATATTGTGGGGTTTTTTCAGTGTCTCCTTAGGAATTTTCATGAAATAGCAGGACAGACTGTATTGGAGGGGCTGCTTGTCAAATGTTATTCTTAACCAAAAATCATAAACTAAAATCTTCTTTAAAAAGACAATTTCTGCTTAAATCAATGAACAAGAAAGCAATTTAGGTGCTCAAAAAGAATTTTGATATAGCTCAAAAGAATCTGTAATTAAATATGACAGATCAGCCTTAGAATTAAGCAATTAGCCTATGTCCTTTAGTTTTAAATGAAATAAAGTTTGGGCTAATGTAACTTAATGTCTAATAAATAACTGCAGCAAGTGAATTAATACATGTGAAAACTCCATCATCTGAAACCTTAAACAAAGGGAACTGACCAAGGTAGCCTTAACATTCTTCTCAGAATGACAGAATTTTAGACAAGTTTCTTCCTGACTATAGGCCCCTAACTTTTCTTAGAACATTTACTTTAGAAAACTTTTAATTGTAAATTTACTCCCCAGACTCTGAGATTTAAGTCTTCTCTTAGCCTGTAGCCAGTTTTGCGAGCAAGGAATGTCTTTCCCATGGAACTGGGAGTCATCCCTTTGAAATGTAATCACTGAGAAAATAGTGCCCCTATCTCTCCTAGTCTCTGGGGGAAGGTAGAAGCCTAACTTCTTCAAATGCCAACTAGCAAACACTGATGATCTAATCACATTGTTGGCCTCCTCCCTAATGTCCTCCAGTGATGTTCTACTAGCTCAACTCAGCACTAAAACTCTACTACCTATCATTTGAACAGAGTTGAATTTAATCTCTCTCTTTCCTATTTCAGTAGTCTTGAATAAATTATTCCTTGCCTGCTTAACTTTGATAAAATTTTTCTTTGACAAAAATAATAGTTTTTACATTTGGCTTTTTTATAAAAATTATGCAGATTATATTTTTAGATAAATGTGTGCTTATTTGTTTCTCAGTTTGTAATTGAGTAATTACTGAAACTCATCATTTCAGTTAATGTTCCAAAATACTGTGTAGTTTAAGAAATGTTTCTTTCAAGATAAAAACAATGAAATCTGGTGAAAGGAGGGTCCATGCACTACAAGGAAAAACTAATGAGATAACATTTGAAAGAAAGACATTTCATTTTATGAATGTGAAATTTTCCCATTTTCTTTTTTCTTCTCTTCCTTCCTTCTTTCTTTCCGCCCTATCTTTCTTCCTTCCTTCCTTGTTCCCTTTTTATAGGTCTCTCTTTTCATGCAATTACTGTAATTGAAAGGACACAATCTGCTTTCCAATCTGTTTCAGTTATCATTTATAAAAGTAAAAAAATTCAGTGAACTTTGGGAAATTTCAGATAATTCATAGCATTTACCCTAAACACAATTTCTGTTAAATTTATAAAATGTCTTGATCACATTTAAGGAAAAAAAATGTGTGCCATAACCTGCACTTCTTGCTTTATACTTTATTCAAAGAAGATGAGGGGTGATCTTTAACATTTGGGAACCAGGAGGTCTGCCAGACTATACAGTAATTCATTTTGAGCTAATTCTAATTCATCCTGCAACTCTCTTTTTATTTTTATTTATTGTTTTCCTCCTTTCTTGCTGTTATATTAGTTTTTGCCCAGGTCAATTCTAACTCATATAGTGCAGAATGTTGCTGTAATTGTTAATGGCTGCCTCATCCAAAGACAAGTAGTAGTGATTATAAAACTCAAAAGTACATAAGAATCACAGTACGTACTTGTTAGAAGAGCAAATATTTGGACCCTTTCCTAGCAACTGATTTCAGTGCTCTCTGATGGGGGTTGGAATTTGCATTTTGAATAAGCATTTGATTTAGGTAGGAGGTAGGAGGATCAAATTTTGAGAAACATCAAGATGGAGTAAAACATTTGAATCTGACAAAATTAGGACAATGAAAACATTAATCGTGAGAGACTATGAGAATTGGATTGAGGATATGTGTATGTTTATTAAATAAGAAGAATAAATGAAAAAGAAGCATATACCAGGCCCTGGTCCTGGTTCTGTAGACTACCCATGAGACTTAATTTTCAAACTCTGCTGACTATGTCTATCTTGTATCAGAGGGGAGCTGTACTTCAACCACCCTATTCTTTTAAAATAAAATATATTATAGTTGAGGTAATTAAAATAAGTTAAATTACCTATAAATATAATTATCCCCCTTTCCTCTTTGTTAACATACATTTACACTCTCATCTGGTCATATGTTGCTGATATTCCAGGATTTTTATTCTGTTTGACCCTAGGAAAACTGTTAAACATATTTCTTTCACCACATTCTTCCTCATTCCCCTTTCTAGAATGCTAGTAGTTCTTTCTATAATGCTTCAAATAAAGCAACATATTCAATGTATTTCTTTTATTTCTCTTAGATGAGAGAGAAATTAGGAGAGCTAAGTGATAAATGAGTTGATAATTTAGTGTTTGCTTTATGCCCAATATAACTTGTAATGGCTGCCTTCTGGGGACAAGTTTAAAGGAGATATTCATATTTTAAAATGATAGTAATAATGATTAATACTATGTGCCAGATATTATTTATTTTCTCCTAACATTTCCTTGTTTCTGTACTATTATGAAAAGTAAGCATAAGTATACACCTAGTTTCATAAACACAGTTTTCATCAATAGAAAACTAAAAGGAAGTACCTAGAAGGGACAAAGAATATTTTTAGGATTTTACCTGAACTTTGGCTGGCTGTATTCTCTCTTTTAGGTCATGTGGCCAAAGTCCACCTAAGTGGATGTTGGATTGGGTCCCTATTTTCTCCTATCCCACCCCACAGAATGTCCCCCCCCACTCCTAATTCCCCCAGCTCTATCGCAAAACCACTTCCTGTCTACCTTTAGTTGGCAGTTTGAGTAGGATCTACTTGCCCAATCAAGAACAATTTCTACATATGGAGATATGAGAGATAGCAACACAGTATAATATATCATAAAATATGTACATTTCTTAGAGATTCTCTGTCCCAACACACCTAAAGAAACAGTCATCTATTTAGCACACTTTGGCATTGAGTGAGTGAGGTGAAGTGGAGTTATACAGGTAGACAATCCGACTTCTAAAGATTTGTGAGTGGGAATAATTTACCAATTCATATACCTTCTCATTATCTTTTAATTAGAACTTTGCAACACAAATTTCTAACTTTGCTTATCTTACATTCTTAATGCAGGCGATCTCCCAACATTTCTCCTTTATTATGTGTTTACTGGTTAGAGTTTATTGTTCTCAGACTTAATGTTGTGCGATTTGAATGCCTTCTAGATACTAAAATTGCCATATCCAGGAAAGTACAATTTTATACATGCTTGATCTCATTCAATTTATTTTACAAAGCTTACCTACTGCCTCACAATTCTCACTGACATTGCAGAATAATTATCATAAAGTAATTAAATTAACTTTTACTTTTCATGTTCTCAGCAAGGTCCTACTTAATTTCCATGCTAAGATCAGTATTTAAACACCAAATTATTAATACATGATATTCCTATCTAAGATCATTTTTCCCTAATTAACTAGATGAATGCATCTTGTTGATGACAGCTTTTGGAGCCTGCAATAACTATGTAGTTAGGTGCCCCTAGTTTTCCTTGTGTTCTTATACTTTAACACAAATAATTAAACAATATTTCATTTGAGAAATGCTTACCAAACACCTACAATGGACCTGAAGCTGAGTAGTACTGTCATATGAAAATGTGCTGACACTGAATTGTACTTCCCCATGAAAGTTGATTGTGCACCCCTTCACATGTCTGCATTACATATGACATTACATCAGCAGTTTGAAGTGGCCATGGTGGAGTATTTACAACATCATAATGGGTAAATGTTAGATAACTGGGGTTTTGACTTTTTTACCCCCAGATGAGCTGATTTACCAGCACACAACTGGTAAATATCAAGATATCATCTTTGTCCTCAAAGAGCTCAGTGACAGGTAGCTGGAAAAGATAAGTAAACCTCTGAATTTTCATACTGAAAAGATAATACTGGTGGTAATGTCAGGGTGATTAGAATAAGGATGAGGCTGAAAGTGCCTGTGGTGTTTAGTTGAATAGAGCTGGAGACCAAAAATGAAAATGTCAGTGGGGATGTAAAGGTGTGCATAGAGTTTTGTAGGAGATTGACTTTGAAATAGTATATCGGTCTTCCACTACATTCATGAAAGCTGAACTGCAACAAGAACTGCTCTGCTAGAGCAATAAGCTAAACAAAATATGTGATAAAATAGCTTTCAAACATTGGACAACAGGTATCACTTGAATTATTTTTCTGTTCTTAATTGGCATCCATACTTTTATTGCTTCCTTCATTTAAATTTGGATTCTATATTGTTAAATTAATTTTTGTAAAAGGCAGTTCTCACCATGTCATTCTCTTGATCAAAAATTATGTCATTGTAAAAGAATGCTGTAACAATAATAAAATTATAGAGTATTTTATTTTTGAAATTGTGTCACAGGAAGCTGTATCAAATTGATGTAATGAGAGATTAAATAACATGACCAAGGTCTCAGAAAATAGGGGTGCTGGAATTCAAATTCAGGAAATTTGTAGTAGTAATTTTTGTAACCATAAAATCCACTTACATTTCAAGAAGATGCTGCTTTATACCTTTTTGCCTATTGCAAATTCCCTGTGTATGGATCCCAATATATATTTCCTAAGTTATTCTTTACTATTTTTCTATAATAAAATTCAATTTTCTCATTTGTAAAATGTAGTACTCATCAAAGAGAATACTATAAGGATTTAGTGTGGTAATCACATGCTTAACTTATAGTAAATATTCTATAAATATTAGCTCTCTGCTCCTCCCCTTTTTCCTTTTTCCCTTTATTTTGCTCTTCTTTTACCTCTTCTATTATACCTATTAATATTATATTTTCATATCAAACTGGGTAACACTTTTAGCTCTTTTGTGTTCTTTACCTCAATCCGTGTAGTCCATTGTGTCATTTTTGTGAACATGTCTTATGTTCTCCTCTGTTTTATACATTTGTATACTTGTAACTTTTTGAAATTATACTTTATGTATTTTATATTAACTTGTGATTCCTTACAAAAGAGTACTTTGATTTGCATACTGTAGCACAATGCTGTTCATTAAATAGATTTACATTTTGTCTTCTGAGAAATGAGTGGAATTTTAACATGAATTTTGAGGATGCTTTGAAATTTTAAAGGTTAGATCTTTTGAATCAAAGTCCAGGGTTATTATTTTTTAACTTAATTAGAGTTGCAGATATAAACAAAAATAGAAGGTCAAATATACTTTCTGAAATAAGCAGGTATAAAGTGTATACAATCAAGGTGAAATCCCATAAGGGTAAAGAGAAGGTAATTAGGTTAAGAAGACAGAACATTTTGCATAAATACAAATAAGTCATGCTTAGCCTTGTGCAAAGACCTAAGAAAAAGCTGAAGGCATCATGGGTTACAAATTACATATGTCATTGCTATAGTTTCAAAAGAAAAAAAAACAATACCAGGCTAAGTAAATTACAATGAAATATGCAAACACTCTTTATTTGCTTTTCCAAGTAGGGAAATTGGGGTGATGATTAGCAACCTCCACTAAACTGAAAAATATTCAGGTCATTTATTGTTTGTTTGTTTACCCAATATTTAAAGAATTCTTTTGACATAAGAGTATATTCAATAATTAGTTGAAGTGTTTGGATCCACATGATCTAAAAAACCAAGTGTATTTTATTAAATGTTAAGTGCTGGTATAAAAATGAATAACTCAAGCTACATGTAGTGTAATATATAGATAACAACTGTGTGGTCTTGGTGTATAGTACATTTCTTTGTCTTTCTGGTTTCCATTTTCTTCCTCTTTAAACTTTCTTCCTCCCAGGCTGTTGTGTACTTCCCCCAAGTTCCCTTTCTCTGTTTAGTCAAGTGCACTGGTTATGGCATTGTATTACAGCTAATGTGCCAAATGCTTTAAAATCAAGGTCTATTTTTTGTAATTTTTATTTAACTTTAATATATTTCTACTGCTTGGTTTCTATTTTTACAGCATAAATGTACAGAAATAGTAGAAAAACAACTAATATTTATAGAGTGCTTTTGCGCTTAGAAAGCACTTTCACCAGTGTTCTTTCTTTGATATTTTAAAACTAACCCATTTCCTCCCTTTTTTAAAAAAATGCTGAAACATGGAGAGATTGGTTCAAGATGGTGGAGTAGAAGGACGTGCTCTCACTCCCTCTTGTGAGAGCACTGGAATCACAACTAACTGCTGAACAATCATTAACAGAAAGACACTGGAACTCACCAAGAAAGATACCCCACATCCAAAGACAAAGGAGAAGTCACAGTGAGATGGTAGAGGGGCACAATCACAATAAATTCAAATCCCATAACTGCTGGGTGGGTGACTCACAAACTGGAGAACACTTGTAACAGAAGTCCACCTACTAGAGTGAAGGTTCTGAGCCCAACATCAGACTTCCCAACCTGGAAGTCCGGTAAAGGGAGGAAGAATTCCTAGAGAATCAGACTTTGAAGGCTAGTGGGATTTGATTGCAGGACTTCAACAGGACTGGGGGAAACAGAGACTCCACTCTTGGAGGGCACAGAAAAAGTAGTATGTGCATCAGGAAATGGGGGAAAGAGCAGTGACTGCATAGGAGACTGAACCAGACCTACCTGCTAGCATTGGAGGATCTCCTGCAGAGTCAGGCAGTAGATGTGGCTCACTGTGAGGACAAGAACACTGACAGCAGAAGTTCTGAGAAGTATTCCTTAGAATGAGCCCTCCCAGAGTTCGCCATTAGCCCCACAAAAGAGCCTGCGTAGGCTCCAGGTTTGGGTTGCCCAAGACCAAACAAACAAAAGGGAAGAAACTCAGCCCAACTCATTAGCAGACAAGTGGATTAAAGTTTTACTGAGCTCTGCCTACGAGAGCAACACCCAGCTCTACCCATCACCAGTCCCTCCCATCAGGAGGCTCACACAAGCCACTTAGATAGCCTCAACACCAGAAGGCAGAGAGCAGAAGCAAGAACTACAATCCTGCAGCCTGTGGAAGGAAAACCACATTCACAGAAAGACAGACAAGATGAAAAGGCAGAGAGCTATATACCAGAAGAAAGAGCAAGATAAAACCTAAGAAAAACAACTAAATGAAGTGGAGATAGGCAACCTTTCAGAAAAAGAATTCAGAATAATGATAGTGAAGATGATCCAAGATCTCGAAAAAGAGTGGAGGCAAAGACTGAGAAGATGCAAGAAATGATTAAAAAACACATAGAAGAATTAAAGAACAAACAAACAGAGATGAACAATATGATAACTGAAATGAAAAATACACTAGAAGGAATCAATAGCAGAATAACTGAGGCAGAAGAACAAATAAATGACCTGGAAGACAGAATGGTGGAATTCACTGCTGCAGAACAGAATAAAGAAAAAAGAATGAAAAGAAATGAAGAAAGCATATGAGACCTATGGGACAACATTAAATACAACAACATTGGCATTATAGGGGTCCCAGAAGGAGAAGAGAGAGAGAAAGAGCCCGAGAAAATATTTGAAGAGATTATAGTTGTACACTTCCCTAACATGGGAAAGGAAATAGCCACCCAAGTCCAGGAAGCGCAGAGTCCCATACAGGATAAACCCGAGGATAAACATGCCAAGACACACAGTAATCAAATTGGCAAAAATTAAAGACAAAGAAAAATTATTGAAAGCACCAAGGGAAAAATGACAAATAGCATACAAGGGAACTCCCATAAGGTTAACAGCTGATGTCTCAGCAGAAACTCTACAAACCAAAAAGGAGTGGAATGACATATTTAAAGTGATGAAAGAGAAGAACCTACTGCCAAGATTACTCTAGCCAGCAAGGATCCCATTCAGATTTGATGGAGAAATCAAAACTCTACAGAGAAAGAAAAGCAAAAAGAATTCAGCACCTCCAAACCAGCTCTACAACAAATGCTAAAAGAACTTCTCTAGGCGGGAAACACAAGAGAAGAAAAGGACCTACAGTAACAAACCCAAAACAATTAAGAAAAAGGTCATAGGAACATACATATCAATAATTGCCTTAAATGTGAATGGATTAAATGCTGCAACCAAAAGACACAGGCTTGCTGATTGGATACAAAAGCAAGACCCATATATATGCTGTCTACAAGAGACCCACTTCAGGCCTAGGGACAAATACAGACTGAAAGCGACAGGATTGAAAAAGATATTACATGCAAATGGAAATCAAAGGAAAGCTGGAGTAGCAATACTCATATCAGATAAAACAGACTTTAAATAAAGAATGTTACAAAAGAAAAAGAAAGACACTACATAATGATCAAGAGATCCATCCAAGAAGAAGAAATAACAATTATAAATATATATACACCCAACATAGGAGCACCGCAATACATAAGGCAACTGCTAACAGCTACAAAAGAGGAAATTGATAGTAACGCAATAATAGTGGGGGACATTAACACCGCACTTACATCAATGGATAGATCATCCAAAATGAAAATAAATAAGGAAACAGAAGCTTTAAATGACAAAATAGACCAGATAGATTTAATTAATATTTATAAGACATTCCATCCAAAAACAGCAGATTATACTTTCTTCTCAAGTGCACATGGAACATTCTCTAGGATAGATCACATCTTGGGTCACAAATCAAGCCTCAGTAAATTTAATAAAATTGAAATCATATCAAGCATCTTTTCTCATCACAACGCTATGAGAGTAGAAATAAATTACAGGGGAAAAAAAACCATGAAAAACACAAATACATGGAGGCTAAATGATACATTACTAAATAACCAGGAGATCACTGAAGAAATCAAAGAGGAAATCAAAAATTACCTCGAGACAAATGACAATGAAAACACGATGATCCAAAACCTATGGGATACAGCAAAAGCAGTTCTAAGAGGGAAGTTTATACAAATACAATCCCACCTCAAGAAACAACAGATATTTCAAATAAACAATCTAACCGTACACTTAAAGGAACTAGAGGAAGAACAAACAAAACCCAAATTTAGTAGAAGAAAAGAAATCATAAAGATCAGAGCAGAAATAAATGAAATAGAAATTAAGAAAACAATAGCAAAGATCAATAAAACTAAAAACTGATTCTTTGAGAAGATAAACAAAATGGATAAACCTTTAGCCAGACTCATCAAGTAAAAGAGGGAGAGAGATCAAATCAAAAAACTTAGAAATGAAGGAGAATTTACAACAGGCACTGCAGAAATACAAAGCATCTTAAGAGACTACTACAAGCAACTCTATGCCAATAAAATGGACAACCTGGAAGAAATGGACAAATTCTTAGAAAGGTATAACCTCCTAAGACTGAACCAGAAAGAAATAGAAAATATGAACAGACAAACCACAAGTAATGAAGTTGAAACTGTGATTAAAAATGTTCCAACAAACAAAAGCCCAGGACCAGATGGCTTCACAGGTGAATTCTATCAAACATTTAGAGAAGACCTAACACCCATCCTTCTCAACTTCCAAAAACTGCAGAGAAAGGAACATTCCCAAACACATTGTATGATGTCACCATCACCCTGATACCAAAACCAGACAAAGATACTATTAAATAAGAAAATTACAGGCCAATATCACTGATGAATATAGATACAAACATCCTTAGCAAAATACTAGCAAACAGAATCCAACAGTACATTAAAAGGATCATACACCATGATCAAGTGAGATTTATCCCAGGGATGCAACGATTCTTCAATATACACAAATCAATCAATGTGATACACCATATTAACCAATTGAAGGAGAAAAACCATATGATCATCTCAATTGACACAGAAAAAGCTTTTGACAAAATTCAACACCCATTTATGATAAAAACTCTACAGAAAGTGGGCATAGAGGGAACCTACCTCAACATAATAAAGGCCATATATGACAAACCCACAGCAAACATCGTTCTCAATGGTGAAAAACTGAAAGCATTTCCTCTAAGATCAGGAGAAAGACAAGGATGTCCACTCTTGCCACTATTATTCAACATAGTTTTATAAGTTTTACCTATGACAGAGAAGAAAAAGAAATAAAAGTAATACAAATTGGAATAGAAGAAGTAAAACTGTCACTGTTTGCAGATAACATGATACTATACATAGAGAATCCTAAAGATGCCACCAGAAAACTACTAGAGCTAATCAATGAATTTGGTAAAGTTGTAGGATACAACATTAATGCACAGAAATCTCTTGCATTCTTAAAAACTAATGATGAAAAATCTGAAAGAGAAATTAAGGAAAGACTCCCATTTACCATTGAAACAAAAAGAATAAAATACCTAGGAATAGACCTACTAGGGAGACAAAAGACCTATATGCAGAAAATTATAAGATACTGATGAAAGTAATTATAGATGATTCAGACAGATGGAGAGTATACCATGTTGTTGGATTGGAGGAATCAACATCGTGAAAATGACTCTACTACCTAAAGCAATCTACAGATTCAATGCAATTTCTTTCAATTTACCATTGGCATTTTTTACAGAACTAGAACCAAAATATCTTAAAATTTGTATGGAGACACAAAGACCCTGAATAGCAAAAACAGTCTTGAGTGAAATAAATGGAGTGGGAGGAATCAGGCTCCCTGACTTCAGACTATATTACAAAGCTACAGTAATCAAGACAATATGGTACTGGCACAAAAACAGAAATACAGATCAAGGGAACAGGATAGAATGCCCAGAGATAAACCCACACACTTATGGTCAAATAATCTATGATATAGCAGGCAAGGCTATACAATGTAGAAAAGACAGTCTCTTCAATAAGTGGTGTTGGGAGAATTGGACAGCTGCATGTAAAAGAATGAAATTAGAACACTCCCTAACACCATACACAAAAATAAACTTAAAATGGATTAAAGACCTAATGTAAGACTAGACACTATAAAACTCTTACAGGAAAACACAGGAAGAACACTCTTTGACATAAATCACAGCAAGATCTTTTTTGATCCACCTCCTAGAGTAATGGAAATAAAACCAAAAATTATGAATGAAACTTAAAAGTTTTTGCACAGCAAAGGAAACTACAAACAAGATGAAAAGAGAACTCTCAGCATGGGAGAAAATATTTGCAAAGGAATCAATGGACAAAGGATTAATCTCCAAAATATATAAACAGCTCATGCAGCTCAATATTAAATAAACAAACAACCCAATCCAAAAATGGGCAGAAGACCTAAATAGATATTTCTCCAAAGAGGACATACAGGTGGCCAAGAGGCACATGAAAATCTGCTCAACATCACTAATTATTAGAGAAATATAAATCAAAACTACAATGAGGTATCACCTCACACCAGTTAGAATGAGCATCATCAGAAAATCTACAAACAACGAATGCTGGAGAGGGGGTGGAGAAAAGAGAACCCTCTTACACTGTTGGTGCAAATGTAAATTGATAGAGCCACTATGGAGAACAGTATGTAGGTTCCTTAAAAAACTAAAAAGGGAATTATTATATGACCCAGCAATGCCACTACTGGGCACATAACCAGAGAAAACCATAATTCAAAAAGACACATACACCTCAGTGTTCATTGCAGCACTATTTACAATAGCTAGGACATGGAAGCAACCTAAATGCCTATTGACAGATGAATGGATAAAGATGTGGTATACATATACAATGGAATATTACTAAGCCATATAAAGGAACGAAATTTGGTCATTTGTAGAGACATGGATGATCTACAAACTGTCATACAGAGTGAAGTAAGTCAGAAATAGAAAAACAAATATCGTATATGAACACATATATTTAGAACCTAGAAAAATGGTACAGATGAACTGATTTGTAGGGCAGAAATTGAGACACAGATGTAGAGAACAAATGTATGGACACCAAGGGGGGAAAGTGGCAGGGTACTGGTGGTAGTGGTGTGATGAACAGGGAGATTGGGGTTAACATATATACACTAATATGTGTAAAATGGATAACTAATAAGAACCTGCTGTATAAAAATTAAATTAAATTAAAAAGTAAAAATAGGGCTTCCCTTGTGGTGCAGTGGTTGAGAGTCCACCTCATGATGGAGGGGACACGGGCTCGTGTCCCGGTCCGGGAAGATCCCACATGCCACAGAGCAACTGCGCCCGTGAGCCATGGCCGCTGAGCCTGCACGTCCGGAGCCTGTGCTCCACACAACAACAACAACAACAACAACAACAAAAGTAAAAATAATAATGCTGAATCTCTAGGAGTTTTTGATTTGCTTAGGGAAATATAGCTAGTAAATGGCAAAGCAAGGATTCAAACTTCATCTTCTACAATCTGCAAAATCTCTGCAAAGTGACTTTCATCAGTGCAATACCAGGACTTTATATACTTCCTTGCTCTTGGTAGGAGAAATATTCATTCTAAACTTTAAATAAAATTCTTCCCTATTGCTCATTGTACATGATGGTGGTTTCTTTTATTCACTGATTAAAATGTCCAACTTTAGAAGCACAGAGTCCTCCAAGTTCCAGTCAGTTTATGATGGAGGATACATTGCTATGTCCAGGACAACAATGAATTTAGGTAGCAAGGTTGGCAATCTTGGCAATACAGTCTCATGCAACAGCTGGATTTTAGTTGGACTCATCAGGGAAAGGGTGCTTACCATGAACACCTACAGGTGTGATCCAGTAAATTCGATCAGTAACCATGACTTGTGTGGCAGAGCAAACTTCTAGTCCATTGGCAAAAGCTCAAAAGGCAGTAAACTTGTAATAAGATTCCTTAAGCAGAGTATTGGCCAGAGTTATGAAAACATCCTTGTGTTCTGCCCGTCAAGAGAAGATCACCTGTCCATTTTCAGTTCAGCACAGTTGGTGCTAAGGCTAAATAGTTCAGTAGACACCATAAGTTTTAGCCAATATTTCAGTCCAGGACACCATCAAAGTTGAGCTCACTCAAAATATTAGTGACCTAGATCCAGGAGTTCAGGGGAACCTTGTGAATCAAAGCCCCTTATCAAGCCAGTTTTACTTTCAGAGGCAGAGGGGACATAAACAGTCTCCCAAAATTTTAGCTGCCATTTTTTCATATAAAGTTGCAATGCTGCTGGCATGTAGCCTAGTGCATTCTTAGATATACAAATTGCATTTAATAAGGGAGGATTTTTGGCTCTTCCCACCTTGTTTGTTGAGTTTGAGCTGACCCACCTCAAAATGGGAATATCAAAGTGGAAAGTCACACACTTCTATGTTTCAGGTATTTCATTTCAATAAGCGCTCTAATGACAAGTCAATAGCTGCTTTACAAAAGGAGTTTAATTAGTCACCATGTCAGAGGAGACATGACTGCCAAACCTGAAGAGATACCATGGTGTAGAGGCTGCTTTTCATTGTCAGAGGTTCCAAAGCCAAAATCCTCAGCACTTGTAGCTCAAATGGAATATTAGGGTTGTGTGACTCCAAGTACGAGCATTGGTTTTTGGTACCAGTGACTTTTCCTAACTAGGGGAGCTCCTCTGGCACTTATGAACATTCAGCAGGTAAAACATCAATACAATTAATTATACATTCAGTAGTTTAGAAGCCACAACAACAGTACATTGAATTGTCTCAATGGATCCCACCAACAAGGTCACTTAGTTTTCCTTCCCCATTATAAACTCTGCCTAAAACTTATATGTTGAACTTGGGTACCACTTCCTCCCATGGAACCAGATATTATGGAGACTTGGGAGGACTCTACCCAACAGAATAATAAATTTTGTAATTCTCCCCTCCCCAAAATTCCCCAACATTCTTGGAGTATAGCTTTTGGTTTTTCTTGGAGAAAATAAGAACTACATCTCACTCTTAATAAGCTTTCTTATTAAAGTAGCTGAAGTTGACATCTGGGGAGAGCAGGAATCAGTGAAGATAAAGGGAGAGAATGCTACACACCAATAAGCAAGGTACATTTACTTTGGTTTCAAGAGGTGCTGAATTTCTGACCTCAAAAATTTATCTATGTTTGTCTCACAAGAATTTAAATATTGAAGGTCATTTCTAATTCTCCAGTGGGTCACCTTTGTCAGCATTGTAAACGATCTGGATCAGCAAAAGCCTCAATTTTAGTTAATGTCTAATCTATGTTTTCCCATAAGAGTTTTTGTTTGTTTGTTTTTTTCAGGGAATTCTTCCCTAGAGAATCAAAGCTCTCTTATAGCATCCAGAACCCGTTACAAAACAATACAAAACAAAATAAAACCCCTCAGATCTCCAACTATCATCTTCAAATGGATTTAAGATAGGCATAATAGACTGCAAGAAGGGCTAAGATATAAGACAGCCCAGTTATTTCCAGTGTTCCTCAAAGAGCATCGCATGCCCTTTCCCTGTTTCTGAAATGAAGTAGCCAAATTTTTGATTCACCTTGCTTCTGCCTATACCTCTTGTGAATTTTCCTCCTTCCATGCTATTTAGGTGCCCATTTTTATAACTGCTGTTTGAAAGTAAGTAGAACTACTTCTGTCCTTCCAGGATGAATCTTAGCACTAGGTATTACAATGGATGGACCTGAGGCTCCTCACCATATTGGCAAGAAACTCCTCCTTCCATCCACCCTCCCTCTCCCTGTCCCCAACTATGGGAGAATTAACAATTATAGCACACTGTTCAGATAGCTGTCTTTGAGCCTACTTTCAAGTTGTCAGAATGCAGCTGCTACCCAATTTTTTTTCTAATTAACAGGCAATAAAGTTGAGAACCATTTATTTCCTGGTTGACCATACAATTTGATCAACATGTTTATTACCAATTTCCATGGATTTCCCATAAATTCTATTAGGCTGCGTGGCTTTCATTCTTCCTCTTCCAGAAATTCTTGTCTCAGCATCCCATCTTCACTGCCAAAACATCTTTCTAGAACTGCAAAAGGTCTGATATTTTTACTTAATTTGCAAGGTAATAAGTTAGACTGCCACAAAACAGAGACAGTTTTGTGGATGCTGGGAGAAGACATGAGTCTCCTGTGTCAGAGACAAAGAACTTTATTTTTCATGACAGTAATAGTAGCAAGAGTATCCAAACTTTTGCATATATTACATGAATTCCAATTCTCCCAGGATGAAGAGGGCCAAATGACCCTTGCAAACATAGTGGGTTTCAGGAACTTGAATATTCTATAATAGGAAGTAAGCATGTTTGCCCTTTGCTTCCATAGGAATCATTGTCTCATTATGTTAAACAGCAAGCAAGGCTACTCTTTGCTTCAGAGACACTATATCTTCTTAGTCTGACCACTATGCAAAGATCTTTGAAAAGAGAGCCCAGAACAAAGGGCAGTTAGTGACTAACTCATGAGTCATGTAGACACATGAGAGCCACTGAAAATCATCTCCTAACAATAAAAATAATGTGAAATTATCACTAAACATAAATCACAATTTTGATAAAAATTGCATTGACTCTTTTAGGGAGGGAATTGGAATTAAGAATATCTTTCCTAATGAACAAATACTTCCCATATAAATTTGGTGCTGTTATCTATAGAATTACACACAGTCCATGATTTAAGATGGCTCAACCTACAATTTTTCAACTTTATGATGGTGAGAAAGCCATAAGCATTCAGTAGAAACAATATTTTGAATTTTGATCTCTTACTGGTCTAGCAATATGCAGTACGGTACTTTTTTGTGATGCTGGTGGTGGCAGCATGCCACAGCTCTAGTCAATCAAGTGATAACAGGGTAAACAACTGGTACAATTGTTTTTCAATTTCAGTACTAATTCAGTAAATTACATGAGACAGTCAACACTATTATAAAATAGGCTTTGCATTAGGTGATTTTGCCCAACAGTAAGCTAATGTACATGTTCTGAGAACATTTAAGGTAAGGTAGGCTAAGTTATTATGTTTGGTAAATTAGGTGTATTAAATGCATTTTGATGATGATCTTTCAACTTATGATGGGTTTATCTGGAAGTAATCCCATCATAAATCGAGGAAGATCTATAAAGTGAATGGATGACTATCTCTCGTAATTTATGCATTAGTATTATACAATCAACCCTCAATATGTATATATTTTATTGAAATTCAAATATCTATTTCCTTTCCCCAGATTAGCTAGAATTAACATTGTTGCACAGCAACTATGTGTTCTCAGAAATAGTGCTAAGATGTTTGTTGAACAAGAAAGGATGGAAACAATTCATGGGGGATTGTATGTGAGCTGGACAGGGTCAAGAGAAGCTGGCGAGCTCCTGCTTGATATATCTTGCTGATACTGAAAGAAGGAGGCATTGTTGATATTCAGAGGGCCTTAAATTCTAGTCTGAAAAAGATTAATGCATGTTTACTATGTAATAACATGCTTTAGATAAGAAAGCTAACAAGTGTTGTATTTGGTAACATCTGTTTATATTTAATTGAGTAGTGACTTAATGGCATCCGTATGTAGAGCTGTTTCACAAAAACTACACATTGAAACACAATTTTGGAGGGAATGGAACAGTGCTTTTTTCCTCAAAGGTGGTACTTTATAGTAATTTACCTCTTGTTAGCTATAAACTACAATTTTTTACACAATTTGGATAGTAAATTCTGATTTATTATAGTGATTGAATTAGTAACACAAACATTTCATAAACTTCTAATTATTTTTACAATTGTATTCTTAGCATATAAGCATATAATGAAAGAAGTCTTTTAATATGTTAATGTATCTATATGTTAATATAACATAAAAAGGAATAATGGTGTCTGAATAACAAAGCTCACAATGTGGTTACATTTAACAAACTCTAAAATAGTAATAAAAAAAAGAGTTGGGATTTTTAAATCTAAGTTCAGAGCAAGAGAAATACTAGGATAGATAGAAATAGTCATACTATTTAGAGGTGATTTTAGTTTAAGCCATATATTAATAGAGACCAAGTTTGTTACTCAAATTACATTTTGCTTCTATCTCCTCTAACCTGAAGAACTATTTCAATCTAAAAAGCAAGAGGGAAGAAAGTCCATGATGGTTGAATAATTAGCAAGAGTAATCTCTTTACATATATTCATGTATTCTGTATCCCCAAATCTTTGAATCTATAGTTTCCAAATGTAATATGCAAATGATTTACTGAAAAAAGTAATGAAGTAAGAGTTAAGAGAGCAGCTGGTTTAACCTTGAGCAATTCATTTAAACTATCTGGTATTAATTTTCTAGGCTGTGAAATGAGCTTTTTGGATTAAGAAATGTGTGGGCAAATTAGATTGATGTTATATCTACCTTCTAACCAACCAGTTGTACTTCCTGTCTATAAATAACATTGCAATTATTAGGAGTTATAATAAGTCATGATCAAAGGCATTACCTAAGACATCTTGTTCATCACCAAAAACATCTTGGCTTTTAGACTGGAGAAACATTGGAAGATAGCACACCACCTTCCAATGTGAGTGCCCTTGAGACATGGACCACATGGTATGGTGACAGTTACTGTCCAATTGATCATTGCAACTTTCCAAGTAAGGAAAGGGGGAACAGACTTTGATCGACTGTTTAGTTCTTCCTAAGGACTGTACTAATACAAATCCTTAATGAGCTAAGCTTTTATTGGCCCACTTCTGCAAACAGAGATCTTGAAATATATTAGCAAGTAAATGGAGGAGCCAGATGTCTTTGCCATTTATTTTATATCAAATCTATTTTCTATGCAGTAAGTCACACCACTACTAAATAAAAAATTAAATGAAATAACATTGCTCTTTCTGGATGACTCATCTTTTGAATAGGCTTCATAATGACTCGAGGATAAAGATCATGGTTTATTCATTATGATCCTCTGAGCCTAGTTAAAAATCTGTACACACTAAGTGTTCATTAAATATTGTGTATACATTTTATTGAAGTTCAAATACTTGTTTCCATTCCCCAGATTAGTTAGTACTATCATAGTTGCAGAGTAACTCTGTATTCTCAGAAACAGTGCTAAGATGTTTGTTGAACAAGAAAGAATTGAAACAATTCATGGGGGAGTGCATGTGAGCTGGACAGTGTCAAGAGAAACTTGGTATATCTTGTTGACACTAAAAGAAGGATGCATTTGCTGATGATCAGAAAGTTTATGAAACATAATGGTATTTTTCTCATCAATGTATAAGATTTTTATTTAATGAAAACTTGTACCTCTCATCAGTTTTCTACTTGATGTAACAGTGCAGAACATTGAGATACTAGACATTTTAACTGGTAATAAGTGTGAGAATAGTTTTAAAACATGGAAAACCTAGATGAATTTCTGAGGACCCACACAACTATGTTTCATGGATTATTTAGGGATTAATAGTTTAAAGGATTCTCATTCAAAATAAATTTAATAAGTTTAATTAAAAATAAATCTATTATCAACAAATGCTTTATTAGAAGCATATAAAAATAAAGAATATCATAATAGTATGGATGAAAGACTTGAAAAGTGGAAAATAAAATGGAAAGCAACAAATACTTTAGAATGATTAAAAGAAAAGTATTATATATAGAAAAAAGGAGATCCATCATGCAGATATTTCTGAATAGAGAACAAAATAAATGAACAAAAATACTAAAAGATATGACAGAAGGAAATTTATTAGAATAGTGATAGCACTGAATTTTACCAAATTAAGCAGATATAACACATTCTTGGGAAATTGATTAAAAAAAAAAAGCAAAACAGTCAACAGGCTTCCAAGATCCAAACCAAGTGAAATAAAATACATACTTACATGACTAGCCCTAGAAATCTCCAATGAGTTTCATTATTTGATAGAAATAGTGATCTCTTATTTTTATACCAGCTCAACTTACTATTTAAGTTCAAAAGTAGCGGGTAGATATTTTTTAACCAATAGAAATGAGGGAATATAGGAGCCATGAGTCCATTTTGAAACAACTGCTCTATGGTAAACTTCAGAGCATAAAACAAATATCGCATTTCTTACATGCATTGGATTGGTTTATATAAGTATCATTCATTCATTCTTTCAATAAAGATTTAACATTCTTCCTTTCTGAAGCAGCCGTTATGCTAGGTCCTGGTGATTCAGCAGCAAACAATTTAGCGGAGGTCCCTGATCCCATAGAGCTTACATTTTTTGGCTGGAAATTGGAGGAGGGGGGCGGAGATAAAACAATAATTTATCATGGTGACTGGCAGGTTGAAAGATCTTTCAGATAACTATTTAGAAAAGGATTCTCTGAGTAGGTGACCAGTATGCTGAAGATACTAATTGCAGCATTTGTACATGTACAAATGGTCAATAATTCATCAATATTTTGTATATTCTATATTCAGTTGCTCCCAAACTCTTCTAGGGATAAACTGGCCATAATTCTACAATTTCATGGATTGTAGTCGTTTCTCACTATTTAAAGGTAACCTTACTTTTTTTTTGTTTTGCTTATAAATTGATAACTGATTTTGTTGTATTTCTTAAATGGAAATATTTCAATTGTGCATTCATTTTAATAGCTTTATTGAAATATAATTGATATACAAAGAAATGCACATATTTAATGTGTACAATTTGATGAGTTTGAACATATGCAAACAACTTAATAATATCACCATCAAGGTAACAGACATATCTAATTTGTCCCAAAGTTTCCTTGTATCTCTTTGTATATGACTCTTAAGTATTTATATATAAAACATTAATCTCTTTTCCATTAAGATAATAAGGATATTCTTTAATCTTTTCATTAGTTGGATTCTAAAACATAGTTAACTTGAGTTTGCTTTCCATGAATAAACACAATACAAGTCAAACACCTCCACTGTGTTATGTTTTAACTCATTTCTGCCAGAGTGACTCTCCCTCCTGGTCAAATAAATATGTTGGTTGGCAGGATAATTTTGCTAAGTGAAACAAATATGGTTCTTTTGTTGCAAAACATGGGGTTGAATCCTGACTCTACTCCTTTACTTGCTGTGTGACTTTAGGCAAACTACATATCTTTTCTCATACCAATGAAATTTGCATATTTGTGGCAAGACAACTGAACTAAAAATGTTTTTGCCATCACCTTTCTAATTTCTACCTTTAACATGCTAAAGGATTGGCCAAATAATAATATGGCTTTAATGTGGTACACTCATGCTCATGCTAGTTCCTAAGAATGAAAGACTGACCTACTCCATTATATCTTCGCAAAGACCAGAGCTGATTTAAGTCACTGGCTCTCCATTTCTGTTAAGAGTTCCACTTTTATTGACACTACTTAGGCTCTTTGTAACTCACTTTTAACTTTTCCCTATCATTTATCTTTTGTTCTTTTGACTTTTCCAGTCTCTCTTCCATATAATTCTCACTTTTTTTGTGCAATTGCTTGCTGATGTGAGTGTTGTTATTCACCTGGTAGGAAGCATAACGATTTCTGAAGCATTAAGCATAATCTTTTTTCTTATGTTATGCTCGGTTATCTTCAGTTGCTAGATGTTCACAGGTCACTTTTACAGAGCCATAAACATTTTGTTAGTTTCTCCTTCCTTCCCTTTTACTTTCTTACTGTTCCTCTCTCCCTTCCTCCCTTCCTCCCAATCTTCCTTCTTTCCCCCTTCTTGTTCTCCTATAATTCTGATTGTACTTCTTTCTTTAGCCTTAAGGAAGTCTAAAGTTAGACTTCTAAATAACTGAGATGAAACTATATTTCAAATATATCATGTATATAATTTATATGTATATAGAGTTCAGAAATAACTTTACTCAATTGTACATATTTATACACTAAGAACATTAACCATATAAAATATCTAGTCAAATTTGAATTTTAAATAAACAACAGATAATTCTTTCATGTATGTCCCAAATATTGCATGGGATATACTTATACTAAAAATTATTTGTTGTTTATCTGAAATTCACATTTAACTGTATTTTTATTTGCTAAATTTGGCAATCTTAACCTAAGTATTTCTTACAGGCCTGATAAATTAGTTTTTTAATCAAGCAGTGTTAAAAATCATTTTATAATTTTGAATGTTAAAGCTATGTCAGTTGTCCACCAGGGAGATGTAAACAACATTTACATCAGGAAAATTAGAATTGCCAAATATAACATGAGAAAATTCTTTATGACCTATATTATACCTGTCACAATAAAACTACCTATTTTCACTTTTATAATAATTGAATATATTGTTGTATTATTTATTATAACCTATCTCTAATTTATTTTATTGGAATTAGAAACAGAGACATTTATTTACAAATAGGTAAATAGCCACCTTATACTGAATCAATATACTGCCTTATTCTAAAACACTTAGAAATTTATTGATATCCTTGAGCAACAGATAATACAGAAGAAAAACTAAATAAGGAAGTTTGCAATGAGAAGCAAATGCTAAATCAGAAGGAACTTAAGTGGGGATGGGAAACATGATTTTTTTTTCTCTTTCTATAAAAGTATTTCTTATGGTAGAACAATTTCACATATATGTCAACATAACAGGCTATTTTTAAATAGAAGCCCTCTTTTAAATTATATAATCCATAAAGAAAATTGATCATCATGTGTTGCTGCACCTACGCAAAAAAAAAGAAAAAAAATCATTGACAGGCTTCAAAGCCTTCCTCCTCCTCTCAGACATGCACATTATGATGACCTCTAGTGGTAAAGACAAGCAAATGTGCCAGCATACGCAGACACACCCAGACACACAGGCATAGAATAGCTTTTAATCAAGAAGCCTCATGTAGGTATAAAAACTCACCTTACTATTACATCAATCCATGTGTTCTTCTGAATTCAATACAGGGTAATATAAAATATAATTTAATATACTTAGTATAGGCAGATTATGAAACTTACTAAACTAACAGAGAAAATAGATTAAAATACATTTGTATCTAGTACATAGTAACACAATTTTAATTTTTGACTTCTTAACAATACAGGTATTGATTATGACTTTGAGTTAACATCAATTTATACATTCACAGAAGCTGAGAAATTTAGAATACTTCAGAAATTATCTGACTCAAACTCTTCATTTGACAAGTAGAATATATTGAGCAGAGAATGATTGGCAGGCTTGCTTAAATTCCATCAGCTATTTATTGACAAAGCTAGAACTAAGAAACGTCTCTAATACTACCATCTCAATGCAGTTTCTAATATCCACCAGTGCCTCCTAATTAACAGTTCACAATATTTGCTATAAGAGGAAAAAAAGAGCAGAACCTTGTGGTTTTGTATAGGGACCTAATATTCATTAAAGAAAGTCTATACCTTTCCTGAAGGAAGGTATTAATCATATTCTCTACAGACTATATTCATACCCTAAGAGGCAGGAAATAAGGTCCTATATTCTGATTAAGGTTAAGATATAGCTATGTATATATATCAGTGACAAATAAAATTGAGGAAATTAGTAAAATTGAATTTAATAACCTTAAGCCATTATGTTATAATAAAATAGGATCAAGAAATATAATAATAATATGAAAATATAGATTTCATTTGAATAGAGAACATTTTACATTAAATTTTAGTATGACATTTTAGTAAGAGCTCAAAATATTTAAATAATTATGATGTAATAATGGACTTCTTAAAATTAAAAAATCTGGGGGATATTTTAGAGAAGATTCAAATCATAGATAAGAAAATGAATTACCTATGCTCTTCAAAGCCCCCAGAAACCTTGAAATTTAACATTTTATGGGAAATGTATTTATGGATTATTTTGTTTAAACAAATTGTAGGTTCATAAGCAGATTTCAAATACATTTTTCTGTTCTTGGTCAGTATCCCATATCATGAGTTTTCATATTTTTAATTTCACTTTTAAATGGAGGTACTTGAATGGCTTCTGATAAGGTGTTTATATATATATATATATATATTAATGATTCACAAATTATTTTAGCTATGAAAAACTACATAATTTTGGTTTGGAAATTTGATCAAAATGAAAAAGGTCATATGCACTTGGAAGCTTCACTGAATATTTTGCTTTGTAGTAAAACTCCCATTCCTGGTTGTTTTCAAGATGTAGTTGAATGACTACCTATTAAGAATAGCTAAATTAATTTTTTCTTTGGGTGAGAGCACCCCCTCCCTTTCCACTTAATGAAGTGTCTCTCTAAATTTTGGATTAACAGTTCAGTCCTCACTGTCCTATGAAGTTTACTCCCAATGCAATTTAAATGAAAATTAAAAATTAATAAAAATTTCATGTAAACAACATCCAATATTTAACTTCATTGTCTTATTTCCAAGGCTTAAGAATCATCTAAGATTCTCTAAATATATAAAATAAGTTATTTTTTTTTTACTAATTTTTATTAATTACTATTGGAGTATGGTTGCTTTAAAATATTGTGTTAGCCTCCACTGAACAGCAAAATGGATCAACCATGCACATAGAGATATCCCTTCATGTTTGGACTTCCCTCCCATTTAGGTTACCACAGTGCATTAGGTAGAGTTCCCGGTGCTATATAGTATGTTCCCATCAGTTGTCTATTTTATACATAGTATCAATAATGTATATGTGTCAATCCCTGTTTCCCAACTCCTCCCACCCCACCCCTTTCCCCCTTGGTCTCCATACATTTGTTCTCAACGTCTATGTCTCTGTTTCTGCTTTGCAAATAAGATCATCTATCTATACCATTCTTCTAGATTCCTTATATATATATGTTATTATACAATATTTGCTTTTCTCTTTATGACTTCACTCTGTATGACACTCTCTAGGTCCATCCACGTCTCTACAAATGACCCAGTTTCATTCCTTTTTAATGCTAAGTAATATTCCATTTTATATAAGTACCATATCTTCTTTATCAATTCATCTCTCAATGGACATTAGGGTGTTTCCATGTCCTGGCTATTGTAAATAGTGTTGCCATGAACTTTGGGGTGCATGTGTTTTTTTGAATTATGGTTTTCTCTGAGTATATGCCCAGTAGTGGGATTGCTGGGTCATATGGTAGTTCTATTTTTAGTTTTTAGGGAACCTCTATATTGTTTTCCATAGTGGCTATATCAATTTACATTCCCGCCAACAGAGCAAGAGGGTTCCCTTTTCTCCACACCCTCTCTAACATTTATTGTTTGTGGATATTTTGATGATGGCCATTCTGATCAGTGTGAGGTAATACCTCATAGTAGTTTTGATTTGCATTTCTCTAATAACTAATGATGTTGAGCATCTTTTCATATGTTTGTTGGCCATCTGTATGTCTTCTTTGGAGAAATGTCTATTTAGGTCTTGCACCCGTTTTTGGATTGGGTTATTTGTTTTTTTTGATATTGAACTGCATGAACTGCTTGTATATTTTGAAGATTAATCCTTTGTCAGTTGCTTCATTTGCAAATATTTTCTCCCATTCTGTGCATTGTATTTTCTTCTTGCTTTTGGTTTCCTTTGCTGTGCAAAAGCTTTTAAGTTCCATTAGTTCCCATTTGTTTATTTTTGTTTTAATTTTCATTACTCTAGGAGGTGGGTCAAAAAAGATGTTGCTGTGATTTATGTCAAAGAGCGCTCTGCCTATGTTTTCCTCTAAGACTTTTATAATGTCTGGCCTTACATTTATGTCTTTAATCCATTTTGAGTTTATTTTTGTGTATGGTGTTAGGGAGTGTTTTAATTTCATTTTTTAACATGGAGCTGTCCAGTTTTCCCAGCACCATTTATTGAAGAGGCTGTCTTTTCTCAAATGTATATTTTTACCTCCTTTGCCATATATTAGGTGACCTTAGTGTATGGGTTTATCTCTGGGCTTTCCATCCTGTTCCACTAGCCTATATTTCTGTTTTTGCACCAGTGCCATACTGTCTTGATTACTGTAGCTTTGTAGTATAGTCTGAAGTCAGGGAACCTGATTCCTCTAGCTCCGCTTTTCATTTCAAGATTGCTTTGGCTATTCAGGGTCTTTTGTGTTTCCATACAAATTGTAAAATTTTTTGATCTAGTAATGTGAAAAATGCCATTGATAATTTGATATGGATTGCATTGAAACTGTATATTGCTTTGGGTAGCATAGTCATTTTCACAATATTGATTCTTCCAATCCAGGAACATTGTCTATCTCTCCATCTGTTTATGTCATCTTTGATTTCTTTCATAAGTGTTTTACAGTTTTCTGAGTACAGGTCTTTTACCTCCTTCAGTAGGTTTATTCCTAGATATTTTATTCTTTCTGTTGCAGTGGTAAATGGGATTGTTTCCTTAATTTCTCTTTCTGCCCTTTTGTTATTAGTGTATAGGAATGCAAGAGATTTCTGTGCATTAATTTTCTATACTGCAGCTTTAACAAATTCATTGATGAGCTCTAGTAGTTTTCTGGTAACATCTTTAGGATTTTCTAGGTATAATATCATGTCACCTGCAAGCAGTGACAGTTTTCTTCTTTTCCGATTTGGGTTCCTTTTATTTCTTTTTCTTCTCTGATTGTCATGGCTAGGACCTCCAAAACTATGTTAAATAATAGTGATGAGAGTGGGCATCCTTGTCTTTTTCCTGATCTTACAGGAAATGTTTTCACTTTTTCACCATTGAGAATAATGTTTGCTGTGGGTTTGTCATATATAGCCTTTATTATGTTGAGGTAGTTTCCCTCTATGGCCACTTTCTGGAGAGTTTTTATCATAAATAGGTGTTGAATTTGGTTGAAAACTTTTTCTGCTTCTACTGAGATGATCATATGGTTTTTATTCTTTAATTAATTAATGTCGTGTACCACATTGATTGATTTCTGTATATTAAAGAATCCTTGCATCTCTGGAATAAATCCCACTTGAACATGGTGTATGATCTTTTCAATGTGTTGCTGGATTCTGTTTGCTAGTATTCTGAGGATTTTTGCATCTAAGTTCATCAGTGATATTGTCCTGTAATTTTCTTTTTTCGTGATATCTTTGGTTTTGGTATCAGGACGATGGTAGCCTCGTAGAATGAGTTTGGGAGTGTTCCAAGCTCTGCAATTTTTTGGAATAGTTTCAGAAGGATAGGTGTTAACTTTTCCCTAAATGTTTGATAGAATTCACCTGTGAAGCCATCTGGTCCTGGACTTTTGCTTGTTGGAAGATTTCTAATCAGAGTTTCAATTTCAGTACTTGTGATTGGTCTGCTTATATTTTCTATTTCTTCTTGGTTCAGTCTTGGAAGGTTGTACTTTTGTAAGAATTTGTCCATTTCATCCAGGTTGTCCATTTTATTGGCATATAGTTTCTTGTAGTACTCTCATATGATCGTTTGTATTTCTATGGTGCCAGTTGTAACTTCTCCTTTTTCGTTTCTAAATTTTACTGATTTGAGTCCTCTCCTTTTCTTGATGACTCTGGCTAAAGGTTTATAAATTTTGTTTATCTTCTCAAAGAACCAGCTTTTAGTTTTATTGATCTTTGCTACTGTTTTCTTCATTTATATTTCATTTATTTCTGCTCTGATCTTTATGATTTCTTTCCTTCTACTAAATTGGGGTTTTGTTTCTTCTTCTTTCAGTAGTTGCTTTAAGTGCAAGGTTAGGTTCTTTGTTCGAGATTTTTCTTGTTTCTTGAGGTAGGATTATATTGCTATAAACTTCCCTCTTAGAACGGCTTTTGCTGTGTCCCATAGGTTTTGGGTCATTGTGTTTTCATTGTCACTTGTTTCCAGGTATTTTTTAGTTTCCTTTTGAATTTCTTCAGTGATCTCTTGGTTATTTAGTAGCATATTGTTTAGCCTCCATGTGTTTGTATTTTTTATGGTATTTTCCTGTAATTGCTTTCTAATCTCATAGCATTGTGGTCAGAAAAGATACTTGATATGATTTCAATTTTCTTAAGTTTACCAAGGCTTGACTTGTGACCCAAGATGTTATCTATCCTGGAAAATGTTCCATGAACACTTGAGAAGAAAGTGTATTCTACCACTTTCGGGTGGAATGTCCTATAAATATCCACTTAAATGATATTTATATCTATTGTGTCATTGAAAGCTTGTGTTTCCTTATTTATTTTCTGTTTGGTTAATCTGTTCATTGGTGTAAGTGGGGTGTTAAAGTGCCCCACTATTTTTGTGTTACTGATGATTTCTCCTTTTATGGCTGTTAGCATTTGTATTATGTATTGAGGTACTCCTATGTTGGGTGCATCAATATTTACAATTGTTATATCTTCTTCTTGGATTGATCATTATGTAGTGTCCTTCCTTGTCTCTTGTAATAGTCTTTTTTTTTTTTTTTGTAATAGTCTTTATTTTAAAGTCTATCTCGTCTAATATGAGTATTGTTGGGTACATCAATATTTACAATTGTTATATCTTCTTCTTGGATTTATCCTTTGATCATTATATAGTGTCCTTCCTTGTCTCTTGTAATAGTCTTTATTTTAAAGTCTATCTCGTCTGATATGAGTATTGCTACTCCAGCTTTCTTTTGATTCCTATTTGCATGGAATATCTTTTTCCATCCCCTCACTTTCATTCTGTATGTGTCCCTTGGTCTGAAGTGGGTCTCTTGTAGACAGCATATATACAGGTCTTATTTTTGCATGCATTCAGCTAGTCCGTGTCTTTTGGTTGGAGTATTTAATCCATTTACATTTAAGGTAATTATAGATATGTACATTCCTATTATTATTATCTTAATTGTTTTGGGTTTGTTCTTGTAGTTTATTTATTTATTTATTTTTTCCTTGTGTTTCTCACATACAGAAGTTCCTTTAGCATTTGTTGTAATGCTGGATTGGTGGTGCTGAATTCTTTTAGCTTTTGCTTCTCTATAAAGCTTTTGATTTTTCTGTCAATTATGAATGAGATCCACACTAGGTAGAGAAATCTTGGTTGTAGGGTTTTCCCTTTTATCACTTTAAATATGTCCTGCCATTCCCTTCTATCCTGCAAAGTTTCTGCTGAAAAATCAGCTGATAAACTTATGGGTATTCCCTTGTAGGTCATTTGTTGCATTTCCGTTGTTGCTTTTAATAGTTTTTCTTTGTATTTAATTTTTGTTAGTTTGATTAATATGTATCTTGGCATGTTTCTCCTTGGGTTTATCCTGTATGGAAATCTCTGCACTTCCTGCACTTGATTGATTATTTCTTTTACCATGTTAGGGAAGTTTTTGACTATAATCTCTTCAGATATTTTCTCAGGTCCTTTTCCTTTCTCTTCTTCTTCTGGGATCCCTATAATTCGAATGTTGGTGCACTTGACATTGTCCCAGAGGTCTCTGATACTGTCCTCAATTCTTTTCATTCTTTTTTCTTTATTCTGTTCCTTGGCAGTTATTTCTACCTTTCTACTTTCCAGCTCACTTTTTCTTTCTTCTGCATCAGTTATTCTGCTGTTGATTCCTTCTTGTGTATTCTTCATTTCAGTTATTTTGTTATTCATAACTGATTGTTTGTTCTATAGTTCTTTAGGTCCTTGTTAAACATTTCTTGTATTTTCTCTATTCTATTTCCTAGATCTTGGATCATCTTTATTATCATTACTCTGAATTCTTTTCTGATAGCTTGCCTATTTTCTCTTTATTTATTTGGTCTTGTGGGATTTTATCTTGCTCCTTTGTCTGCACCGTATTTCTCTGTTATTTCATTTTCTCTAACCTACTGTGTTTATGGTCTTCTTTTTTCAGGCTGCAGGGTTGTAGTTTCTCTTGTGTCTTTTGACTGACCACTGTTGAGTGAGTTAGGTCCAGGGGCTTGTGCAGGCTTCCTCGTGGGAGGGCCTGGTGTCTGCACGCTGGTGGGTGGAGCTGAGTCTTTTCCATCTGATGGGCAGGGCTGCATCAGGTGGTGTGTTTTAGGGGTGTCAGTGAGCTTAGTATGACTTTAGGTAGCCTGTTTACTGATGATGAAGCTCTGTTCCTGTCTTGCTGGTTGTTTGGTGTGAGGTGTTTAGCACTGTAGCCTGCAGGCAGTTTCGTGGGGCTGGGTCCTGTGTTGATATGGATACCTTCAAGAAGGTGCCAATTAATATTCACTGGGCTCAGGAATTCTCTGTTGTTCCAGCATCCTGGACTCTATTTTCCCTCCCCAGAGGCCCAGGCCTGACCCCTGGTTGGGGAACCAGGAGGCTGTAAGCTGCACAGTGCAGCCCAATAAAAAATAGAGAAAATAAAAGAAAAAAGAAAAATAAAACAAAAACCAAGCAAACAAACAGAAAAACAAACAGAGAAACAAAGCTCAGGGCAAATAGCAAGAACAGCAGCAAACAAATAGCAGCAACAGCAACACAACTCTCTCTCTCTCTCTCTCTCTCTCTCTCTCTCTCACACACACACACACACACACACAGGAAAAAAAAATATAACCAAGGGAACAGACAACCAAACAAGAGTATTCTACTATGAGAACAGTTGATAAGGATTATACTAATGAAAACAAAGAATGAAAAATAAAACAGAAACAGAGGCAAGCAAACAACAACAAAAAATCAAATAAAACATCGAATATACATCTAAAAAGAACTGAAAAAAAGAGAAAGAGAAAATATATATATAAAAAAATGAAGAACAAAAACAAGAGAAAAGCCACAGAGCAACAAAAAAGTAAAGGAAAAATATAAAAATAAAGACATATATATTAAGAAAATAACACAAGATTAAAAAATAAAAGTAGAAAATCAAAACTGAAAGATAAAAAATAATAAAAGCAACAACACCAACAACTGAACAAAATGAAACAAACCAACAAAGAATAATAGTAATAAGAATATTTTCCTGGAGCCGCCTCCCCAGGAGGCCTTCCAATACCTCTAAGTAGGTCTCTGGACCTGCTGTGGACACATTGGGCCAGTTCAGACTCTGATCTGGCTCAATTCCTGTGTGTATTTGCCCCCAAAGTCCCGTGCTGTGAAGGTTAGACTGTTCTAAGATGTTGAAACACTCTTTGTCTATTCAGGTATTCTGCAAATGCAGGATTTACCCAGCTGATCTTGGAGATTTAATTCACAGCTTGCACTACTACATAGAAAGATCTGTGTTTCTCTTCTTTAGTTGCACCACTCCTCGGGCTCAGCTTGGTTTTAACCCCACCTCTGCATGTATGCGCCCTCAGGTGTCTGATCCTTGTCCAGGTAAGTGGGAGTGAAAGCCATGGCTGCTTGGAGCACAGTTGGGTACTCCCAGTAGCTGCAGTGGCAGGAGCTGGCGTATGGGAACGTCATTGGCCCCACCCTTCACAGTGCTTCTCAACAATGGTGCCTCGTTTTCCAAGCAGATCATGCTTCCTCTTGAGCATTCCTGCCCATGTGTCCCCTTACTCCCGTCCCTTCTATTGTGTATGTGCAGCCAACTGCGTTTCTCTCTCTAGGTCTGTTCTTTCAACCCCATGCTTTAGCCGTCCAACCATGCCAGCTTCAGCAGACTCTCCCCCCAGGCAGGGGCGTCCAGGGCTGATTCCCAAGGAAGTTTTGGGGTGGGCAGTGCTCAGGCCGCTGGAGCCTACACAGGCAGAGTCAACCCCAGTCCAAGGGCTGGGCACCCCTCCCAATGCCTGCAGAGGCTGAAGAAGCCACCTAAGGGGGTTATAATGGCGGCTCCGCCCCTTGCATGTTGCTCGACAATGATGCCTTGCTATGGTGTCTCAGGCTTTTTCTACAGACCTTCCCAGTTGTGGTGCCCCTTGCTCTTGTCCCTTCAGGCTGTCTTTTCACAGCCAAGAGCTGTCCTGTTCCTGGGTCTGCACTCCAAATCCCTCCTTCCGGCACCCAGCCCCCTTTGCAACAGGCAACTCATGATTTAGGCTGGAATGCGCAGAGTTGCTGTGTTGATCATACATGTGGTTCTTACTTTGCCTGGCCTTCCACAGACCGTCTGCTGCATTCTCCTTTGATCCCCCAAAGTTCCTTTTCTGTCCCAGCTGATTTCCCCTCCATGAGGGAGTCTTTCTTAATGTGGGTATCTCTCCTCACCTGCAGCCTCCCACCAGGGTTGCTGGTCTTTTTTTTGATTCCTCTTTTCTTTTTTCCTTTCTTTTATTCTTTTAGGTGTCCAAAGTCTACTGCTACCATTCAGCAAGAGCTCTGTGGGAAATGTTCCATCTGTTTTTGATGAACTTGTGAGGAGCGACAAATTCCACATCCTCCTATTCTGCCATCTTGACTCCCCCCGCAAAAGTTGTCTTTAAATTAACTACACTAAGAATTTTTTTTAAAGTAAAAGTAATTAAAAACGAGTAAGTGCAGATGTAACATTGATATAGACAAAATCCCAAAAGTGTTATTATGAATATATATATATATATATATATATATATATATATATATTCTTGCTCTAGAATTATTTACTGTAACGTTTAAATTGTATTTGTGGGTAGTATATTTGGTTGTCCTATAGAAACTATAAGAATCTAAAGCAAGGCATAAAATATTTTTCTGACTTCTTGGGTTAATAGGATGATGATTTTACTTAGACATATATGATGATACTGATGTTGAAGAAAATATTGGGTATAAAAATTTAGATAATTTTTTCTAATTCATTTTTAAGAATTTTTTAGATAAATTTTAATCTTACTGAGAATAATCACATATTTTACCAAAAAATAAATAAGTATTAACTATAGTGTCAAATTACAATTTACATATATTAATACTCTTATATTGAAATCACACTGCTTACATTTTTATTATATAAACAAAAATTCTGTTTTAGTCTTAGCTCATTTGAAATGACTATAGCTATTTTTTCAAGGAAGAAATAAATTCTTGTAAGTCTCCATATTCCCAACATTGATTACTTTATAATTTACAGTGAATGAGTCACTTATTTTGACCTCGTGAATGACATAAAAACACAACCTTTCCAATGTAAACAGAATGATACATCTTAGTGATATTAATAAAACAATGACAACATTTAACATATATGGTAGGGAAAATGAATCTTTTGGAGGGATTTTATAAATGTGTATGGATACTAACTGCATATTAGACTAACATGGTGATTGAAATGCCCTCCTTTTCAACAGAGGGGTGAAAGTGAGTCAGAGAATGAAAGATGTAGTGGACAATCAAGTTCAATATAATATTAAGTTTCTTAATAACAGTAAGCAGTATATTAATTATTCTGCCTACTCCAGCATTCAGGGAATTAGAGATAAGTGAGGTTAAATCATTTCAAAATGAAGAAACATACAATTGAAGCACTAGATACTATAGAACTAAGATTATTTTACATCTTTTCTTATCTTTCTATTACTGTCTTTCCTCTAATTATAACTATACTGCTATGGGTTAATTCACTTTTATTTTTGGTCTTATATGTAGAAAAAGGACATTTCAACTTAGATGTTCAGTTTCTCATTACTGTTGGAAATTAGCTTATAAAATATTTTCTGAACTCTGTAAGTTTAGATTCTGAGTCAATGCCTCTAATCTAAAATAGTCACTTCTATGTCATACATTTTTATTGTGATCTTACAGCTTTATGGATGCCAATCGAATTTCCATTCTATTTTCCATTTCCTTTTCTTTCCCTGTGAACTAATAAAAAGTGCATTTAATATACTGTGTAATAGTTCAAAAGGGATTAATTGTATTTTGATAAAAATGTTAAAGACTGCCATTCTATAGCTCCTTTTCATTTGCTAAGAAATGAAAACCTTTATCATTTCTGTTAATACCAGTAAAATACACAGTACTTGTTCCTCTCCAATACAAACTATTAGGAATGTTCTCATAGTGTCCTCACTCTGAACATTTCTAACTCTGTTTTCTTTTTTAACTTCTTTTGTTAACTGGAGTCCCAAATGAGTCTTTGCTGCCTGCTTGCATGTGTATAACATGCAACAGTCACATGCTGTAATGATACCTTATGTTGTTTAGCATTTAAACATTTAAATATCTCACCACTCACCAAGCTATAAGTCTGATGATCCACAGAGTATTATTCAATTTTATTCTGCTATAATTATTTATATGGCATGAGTGAAACAGCAACAAAACTATTTCTTAAACCGAGTTGTTTGTTCACAGTGTTTTCTTGCATGTCTAACTAGTTTATAATGAATCTTTTTCTTTACAAAGTGAAATCAGCTGTGAATCAGTCAGAATACATGTGTTTTTTACCTTTGTCTACTAGGCACATGACTTATTTAACATCACTGACCCTCAACCTCCTCTTCTGTATAATGAGGAATTTGAAGAACAGAACCTTAAAAATTTCCTTCCAACTTATAAATGCCATGTCTAGGTTGAAAATGATGTATAAGCATAGTAAAAGGGGGAGGTTTCAATGGACTGGCATGAAGAATAATTGGAGACCAAAAAAGAACATAGGCATGCACACATATTGGAGGCTACTGCAGTGGTTAGTCATGAAATGACAAGGGTATGAATTTATAAGGAACAGTGATAAACTACAGGTGCAGGTGAAGGAATGAATCACAGTAGTATTGGACAGAAAGACATGACAGCTACTGGTGACTTATTCAGCATGGAGCATAAATTAGTATTAGAGTCAAAGGTGTGTTCAAGATTTAGTGGAAAAGTTGGTCTAGATTGAAATGGGGAAACTAAGGGGGTACATCATCTAAGGAAAAGGTGGTGAACTTGTTTGGGAACATACTGAGTTTTAGGTGAAAGTGATGATATGAATTCTAGGCCATGGGGTTGAGCTTAAGGCTGGAGATATGAAAATCACCAGAGTAGAAGTAACGGACAAAACTTTCTGAGGGAGATGGTAGAGTGAGAGAAGAGCAGCATTAGACTCTGAGCTTCTGCAAATCCTGGTATGTGTTGTAGCATACCAAGGTCTCTGGGAAGAATATAATTGTAGTGCTGGAGAAATGGCCTCATAGGGTGATGGACACAACTGTGGGCACAGACAAAGCTCCCCCCATAGCCTAATGGTATAAAAGGCTGTATACCCACTATTTCTTTTCTTCTTTCAACTGGTGTGCTCCTCATACTTCCCATTCATTTGGACCTCCAAACTTCAGATAATCCATGATAAAGAAATAATAGGGAGGCACTGGAGGCTATCTCCACTCACCCACTTATATCAAAATCTTGCCTCTAAGATTTGCAATGCTAGCTATTTCCTTATGTTGATAGTAAATCCATATGAAAACAAATTTAAAGTCCAAGACTTCATTTTCATCTGTCTTAGACCTTAACCAACTGAGGTGGTCTATCTTAACTCATTTCACTTTTACCTTTTTACATCCTCAATTGCTTGGTTTTTAATAGTGGTTAATGAAGGAGAATGAATGAACAAATAAATGAGCAGAAAACCAAATATTTGAGAAACACTCATAGTTATGGAGGTAAAAAGAGAGCGTAAGTCAATGAAGAAAATGGAAAAAAATCATACTTTCTTAACAGACTGATAAGAGCTAGCAACTTCTCAATTTTACCGTGTGTATGAATCATTGGGGATCTTGATACAGCCAGAGACTCAGCATTTCTGACAAGCTCTCAGACCTTAAGTTTCCACCAGGGAGCATGCCTTAGGTGACAAGGCTTTAGATGATTGTTCTATACATTCATGCCCCTGCAAATAAAAGACGCATGAGAAAATGCCCATAGCTCAGCACTAATTCAATATTCTCTGAATTAAAAACAAGCTAACAATAAAAACACTGCAGATTCAACTGACGGAAGTAGGGGAGAAAGCACATTAATTGATATGATAGAAGAATGAACAAGTTTATGTAACTTTCCAAAGCTATAAACTCCTTTCTAAGGCTCTAGTTTATTAAGTTCAATGATGGTTGTAATATATTATTTACCTCCAATATTATTTTAGGTAGTTATTATTATTCACACATCCCAGCATGCCACTCAACTGCTCACTTTTAAGTATCTGTCATTTGCTTCTTGGGAGTTATATCATTTGCTTCCTCAGACCCTTTCTCTCCTATGTAATAGTCTATTGAATTGCTATTAACCTTCACCAGGGGCAATTATTCCTTTCTTCTGACTTCCTTATTAATTTTTTCAGTCTCTTTTGGATTCTCTGTTCTCCATTCACATGTAATTCCGAGATTGTTCATTAGTTTTGTGAAATTGTGAGAAGAAAGAATTTGAGAGAAAGCACAGTAAGAGCCAAGAGCTGGGAGGAAAAATTTCATTAACATTAAAAGGAATGGTGAGGGCTTCCCTGGTGGCGCAGTGGTTGAGAGTCCGCCTGCTGATGCAGGGGACATGGGTTCGTGCCCCGGTCTGGGAAGATCCCATATGCCGTGGAGTGGCTAGGCCCGTGAGCCGTGGCCGCTGAACCTGCCCGTCTGGAGCCTGTGCTCCGCAACGGGAGAGGCCACAACAGTGAGAGGCCCGCGTACCGCAAAAAAAAAAAAAAAAGGAATGGTGATATTCTATATCTTGACTTACTGTGGATAGGAAAACAAGTCCTTCTCCAAGAAGATCACCAACTAAGAAGCTAACACTAGTAAGATATGAGAATAGAAACTTCTTCATAACTCTACCCTTTAAAAGATAATCCTGTTTAACAGATGAGAAATGAAATAACAAATTCACCTGATAAAGAAAGTGATTACATTTCCATAGGTACCCAGCTGAGTCCACATGGAGAATTGTTGTATCAGGCATATCATACTAGCACAGATACAAGGTCTACAAAGAGCATAGATATTAAATGCTTAATGGAACATATGAAGGAAAAAATATAAGAACTTCTACATGGTGACTATTTCCACAGAACTAGCAAGTGTATAAAAAGGTAGTGATAGACATAAATCATAGCAAGATCCTTTCTGACCCACCTCCTAGAGTAATGGAAATAAAAACAAAAATAAACAAATGGGACCTAATGAAACTTCAAAGCTTTTGCACAGCAAAGGAAACCATAAACAAGACCAAAAGACAACCCTCAGAATAGGAGAAAATATTTGCAAATGAAGCAACCGACAAAGGATTGATCTCCAAAATTTACAAGCAGCTCATGCAGCTCAATACCAAGAAAACAAACAACCCAATCCAAAAATGGGCAGAAGACCTAAATAGACATTTCTCCAAAGAAGATATACAGACTGCCAACAAACACATGAAAGAATGCTCAACATCATTAATCATTAGAGAAATGCAAATCAAAACTACAATGAGATATCATCTCACACCAGTCAGAATGGCCATCATCAAAAAATCTAGAAACAATAAATGCTGGAGAGGGTGTGGAGAAAAGGGAACACTCTTGCACTGCTGGTGGGAATGTGAATTGGTTCAGCCACTATGGAGAACAGTATGGAGGATCCTTAAAAAACTACAAATAGAACTACCATATGACCCAGCAATCCCACTACTGGGCATATACCCTGAGAAAACCAAAATTCAAAAAGAGTCATGTACCAAAATGTTCATTGCAGCTCGATTTACAATAGCCCGGAGATGGAAACAACCTAAGTGCCCATCATCGGATGAATGGATAAAGAAGATGTGGCACATATATACAATGGAATATTACTCAGCCATAAAAAGAAACGAAATTGAGCTATTTGTAATGAGGTGGATAGACCTAGAGTCTGTCATACAGAGTGAAGTAAGTCAGAAAGAAAAAGACAAATACCGTATGCTAACACATATATATGGAATTTAAGAAAAAAAATGTCATGAAGAACTTAGGGGTAAAGCAGGAATAAAGATGTAGACCTCCTAGAGAACGGACTTGAGGTTATGGGGAGGGGGAAGGGTGAGCTGTGACAGGGCGAGAGAGAGTCATGGGCATATACACACTAACAAACGTAGTAAGGTAGATAGCTAGTGGGAAGCAGCCGCATGGCACAGGGATATTGGCTCGGTGCTTTGTGACAGCCTGGAGGGGTGGGATAGGGAGGGTGGGAGGGAGGGAGACGCAAGAGGGAAGACATATGGGAACATATGTTTATGTATGACTGATTCACTTTGTTATAAAGCAGAAACTAACACACCATTGTAAAGCAATTATACCCCAATAAAGATGTTAAAAAAAAAAAGGTAGTGATAATTCAATCATCTCCTCCTAAGAAAATTTTTAAGATAAAGTCTAAAGCCTGAAACGTAGTCAAGACTCTGATTTGACCTCTACATATCCATGCAACTTCTGACCTTGACCTTCCTTTATAACACCTTGGCCTCCAGCCCTGACAAACCATTTGTAGTTCTCCAGATCTTGTGTTTATACCTCCGTTGCACACAGGTCTGAAATATCCTTCCTTCTTTTAACTGCCTATTAATTTTTTACTTTTTACTTCAAGATACCCTTTGAGAACCACTACTTTTGTGATGTATTGTCCAAGGACCTCAGGGAAAATCAACTACTTCTTCCACCTTGTTCTATATCATCTTGCATACATAATTACCTGAGTCCTTACAACATTGCTATAATTATTATATGTCTGTCTCAGTATTTTATTTCTGTATTCTGGAACTTTGAATATTCATTCATTTCAGTATATTCATTTATATATTCATTGCTCATTGAATGCTCACTAATGAATTTTTTAAAGTTTGTAAAAAATGTTATGATTACTAATCACTAATTTGAGATTATCTTTTGAATTTAGGATTCCCTACTTTCATTTCCCTTACGATGGGTCTCCAAGGACACCTCACTAGTACAGGCCCTTACAGTTTCACAGCTGGACTTAAACACTGTTTTAACTGTCATCTCTTTGAGCCCAGTCTTCCCCATGGCCAATTTTATGCATAATTTTGAAGATAATCTTCAGTAGATACCTATTCTTATATAAAATGTTTTAGCAATCATTGTTCACCTATTTAACTGAATGTTAACTAAATATTTCATTGCCAGCCCTTCCCCATATCTTGCCTTCCATAAATACCCTGTTAATGTATCTCTCTGTTCTGAGCTCAGCTATTTTCTTTGACAAACAGGTTGCTTGCAGTGAGAAATCCCTCCTTGTTGATAGGTCAGCAGCATTTAACTTGCATTCCACTTCCTTGATAAAGTCTTCTAATATTCTGGCTCATTTAGCAAGGACTTCACCATTTAGAACTGTTTTCTCATGTAAATCTTGTGTAAGTTTGTTTTACCTCCCTCCCTTCAATGCTATCTCCAGGATGAGTAAAACAACATTTTTTTTTCCCCTGTATCTCTTCCCACTAAAATTTTGTACTTTGCTAGATATAATATATACATAAAAATAATTCTTAATTTATTAACAAATATTTCCCACCACATTTTGTTACTCTATATTGACATATAACACCTTGTACCTTCTATATAATGATCTTGCTTTCATGTTGCCTTCTAATTGTTTCAGGTACATAAATCAACTCAATCTACGGGTTATACAACTGTTAAGAGCAGAAACAGATTTCTATATGGAAAGTCAGTGGAGTGTATTGGGAAATGCACCGAAGTGGGAGTCAGAAAACTCAGGTCTTAATTCTGCCACTTGAATGATCTGCTGGAAAGTTATCTTTTATTACCATCGTTTTATCCACGTGTGAGATGAAAACAAAATCCTCAGGGATGTTTGTGAAAATTAAATGAGATACTATGTGTGGAAACATTCTGCAAACTATAATATGCTATACAGTATAAGGTATTTCTTATGTCTTCAAAATTCTTGTGGACAGGACATGCTGTGCACAAAACAGACTGTCAGGAAAGTCTCCCTGAGAGACTTGAGTCAAATTGGTTGGGTCATATTTCCTACAGTTTTTAAAGCATTAGTCAAACAGTCCCATTCCTCAGCTTTATTACAGTCCAATGCAATTTTTGGCAAGATGTGTTTCAACATTTTCCATCTGCATGACCTCTTGTAGCTCTACTTCTTGCTTTACCAATTCACCCATGAAATTTGCTTTGTCATTTCTCTCTTCCACCTCACCGAGGTAGCTGCCATACCTGGAACAGTCTTTATTCTCAGCCTTGCCTACATTTCTTTCCAGTGGGCTCCTCTTCCCCTCTGCTGGTTGCCAAGGAGAAGCACGTTTATTGGCACGGCCCCCAAACAGATGCCTGCCTGTCTCCCTTCCCCCTTTCTCTTTCAGCCAAACCATCACCTGCCAAGGGCTGGTGGTTGCTGCCACCCCAGTCCACTGCCTCACACTGCTGCGGCTCGAGTCCTTTTTGGCAGCCTCTACCGAAGTTCCCCTGCCAGCAGCCTCCCCCTCTTGACTGCAGCTCTCCTCGCTCCCGCCAGTCTCTCCCCCGCTTGGTCTGCGCGCAGCCTCTTCCTCCCGCCCTAGCCAGCTGCTTTACTCGCCTTTCTTCAGGCTGCTCCCTCTCCTTTCCTCCCCAGCCCTTCCCCAAGCTCCCACAGCGCGATCCTTTCAGGCGCCCCCGCCCTCTCTGGCCCGGTGTTTTGTTAACACCCGGACCACCTTTCCGGGGTCCCAGTGTGTACCTGTTTCCATCAGACAGAACATCTTTGGGAAGTGAGCATTTTCCTCGTGCTTTGTATTTGACTAGATTTCCCTCACGCCCCCACCCTTTGCCATCCCCGCGAGCCCAAAAGGCGGGATGTAATGATGGTAGAGAGAATTCAGGGAGACAACAGGCCACATACTTGGTTGGTGGGCCCCAACAAAGTTTTGGACGCTCAGGACTTTCCAGCTCAGGCTTTTTAAACTTGGCCTGCTGGCAACAGACCCGAGCCCCCAAGCAGCGCACAGTGACCCGGGCGCTCCCTCAGATTCCCAGCGTTTTTTCGACTGAGGACGACGGTCGCCCACCGGGACCAGGCCTGGGCAGCTCCCCAGCCCATACCGGGGTCCGCAGCCTGAGCCCCAGCCAGTCCCCGGCAGGAGAGGGGCGCACTTGTTTCTAGGTGCTCGGCGGAAGGTGGGCGAGACGAAAGACTGGAGCCGCCCAGGTTCTTGCGTGCTTGTCTCGAGGATAAGGGGTGGGTGGTATATTAAACACCACGTCTCAATTCAGGGCCCTTCTCCCGGGCTGTCTACTTTCAGTGCGCGGTACAGTGGCAGTTCCCCTTTACCAGCCGTCTCCTTTAAGAAGCGCACGCGTGCGAGTCGGGTTGTGTGAGTGTGTGAGTGTGCAGATGTGTGTGTGTGTGTATGTGTGTGTGCGTGTGCGTGTGTGTGTGCGCGCGCGCGCGCGCCGAGGGCCCAAGAGTCAGGCAGACCCCGGGAAGGAGGAGTTATGTAGATTACGGATGAACGTTCTGGAGGGGAGCGAGGAGAGGAGGGAAGGAGAAGCAGAGACGAGAGAGCGAGGAGCGGCCGAGGCCCTTCCCGCAGAAGCAGGAGGCGATAGCGGCGGAGGAGGAGTGGGCGGTGGAGGAGGAGGAGGACGCACCCTCTGGAGGCGGAGGCGGCTGCTGCGGCTGCGACTCGGTTCTTTGAGCCGGAACCGCCGGTGAACTTCGGCGCCACGTTCCCGGCCGCGGGCCCACGAGGATGGTGAATGCGAGCTGCTGCTGACTCTACCTCAGCCGCTGCTTCTCTGGGGGCTGCCGAGCGCGGGGGCCCTCTGTCTCCTCCCCTTGCCGGGCTGTGGGTGAACCTGCAGGCTCCTTACCCACCCGGAGGACTTTTGAAAGGAAACCAGGGAGGGAGGGAAAGGGAGAGAGGGAGAAAACGAAGGGGAGCTCGTCCATCCATTGAAGCACAGTTCACTATGATCTTACTCACATTCAGCACTGGAAGACGGTTGGATTTCGTGCATCATTCGGGGGTATTTTACTTGCAAACCTTGCTTTGGATTTTATGTGCTACCGTCTGCGGAACGGAGCAGTATTTCAATGTGGAGGTAAGAGTACGAGGGCTTTCTTCCTTCCCCCTTGCCTGGGCTGCTCCCTGAAACATATCGTTCGCTCGTCAGATCCTTGTAGCTCACAGCAGCCAGGGTCTCAACACATTGTTTCCCTTCCAGCCGCCAAGACCCGTGTTGAGTTTCCCTGTCTTAGGTGATGGATGCGCGTGAGACTGAGAATCCGTTATCCCCAGCAGCACAAAGCACCGTGCTGCGCGCTCAAAGACACAATTGTAGCCGATCCATGCTTCTTATCAAGGAAAGAGGCGAAGACCTAGAAGACCTACATATAGCAAACGTGTAGTTTCATAAAAGCAGTTTGAGTTTATAATAAATAAACTGCTCGGGAAACACAGAATTCATTGCTTGGCATAATGTGCTGCCTTGGTATTGTTCCTGAAATCTTTTTCCCTGTGTTTTGTGCCTAACAAAGGAGGTTAAAATCAAAGAATCTAGAGGAGAGCGTGGGAATACTTGATATGTTTAATAACATTACTTTGTGATAAAACACTTGACTAGACAGAGTCTTTTTCTCATTTAGACATAACTTAATACACTGTAACTAGATCTGGCTTCACAGAGGACATGAAATCCATCTCTTGAAGTGTTTTCGCTTCCCCTCCCCCGCCAATTGAAAATAAATGTGGCCCAATGTAATAGTTCTGAGGTGTGTCTTACAATTTGATTTCACACTCTCATGGCAAAACATAGAGGATTTAGACTGTCATTTGCTTTACTTTGATAGCTTTGGGAACAGACAGACACAAAGCAAAAGGGAACTTAAGGATAACGACTTGTCAGACCTCTGCCAAAGTACTTTTCCTGTCATCAACTCAGCACTAAAGCCAGTAACATGCAATAAATCAATGGAAGCTTGTATACACCTGGGTTCTAACCAGTTTATCACCTACACGGTGGAGTACAAAGACAATAAGAGGGTCTTAGTAAAATATACCCCTTTTGGTTAGATCTTCTGTCACCTCAAAAGAATTATGATTAAGTCTCTGAAGAATAATGTGATTTTTTCCCCTATATTGTTGATTCTTTAAAGCTTATTTTCATTTTGTTGGGTGTGTGTGTTTACACAACAGCAGAACCTGTTGCACAGTATTTGAACGTGTTTCATGTAACAGATTTATATACAAAGTGTGCATAATAAATGCCATATGTGAGGGCATATTCTGAATATAATTCTCTGTTTGTATAAACTGTTCTTAGGACTACATGTAATAAGTGATGGTTAATAGAGAAACAAAATATTTGAAAAAGTAAGAACCATTATCAAGAATTAAGTTTACAGATATTAAGTATGATTATATTACACCCAAACCCTAATTCAAACCAAAACTGTTTAACCCTTTGAAAAATACAACTTTGTTTTTCTGAATAAAAGAGGTGGAAAGGTAAATCTGGTAAGTCCAGACTTTTCTTGGTTGCAAATTTGAACTGTTGGAATTGCATGCCACAGATGGATTTTTGTTTCTAATGTTTAAATCAAGAGATAATTTAATGTGGAAATGAAAAAAGTAAGCAGTTCATAGACTAGAGGAATGAAAGTGGCAAACTGTTATTTATAAGGTTATAAACAGAAGGGCCTATTGCTTCAGATTGGTGGTGGTGGTGATGGTGGTGAGATGGGGTGTGGGGGAGGTGTTAAAAGTAGGGGCTAGTTTTATCTTGCTCAATCTGAAGAGGGAGGGAGAGCCTGGATTCATGGCCACCTGCTTTAGGAAAGTCTTAGATTTGCTTTCAGAGATTATTGGGATAACATAAGTGTATTGATGATCATTAGCTTTCCTTTTTGAGCCTAAATAAAATGTGCGTGTATTTCTTCATAGTTTGAATCCCTCAATCAGTTCAATAAGATATTATTATGGAAGAAAAAGTTATGATTTTGCTAAAAAAATTTTTATTTTGAATTTCTGTAATTTCTGTTCTTTCTTCTAGATACATTTTTAAAATTGTTCATGGAAAAAAGAGGGTTTTTTTCTTCCATTTTTAGAGTATTTAACTTATTCCATCCATATTTATTACACAATGCAAAGATTTAATTATGAAAGATAAGAGGCATGTGCCATCTGAGACCTTAAAAAGGGTATTTGATACAAAGGAGATTTTCTAATTATTTAAAGTAGATTATGTTTCAGAGTTTGTATTATTCCCAAATAGCATTTTTAAAGCATTTGAACATATCCTTAGTTGGGTTTATATACTTATTTGTGTGTCATGATAACCTCCTTTTTTTAAAATCATAAGAATAGCTGCTAGGTAATTCAGCATACTATAAAGAACACGGATGACAGGATATTTTGTGACATGAATTTCTGCCTGATTCACTTTTATTAGATGTTTCTTTTTGGTAGGAAACAGTAATGGGAAGAATAGTCCATCACATCTTCAGAAAAGGCATTTATATTGTGTTGCACATTCTGATTGCAAAACATAAACTGAGACTGCTTTATTTGACTGATTCTTAAAGACAGTCTTAAAATAAACAGTAATGGTATCAATCATGCATGAAGCTCATATGATCACAATTTTTTTTTCTAGCAAGCGCACTAAGTTATTATAGTTGGAACGAAGCTTCTAAGAGATGCTTTTTATGCTGACAACTGAGATTACAATGCTTTATTCCTCGCTGAGCTTCACAATTGGTGGGACCCCTATACTTTTCATTTCTACAATTTAATGTTTAAAAACCTGTGTTCCCTCCCCATCTAGGTGGGAGGGAGTTGGGTAGAGGTATTCATGTTAACTCTTTCCTGTCTGATTTTGAAAGTATAAATATTTGAAATTTTTAAATTTTAGAGCAGGAGATATTTGTTAATATGCTGATGAAAGCCTATTACAGAGAAAGAGTGCATTTTGTTTGTTTGTTTTTGTATTTAAGAAGCAAAAAGGAACATCTCTTACAGCTAAGAAGGGTAAGACACTACCAGAAGCAGTACTATGGAAGAGATTCAATAAATTCCCCTCCTTATATATTTCTGGTAGAACAATGTTTAATGCTAAAATTTCACTATACATTTGTTTAAAGATTTTTGTATATCACTGGATCCATTTATTGGAGTGCACCTTTCAGTGTGTAATCATTAGCATGATGCAAAGGAGGTACACTGCTAATATTAACTAAAACTCAAAGACTGCTGTCATTGGACAGCAGTCTGAATCAGATGTGTTCATTGGTCAGAAGAAGCTAAATTGTTAGCAGAGAATCATGATTTAATCTGTACGCTCTAAAAAGTCATTTTGTGGCTAAAATAATTTTCATGTTGTAGTGGGGATTCTCATGATCCTGAGACTCCTTTATTTATTTATTTTTTTAACACTGCAAACACTTTTGTCATGAAATTAAGATAGAATATAGTTCATAATCAATAACTTTCATCATCAACTTTCATAGTTTGTCAAGTGTTAAATATTTATGTGAACATGTTCTTTATTTTTTTAAACAATAGCACACATTTCTAGTGAGAAAAATTATTTTAAGCCAATTTAGTGGTAAAATAAAAGCATGTGATACTCTGAATGATGCACATATCAAAGCATGAGAAGAATGACTTGGTGACAAAAAGAACTTGATAAAACAAAAATTGATTTTGTTCCTTTCTTTGTTAAAGAAAGAAGAGAGATTCTAGATTTCTGAAGGCTGTTTTATGACAAATACTATGAATTGTGCGTGTAACCCTCCTACATTTTTCTTGCAGTGTTTAACTGATTTAGTATTTATTCACCTTTGTCAGGTTTATCTGAATCTACCTAAAAGTTCAGTTTCCTTGGATTAGCTTTGTACTGCATATCATCTTAGCAGGAATTAGTGGTGAGACATTTCAGAGATAAAAAAAATATATTTTACAGATTTTAAAATGTCAGATGTTGGGATCTTTTCTCATATCTCTTATTTTCTACTTGCTTAAATAATCAACATGCATTATTTTATTTGCTCATGGAAGGATGGTGACAACGTGATCTGGTCAATCTCCTTGAGTAAGGGATTCTGACTACATCCCATAATTCTCCATGGTAGCAGTTTTATACTGGTCAATAGCAGGGGCTGCATAACTGATTCACAAAGGTTTTTAACCTGCAGCAACATTCCATGCTTTGGAATCCCAAGTTTGCTGGCCATTCAGAATATCAAAAGAACCAAGAACTCTGACCAAGAGGCCAGAAGACTCACTAGGCCTCAGGTTCTTCAGCTTCTCCTGTGTGTTCCACCTTAACTGTGCCTTTCTCTGTTCAGAATTGCTTGGTCAGGTTGCCCAAATCTAGGGTTATTCATGAAATCCTTACTATTGAGCCTATACCAGTGAGGTAGATTGTCTCATACTACCCCTGAGAAATCCACAGAAAATAACCATCCAAGTCCATCCCTTTGTACAGCTGGGTTTTCGCTTTCAGTCTCTTCATCCCTATCAAGTAAGAATAGAGTTGGGTTCAATAACAGCTTTTTAATCTCTAGAGTCAGGTGAAAAGTGATAGATCTGGGCTTCCCTGGTGGCGCAGTGGTTGAGAGCCCGCCTGCCGATGCAGAGGACGCGGGTTCGTGTCCCGGTCTGGGAAGATCCCACATGCTGCGGAGCGGCTGAGCCCGTGAGTCATGGCCGCTGAGCCTGTGCGTCCGGAGCCTGTGCTCCACAACGGGAGAGGCCACAACAGTGAGAGGCCCGCGTACCACACACACACACACACACACACACACACACACACAAAGTGATAGATCTAAAGTTTATAGCTATTTCAGGTTATTAACATGAGAAAATTTTAATGCACTTGTTCAGTGGTATAATTATTTTCTCATGTTGGATTAATCAATTATTTTATGTAAATTTATTTTTCTGCCTGACCTACCCCAAGGTACTACTCAAAATGTATCTGTTCAGAATATTTGGTAAATGACCAACTGAAATTATTTCTGGACCAAAAAAGGACATTGAACATTTAAATCAATTAGTTAAATTTGTTGAGTGTCAAAAGACAAAGACTGATTTCATTGTGCACCTTCAGGAGCTTTCTGACCCTTCAGCATATATATTTCAAATTGAGAAAGTCATTTTTCATGTTACTTTCCATCACAATTCATTTTAAATATCTGTGAATGTAATTATATTCATCAAATAATTTTTTATTGTGGTATAGTATAGTGATTAAGAGCACGTATTCTGATTACTCATCCATAAAAAAGAATGAAATGATGCCATTTGCACCAACATGGATGGACCTAGAAATTATCGTACTAAGTGAAATAAATCACAGAGAAAGACAAATATCATATGGTATCACTTATATATGGAATCTAAAAAATGATACAAATGAACTTATTTACAAAACAGAAACAGACTCACAGACATAGAAAGTAAATTTATCATTACCAAAAGGGAAAGGAAGGGGAAGGGATAAATTAGGAGTCTGATATTAATAGATACTACTATATATAAAATAGATAAACAACAAGGACCTACTGTATAGCACAGGGAACTATATTTGATATCTTGTAATAACCTATAATGGAAAAGAATCTGAAATGGAATATATATATATATATATATATATATATATATATATATATATATGCATATAAAATTGAATCACTTTGCTGCATACCAGAAACTAACACAACATTGTAAATCAACTATACTTAAATTAAAAAAAAAAAAGAGCTCATATTTTGTCATCAGATTGCCTGGATTTTAATCCCAGCCCTTTTACTTGCAACTTAATTGTTAAGTCAATAACAGGCAAGATAACCTCTGTGAGCCTCAGTGTACATATCTGTAAAACGGAGATACTAACAGTACTTGTCTCATAGGGGTTCTGATGATTAAATGAATACATGTATATCATATTAGGTAGATAGATAGTGGATAGACAGCAACATGCCTTCTCATAGTTAAATACTCCATACTATTTAGATATTGTTAGTAAAAATAAATGCTGATTCAAAGGTATGATAGCATCTAATTACAGAAAGTCTATCAGGTTAGGATATACCAGCTGGTCTAGGAAGATTTTATTTTAATACTTTTAAAATTTTACAAAATGTAATACACTAAAGTCAACCAAGCTAACATCAGTACATTTTCTTCCCGTGGGTTTTTCTTAGTTTAGTTCAGGAATGTGATTTTCACATTTTGCCTCATCATCTGTTACTATCATAGAATGTCAAGTTCAGCTCACACCTTCTTTTATAAGACTGAATTTGCTGAAATCTGTTTATCTTTTCTTCTAATACCATGGAAAAGAAATAGACCTTTATGATTCAATGGGCCTGTTTATTTTAACTGGCTCAATGCCCAAGTGCTTCCTATTCACATTAGGAGTAGGATTTGATATATAACTTACACCAGCTCAATGTTATACCCCAAATTCAGACCATAAACATTTTTTTTTCTTTTAGTTAATAGGGGAAGGAGGAGGATGGGCAGAAAAAGATATTAAAGTGGTTTATTCAATGACAAAGAAGTTTAAAATAAAATAACTTGTGCATGTAACATTGGGAATAGAAGATAGCTAGCAATATAGTATAATGTAGCCCTAGGACAGAGGGTCAAGGGACGTGGCCTTTAACTTTGGTTCTTATACTAACATAGCCTTGATCTTTGGCAAAAAGACAATTGAACTAACCTGTCACTAAGGCCGTTTCCAAATTTGAAGTTCTATTGTATGAACCTCCAAGATTTAATTTATATAGCCAAAAGGGGAAAATGTACATATTTATCCTGTAAATTTTGGGGCAACTGGCTAACAAATGTTCAGATTTTTTCTTTCTGAAGTGCCTATCATGAAGAAATACAGAATGTGCAACTTAAATCTAACATTTGTTATCTTCTGTAGTGACACAGGGTGTTCCATTTTGGAAACTATCCTAGCCTTCTGCTGAGTAGTAAAAACACTGGCAGCAAATTATATGTAATTTTAAAATCAATTTTTTGCCAAGGTAGCAAACTTTAAAAATTTAATGTTAAAAACATGGCTTGATGTTATTTTGAAAAATACGTGTCATCTACAAGTGGTACTTCAATCATAGAAAGGCAAGTTGGAATGAAATCAAAATAGTTTTTTGGGGGAGGGTCTCAAAATTCAAATCCATCTATATCTATATATAAAAAATATACACATATTTTGTAGTGAAATGAAGTACTTATACTGTATATTCCTTTTGCCCACTGTGGAAAATAATTTTGGCGCCTGGCTCTTTGAGGGTTATTTTTGTTCTTCACAACACATTTGATTTTGAACGTGAAAAATCAGACTGCATTTGTTTTATGAAATATGCAGCTTATGCAAACAGCAAAAATATTCCAGGTTAAAAGGATAAACTACTAAGTTAAAATATGTGACACTCAACTTTTTTCTTTTGCCTTCTTTCCTTGGGAAAGTCATTTATAGATTTTGAGGTTATTCATGTAATCATATTTGATTGTTGCTTCCTATAATTTAGCACTCTGAATAGATGTTCTTTGTCTTAGTGTCTCACCACTACCATTTGGCATTGTGCATCCTTGGGTTTGGATCAGTGGAATATCTTGATGAGCCACATAACAAGTTTAGGCAAGAGAGTAAGAGTAATCCCACGATAGGCTCCTAACCTTTGATTGTGACCTGTGGGTGTAGTATATAAAAGGAGGCTAGAGGGAGCAATTGAGCTGTTTAAAGATTCCAATGGTAGAACTTGGTTTAAAAATCAAGGCCAGTAGGTGCAATTAGATGTCTTAAAATGAATCATAGCCAATCATAGAGAGCTTAAGGAAATCAATGAACTATTCACGATTTAATGTGTGACTTAGGTTTACTAATAGCCATTTGGTACCGGTTATTACATATTTGATGAACTAAGAAGGAAATGAACACTTCTGGAGGAGTTTGGGAGGAGTTCTGGGCATGACAATATGACAAAGATTGTTACAATGTAGGACAGCTTTATATCTCCTTACACTATATATCGTAGTAACTGTAGATGCTTTTGGTATTCTCATTTTAACTAAAATGAAATAATTGTAGTCTTACAGATCAGAGTGGGATAAATCTAATTTGATTATGCCTTTTAGATATATAGCAAAAATCCACTTTTAAATGCTTGTCAGACTGTTATTTTATTTTTTAATGTTTACCAGGGTAATTTACTGAATAAATATTTTTTGATGAAAACACGTTTTAAAATATAGGTTTTACCTCTTTATCTTTTAAAAAAATATGTAAGAAATAAGCCACAAAAGTGTGAAATAGTGCTTTACCTTTAATAGGAACCTCAAATATGTTTTCAGTTGACCAGATTGTTATATAAGTGGAGATTAAAAAGGGGGCAGTCACTAATGCATTAGGGAGTGCTGACATTTAATTAAGATATTATAATCCACTTACAAGCATCATTCAGATTTTTTAAAGTTTTTCATCTAGTCAATTAAGTGAAATATGGATATATGAAGTAAGCCATGGCCCCACAGACAGATATTCTCAGGAGAGATAGTCCTTAGAGTGATGTATTCAAATGACCAAATAAACTACTCAATGGGATGGAATTTTACAGTATTTGTTTTAGTCATGCTCAAGTTATGGGGGAATAAACTGCCATTGTTTTAAGGAAGCTGGATACTTTTATGAACTTTATTTCATGTCCCCAAATTGCATGCACCTGAGGTGATGTCAGTGGACTACAGGCCTGTGCCTCTGCAGGTGCTGATGCAGTCAGACCCTAAGTGACATCAGTGGAAGCATTTTTTCCATGGGAACTTTTCACTGTTGAATTCATACCATGTGTTAATAGTTTCTCATTGTTTATAGCGATTAGAAATTTGAATTTGTTTTAGGTTTCTAATGTCTGTGTATTCATTCTCCCTTTAAACAATTGCAAGCCAGTTCCTTCTTGTAGCCCTACTTTTTCTTCTAGTTGAACTCTTGAGGGACTTTGTATTCTAGATATATTACAGGACACCAGGCTTGGAAATTGCGTAAAATTTTACAAGAAGCTACATTTTTTACTCTTCCCTCTTTCATTGTGAATAAGGCAGAATAAATTCAAAGAACTTCCAGAGTCAAATGTACACTCAATGATTTATATGAAATTGATAACCAGCTTACAAATACTCACTCCCAGTTACAGATAAAATTCTTTTGGACATCTGTGTGTTTTAATATTACAACAGCTCTATTCATAGAACTTGCTAACTTGCTCCTGTATGTAGATGGAGTGAAATCGTTTGTTAGTCCCGTGGATGAATCAAGCAAATTACTAAAACAGTCTTTGCCTTATTTTGACCATTCATAAAATGGATTTGTGATCTTTATTGCTTGTCTATAGCACAGGTTTTGTAATGACAGCATTGAGACAATCCCAAGCAATCTCTTTCTTAGGTAAGAAAAGGGTATATCTCAGTTTTTTCACTCCCGCAGATAACTGGGAATGTAGAAACAATTATGTGCCAGCATTATATTCTAATTAGACAAGGTCCAAATAGCCAGTAGAATAGAAATACCTGGAATTGATTTCACTGAACACCTTATTTTAATGATAAGAAAAACAGAGTTAATTATCACTGGTTGAGCATTTGCTATGTGCCTGATAGTATTCTAAGTGCTTCATATATTTTAACTCATTTACATTTTATTACAATCTTGTGAGATAGCACTACTATTTCTCTTTCACAGATAAGGAATCTGAGGCATGGAGAGGTTGAGGAACTTGCCAAGGCCACCTACCCCTGAATTTTCCTGAAGTGGAATAGCCCAGAATCAAAGCAGGCAGGTTGGCTATGGAGCCCAGGGTCCTAACTGAGTAAATACAGGCAAGAAATAACTCCCAGGTTCCCAGTAGGGACAGTGTAGTCCAGTTCCATTGCTCACATCTTTTATATTCCAAACTGGAAAGAAATCATTGACATGCATAAAGAAAATGCTAGGTCTATCCTAGTATAGAGACTTACCTGGAGTAAAAACTGAATAGACTGTTGTTGATTTGATTTGTTGATTCAAGAGTGATTATTTGGTGCTCAATATAAATTTATTGTTTAATACCCTTTATGATTTTTTACTTATAGAAAGTTGGTAACCTATGTTAAATTGCATAATACTAAATGTGGCACAATCTTAATTATATGTAATATTAAATTAATCATAATATCTCATTCCTTAACTATTTGTTATGTTGCATGTTGTCACATTAAATGTGAATTTCAAAGGTTTTAGGAAGATTTGATTACATTCCAAGATGAAAAGAGTAGAACATGTAAAGGAAAACCTGTTAGATCTGTGTTCCAGTGCCCTGCTGGGGAAGAATATGTATGTATATGGCTGCTGACTGGCATGAGTTCTGGAGTTTGTTATTTTTATATATTGCTTTGATTGGTTAGAAGCTACAAGGAAACAGATATATTTGATCATTTCTAATATATTTTTTTTTATTTTAATGTAAAAGAGAACTTACTCAGAAGTAGATCATTTCAGAGGTGGATGAGGTGCCTCAGAACTCGCTGTTTGAGAATAGGCCTGATATCTGGTTATTGTCTTTATTGTAGAGGCAATGGAAACTTCTTGGTGGTTGACCTAAGGATGTTTTAAAAATTCTTCAGTCCTTAAGATTGTTGCTGTATATAGCTTTCAAGGCTCACTTAGTTCATTTATTAGCGTTTTAAGGAAAGACTATTTCTAAACCAATTTACAAAGGTGACTTTATAAAACATTCTCAGTGTTAAGTATCCATTCAGCTATCTGTCACTTTCTCTATAGGCAGTATATCATAATGGCTATACGCAAGAACTTTGGAAGGAATGCTTAAAAATCTTAGCTGTGTCACCAAATCTCAGTAAACTTGAGTGAGCCAAGTTACTATTTATTTCCTCATGTGTAAAACAGAGGTAATAATACTCAACTCAAGGGTGGTTCTGAGGTTAAAGAGGTAAAAGATAATGGGTCAAGATAAGTAATAGCCTTCTGATTTACTATTCCCTGCTGAAATAAACAAACAAACAAAAAGGACAAACATATGAAACAGTGGTTTTTAAATCACTGGACATCAGGTAGTGAAGGACAGTCATCCTTAAAGATGGGAAACAAACAAGATGAGCCCTATGATTATATCAATTTAGTTCATAGAGAGGGTTTCCAGGTGATAGTACAGGGAAGGCAGAACCAGGTTGAGCCATACAGACTCCTTGAGTTAAGGAGATGAAGCTGGGAGTATGGAGAAACCAAGGAGTTTAGAATTCACAGGTCAGAATACCAGAAAGGAGAATTCTGCAGAGAGAGAAAGCACTGGAGATCTGCAGAGCATTCCCCTTGAGTATTCAATTAAGAAGTGATCTGCACATTCCTGTGAAGTAACTAGTGGAGGCCAGAGAAAGAATCAACCAACAGGATCAGAGGGGACCATGCCTGCAGATCACACAGGGCTGGGAATAGTGCCCATTCTCACCAGCCACACTGGAAAACCTCATCATTTACAGGGTGTTGGGTAGAGTACTCAGAAGCATCTTGCTCCAGTAGTGGGAAAAAAAATCCCTGGACTTAAAACTGCTCTAGTTCTGCTTAAAAAGTCTTAAAAGCAAGACCTTAAAGGATCAAACTTTTTCTAAGTGACTAAACTGCTTTTCACAATAAAACTCAGTAAGACATATGGGAATACAAAAATCCAGCATTCAACAAGTTAAAATTCACAATGTCTGTTTTTTTGTTATTAAGCTGCATGAGCTGCTTATAAATTTTGGAGATTAATCCTTTGTCCGTTGCTTCATTTGCAAATATTTTCTCCCATTCTGAGGGTTGTCTTTTGGTCTTGTTTATGGTTTCCTTTGCTGCGCAAAAGCTTTTAAGTTTCATTAGGTCCCATTTGTTTACTTTTGTTTTTATTTCCATTTCTCTAGGAGGTGGGTCAAAAAGGACCTTGCTGTGATTTATGTCATAGAGTGTTCTGCCTATGTTTTCCTCTAAGAGTTTGATAGTTTCTGGCCTTACATTTAGGTCTTTAATCCATTTTGAGCTTATTTTTGTGTATGGTGTTAGGGAGTGATCTAATCTCATACTTTTACATGTAGCTGTCCAGTTTTCCCAGATACAGCCACTGTGGAGAACAGTATGGAGGTTCCTTAAAAAGCTACAAATAGAACTACCATATGACCCAGCAATCCCACTACTGGGCATATACCCTGAGAAAACCATAATTCAAAAAGAGTCATGTACCAAAATGTTCATTGCAGCTCTATTTACAATAGCCCAGAGATGGAAACAACCTAAGTGTCGATCATCGGATGAATGGATAAAGAAGATGTGGCACATATATACAATGGAATATTACTCAGCCATAAAAAGAGACGAAATTGAGCTATTTGTAATGAGGTGGATAGACCTAGAGTCTGTCATACAGAGTGAAGTAAGTCAGAAAGAGAGAGACAAATACCGTATGCTAACACATATATATGGAATTTTAAAAAAAAATGTCATGAAAAACCTAGGGGTGAAACAGGAATAAAGACACAGACTTACTAGAGAATGGACTTGAGCCTATGGGGAGGGGGAAGGGTAAACGGTGACAAAGCGATAAAGAGGCATGGACATATATACACTACCAAGGGTAAGGTAGTTAGCTAGTGGGAAGCAGCCGCATAGCACAGGGAGATCAGCTCGGTGCTTTGTGACCGCCTGGAGGGGTGGGATGGGGAGGGTGGGAGGGAGGGAGATGCAAGCGGGAAGAGATATGGGAATATATGTATATATATAACTGATTCATTTTGTTGTGAAGCTGAAACTAACATACCATTGTAAAGCAATTATACTCCAATAAAGATGTTAAAAAAAAAAAAACTCACAATGTCTGACATCCAATAAAAAATATTACCAAGCATGCAAAAAAGCAGGAAGACACAATACATAAAGAGGAGAAATATCAATCTGTCTAAACTGTCCTCCCTCAGTGATTTCCATCACTTGGCACCACCTACCACATGTGTGTTCATGCGAGAAAAGTGGGCACCAATCCCCCAATTTCCTGCCCCTCACTCGTTACTTCTAATCAGTTGTCATTTTTTTCCCCTATAACATGCATCTTCGGTCTGTTCATTTCTCATATGTACTTGGCTACAGCCCTACTTTGAGCCTCTATAGCCAGTCTGGACATGCTGTATTATCCCATGGTCTGTACGACCTCTCATGATCAGACCCCACCCCTCTTTGTAGCCTCATAGCTCAAAGTTTATCTACTGAGCCCTGTGATTTAGCACAGCACTCAAACAAAAGATCCCTGTACAGGCCTAATATTATTGAAAACCCCCAAAAGTTTTTATTGTGTGATTTGTATCTGTCTATGTTTATAGTTCTAGACAAATAAACCTGAGAAAGTTTAAAAATATTTACTTAGAAATTTGTTTAAAACAATAATAATTAACTTAATATATTAACATAGATAACATATTTTTATGAAAAGCACATTTTACAAAAGAGCAATTGTAAGAAAAAAAGATATTGTTTTACTTTTCTCCAAATACCTTTAATATCTGGCTTAACAAAAGATAGCTGGATTCTCATATTTGTTTCTTTTATGTTAAAGTTTTTAAATTGAAGTATAGTTAATTCACAAAATGCTGTGTTAATTTCAGGTGTACAGAAAATTGATTCAGTCATATATATATATTATTCTTTTTCAGATTCTTTTCAATTATAGGTTATTACAAGATATTGAATATAGTTCCCTGTAGTATACAGTAGGTCCTCGTTTATTTTTTATATAGTAGTGTGTGTATGTTAATCCCAAGCTCCTAATATATCTCTCCCCCTACTCTTAAGCTATCCTCTTTGGTAACCATAAGTTTGTTTTCTTTGTCCGTGAGTCTACTTCTGTTTTGTAAATAAGTTCATTTGTATAATTTTTTAGATTCCACATATAAGTGATATCATATGGTATTTGTCTTTTTCTGTCTGACTTACTTCACTTCATATGATAATCTCTAGGTCCATCCATATTGCTGCAAATGGCATTATTTCATTGTTTCTTGTGGCTGAGAACAAAAAAAATTAAAAATTTCATGGAAATACAAAAGGCCCCAAACAGCCAAAACAATCTTGAGAAAGAAGAACAGAGCTGAGGCTTCAGACTATACTACAAAGCTACAGTAATCAAAACAATATGGTACTGGCACAAAATAGACATTCAGATCAATGGAACAGGATAGAAAGCCCAGAAATAAACTAACACACTTATGGTCAAGTAATCTATGACAAAGGAGGCAAGAATATACAATGGAGAAAAGACAGTTTCTTCAATAAGTGGTGCTGGGAGAACTGGATGGCTACATGTAAAAGAATGGAATTAGAACATTCTCTAACACCATATACAAAAATAAACTCAAAATGGATTAAAAACCTAATACTAAAAACAGATACTATAAAACTCCTAGACATAAATGTAGGCAGAACACTGACATAAATTGAAACAATATTTTTTTGGATCCATCTCCTAGAGTAATGGAAATAAAAACAAAAATAAACAAATGGGAGCTAATTAAACTTAAAAGCTTTTGCATAGCAAAGGTAATCATAAACAAAACAAAAAGACAACCTATAGACTGGAAGAACATATTTGCAAATGTTGCTACCGACAAGGGATTAATTTCCAAAATATACAGACAGTTCATGCAGCTCAATATCAAAAAAACAACCCAATCAAAAAATGGACAGAAGACCTAAGCAGACAATTCTCACAAGAAGACATGCAGATGGCCAACAGACACATGAAAAGATGCTCAATATTGCTATTTATTAGAGAAATGCAAATCAAAACTACAATGAGGTCTCACCTCACACCAGTCAGAGTGGCCATCATTAAAAAGTTTACAAATAATAAACTCTGGAGAGGATGTGAAGAAAAAGGAACCTTCCAACACTGTTGGTGAGAATGTAGATTGGTATAGCCAATATGTAGAACAGTATGGAGATTCCTTAAAACACTAAAAATAAAGTTACCACAAGATCCAGCAGTCTCAGTCCTGGTCATATATTTGGAGAAAACTCTGATTCAAAAAGATACATGTACCCCAGTGTTCATGGCAGAACTATTTACAATAGCCAGACATGGAGGCAACCTAAATGTCGATCGACAGATGAGTGGATAAGGAAGAAAAAAAAAATGCACACACAAAATGGAATATTACTCTCATATTTGTTTATGCATTCACACTTGCAATATTATAAATCATGTAGCCCTGGTCAACACCACTGTCAATTGCAAGCTAATGAGAATGAAAAGGCAAATAATATCCTGTTAAAATATTATTGACCTAGCCAACTCCTGCAAGAGTTTTAGGACCCACAGAAGTTCCAGGATCAAACTTTGAGAACCACTGTATCAGCAGCTATACTGTTAATCTCTTTTCCTCCTAGATACCAAGATCCATTTTCCTTGGAGTCTTCATCAAAATGCTTAACCATTTCATTTATTTCCCACCCTTCTACAGATTCTTCAGTGCCCAGCAAACATCATCTGATCTTCCCTAATTCCCATCTTTACCCCCATGAGAAGATGAGCCCATTATGCATTTATAATAACTTTTCTTATGCTTCAAAGTACCTATCATAATTATACAGAGTGTTTTACCTTCCCTCAAAGTTAGATACTGATATATTTATTTAAGACAAAAAGCTCACCCTTAAATTACTGTTGAAAATCCATTAAATGGCTTATTAATTGCTAAGACTTGGCACATGGACATGCAGAAGCCAAGTATCAACTTCTGTTTCTCAGCACCTTTGAATTTTGGTCTTCCTGTCTTTGGAATCATATAGGCCAAACTCATGTTTCCTGGGGGAGAAATTTAAGGAGACTTGAATTAGGTAATTTTTCTCTCTTTTTGCCTGGAGCATATGGTTAAATTTGCTGTATTACATTAAATCCATGTGCAAATAATCTGTTGTAAATGGTTTGTGTGTAATAAATTAATATCTCTAACGGTAAATTATAACTTTATGAGACAGAGTATATCTGCCTTGGTCACCACCACTGTATGCCATAAGCCTAATGCTGCCATGCAAAAAGTTGAGAGCTCAGCAGATACGTGATGGAGGAATGAATGGGTTACATCATCCCTATTCACAGGTGTTAAATTTCTAGTTTAACTGACATCTTATGATCCATTTCAATAGTTATCTTTTCCTTTAACTCATTTTGCCCATACTAGGTGAAAATATGCTGTGTATATCTTACATTTACTTTAGTTACTTTATTCAATATATTTAACTTCTAATAATAAAAGGCCATATTTATCTTAGTGATTAATGGTTAACTAGTGAATAGACTGCACCCCTGGAATTTTTTCTAGTTATCATCATTACATTGCATCAGTGTTTCTGGTATAAATAAGTGTTTTTTATCTTATTCCACTGATAGAACATTTCTATAAATACCTATTGGCTTAGCATCAAAAAAAATGTAAAATTGGTCTTTGTTTTCAGAGGGGTGTATCAGAACATGTAGGGAAAATATAAAAGGAAAATAACCTTGTTCTGGTTCAGTGACTTCAGTTGTAGTTATTACTATTAATAAATGGCAACCTCCTCAAAAGAATATTCAGGAAAGAGCAAAAACAATTTTACTTGTATTTCATGGGACATCTTAAATCATTTCAATACCTCTTTTAGCTACACAGATGAGAAATAAATTGATATGCTGTCAAATTTTGCATCCATTAGCATGTAAAACCTAAGAGTGAATAATCACATAATAATTTGAATTTCTTTTAAATAACTTACATTAAAATTAGATCATCTTTAGTGTTCTAACAAGCACAATATTGAAGACACATGAAGAACTGACTCAAGAGATGTTAAAATTTGATGGATTTTCTCTTGCTGAACTCCTGCATATTGTTGATTGTCAGGATAAGAACAGCAGAAACACAAAACTTTCTTCAGTCTTTCATTGATACATGTACTGTCTGTCTGGATTACATCTTCCTTAAGAGGAGAGGAAATATAGTCTTCTGAATATGAAACAGTCCATTATTAACTTACTTTTGCATTTTAAAAGAAAAATGAGTCTTCTATTATAGCATCATATTAGGAATGGCAAACTTACTGAGTCTATTAGTTGAGGACAGCCATCTGTCTAAGGGTTTTCAGTTGCATTTATTTTTTTTGAAAACCTTGTTTTCTTTTCTCTGTGTTACTTGAATAATTTCCAGAAACTTTCTAGACACACATACACACATAATGCATTCTTTCCTGTGTTCCTTCTTTTTTCCTTCTTATGGAAATACATTATTTAAAATATTCTATACATTTTAACATAACAATACACTTTGGTGAATTTTTCTTATCAGTACATAAAGAACAACCTCATACTTATAACTTACATATATGGTAATTTATTTAATTATAGCCTATTGCTGGATAATTAGGTCATTTTCAAGGTTACTTCTATTATAAACAGTAATACAGTATGCTTACCTAAGCTTGTGTGAGTTTAACAAATAAAATTTCTGGAAGTGGAATTGCTGCATTAATGACTATATTTATTTATAATTTTGGTGTATTTTGCCAAATTGCTACCCCCAAAATACATCAGTTTAATCTTTATCAAGAATGCTTTAGCATTATTGATTCCACACACACCTACCAGTACTTTTAATTTTTTTCCAAATCTGATGGGTGAAAAATTAATTTTTATACAAATTTAAACTAATACAAACATTTGGCCCTTAAAAATATTTTAATTAATTAAATTTTTAATTCAAGAAATTTTCCCCTGCCATTCTTTGTCTTCTTTTCTTACTGATTTATAAGCTTTATACATATTTATTAAGAAAATTGACCCTTTTTCTGTCATACATAATAAAATGAATTTGTTGATATGTTTTGGTTTTGCTAATTTATTTTTTCAGGTTAATTAGTCATATATATTATGGCTTTTAGTTTTGTATCATGCTTCAAAAAGTCTCCAGCATTTCAAATCTGTTTTTAAAAACAATTGTTTCTTTCTGTCTTTTTTTTTTTCTGTTTAAATCTTTGATTTGCATAAAATACTTTTGGTACAGGCACTAAAATTAGACTATAACTCATGATTTCCTCAAAATTGATTAATAGGTGCTTTGGCACTATAGACTGAGTAGTAGTCTTTTCCTGTATATCACATAGGTTTTGTTGAGAACTAATAACTATAAAATACAGTGGTTTAAGACAAATTTGATTAGGTTTGATGGATCCAAAGGCTGAAGACACCTTGTTTTCATATAGCTTGGCGAGGGCAGCTGTGCTGTATATGTCACACATGCTCTTGGAACCAGAGGCATATGGGAACATGTTCCCTTGGTGATGGCAAAGGTGCTGGAGAGCAAGCAACCACATCAGTTCTTATCCTCGTAACTAGCACACGGTCTTTTCTGACCAAATTCTTTTACCTAAAGCAAGTTGGTTACTTGACAAGGCCCAAGGTCAAGGAGATCAGATGTGCACATTGCCTCTGATGAGACCAGGGTAAGGGTGTGGATGTAGGAGGAGTGAAGAATTGGGACTAGTAATTCAACCTATGACACTTTTACTGATTTAAATGCTGCCTTTATTATATACTAATTTTTACATATATCTTAGCCTATTTCTGAATACAGTTTTTTCCACTGATTTATTTAAATCTTCCTGGGAAAATACCAAACTATTTTGCTTATTCTCTTCAGTAATGTTTTGCAACTTTCTATAGGCATGTAGTTAATTTATTTTTCCTTTTTTTTGTTGTTGCTATTTAGAATGGGAACTTCTACTATACTTACCAAATGATTTTTATTTAAAGAAAAGCTAATGATTTTTTTAATATATTAATTTCAAATAACCACCTTGTTAAATCATCATATTGTATCACATAATTCTTCTGTAGAATCTCTTGAGTTGTCTGGGTACATGATCATGTCATTTATACTTAAAGATAATTTTACCTCCTCAATTTTTTCTTTAATTCATTCTTTTGGGTAATTGACTTCCAGAGCAGTATTAAGTAATTATTGTGATACTAGACACATTGTCTTTATTCTGACTTTAGGGGAAATGAAGACCCATTTGTTTTCAACTGTCAATCATTAGCCTTTAAAATAATTAAAATCCTAGTCACTTTATCCAGGATAGTTACTTCTAGAATCTCTGTATATTGCCTTTAGATTAAGATTGATGGTGAGTACACAGCATGTTTAGCATGACAAAAAATTGAAATTTGGTCTTATTAAATAATGTTCTTCACCTTTTTCTTGATTTTAGTGTGATTTTTCTTTTAATATTTCCTATAGTTTCCTTGAAAGTTTGACTCTTTGACTTATTTATTGTAGTATTTCCATGAATATTACAGTGGTTGGATAGACAAAAATCATTTTCTGAACAAAACAACAAATGGATTGATTGATTAATTTTGTGATGGAATTTGGGCATTTTATTCTAGACTTTTATTCTGGATTTTGTTTCATGCAAAGGAAGCCAATTTGAACTACCTGAGTGATAGAGGAGGTTTATTGGAAAATACTAGCAGAGTTCACAAATTGTGGGGAAGGGCTGACCAAGCCAGCCTGGGGCAACTGCAGATATCTTAAAGCTGAGACCTTGGAAGAGCTTTCTCTCTTACCCACATCTCTGCTTCTCTTTCTTGGTTGGCTTCATTCTCTCTTGCTGCAGATTATTTTTCTCCATGTGGTGTGGGTTTTCTATCAGCTGGAAACCATTTCTCTTTATCACCTTTCTGGGAGAAAATAACTTCCCTCTGTCAATATGCACACACTTCCAGCTCAACTATGAAAAACCCTAAAGAAGGTTTCTGATTAGTCCAGTTTGAATCGCATGTTTTTTCCTGTACGTAGCTGGAGGTAGTTTGTAGGGTCCATGAATGACAGCTCACAGTACAACTGGATAATGGAGGAATAGCACTTTCCACAGAAACCTGAGAAGGCATGTTGGACAGAACTTCAGCAATAGAGGTCTAAAACAGGTGAATTGATTTATCCTTTTTCTTTTCTTTCTGCTCTTCCCTTTTATCTGTCTTCCCCTCCCCCCTTTATTCCCAGCTGCCAACCCCAACACACACACATGCATTTACCTTCTTGACTATCTTTCACTTCCCTTTTCTTTTCACTGTCATCCATTTTCCCTCCATTTCTCTGGAAAAGTTAGGATTAAAATGTGCCTTCTGTTGTAGCATTGTTACCTATTTGGAGTGAAGTTTCAGTGGTAAAGGAGTAAGAATAGTCATCACGCACAGATTACTCTGTATAATAAAAACAGAAATTAGAATAAATGAGGTAGATTTTTGAGCTAGTGTGACTGAGAAAACACAAACCCAAGAGGCTTAAGGTTGGGTTTAAGCCTTAGGTTAAATTTTGGATTTACACTCAATATTTGTACTCAAGAGGTGACAAATAAATAACTTTTTTCTCCAGAAACTTCTTTGATTTTATTTGAGAGGTGACAGCAAAGTGCTGAGTCTGTTGCTCTTTGCCCACTGCCCCCCCCCCCCACAAGTCTATATTTTTCATGTTGGGACTTTAACCATAATCTAGATCAATGCTTTTCTGGGTGAGGAGTCTGAGGACATGGCTGTGGACATGACTTCACCTCAGGCTTCACTGAAAGTTCATTGCAGAAACCAGAGTAGAAAACAGGGCTTCAAACTCCAGTGTTCTTGAGAGGATTTATGAGGAATTGTGCTATTATTGAAAAATGGGCATTCTGCTATGCTATTAACAACCGAATTACAGAAATTACCACTGTAATATGGATTGGATAAATGTTATTTTATTTTTATTTGGATTTTTATTTGGATTCTGGCCCTCTGTTGACAAAAATACCTTGTGAAAAAATAAAATGTTTTAGCCATTTTAATATTGATGTATGAATTTATTATTTATGTATTTCCTAAAAAACAGTTTCAATAGGGCAAAAGAATAGAAAGAAAATATTAGGACATTACCAAATGCCTTCTAAATTCAGATTTTGACAAATTCATTTTGTCCGAAATAATTTTACTTGAGATATGCTTTCTTCCTCAAGAGCAAAGATGTTCACATGTTCTAGGCACTATTAAATAAGTGCCTTTGTTTCACCTTTGTTTCAATTTATCTGTAATGTTACAATTAAACACATTTCTAACTATATACACATAATACCATATTCATGCATGTATATATATGTGTGTGTGTGTGTGTGTGTGTGTGTGTGTGTGTGTGTGTTTAAAGGAAAGGTATGGAATGCAACAAAATATGAATGCATATATTGAAAGAGAGCTTTCTGAGTGATTTGGGAAAATAGCTTTTTATATACATCTAGAGATTTTCGTCTTATTTTAAAACTTTGTAGCAAATAAGTCAGGGTGATATTAAAGGAGATAACTGTTTTCCTTCTTCCAGAAGAGGATAAGACACTTAAGCTCTAAGAGTTCTTTCTTAGGTCTTATATATAAGACTTATTGCAGATATAAAATGGAGAGAAGCTGAGAAGGTGGAATATTGGTGGAACAAGAGAAGGCTGAGAAAGGACTTTTTCTCTCCCAATGCACATTATCCTTAGAAGAACTAGCATTGCAAAAATGAATATTTGTCCTTTGATCCAGGATTATTGAATGGAGCTCTATGAGAAGTAACCCTAGTCTTTTATTGAGCTAGGTTTAAAATAAAGGATGATGCTGTTTTTATGGCAAGATAAATAATTGATTAAATTTTAATGTGTTATTATAAGGCAAAAATAAAGATTTAACTGATACCTCCTCTCGTGTTAATATTTCAACTTCCTGCTTCTCCCCATCTTTAAACTCACACATAGAAAATAGTAAACTTTGTGATTCTTCTTGTTTTTCCCATCTACCTGTTTCAAAGTCATTTTTGTGCTTGTGACTGATGGCATTTCATTAGCTGGTAGAAGAGTTACTCCACTTCCAGGCTCTTAAAGAACAAGTCCTTCATGTACAGTTCTTTTTTTCAGTCTTAGAGGATTCTAAGGCTTATGTATTTTCCCATTCTCTCTCTCTCATTCTGTCTCTCTTCAGTGAGGGCTTGAAGGAGTGAGTATATTATTTATATCAAATAATTATTGGATAATATTTTAATAAGGAAAGTTGGAATTCACAGTTTAAGAGATAGAAGAGTAGAGTACAATAGAATTCACATCCCAGTCTTCATGATAGAATGTATTTTAAGTTTAGTAGTTGATACTATAAAGGTACTGGCCACTCTTTTCCAGAGAGACCACTTGCATATGGTCTACATTGCTTTCACATTTTTAATGTAAATGTTTTTCGCATTTCCCAACATGGCAGACATTTATATTCACTTTAATAAGAAATAAATATAAACCTACGGATAAGTATGTATACTAGTTTGTGTCTAGTATCTAGCACACACAAAGAATAGATGTTAAGACCTCTGCTGTCCATGTAGTCTGGAGAGACAAGGGATGCAGCCATGAAAAGAATATAGGATAGGCCATGTGTTCCCAAGTTCTGATGTTTCTAATATAAGCTGTCATTGATGGACTCCCTTATAGACTCTTTTATTCAAGGTTAGAGAGGAATGACTTTGTAAGAAGGGCTTTTATCTGTTTTATGAGATACAATGGACAGGTTTTTTTCCAGGTCAAAAAAAAACAGGATATATTCCAGACAGTATAACAATATTGTTACAAATCTCCTCAAACTGACTCAGTTGATGACATAATGACAGTTCAGATCTTAGGTGGCAAGAAGTTTTGGTAAATATTTGGATAGCTACAAAATAGAGAGGAAGAATCATTCACTTTTATGTTTGTATTGTATGAATATCTATGGTGGTGCTTTTGTCTAAGTGTTATTTGAGGATGAGGAAGAAGTGGGTGATGGAAAATGGGACCTAAACTCCAGGATCCTTCCCTTGTTTGCTTACTACTTCCAGGTGGGAACCAGCTAGGGAATCAAGAGACATGGTATTAGCATTAATTGAGGAATTTGAAGTTTGGAGGACTTTTTTCTTTGCCTTTTTATTTAAACATCATATTGATACAAATTAATAACTTAAAGCATGAGACAGGAATTTATACATTTACTTTCTGAACAGAAGAGGTCAGCCATGAAAAAAATGAACTAATCTGTTTGCAATATATTCTTTTCAAATTAAGAACAGATGCATATGTATCTACAGAGTGTAGGTAAACAGGACTGAGCTTTTCACTGAATAAGCTCAACTTTATTCCTCTGTCCATTGTACCTTTTCTACCATGGAAGGTCATCTCCACCCCATTTCCCCGATACTGTGTGGTTTTAAAAGGTTAAGCTTAAAAAGAAAAAAAAATTGGATTTGTACTAAGCAAGTTATAACCTACAAATATAATGTTAAAAATGAGCTAAGACAATTTTACTTATAGGCTGTCCATGTTTAAAAAATTCAGTGGATCCATTTAAAATTAATTATAATCATGTTTTGAAATTTAATTTGCTTTTTCAAACTGTGTACTCTTACCATGTAACACATGTATTTGAAGTAAAATACCACTGAAAAAACAATATAGATAACATTTATATAGTCAATCATAGAGTAAGTAGCACTGAATTGAAAAGATGCCATCAGTATTTAAATTTTTTGTTCATCATCTCTTGCTGTCACTTCTTTTTGTGCCATGGAGATGTGGGTCTCAAACTTCAATGTGTAGATGAGTCATCTGAAGGAGCTTGTCTAAAGTGATGATTCCTTGGCTCCTCCAGAAGGTCTATTTCAGGATGTCTGATGTAGAACTTCAGATTCTACATTTTGAAAAATGTTTCCCCTCCCCCAAAATGATTTTAATGTTGCCAAACTATTGATCTGGCTTTTAGAAGTACAGTTATAGAAATTCCTCAAGGATTGTTATCTGAGCAGTTCCACAGTTCCACGTGTTTTCCATTTCTTTCCCTAAATTGAAATCAGGTTTATTGGCCTGTAATTCTCTGCTTCGCTTCTTGTCCCACACATAAATTTGGCAATTACAAGCAGTACATTTTTTACCTCCCAGTCTACCCTTTGATACTTAGATGGCTCTACTCTCTTACACTATTCCTAACATGGAGTGTTTAGGGAAGAGGAGGTGAAATGTTTTAAGGCTATTATGCGTTTTAACTGATTGTATTCAAAATGTTCCTGCTGCATTTTTTTCTTCTGTTTTCCAGTGGTGACCTGTCATTGGCTTTCTCCCCTTTTCTCTTTACCTTCTAATCACTTTGAACAGGCACAGGTATGATTTAGCTACCTTTCTTACTTTTTTTCTCTACCTATTGTTAAGTCTAGATCTTTGCTTTTTGTACAACTGAACTTACTGAATTCACTTGCATATGGTAGAATTATAAGTTTGGTTGTGTTGAACATCTTTTCTCCGATTGTCATCTACATAGACTTGGCTTCTTTGCCTTGAAATATAGCCAAGATTTATTGAGCATTTGCCATTGTGTCAGATACTGTGCTAAATGTTATGTGTATTACCTTATTCCATTTTTAACTTTCTGAGGTATATATAATATTTAAAATTATTATTTAATATTTCAGTTATTAAATATTAATGTTTAAATACTAACATTTTAAATTATTAAATACTATATAATTATTTAAATATTTTAAAAGAAAAATGATACCAACTATCATATTTTATCATATTTTACCATATTCATTTTACAAACAAGAAAACTGAGGTCACAGAGAAGTTGAGAAGCTTGCCTAACTAAAGTCATGCAACTAGTAAGTGTGAAAGCTGGGAATCAGTTCCAGACAGTGTAACTCTAGAACACACTCAGGCAACTACTACAGAGCACTTACAATATGTAAGCTCGGGTAGACTTTCTGTTCCCGATTGTTTCAATTCCCTTGCCAGCAGAGCACCAGGGAGTCTTTAAGAGAGACACACCATCATTTCTTTGCTCTAATAGGCAAGGCCTTAAACCTTTGGTGATTCATCCTGAGCTTTGTTGTGGACCACATTCAGAGAAATCATCTCTGCAGTTAATCAAAATGATTCATGCAGCTTTATTCTCTCCAGCACCCATAAGGGACTGTTCTCAGGTCTCAGAGACCTTCTTGGTTATTACAGAGAAGTTGTATGAGTTTGGGAGAAGACCTTCTATAGGGCTTCTTTTCCAGATATTGACATTTCATCCTTAGAGCACTCTAAAATTTTTCTTCTGTTAATAGCACAGGTGATGGAAATACTCATACTCACTATATGGCCTTCAACAAACTGCTCTTGGGAGGTAATTTTTTCAGATCTGAGTACACAGTAGAGTGTCTGGCACATGTGTCTAGCTTTGTGGGAACTAATCCTTTGGACAAAGTCATATCTTAGCCAACCTGTTAAAATAGAAGGATTAAAGATTATAGCTATTGAAATTCCAAGTTTTAATAACATAATATATTATTTCTTTACAATAAACATACTGGAAACTTCTTTTTACTTTTAAAATAATAATTTTAGGATTCCTAGTCACAGTAACTTATTTTGAACTTACTCTATATTAAAAGAAAAATGATACCAACTATCTTGTTAGGAGTAAATGTGGCTGAAGCCACCAGTTTAAATAATAATTCCCTTCATTTCATACATCTTTTAGAATTCTCGAATGTAGAGTAATATTCTTATTCACCTTTTTATCCCAGCATCATGCCTGGCAATTAGTAAAAGCTAAATAAATGATTGCTTAATGATGGAGACTGAGGAAATTTGAGGCGGGATAAAATATTGGTTTATAAACATATTCTTGGTATTTTATTCAGACAAGTATATTAATAATTAGGATTAATATACAATTAATCTAAATGTTTATATATATATTTCTATTATGAAACATTTTAATGCAATCTAGCAAAATATTATGTCTAAAGTTTTGATTTTTCTTTTTTTTTCAGTCATGCACATTTATGGTGCTATTTTATATCTTGTTAGAGAAAAATGGTACAGTACAAGGTTCATGATAATATAATCTGCATATGAAAATATATCTTGTAAAAGCAATATATTACCATCTGTGCTTCACTTATAATTTCCAAAGAAATTACTACCCAATTTCCAGAATTACCTTATTTCTTTAACCAACATGTGTTTTATGAAAGCAGATTAAGGGTTGGAAAACATTTCTGTATTCTTTCCAGAAACCACCATGTTTATTAGGTTTGAGCAGTAATAAAAACAAAAGGCATTTAAAAATATCTTTCTTTGATAGACTCAGCCACTTTGGAAAATTGAGACCATCACTGAAAGCACACATAACTTAAATTGCTCTTTTTTAAAGGTATAAGATATGTTCTTTATTATGTAAAGTTTTCTCTGAAAGAGTCTATGAATACAGAGTTTATCGGGATCTGCCCAATCTATAGGTATATATCACTTTTTTTTTCTATTCCATTTTATCTTCTTCAACTTCTTATGTTGTGGATTACTTCTACCAATAGCAGTAATAGCACTTGACATTGTTGGGTTTTGCTCAGCTATTATTTTCCTTCCTGAATCCTTGGAGAGCCTACATTCTGGATTCCAGGGGTAAACAATCAAGTATTTGGTTATTGATGGAAAATTGGAATTCAATGTGGAACATAACTTCCAAATAAGTGGAGACTAATTTTAAATCCAGGAGGAAATGTGGAAGCAATGTGTGCCCTTATTAATTACTAGTCACATCTGTGAATTAGAATGAGGTTTAATTCCTACATCCTTCATGCCATATCCCAAAGGATTCACAGTATTTTGTAAGATGAAGGAGATACTTACAACACTAATCCCTTGAAAATAGGAACTGAGACCTAAGTGGATGTTTCCCTCCTGTATTTCATTACTAATAGTGAAAATGTTAGGTCCAACAAAAAGAAACACAAATCAAAACACTGACACACACACACACAGCTTAATCATCAATTCATGCAGCTTCATAGTTGGTATGGATTTCAATGCCAGATGTTGCCTTAGGAAACTGTAATCCAAGCCCAGATGGATTGTCAAGAAAGCTTATTGTATGTGCATGCATTCACATGTGTGTATATAAATATGACAATAAGGTTTCCTTAGTTAATGAAATGTTAGGATTTATAAAACCACTTTATGAAAAGTCAATTAAACACACAAATATCTTCATGTATCAAGTTTCAATAACTTTCCATTTATGCTGGCTTGAATGACTGTTAATAACAATTGGACTGATGGTTGGTCTAGTTTTGAAGTGTTTTAGCATGGTCCTCAGGCTTCTTTTTATTTTTCCTTTTCTTTCTTCCTTATCAAAATATAGAATGCCTAAAAAAGTGTCTGTCACATAATAGTTGCTCATCAAACATCAGCAAACAGGACTTGGAATAACTAGGGATGCTTTATATAAAGAGGGGGGTTGAAGAGGGGGCATCCACTGGCCTGAATTTAAATCCTAAGTTTACTTATATTATGTAGTTTTGGATAAATTGCTTAAACACTGAAACTTATTTTGCTTTGCTAAGTTACCTATTCTATAGAGAATAGGATAATAGTGCCTATCTCATAAAGTTTTGAGAATTAAATGAGATTTAAAAATATACAGTATACACTTTAAAATATGTCCAGTATACCTTTATTTATATGTCCTTCAAGTTCAAAGAACATGGGTGATGCTCACTTTAAATGGAATGGATTAAAATTTTTAAAAATGTTTATTCTTATTGTCATTTAAATTATGATATTTGGAAGAAAGAACAATAGCTAATTAAATTGGATTTTGTTACTCTAAGATGTTTTTAATTGATAATGGGTTTGATTAGATAGGGGCTTACTTCCAGTTCAAAGCTACTTTATTTATTTATTATTATTATTTTTTAACATCTTTATTGGAGTATAATTGCTTTACAATGGTATGTTAGTTTCTGCTTTATAACAAAGTGAATCAGTTATACATATACATATATTCCCATATCTCTTCCCTCTTGCGTCTCCCTCCCTCCAACCCTCCCTATCCCATCCCTCTAGGTGGTCACCAAAGCTACTTTAAACTTTCATCAATCATCAACTTTTAGAGTTGTCTTTTTTAAAAAGTAGGTCATTTTGGGAAGGAGATTAGCTTAGATCAACATCAGCTAAATAAATAGTGAGGGGACACAGTGAAGAGAGAGAAAGTAGTAAGACATGAATTCTCAGAACCTAGAAAACTTTTAGTGTTAACTGTTTTAACTATTTTTAAATCTACTTAAAATCATCTATGGCATATCTTATGATATAACCAAAATTGCAGTTGTGATATTTAATTTACTTTTAAAGTCTTCTATTTGTAGTTTTCATAGCTGAGTGTTCACTACCTGGTGTTCATGGAATTCTAGAGAGTGAAGTAGATAGACATCAGGACACTGTGAACTCCCTGAGGTCATGTGTAGTGTTTTTATATGTGTATATTCCAGAGATTCTTTCTTCAGATTCTCAAAGAAATCCAAAACCACCATCAACTGAGAGTAAAAACTACTGTCACTGTGTGTTAATATAAAAAAAGAATAATATTTAGATTAAAGTAAAAGAGGTTTATAGGTTTTTGTTAATTTTTAATATATAAACATAATTTCTAATTAAATGCTAATATTTTCCACAAAGTGTTTCTATGCATATTTGATGTTGGTGATTGAAGTAAATAATGTTTATGGATTTCCACATTTGGACTTTTATGAATACCAATGAAGGAAAGATTGTTTAGTAATCTAGATTATAAATAAAACCTGTTTTGTGAAGACCTCAGAGAGCAATCTTTTATGACTTACAGATTTAATTTTCCCAATCATATGATTTCTGTTACATATTTAACTTTCTAATATTTATTGATTTTTTAGAAGGCTTTTTGCTTACTGGCAATTTAAGTATGTAATAATCAGTATTATATCAAGACTGCTTAGGTAGGATAGTACTTGTACCTAATGCTGATGGTTCCTCACCTGGTGTTCACAGCACCCTAGAGAATTAGGTATGTAGACATCAGGGCACTGTGAACTCTATGAAGTCAAATGCAGTATTTGTACATTAGTATTTCCTTAAGATCTTTTCTTCAAATTCTCAAGGGACTCCATAAGCCTCCCCAACAACTAATAGTTAAAACTGCCGAGACTGTGAACTAATATGAAAATTTAAAAAAAAATAGTAACAAATTAAATGAGGTTTAAAGGACTTTGCTAACTTTTAATTTAAAAATATAATTTCTTATTAAATGTTAATCTTTTCAACAAGGCAGGTAATTATTTTAGAATAATTCTTACTTAATAATTATTGATTTTGGCTTTCAAGGTACTATTTTCAGGAGGCAGCATCCATTGTGCAATGGAATGAGAATGGACTTTATATCGAGGTAGACCTAAGTTAAAAATAACACCTCCTCAAAATACTAACTGTGTATAACTTTAGGGAAATTGTTTAACATTTCTGAGTCTGTGTCTTCATTCATAAACTAAGACAGTAATGCTTACCTACGACTGTTAGTTGGAGGAGTAAAGATAATATTTATAAAGCATATGGTAAACACTAAGTTCTCTAAAAATGCTAATTGTTTTTCACATTTTAAAAACTGCTATCTATTGAAAATGCAATTTAATTTTTTGAATTTTCTCTCATATTTCTGTTTTTAATCAATTTACCTGGAATATTAATTTGAAATAAAAAATGTTGCTAATGATTAATCTCTAAAAATCTAGGCTTGGCCTTCCCTTGGACTTTTTATTCTCACCTTCAGCTTTTATTAATTTGTTCACTCCAAGTATATTTTTCTACTTAATTAAAGAGAGAGAGCTTTAGTTTGCCTCTACCCCCAGTCTGGAAAAGTTTGTGCCTCCATGCCTCCTCACTCTAAGACACTAAGTTTACTTTCTGACCTCTGGTAAAAGCAGGGAGTGAACAAAGACCCTTAGACCAAAGCCCTGAAGTGCCTGTCCAAGGAGTCAAATCCTTCTACAGAAAGAAAGATCTTTCTAGTTTACTTCTCTCATTATAGTATCTATTATTGTAGCTTCCAGTAGCTATTGGTTTTGGCATACAACAATACTGCTAGATTGAGGAGGACTTTAAAATATTTTAGCCACATCCATAGTAGAATATATGCTTATGTCCCTATTTTCTTTAAAATTTGACCTTATTTTTTAACTGACTTCACACATCAAGTTAAACAAGGTTTAATTCATTGGAAATGGATAATCTCTTCAGTTCTTGAATATTTAAGGGAATTTTTCCTATTCTACTTATGTAAGCAAAATGTGAGTAAAAATGGATATCCAGCATAGGTTATGGTTACTTCTATATCCAGAAGGTTGTAAACAAGTAAGGTGTCATGATTTGGTGAACACTGTTCTTGCTTTATTAATTTGGGATTGATGTTTAAATTCAATATGAAATGAATCAGGAATTCTCATTCCTCTCTCGCTGTTTTTTGCCTTAGAGTGTTGTGATTTCAAATTGTCCCTCACAAGTGAGATGGGACTTATTGAACTATTGTTAGATAGTTAAATTTAATACATGTCTACAAGGTCATAAAACCCTTGAAGTAGAAAATATTTAGAGATGGAAAAACCTTCATTAGACATAGACTTGAGGTCAAAAGAAAATTCTGAAATTATAGAGTCCATTTTTTTTTCATTATACAGAAGAGGAAATTTCAGTTCAAAAAGGTTATAGATTTTCTCAATAGCATGGCTATTAAATGAAAGGACCCAAGCTGACAGGACTCTTTCCACTGTACCACACATAAAACAGGCACATGTCAATGTTTCTCTCTACATATATATCTTAGGGTCACATGATGTATAATGTGGGTGTTTCCACTGTATACTCCATCCTCCTTATTCATGGATTCCATAATTGTGAATTTACCTACTTGCTATGATTGATTGTTAAACTCAAAATCAATCAGTGATATTTTGCAGTTAATTCACAGACAGGCACAGAGAGGCAAAAAATGTGTGTTTCACCAATATACACACTCCCAGGCGAGGCCAAACAGGATAGAGATGGCTGGGGATAGCACAGTCCAGCACAGTGCAAGAAACTCTGGCTTAGTTGCATGGGGTTTGAACCCCAACTCAGACACCTGTTAGTGGGTTGACTTCAGGCAAGTCACTTAACACTCTGAACCTTGTTTTCTTTTTTGTAAAATAAAGAAAATAGAATTTACTAATTTAAGTTGTTTTTAGGATTTAAGATTATAATCACTGTGAGATGTGTATGTGTATTTCCTCTTGAAGTCATGATTCAACATTTGCTAGTGTTTACAGTGACTTTTCAGAACATAAACTATTGCAAATAATTAGAAATGACTAGTTTTTAAGTAAAATCTAAAAGAAAATGTTTAGAGTGAAATGACTAGCACTATTGCAAAAAACACTTCCTATGTGAATGTGTGTTTTTGTGCATGTGTATGTGTGTATGTGTGATATATATGTATTTTATTTCTTCAAGCTTTTGAAATCTATTGCTCTTTTATTTTTATAAAATTTTCTTCCCGACAACAGTCATCTGATGTGACAATTGTTTTGATGATGTGCTTTATGGGTCAACTATGTGTGCTATTACAACCATTTTCTATTTTGCTAGCTTTTGTAATAGCTTTAACATTTTTTTCCCTTGACGAACAATGTATAAATTTTAGATATATGGAAACATATGAAGAAGAAAAAAAAAGTGATCCATGTCCCTATGACCTATATTTTCCTTATATTCTTTTTTCTCTGTGACCCCTTATCACTCTTATTCATCCATCCAATGTGCTTCTCTCTCCAAGCTATAAAATCTGAGTGGAATGTTCTCCCCTATGCCTATCTCTCAGTTGTGTGACTAGCCCATACTTGTCAGATATCAGCTTGAACCTCTCTGTCCCCACTCTCCACTGTATGCATGAAGGGCCCTACCTTTTCTCTAACTACAAGTTGAAATTGTCTTGTTTTTGTTCTGACTCTTTCTTAGACCCGTGAGCTTCTTAGTGAGATAGAAAACACTGGAAGAGAATGATCTTAGAGGACATTTAGGAGCTTGATTTGGAATGTGGAGTTTGGGGCATTTGTATGTAGGGAATAAGAAAGCAGTTTGTAATACTTATTTAATCTTGACAAAAAGTTTTGGCTGGACTGTCACATATAAATATGTGAGTTTGAAATACACAGGTAGTAACCAGAGTCAAAGGCATGGTGAAGCTTACCTATAAGGAAAGGGGAAAGTATGTTAGGAAAACAAGAGAAGACCTAGAGAGGAGCATTCAGGGGCTCTTAGAGTGATTGGCTTTGTGTAGCAAAAGTATATACAAAGGATATAGAAAATAAGCAGCTGGAGGGACAAGAAGAAAACAAGGAATGTACGGGGCTGGGGAAGTAAGGGGAGAAGTTTACTGAGGAGGAAGAAGTGGGTAACATTTAGACATACTGTTGAGAAGTGGAAAGAGCTCATTGAATTCTTCAGTATGGACCACTATTGCTCACTCATTGAAATTACCTTGGAAGAATGATGGTGGTGCTCTAATCCTGACTGGAATAAGTTAGGAGTAAGCAGTTGTTGAGACAATAGATACCATAGAAATAGGAAGCTGGCTTTGAAGAGAAAGAAAGGTTATCACTGGAGGAGGATGAGATGACAGTTCTACATTTTTTTAAGTGGCAGATGCTTAAGTATGTTTAAAAGCCACTGGAAAAAGTTCTAGAGATGGACAGTGGTGATGGTTGTGTGACAATGGAAATGACACTGAATTGTACACTTAAAAATAGTTAAAATGGTAAATTGTATGTCATGCATATTTTACCACAACAATAAAATTTTTAAAAAAGAAAAACAGACATTGGAAGGATCCAACTGAGAGGCAGAGGTGAAATATACAATAAAAAGAAGAGATAATCAAAAGTTTTGTCTCCAAATAAGGCAGCAAGGAGTTAGGACTAACATGGTTAGAGGGATTTGCCTTCGGAAGAAGAAATAGTTCATCTTTCATAAGTGAGAAAATGAATGACTTTTCATGGGGTAGTTTGGATTTTATTGTCTAAAAGGCCTTGGGGATAAAGTAAGATGGTAAGAAAGAAAAAAAAATAGTCCTGTCCTTCCTGGAATTTATAGTTTGTCAGGGAGACCGACAATTAAAAAAGAAATAACAATAACATATACTAAATGCTGTTGTAAGGAAAATAAACCAGTTATGGGAGCCTATTAACAGGGGCACAGTAGAGACTATCAAGAATGAGCAAAGTTCACCTGGAGCAAATAACATTTAAGTTGCAGCCTCATGGCTAAGTAGGAATTAGTTAGGGGAAACAAGGACAGGGAAGAGTGTTTCTGACACAGAAATTTTAAAAAAAGATAGAAAAAAGAAAGTAGCCTTAGGAAAAAGTGGGAGTTTGAAACGTTCGAGAAAGGAATTAAAGCAGTGTTTAGTTGGCGGGAGTGGAATTATTTTAGGAAGACTTGATGCAAAAACTTGATCTGTAGAGAGAGGCACATGGTGAGTAACGGCATTCTGCAGCATTCTGGCCATATCCACTGTCTGTCATCTACTTCTTAGAAGCACTTCCCAGTGTTTCCAGACCCCAGTGCTTGTCTTCACTTGGCTTTAAGGAGACAACAGGTTGTATTGAAAAGAGCACTGAATTAGGAATCTTTAGAGCTACATGTAGTACCGTCTCTATCATTTATTGCTTACAAGGCCTTGGGCAAGTTATTTAACTTCTGTCTTAAAGTCAATACCATCATTGTAAATGGGAGGAATTAAGTTATAAGATCCTTCAGATACTTCTAACTAAACAGTTCTTCATTATTTTTATTGTTATTATAGGCTGGATATGCATATATGCAGTATGTACCACATTGATAGTAAAAGACAAGTATTGACAGAAATTATTCAAGAGCTGTTTACCTATGTCTGTGATACATAAGCAGCATTATTTGTAAAAGCTGTTAGATTGGTGTGATAAAACACTGCTTTGTGTATTTTGAGGGTTAACAGTACTGGGCTGCCCTGGATAACATAGAGCCAGTGCCTGTTGCCATTTCATGTTACCTTCACTAAAACAGATGAAAAAAGTATCTTAATGGTGCCAACAAGTAAATTTTCTTAGAAAGTACTGCTTGTGGACAAAAGGGGATGATACTTTGGGATAAACGATTTATGAAATCCATTTATTGTTAACAGTGATCACTCCAACATTTATTTAGTGCTCAAGTACAAAATTATTAGTACCATTACATACTTTGAAAAATAATTATAACACTCTGCTTTAGTACTGTTAATGTAAAATAAAATAAAAAAAATAAAGAAGGAAGGAAAGATAAGCAAAGGAGGAATATGAGTACAATGGTTCTGTGTATAATAAAATTTGGCCACAATTATAATAAAGTCCAATATCATCTTAACCCCTGTTATCTTTCAACTCCCACAGTGAAACAGAACCAGTGGAACTCCATTGAAGAGGACTTATAGTGTTTATTAAATGATCTACTTCAGTATACCTAGAATCTATTGCCATTTGAGCCAAGGCCAGAATACTATGCATAAGAGATGCTTAGTAGTTAAAGGTGATGAATAAATGCCTCTATATCAGAATTCCATGTAGATACCACATAAAACATTCAATCCAGGAATGTAAAGTATGTTTTAAAATTAAGATATTTGTTAGTATCATACACTGTAATAATAGATCACAGAGAAAGACTGTATGGTCTTTTCAAAGAATGCCAAAAAGATTTTGACAAACTAACTTCCACAACTGTTTATTTTTAGAAAACAATAAAAAATTGTTTAGTTGAATTTAGTTGAATTCAATTACACGACTACCTACTTAATAACCCATTTATTTACCAGCCTCAAGAAAAATAGTGTTCAATTGAAACATTTTTAGTTAATTCAGGGGAAAATAACTGAAAAGGGATCATGTTCACTATTGTTAATATTGTCATAGAAGCTCCAGTCAGTGTATTAGGAAAGAGGAAGAAAGAAGCACATACATATTAGAAAAAAAAATTATGATGTATTCAACATTGTCATTGATTCCATTGAATGAATATTTATAGTTTTCCCTTTGTTATATTTTTTAACTCATTGTTTTCATGTGGAAAAACTGAGTGTTTTAATATTAATTCCTTACTGATATCTCTTAATATTTCTTTAAAACAAAATGTGTATATTTTTAGTTACCAAAGAACAGACAGGAATTATTTGTACAAAATGCCAAAACCCTTCCATGGGACATAAACAAACTTATGGATGTGTGGTGGTCTGGACAGGGGAATGTTTAGGAGATACTCTCAGAAATTTCCAGAGCAAATGAGTAGACATTTTTGAGACAAAGAAGGATTCCTAGATTGATAGTGTAGCATGGATAGGTTTAAGAAAACCAAGTCTGGAAAAGTACTGGCTGTCCATCCTATGATGGGCATCCTTGCACAGCGCTGCTCACGAGGTTTAGGTCAGGTTCTCTGTGTTATACAGAGTCAGATCTCTGAACTCTAGGTCTAGGCAAATGCATTGATTAAAGGTCCACAGGTGACTGCTACAGTCTTCCTGGTTAAGAGCTATTGACGGGAAGGATCACCAGCCTGGGGGCCAGTAGGCTAGGATTCTAATTTGATTGTGATATTACCAGCTTCAAAGGTCGGAGTATCCTTCTCAAGGCAGCCAAAGCATTGTTACTCCTTTGTCATATCAAGTTTGCTTTACGATCAGTTTGAAAATGGTTTCACCTTACTCTGAGCCTTCCACAGATGTTTTGGCAAAGAAGCAGATTGGGATGCTCTCTTACCCTTGAGAGCTCTCTCTTAAGTCTTGTGCTGTCTACTCTTTCCTGTGGGCCAATAAAGTATTTTTATATTCCTTTTTGACTTTTCAGGTGAGTTTAAGATGGATCCTAACATAGTATAAATAAATTCTTAGTTAAAACTGTATAATTTGTTTTGCTTTTTCTTTCAATCATCCTTAAAAGGTATTGAACGGGGAATGGTTTATAATTCTATATGAATAGATAACCAGAGGAATTAAGTTAAAATTTGAAATTCTAAAGACGTAGCCTTTGATCCAAGGCTTGCACTCTTTGGCCTTGCTGTATTTTATGACTTTCATTTCCTGCTTTGGGGTGAAATTTCATCTTTATTACTTTGTGTTCTTCTGATTTCATGTGAAGTTGGTAAAAGAGAACAGTGAATTGCTGATATGTTAAAATACTGGGCAAAATATCATAAGACTCTAGGGATTCAGAAAAGCAGAATGTAAATTTTAAGAAAATGTAATGATCTCCATAATTTAAATAATTTAAATGTTCAATTTTTAATTATTAGTGTACAGATTTCAATAAAGTTGTAAAAATTGGTTTAGTACAGACTGAAATTTGTTTATTATTAAATGATGTATTTATATTAACTCTACTTAATAATTGTAGTGATCTTCAAAATTTTTGATCAAGTATTTTAAGGATTAAATTTTTTGAGCATGGCTCAATTTTTATTTTATTTGGTTATTGATAAATTCTATTCATTGACTAAAGCATACCCAAATTAGAAGTAAAAAAGAATGATATTTAATAAATCAATAAGGAAAGAAGTTCTAATATTTTATTCCATCTCCCTGGTAGATTATCTTCCACATTTCCTGTGATGAATAAAGTTTCTATTATAGACCAATATCCTATTACATCAAATCTCCAAATTCCATTTTAAGTCTGAATTTCAGTAGATTTTTTCCTCAAAAAAATCTGACAAAAGTATTTTCTATTTATCTGTCATCTCTCTGTGTCTAACTAAAATGAAATATTCTATTGTCCACTGAACTCACATCTTTTTTTTTAATTGAAGTATAGTTGATTTACAATGTTGTGTTACTCTCTGGTGTACAGCTAGATGATTCATATATATATATATATATATATATATATATACACAAACATACACATACACTTTTTCATATTCTTTTCCATTATGGTTTATTACAGGATATTGAATATAGTTCCCTGAGCTATACAGTAGGACCTAGTTTTTTATCTATCTCATATATAGTAGTTTGTATCTGCTAATCCCAAACTCCTAGTTTATCCTCCTCTTTCCCCTTTGGTAACCATAAATTTGTTTTCTATGTTTGTGTGAACTCACATCTTAAGACATAAACCTTAATCTCTTTTTTAAAAAACATATAGAGGTGGTATTTTGGTAGTTTTAGCCTTTAGCCATTTTTTTTACTTGATTATAGCAGCATGCATAGGTAGAGCTCTCTTTGTTCTACAGATAAATATGTTTCCTTTTTTCGTGTCAATACACAGAAATATAAGCTTTGCTGATGTGGTTTCAGTTTTAGAATACTTTTCAGAAACATGGCAATCCTCTATATGGAGAAAAAAATGCATGAATTAAGTGAACACAGCCAGATTTCAGTACTAATTTCAGGATATCTTTCTTAAATTGTGAGACAAGTAAAAAGAAAACAGAGCAAACCATATGTGTACAAATTGTGCTTCTTAAAACAAATGCAGTTTGGCTTTTTATTAACTGACAGTTTTGTAAAAGCACAGGCAGTTTCCTCAACATTATCCATGGATGGAGAATCTGCTTGGTAATGAGAGACGTGGGAGAGGTGTGGGGAGTGTTGGGGAGACCATTGAATTCTGAACCAGTGAGGTTCATCTACCCCTGGGGACTCCCTGTTAATTTCTGCTGCCACTAACCTTCCATCTTCTGGGCATTACACTTCAGTCCAGGCAGTTTTATGCTTCTTACCTACAAGTACCATAGCTCCCTGATGCCTCATTGTGTTTCACTGAGGACTTTGTTGCTTATTAGAATTATTTTTAGATGGTACCTTCTACCTTCTAATAGTAAGAATGTGTAGCAAACAGTTCTCCATTTTTTGTTTTTTCCTCTTGATTACCAAATGCAATGGCCCCTTTTATGGTGAAGTGGAGGTTGCCCCTTTTGCGGCTGTAATTAGTGATGTCCCAAAAAACTCCTGTCCACAACTTTGTGAGGTTGTTTTTACAAACCTTTCTGTACCTACTCCTACATGAGAACAATGCAGTGAGTGATTCAAACTCTCAAAACTTTCATACAATGTTCTTTGATGTTGTCCTAAAACTTCTGAAATGTTTTCAGAAGGATGTTACCTTGCCATGGAATACTGTCCTTACTTAATACTAGACCAGTTCTGCCCAATCAAAATATAATGCAAGCTTCACAGGTAATTTTAGACATTCTGGTAGCCATGTTAAAAATGTAAAAATAAACAGATTGAATAGATTTAAATAATATATTTTCTTTAATGCAATATACCCAAAATATTATCATTTCAACATATAATCAATAAAATATTATTAATGAGATAGTTTCATTTTTGTCCATTGCTTCAGTTTTTCAATTCTAAAATGTGGTACTAACCACACTGCAAATTTTAAATAGCTACATGTTTCTATTACCTGTGACACATGTAATGGACAGTGAGCATTGGACCAATAATTCACCCTGTATGTATTTCCCTTCTTTAATTGTATGTAGCTACGTTATCCATGCAAATACACCAGTTTGGATTACATGATGTCCCCCAGATAATAAAGTAATGCTATTCCAAGCAAAACCTTATAAAATCTTCTCAAATTGCTTTCTAAAATGTGAAAACTTCCCCACTCCAAGGCAATCATTTGTTTCTACCAAATCACAGACATGATTCTTGCATTATTCTCCCATTTTAGGTCAAACAGTGAAATTTCACAATTTATACTAAAGTCTCTTCATGTTCTCATTAAAAAAAAAACTTTTTAAAAAATGTTTGGCTATGCCTCCTGGCACGTGGGATCTTAGTTCCCCCACCAGAGATCAAACCCATACCACCTGCAGTGGAAGCACAAAGTCTTAACCACTGGACTGCCAGGGAAGTCCCTTCATGCTCCCATTTTTAAAATATTCTGAGCCATCTAGAAGAGTTTCACTTAGGTACCTTTTGGAGCCTGAGTCATTTCTTCAGCTATAACCTTGACATATGTTTCAACAGTAATTTATATAACTTCTACAAGTACTTCTAAGACTGAATACCCTTAACTATATGTCTCTTATACTTCCCATCACATCAGAGTCCTAGGGAATTAGCAACCTGCATGAAGATACTGTAGCACCGATATTGCAATATATCCAGGTCTCAGGACCAAACATGGCCATTGCAGCAGTTTAGGACCCAATCACTGTACAGCAGCATTTCCCATGTGGTAGATGTGTTCTCACAATCCATTACAAATCTTATATTTTAGACCCACATTGTGGGACTTAGTGTTACCTGGGGGATCAGGGTAAACAAGGGTATCAAAACAGCCAAAATTATAGGCTTCAGGATTTTATCTTGAGTGGTGATGACTTAAAAACTATGAGACCAGGAGGAAGAACAGATTTAAGGGATCAGTGATAGCTATTTGCATTTGTCCTTTCTGGGCTTTTCTTTAAAATATTTTTAGGCATTTTACCTGCCATGTACATGTAACCAGGTATATGTAACCAGCATTAGCATCTTGCTCAATGAAGATGTTCAATAAATTTGAGGGAATTCAATGCAATCAATTGTGCTGGGAAACATCTTATAAATACCCTTAAGATAACAGCACACCAAATATCACTGTGTGAGTGACTGCCTACCAGAGAGTAAGGATAAAACTGTGTTCTTAATTTCTCAAAAAAAAACACAAAAGTATCATTCTGAGAATACACTGGACTGATATTGATGATATAAAGCTATTCTTATAGTTGAAAAATAAATGTGTTGAAAATTATTCTTTGTGTTGTTGGTCATACACATAGTACAGTCTTGATAGTGGATCATAAATTCATTCCATGTCAAATCTACCATCTAAAGGGTAGCCAATTTTATAACATATCCCTTAGTAATAGTTAAGCAAACACGATCACCCTTATGGTTCACAATGTTGCTTTCAAGCCTGGATAAATATTAGTTCTCAAGTAACCAATTCATCTGCCTGGCACACAATTTCAGCCCTGGTAGATCAGGAAAGAGAAGGATGATACATGTTTGTTTCCAGTATGCTATCTCTGGAAGAAATCTGTGAATCCCTTGATTAGAATCTTCCTAAAGCTTAGAAGAATTTCTTCCTAATAGCACACCTGGGTGTAGATGTAGTTCTGAAGGCTTTGGGATTTTGTCTGAATAGCCTGAATAGAATATTCATAATTAAAGGGATTTGAAGTAAATACTGTTAATCATAGTGACAAATTAAATATATAGCAGAGATACATCCACAGTAATTAATATTGAGCAGCTGAGCTTTTCACTGCTTTTGCTCATATTCAAAATTCCAAATGTTTTGAAGTGGGAATAAAAATTTTAAGTGTAAAAGTTGAACATCTTTAGTTTTATTTTGGTGGCTTAAGAATAGTTAGTTACTATGTATTGCATATGCTCTTTTGCCTAAAGCAGATTTATTTCACTATTCTTTTAAACTGTGTAATGTAATTAAGATGTTTTAACTTTACTAATATTCAATAAACAGAAAAGAATCTATTATGGTGAAAATCTTATAAAGTGAAAAAATGTTTAGCCAACAATAAAGATAACTGCTTTAGTTTAGTGAATTACTATTGAATATATGTGATTTAATACATTCAACTGAATCATTATTTATTATTCTTTTTCTTAAACATGGAAGCAGAAAGAATGAAACTTGACCTAATTAACATTGAATTCATTGAATCAATGTAGAATGATAAATGAAACTTAACAGGGGTTGTCATATTTATAATTTAGAGATGGGGAGTGGTAACTTCTCTTCAGTGACGGGTAATTACCAACCCCTAAGTAGTATTGGGTAAAATCATATGAATCAAAATGACTATTTTATATACTTTCCTTCATGACATAAGACATGGACTTCACGGACAAGAAGCAAGAGATTTTAGTATTGTAAATCCTATTTAAAGGAAAACTTAAAAATATTTTCTTTGAAATCACAGGTAACTAAATTTTGTCTTCAGAGTTATTTAGGATAGCTCTTCACTGGAATTTTCCAAGAGATTGAATGGAACATTTGCATAAATACAAAGCAATGCATTTGAAAGCAGGAAGCAGAGAATTACTTTCATATCTTATTTAAGCTTTTGTAGAGACAGTAGAATTATGCTCAAAGGAAATGAGTAACACTCAAGACCAAAGATGCAGCAGACCATAGAATATTGGCTGAATATTAAAACACATATACATGCACATGCACACATAAACACATTTTAGCACACATTTAAACACATACAGACACACACATTTATACTTTTAGAGGTATAAGAAGCTACATAAACTCTTGCAATATAAGCTGTACCTTTGTTGTGTCTGTGTCACATGTGGGTACCTCACTGTTGCCATTATTTCTTAAGATAATTTTCATGGCTTGATTCTCTGTATTCACTTCTAAAATTTTTAAAATTTATTTGCTTAAAATTTTAATTTTTTACATGGTTTAATTGAAATGTTACATGATCTGAGTTATACCAGCCTTTAAAAAAGTTGTGTGCACTGGATTTCAGAAACATGATTTGAAATTGACAACTAGAAAAGGGAATATCTATGGCATCATTACAATCCTACTGTTTGTAAAAGGATTGGTAGTGCTGTTAGTTGATTTTATGAAGGCAGACATGAGGACATTAGATTCATAGCTTACAAGAATATGAGAATAGATTCCTATCTTGCCTAAGAAGAAAATAAACACTGCTATATATTTTTCAAATGTTGACAATGGCATTATTTATAATGTTGGTGAGCAGTGTTCTCTGGGATTGTTATTGGAACTATGAGCATGAATAAAAGGCCTCTTGATACAGTTTTTAGACCCAATTCTCATATTTTAATATTAAATAACGTATGGCAAGGACTGAATAGGACCAGAGGAATTGTGAACAAAATGGCTAATCTATATTGGAACTAAAATAGCTTATCAATAACCAGGGGTAGTCTATCTTAGTCTTAAAGATATTAAGGAATGGCATTCCATAACTACTTAGCCATATTCTACAATTATTCATTCATTAATTAATAAAATTAATTAATTAATTAATAAAAATAATATTTTTATTCCAAATAATCTCATATTTGTTTAACATATCCATCATAACTTTTTTTTTTTTTTTACTATTTTAATTGTTAGCTGTTCCTTTGGATCCTTTTCTAGGCTCACAGAAAATAATGAGAAGATTGACCTACAATTTCAATTGTCGTGGTTCCTTTTCAGAAATGGCACTATAAGACTAAATTATTTATATTCTTATCTGTTATAGATGTTTAAGTTCCCCTCAGATATCTTGCCTAGCTAATCATTGCTTTAACTATAGTGACTTTTATTGTTTACTCCTTAATGTGACTCTCTTTCTAGAAGACAATAATTTTTTTTGTAAGGATAGATCAGAGAATTGGGAAATGATGAAAAAATATGGCTTTATGTGCAAATATATTTTTGGTATGACTCCCTTACATGGAGCACTCAGAGATGCAGCAAATATCAATTTCCTTCCTTTCTTCAAGATCACAAGAGAAGGAGTCTGGTCAGACCCATTTACCTTTCACAGGGTTAACATTTAATTATTACAGATAGAATCTTCTACATCTGGGCAGTGTGCCTGATGGAATCTGTTTTCAAGTGAATTTACATGTTGTCCATTGTTTCATTTCCATACATTTATTCAACACATTTTTTTAGCATCTACTTTATGCCAGGAACAGTAGTGGGTACTCGAGATATAAATCTAAATAAGACAGAGCCTCTTTTGCGGAGGAGTTTTCTCCTTCTGTTGGTAAAAGCAGGTGAAGGTTCACTCTCACAGTTCAATGAGAAAGGCAAGCATAGCAGTGATCCCTGGGCTTCAGGAGCTCACAGGATTTAGGACCAGTCTCTCATCAAAGCCAGGTTCTTTACTATTTAGCTATTGAAAGCAAGAGAGACACCTTTTTTTCTGGAATGATTTATTTGAAGCCAGCCTTGTAGCAGAGATTGAGCTCTGGAATTCCATTACAGTTTTATTTCATTTGATTTGTCTAAAAGTATGGAATCATAGGATTTTGATTCTTAGTCTCTGTGAAATCTCGAGGTCAGATAGTCTAGGCTTCCCTTTAATATTCCTGACATGTTCACTTTTGGTGATCATTGCTCCCCTTACTGCGTGCTTACAAAACATCTCTGCTGGAATTTCACTAGCAATCAAAGCTCACTGGTCTACAATTTTGAAAATTCATCTCCTGCCAACCTTTTCTACATAGGTTTCACAATTGTATGCCTCTAGGTTTTGGCTGCTTTCCTGCTTTTTGTGACAACACAGATATCCATCATGGTTATGTGATCACATTTACCTGCAAGTTATTCCATTTATTAGATATAGATATAAGCATAGAATTATAGATATATAATATTATACAATATTAATTATTATATTCCCCAGCATATAATTTGTTTGGATTTAAAGATAACTGTAGTGAGTTCTTAGTCTCACTTTTCTATCTCTCTTAGTCATGTTTGTTCTTTCACTGTTTACAGTGTTTTTTCTTCATAGAGAAGTAGAAACAAAATAGAATTTAAGTCATTTTGATCTTGCACATATGTTTCAAGCACTAAGCTATATCTTCTTTTTTATTTTTCTTATTCTGGCATGACTTAATAGCATGTTCTCCTTTTGTGAGATTCAGAAGATTATTGGGGATTAATGGTTATGATCTTGATGATGATGATGTGATGCTATAAATAATGATAGTTACCCCTAATATGACAGCCCTTATGATGATAACGATGATAATACTACTCCTAATATATACACTCTCTCATTTAGTTTCCATAAAAGCTTTATGAGGTAGCTATTATCTCCATTTTATAGATGGACAAATTGAGAGCTTAAATACCTCTTAAGTTGCTGAGCTAGTGTTCATATCCAGCCTTCTGTAGACCCAAAGCCATGTTTATAACCATAGTGCAACATACAGATAAAAATTTTACCTATTTAAACAAACTTTTATTATCTAGCAAGTTCCTTTGTATTTGTTTTGTGGCTGCCCTTCTTACCACTTCACTTTTAATATTTCAACATTTTTTTGTCTGTGATTCTCAATTTTCAGGTAGTTTCCATTTTAGCGGTATATGTGGTCTTAATAAAACTTTTTATCTGGAACTTTGAGAATCAAGTTTCCTAAAGTCTGAATCCATGACTGATAATGCCTGATGTGCCATTCATTGGCTCATAAATAAATAAGTTTCTATCAAGATTCCCCCTGTATGCAGTTCACTAAAACATTTTTTGGTTAGAGTCACATATAGAGATGAACATCTTTATTTGTTTCCCTAACCCAAGTTATGGAAGAATGGCACAAAGTACATCAAGAATCAGGAGTCCATCAGTGTTCTTCCATAGTAAAATAGAATTCTAGTAGGTCAGAAGTAGTTGAAGTTTCTCATAGGTCTCTTTTATGTCAGTTTTGTAATCCATAAATTATCACTTATTTCTTCATCTGATATGATAGTCTTGGTATACTCCTCCATAGAATACTGTGTTTTTCCTCATTCATCTCATATTAAGTCCTCTTGGAACTTAAATGATATCCTAAGTCCAATTCAAGTGTGCCTACTTTACTTTAGTCTCATTTGTTTTGTAATCATACATCTAGCAAATGTCAGGTACTCTACCAGGTCCTGTATATACAGAGAAGTGAATAAGGGAGATGTCCTTACTTACTCATCTTTCAAATAGTTGCTGGAATGTCTGGAACTTGTTTGGATTCTGATTCAAGTAAGCCAACTCTTTCTAGGAACTCTGCTGGGAAAATAATTAATTATGTAAGAATAATAAGGTTCTATGAGTGTTAAAAGAGATACCAGCAGTCTTTGAAGGCACAAAATAGCTTTAGCCTACCTAGGCTTTTAAGGAAACATTTTGAAGGAAATGACAATCGGTCTGAAACCTGGTGACATGTATATGTGTTGCCTTTAGATGTTTATTTTGTGCCAAGGACTTTTTTTATAGGCTTAGGTCAGGCATATATTAATTCAATAACCATTTCATCCCTATCTCTATTTCTGACTGCAAGGAGTTTCTCTGATTCTCAGTGTTTATATCTATAAAATGTGCGTAATATGTTACTGTAAATATTCAATGAGGTATCTGTAAATGTTTTTGTAAACTATACATTGACTAAGTTAATTTCTCTTTGTATGCTTCTAATTATATGTAAGATACTGTATGGGTTGCAGTGGGCATACAGTAATTGCAGACCCTGTTCTCCAGTTCCTGCACAGGTTACCCACTCTTCCTTCTTTTTCTCCCTGATATTTAGACAAGTGATCTGATAAACTCTGTAGGAAATTTGAAAGTGGAATTATAACATTAGATGTCCCAAATTCATTAAAAGTGCTTTATTGAATACATGACTCAAGTCTGGTTTTCAGTTTCCTACTTAAGAGTTACGGCATTTTAATAATCCTGTTATTCATTTATTCAACACATATTTATTAAGACCTTCTATGGGTCACCATATTGGATTCTGAGGCTATGGTACTGTCCTTTGCATTAAGAAACTGGTTTTGAAGGCAGTGCCATCCCCAAAGGGTTGACGTGCTTGAATGTGAACATGAATCTGTCAATTAAATTCCACAACAGTAGTGTTAAAGATGCTATATACTTGATTCTAACTACATAAAAGAAACAAGAGGTAAAATCTTTTTATGTCTGCATCTAATAGTTTTTCTAGTGTCAGTGAACATGTGAAACATATGCATTTTAAAAGAATGGCTTGTGAAATAAACTCCTTTTATTATGTCTAGTTTTCCTTTGAATTCCACTTAAAAACTGTTCTATTTCAAATGGGTCTCCCAAGAGTATACTAAAATGTTTTAATAGGTTATAGAGCTTAGTAGTGACCAGTAGTGTGGGTGCCATTCCAAGAGCTGAGTCAGAAGCCAGGAGGTCCACCCTGGTCTCAGTCTTGTTTTGCTTTTCTTAATCATTTCTTGTGTGTTTCTGAGTAAATACGTATTTCTATCATCTCTCTTCCTGTTTCTCTATTTTATTACTGAGCTTGGTGCTAGGTCCTTGTCTACTTTTATCCTGGCTCATGCTGGTTGCCTTATGAAGTGTTTTATTATAGCGACCATACTTGCTGTTTTGCTCCTTTTGATATTTAGGGCATTCACAGTGAAAGACAAGTAGTGGCTTTTATAACAGGAACATTGTTGGTTGGGCTTAAATGCCATAGATCAAGCCCTTTTGGTGGCTGCAGATAAAGCCTGAATGACCACTCTGTCAGTGAGTTGCACTGTCAGATCAAATATTGGTCAAATCTTCTCAGGCCCCTGACAGAAAGATCTGAGTGATTTTAAATTTTATTACAATGCACTAATAACTGATTAGTATTATTTCCCATGAAAAAAGTTTAAAAATTTTAAAGGCAGTGAAATGCTAATGTTGAAACACCTTGGGGCATTACCAGTATACCCCACCCTTCTTGTGGTGTGTTCTGCGAACTCTGTGTCTCTCCCTTATCAGCAAGTGCAGTGGTTTCTGTTACAACCCAGTGTTTTAGCTTCTTATACTTGAGGAACTCTGCATAGATTCCCCATCCCAAGTTACTGTAAGAAACTCAGCCTGCCTTTGTATAGGGGATGCAGCTAAGAACCATAGTAGGTGTTCAGTTTTTTCACAGTGGGGATGGAAAGAATGGAAGAATAGTAGGTGGAAATATTAAGAAAAAAAGAGCAATAAAAAGTGGGGAATTTTGGAAGAAATAGAAAAATACCTATTGACATGATGAACGCAAACAATGCATTTGCATCAGTGTTCATCAGGTGGACAAGAAGGAAAATCAAAACCTTTGCTTAAAATCCAGATGCTTTGATGGCTAGACCAATGATTTTCTAACTGGCTTCTGTAGAGAAATTGGCTTACAAAGAATAAGGGAATTTGAGTTATTGTGACTCTGGCCCCCACCCCCAGCCCTTTAAACCAGAGCAGCCTCTGTTTTATCTCTTTTATGTACTAGACTTCCTATTAAGTTTTTATTTGAGGGAGGAAAAAAGAATTGTCTGGAAAAAATGGAATGCAAAACACAGAACTACACTATACACTTCTTGAAGTTCTTCCTTGTGTTCGTAGGCATGTTTGTTGAATAGATGAATGAATTAATTTTGATGGAAAATCTGTTGTTTGTTGGAGATTCTAGTATATTTGGCAGGATTTTTCCATTTAATAAGAGAAAGGATTGTTTAAATCTACCTTTTCCTACATATACCATATTAAGAACTGCAGTTCCTTTCCTTTAACTTTTTCATTCACATTAGTATATAATGATAATGCAGTTTTCAATGTCACTGAATAGGAATGTGGTGTGAATTTTAGAACCAGTTATAGAATTTCCTTAAATATTTACCCCTTAATTTCTGCATTTTCCACTTTTTATTTATTTGTTAATAAACTATGATGAGTTTACACAAATTTGACTCTACCAAATATAGTACAACCTAAATTTCCTCATGAATTTTCCTTTCAGTATTTAGGAATAACATCATTTCACTATGTGCTGTATATTATAATTCTACAACGCTTAATTTTTAACATAGAAGGGAATATTCACAACTAACCCTGAGATGGCATTCTCTTTTATGCATTCAGTGAGTATTTATTAAGTGCCTGCTATGCACTAGGTGTTGTGTTGGCTATATAAAAGTAGGGCAGGTGTGGTTCTTAGCCTACAAAAGCTCACAGTCTGCTGTGAGGAGGTAGGAAAATTAATAAGTGCAAGGGTGTTATGTCCGCAGAGAAATCACAGTACACTGGAGAAAGTCTTGGTTAAAGGAAAGTGCTTGAAATCTGAAGTGAAAAGACTTAAATTTAAGACTTGACCACTGCTACCAGTAGTGTCTTGGGCAAGTTACTTAACCTTTTGGACTACTTTTAGTTTTCTCAGCTGTAAAATGGCAATGGATCATCTCAAAAGTTTTATAAGAATTAAATGGCCATGCTTTATAAAGTGTTTTGCAATTCATAAAATTCTATAGAAATTTTAGGGCTCTCTCCCTCTAGGCCCTCCTGTGTAAAAGAAAATGCAAGTTCATGAGGTTTCTAGACAGGTGTCAGGTAGCAAAATGTGGAATGACTAAGAATGATATCTTAGTTTCCCACAAGTACCATATAAATTAGCACTCATCATATAAGCATCTTCTCTCTGTATACAAATTCATTTTCTGTGTTCTTCCTGCTTTGAGGCCTATTTTAGAAAAGTTACTAGATTCTCAACTAATGTGGCCAGGTTCTGTAAGGAAATGTATAAAGCAAAGATTTTCAGGAGTCATGAAATAGCTATTTGAAGGTAATTGCACTGATTCAGCATGACTGAAGTCCAAATGATAAAATTGGTTAGAAAAAGACTGTGATATGTTACCTTATTCATACTCTAGGGCCTCCCATTAAAAAAACAAACAGTTGCTCATCTCAGGTAGGCACACTTCTTTTTGTTTCTACAAACTACTAAGTAGATCATCTCTTAGCATTAAATGGAATTATACTACTATGAAAATTTTCCTCAAAATTGTGAAATGCCCATTTTTCCATAGTAGGAGGGAACTTGGGAGAATTGGGTATCAGATGGGTGGAAATATGATGCCACAAAATGAACCCTGGTTAAGGTGGCAAGAAACCTGTTTCTTATGTAATTATATAACAATTTCACTGCATCGTCTGATCTATAAAATGATAAATGTATACTAGTTAATCTTTAAAACTGCTAACAGCACTGTGATCTTATAAGAAGTTATTGAATCTCAACTTGAATTTCACTTTTTTTTCCAACTCAAGAAAATTATGTTGAAGAATAGCATATCCAGTAATACTAGATGCTATTAGGCTGATGGATATAAACACATCTATCTATCACAGAATCAGAGACTTGGAGGGAAATTAAGACTTTATGTAGTCAACTAGGTCTTAGCCAGAGGTTTGGGGAGGGAGTTTGGAAGTGGGTAGGGGTGTTTTTGTTTTTCACAGTAATAGGGACACCTCTAGCATTTTGGGGGACAGTGATGCTAAAGTCTTACAATGTTTGGAATTGTCCTACATGATGAAGAATTTTCTTTTACAGAATACCAACGATGCTTCATTGAGAAATACCAGTAAAGCAAGCTCTCATTTTATAAATGAGAAGGCAATTCTAAGTGAAAGATAATGGTCCTGAACACTGAGCAAATTTGTGACAGACCCCGGATTCCTCTGACAACCAGGTTATCCAACTCCATTTCTTTGTTTTCCTAAAGCCCCTTTTGTCAGCATAGATTTGTTTTCCATCTGCTTTGGAAAACTCTACCACCAAACTTTTTGGATTACACAAAAGTTGTCTAAAATATAATGTCATTGGTCAGCTTTTGGTTCTGGTTATATTACTTTCTTCCAAAGCATAAATCTCCCTGTAGTCATGGATTAGCCAAATATTACATTCTCAGAGAACAAAGATGAGATGATATGCCTTATTCACAATAGAATTGTCAGTGCCTCATGCAGTTTCTGGCTTTCATAATATCTTGAATGCTTGACACCTTAAGTGGGAAATCTAGAATGGATTTGGAGTCAAAAGACCACAATGAAGAGCATGTCCCAGCTAAATTACTAGTCTATGAGCTTGTAGAGCTACTTGACCACTCCACGACTCAGTGTCTTTTTCTGAAAAATGGAAATGATAACTTCTACCCTGACTTTGTCTACCTGAGAACTGAGTTTGAGGACTGGTAAGAATGAATGCTCAGGCACTTTGATTATATTCAAATTAAACTTTTCTTCAGTAAAGTTGAAGGGTACTACTTACAGCAAGCAACTTAGGTAGCATCAGATAGGGAATATTTGTTTAGTTTTACAGGTCTCTAATTCCGTCATGGTAGACATACTTGAGGAGGGGTAATACTAGGTAATGTCCTGCCGAGTCACCAAAACCTCTCAGGGCTTTCTTGCCCTGGTATCTGAAACTGTAGCATGATTTCTTTATGTCTGTATAAACTATCTACGATTTAGTTTGGGGGCACTGTTTTTGCAATATACAATATTATAATAGCCCCATGTTATATAATGCTTAACCATCACAGAAGAGCCATATTACCACTTCGGTGTAATAATGACTAATCACTGGCATGGCAATTATATGACTGCTGTGTTCAAGGCCCAGGAGATTCTGAGCATGACAGGCCTGGCGATGGCCTGAATCATATCCCAAAGGATTGTTGTGAAAATTGAGATAATCACCTACATATGCCTGATACTGAGATGCTCAGTTTATGATGATTCTTCCCAGTGTTTACTCTAGGTTTCTAATATTTAAAACATGCAAATATTTAAAACATGCAAAATATTTCTACATTATCAAAAATATGGACTTATTTCTGATAAATAGCTATTGGCTGCTTTCCTGTGTCTAGCACTAACCTAAAGTGATATATACATATACATATATATATATATATATATATATATATATATACACACACAAATACATGTATGACACTTATATATCACTATATACTTTTGCAGGGAGGTTGTAGGAGAAAATTATATCAGTCATGCACATTACACATTTTGTAGAGGATTTGTAAGCACCAGCCCCTAAATAGGTGGTGTTATGGGTTGGATTGTGTTCCTGAAAAATTTATATTTTGAAGTCCTAACCCCCATTTCCTCAGAATGTGACCTCATATGGAGATAGAGTTTTTACAGAGATAATTAAGTTATAGTGAAATCATTAAAGTGGCCCTAATCCAGTATAACTGGTATCCTTAAAAATAGGGGAAATCTGGACACAGAGACATGCATAGAGGGAAAATGACATGAAGAGACATAGGGAGAAGCTGGCATGTACAAACCAAGGAAAGAGGTCTGCAACACTCTTCCCTCAGCCCTCTGAAGGAAATAGCCCTGACAACACCTTGGTTTTGGACTTCTAGCCTCCAGAACTGTACACAATATATTTCAGGTGTTTAAGCCACTCAGTCTGTGGTACTTTGTTACTTCAGCATGAGCATACTACTATGCAGGGTGGGTGGGAATTTGTCCTCACAGAGCCCCTCTCTGCCATGGCTTTCCTGTAATTTAAGCCTTGCTTTAAGTAATATGCCAGAACAGTTTATATATGCTGTGATACATTTGAAAGGATAAATGTCTTTGGAAAATTGAAGTCAGTATAGCTAGATATGCAAAAAGAAAAGACAAATTGAATTGCTTTTATAAGGAAATTACATATTTTTTTGTCTTCTATTTGTTTTTGAATATATCTCTTGAGACAATGGAAAACGACATTATAATAATGCGTAAAGCAAAGAGTCTTTTTTTTTAACATCTTTATTGGAGTATAATTGCTTTACAATGGTGAGTTAGTTTCTGCTTTATAACAAGGTGAATCAGCAATACATATACATATATCCCCATATCTCTTCCCTCTTGTGTCTCCCTTCCTCCCACCCTCCCTATCCCACCCCTTTAGGTGGTCACAAAGCACCGAGCTGATCTCCCTGTACTATGAGGCTGCTTTGCACTAGCTATCGGTTTTACATTTGGTAGTGTATATATGTCCATGCCACTCTCTCACTTTGGCCCAGCTTACCCTTCCGCCTCTCTGTGTCCTCAAGTCCATTCTCCAGTAGGTATGCGTCTTTATTCCCGTCCTGCCCCTAGGTTCTTCATAAACTTTTTTTTTTTTTTAGATTCCAAATATATGTGTTAGCATATGGTATTTGTTTTTCTCTTTCTGACTTACTTCACTCTGTATGACAGACTCTACATCCATCCACCTCACTTCAGATAACTCAATTTCGTTTCTTTTTATGGCTGAGTAATATTCCATTGTATATATGTGCCACATCTTCTTTATCCATTCATCTGTCGATGAACACTTAGGTTGCTTCCATGTCCTGGCTATTGTAAGTCGAGCTGCAATGAACATTGTGGTACATGACTCTTTTTGAATTATGGTTTTCTCAGGGTATATGCCCAGTAGTGGGATTGCTGGGTCGTATGGTAGTTCTATTTTTAGTTTTTAAGGAACATCCATACTGTTCTCCATAGGGGCTATATCAATTTACATTCCCACCAACAGTGCAAGAGGGTTCCCTTTTCTCCACACCCTCTCCAGAATTTACTGTTTGTAGATTTTTTGATGATGAACATTCTGACTGGTGTGAGATGATTTCTCATTGTAGTTTTGATTTGCATTTCTCTAATGATTAATGATGTTGCACATTCTTTCATGTGTTTGTTGGCACTCTCTATATCTTCTTTGGAGAAATGTCTATTTAGGTCTTCTGCCCATTTTTGGATTGGGTTGTTTGTATTTTTGATATTGAACTGCATGAGCTGCTTGTAAATTCTGGAGATTAATCCTTTGTCAGTTGCTTCATTTGCAAATTTTTCTCCCATTCTGAGCATTGTCCTTTTGTCTTGTTTATGGTTCCCTTTGCTGTGAAAAGCTTTGAAGTTTCATTAGGTCCCATTTGTTTATTTTGTTTTTATTTCCATATTTCTAGGAGGTGGGTCAAAAAGGATCTCTCTGTGATTTATGTCATAGACTGTTCTGCCTATGTTTTCCTCTAAGAGTTTTATAGTGTCTGGCTTTACATTTAGGTCTTTAATCCATTCTGAGTTTATTTTTGTGTATGGTGTTAGGGAGTGTTCTAATTTCATTCTTTTACATGTAGCTGTCCACTTTTCCCAGCACCACTTATTGAAGAGGCTGTCTTTTATGCATTATCAAAGATAAGGTGACCATATGTGCGTGGGTTTATCTCTGGGCTTTCTATCCTGTTCCATTGAGCTATATTTCTATTTCTGTGCCAGTACCATACTGTCTTAATTACTGTAGCTTTGTAGTATAGTCTGAAATCTGGGAGCCTGATTCCTCCAGCTCCATTTTTCTTTCTCAAGATTGTTTTGGCTATTCAGGGTCTTTTGTGTTTCCATAAAAATTGAGAATTTTTTTGTTCTAGTTCTGTGAAAAATGCCAGTGGTAGTTTGATAGGGATTGCATTGAATCTGTAGATTGCTTTGGGTAGTAGAGTCATTTTCACAATGCTGATTCTTCCAATCCAAGAACATGATATATCTCTCCATCTATTTGTATCATCTTTAATTTCTTTCATTAATGTCTCATAGTTTTCTGCATACAGGTCTTTTGTCTCCTTAGGTAGGTTTATTCCTAGGTATTTTATTCTTTTTGTTGCAATGGTAAATGGAAGTGTTTCCTTAATTTCTCTTTCAGATTTTTTCATCATTAGTGTATAAGAATGCAAGAGATTTCTGTACATTAATTTTGTATCCTGCTGCTTCACCAAATTCATTGATTAGCTCTAGTAGTTTTCTGGTAGCATCTTTTGGATTCTCTGTGTGTAGTATCATGTCATCTGCAAACTGTGACAGCTTTACTTCTTCTTTTCCAAAATGGATTCCTTTTATTTCTTTTTCTTCTCCGATTGCTGTGGCTAAAACTTCCAAAACTATGTTGAATAATAGTGGTGAGAGTGGGCAACCTTGTCTTGTTCCTAATCTTGGTGGAAATGGTTTCAGTTTTTCACCATTGAGGATGATGTTGGCTGTGGGTTTGTCATATATGGTCTTTATTATGTTGAGGTAAGCTCCCTTTATCCCTACTTTCTGGAGGGTTTTTTTTCAAAAATGGGTGTTGAATTTTGTTGAAAGCTTTTTCTATATCTCTTGACATGATCATATGTTTTTTTTCTTCAATTTGTTAATATGGTGTATCACATTGATGGATTTGCATATATTGAAGAATCCTTGCATTCCTGGGATAAACCCCACTTTATCATGGTGTATGATCCTTTTAATGTGCTGTTGGATTCTGTTTGCTAGTATTTTGTTGAGGAATTTTGCATCCATATTCATCAGTGATACTGGCCTGTAGTTTTATTTCTTTGTGACATCTTTGTCTGGTTTTGGTATCAGGGTGATGGTGGCCTCCTAAAATGAGTTTAGGAGTTTTCCTCCCTCAGAGCAGAGAGTCTTGATTCTCACAATTGATTTCTTATATTTGTACTTTATGTAGAAGTGTGGTAGCAAAGATAGTGGTGTATAAGCATTCCTCTTGAATTCAAAAACTTCAGCTTACTCCAAAATTGCCAATTACCTGAAAAGAAAATTTGAAAAACAAGGAGTTTAAAATGCTTGCAAAACCCAAAGAAAGTCAGAAATCTATAAAAGAAACAACCAGTGGCCTATATAACTGGCACTGTATTGATGGAATCCAACAAGCCTGAACATGCAGATTCTGCTGAGTAGTAAGCAGTTCTTCTTCCAGTAAAGAGCCTCAACCTGTGTACTTTCTGCCTAATGGATGCAGAAACAGTAGAGAAAAAGTGGGTGGATCAACCTCTGTATCTGCTGAAGCTCCAGAAAAATGCTTTAGAATTTTATGACGTGTCATATTGGTAGACAGTTTATATTACCATGCCAAGGTCATAGAAAACTGTGAGAATCAAATAAAATTCAAACACAATCTGCAAAAGGGAAATATTTTTTAAAAATACTTATCTTTTCTACCTTTAATAAGTGTGGACATAGTTTTGATTCTTTAGTCAAGCCTGTCATGTGGCTCCACCCTGAAAAATGTCTGGCAGTCTTCTTTAGAGCTAAATTTAAGCAAATTTTACTATTTACTAAGAAGTTTATAGCTTTTATGTTTCCCATGCCTACCTTTTTTCTTATAACAATACATCTCACTGCTGTGCGTAGTCCTGAGTGTTTATGTTTTATAATTTCATTTGTTTGTTTCTGATTTTTGGTGAGAGTGGAAGTTTAGCATCAATTGGCCAGAATTCAACTATCACTTTATTCCTGCGCATTGAAACACTCTTGTTTTGTCCCTGTGCTAGGCACTGGGATACACAAAAAGGAGACATAGTCCTTTGTCTTAAGGAACTCAGTCTTTAGAGGTTACTTACTTACTATATAAGTAGTCTTGACCAGGTTACTTTCTGAATCTTTGGTTATTTTTAACCTGATAGGTTTGCTTTGGGGATTAAATAATATAATGTGTGTATCATGCTAGGTGTAGTGCTCAGTGCATAGGATACACTCAGTAAATATTGTTATTCTTCTTCCATTGTGGATAATTATATGGCATATATGCAGTGTATATATATATATATATATATATATACATACATACATAATGGAAAGTGCTTTGAGGTACTTCTCTAGTATTAGAGATGGGTGATGATTCATGATCTCCTTTGTGTGATATATTTTTGCCCGATGATTGGTAGAGAGTCTGAATTGGAGAAGGAGTTTTAATTGAGTGGCTGGATGGAAAATATATCCTGACTAGTGAAGTAGAGTGAGAAGTATTGATTATATTATCAAGTACAGCAGTGAAAAATGAGTGGTAGGACAGGAGTTCAGGGGATTGTACTTTAGAGATATAGTACAGTTTTAAATTGCAGAGGGTTTTTTTTTCCCCCTCATAAAACTGGGCTGTTGAATATATAATAAAATGTTTTTTTTCTCTGGGGTGGATATTATGACTATCCATGTGAAATAATATTTGAATCAAAGATGGCATATTTGTCTGCTAAATGCTTTCTAATCTTGATAAACTAAATACCAAAGTTAGGAAAGATCCAACCCATTGTGAGTAACTACCTAACCCTAGATCATGGTAAAACAATTGTTTGTAGTGATGTCCTTGACACATAGGGGAATGATTAAATTAGGACCAATATGTTCTGCTTAATAAAGCTGGGAAATTTGTACTATGTTTGAGGCATATTTCAACAAATTGTTAAATGCTGTCAGCATTTTCCTATGACAGTCTGGACTGAAATGAGCTGTTGGGTTTTTTTTTTTGTGGTACGCGGGCCTCTCACTGCTGTGGCCTCTCCCATTGCGGAGCACAGGCTCCGGACGCACAGGCTCAGCGGCCATGGCTCACGGGCCCAGCCGCTCCGCGGCATGTGGGATCTTCCCGAACCGGGGCAGGAACCCATGTCCCCTGCATCGGCAGGCGGACTCTCAACCACTGCGCCACCAGGGAAGCCCGGGCTGTTGGGTTTTTGAGTACGAGGTGCTTCTTAAAGTGCATTCATTATCTGAGATCACTAATGTAAAAATTAGCCATTTAATATTTGGAAGCTATATATGACTTAAAACAATTATCCCCTTCAAATGGGAATAATTTACTCTTAAGGCACTTATATACTGAAGTCTGATAGCCAATTGTTAAAGTACCTGTTAACTGAGGAATATGACAGAATTCATTAATGAAACATGAGGATTGTTTGGTTTTATAGTTATATTTATACTTTGTATATGCTTTGTATAGGCTTTATATATGTTTTTTCCTAATTTTTAATCTATACTAAAGTTGCTAAATCTCATGTGATTGTCATTGTTTGAAATGTTTTTTTTATTTTCACTAATAGTTTGGTCTTGTTTAATCGGCTTTCCTTCTTGGCAGAAGTAGAAGAGATCTGTCTTTTGGATACTATTTGTAAATGGATTAAGTCATTTACGATGTTAGACTATGGAGAGATGATATCCTGAATGCTCTGTTGGAGTTGTATACAGTAGAAAAATTAAACATATACTTATTTTAGCTACTTATTCAGAGATTCAATAACTAACTCTAGAAATCAGAAAAAATACAAACCTTTTGGTGAAAAAGTAAGATGATTTGATGATGTCTAAGAGGGTCAAGGAAAATAGGTCTTTTACCTTCATTATGTTTTAATTTGTTATTTTATTTTGCAAAAACAAACATACATTCAGTAATTATTAGTGTTTTGTGAAATATTTTCTATGAGAATACAGGTAAGAAATGTACTCTTCTTTATGAAAAGCAATAGAACAATATTATAGAAATATAGAAAAGTAGAACAAAGGTGAAAAAATGAAACATAATTTTTATCACTTCCAGTATTCTTAATGGTCTGTTTTTTTTTCAATGATACAATTGTGGGCCTGTTTTTGGAAAAAGTATAGACTTTTTCCATACGTAGCTTTTCACTTCACTTGGTCAACTAAGTTAAGCTAATGCTTTCTACCTTTAGTAGTGGCAACAAGTAAAGTTTTTTTTAAATTATTATTTATTTATTTATTTTTTGGATGCAGAGCAAGGAGCCAACAATTTAGCTACTTATGAGATTATGACTTATTCACATCAGTTTACCTGAATGACTGAACTCTTAAGAAATCCAGCTTCGAGTCCGATTGTTTCTGGTTTCACTGACAAATAATAATGGGGAAAGTGGGATGCTCGTTAGTAGCTGGAGCTGAAGGATAAGATCAACATGGACCTCGAGCATTTGTACCTCTTCCTAAAATAATCTTCCTAAGAATCAGTATTTTTCTTGTCTGCAAAGTTTTTAATGCAATCAATGTTACATTTTAACATAACTATAATCCTAATTGTTAGGATCTCTCTCTACACTTCATTTTTTCTGCAATTTTTAATTATTTGCCTAGGATTTGGAGGATTCATTCTGCAAAATACTATTATTATTTTAGATTGTGGTAGATTTTACTATCAGTAGGGGTGTAGCAATATAGGGATAGGGATGTAGCAGTATAAAATGCCTTAAATTATATACAAACTACACCATTACCAGTATACAAACATTATCATTTTCATTTTTGTTTTTCTAATATAATACTCCCATTAATATTTGGTCTAATATACTCTATTATCTTTGAGACATTTCTGATGAAAACTCATCCAGTTTCCTAGATTAAACTATTTTTTTCCTAAAGCTGTAATTTTGGTTTGGCATAAAGTATCCAGGTAGTTACAGAGATGTTATAATGTAGATAGCATCCATCTCTGGTTCCCTAAAGGTCCTGCCTCTGGAGTTAGACAGACATGGGTTGAAACAATTCACCTACGAGACAAGGCACTCATCTCTTTGTGTCACAGAGCCTTCATTTTCTTCATCTGTAACATGGAGATGATGACTGGTGAAAGGAGGAAAGTAAGGGAGGGAGGGAGGAGGCATGCTTCCGCATACTGTCACCACATGAAGTTCTTTGGACTTTTATGGTGGTTCTAAAATCCTCATGTTGTTCTAAATGGTAAATGAATTCTCTGAATCACAGCTATGCAATTTGTATGTTAGATGTAACTCAATCAAATATTTTGACTTCAAATTATTTTCTATCAGTAGTATTCTATTTTTTTCTTTTTCTGCAGTATTACAACTTTTATACTATGCCTCTTCTCTATAAAAGGAAATTACAAGTTTCTAAGTTGTTGAGATAGGAGAACAATGGTAACATGATTCATTTTGCCCAGTTCAGAAATTTAAAAAAACACTTTTGGAGTTATAAGCCTTTATTATTTTCTCTTATTGTAAACAGTTATTTAACACTTACTGTGCACCAGGTGATGTGGAAATCACAGGATAAAATTTTGCTCAAAAGGCATACTTTTCACAAATAAGGTTCTATTTAGTCTTGCTTTTTTTTAGTGATTTCCTTAGTTTTAGAACAAAAGGCTACTAAGGAAGGGGAGACTTAGGAAAAGGGAATGAGGGCTTAGGCAAAGAGTAATCTTTTAAGTTGGGGAGAGACCTGATGTGTTAGACAGGAATTTGTATGCCTTATAGCTGACTCACTGGAAACTCACTTTGGTAAGCGAGTCATAATTTTTGAAATTGAAAACCTATTTTAGCTACTGATCTTAAGTATAGGCAATCATCATTCATGAAGGCAGGCAAGAAAGGAAATTATATACTACCCTAGCAGAGGTGTTAGCACAGGCAGCTTGGACAGAGCAATGGGGAGGAAGATGTGAAGTAAGTCCCGAGCAAGAGAGAAAGAGAGACATCATTGAACTGCGACTCACCTAGATACAGGCAGTGAAGTTAGGTCCTCTTCCAATGTGCTTTACTCCTCCTCACCATCAGCCTACGCTTCTATTCCTAGAAAATATGTTTCTTTCAGAGAGCTGAGAAGTACCTTTACAGAGGCCAATATAGTATTCTATATAAATGTAAATTTTATTAAGACAAAATTCACGTGTTGTTTCTTTTTATATCACCTTTAATAAGAGAGAGAGACTCAGTGTGTCCCATAGGGAGTGCAGTCTGTAAATATTTATAAAAATTAAATGGCAGGGTATTTGCTCATTTAGTCAGTTTAACAAATATTTATTCAATGCATGTTATGAGTCAAGCATTGTTCTTAATATTTGTTATATGTTCATGGTTGAAGAAACAACTTCTGGGCTCATGGAGTTTATGTTTTAGTGAAATTCATAGCAATAAATTATAAATAAAATTAGAACAAGCTTTACTGTAAGAGATATTAAGCCCCATAAATTGTAGATCCCTTAGAGGGCATTAATCCATCTAGAAATATTCAATGTTTAGTAGGTGCATGAAATATGCCAATGTCAGTCAAAAGTAATCATGAAATATGCTTAACTTTTCATTTGTTTCTATTTCTCTTTCCCTGTTAGCTGCACTTTTTGTTCATACATCAAAATTCTGCACAGACATGACTGATAGTAACTCAAAATTCTGCACAGATATGACCTATAGTAACTCTTCTTTACTGCTGGAAGGTGACTCCTTCCTCTGTTCTCTTCCTTATGCAGGTTTCTAGAGAGCATTGTCCACAGGTATTTACTATTACATATACATGAATATCTTCCTAAGACATTCTGGACTATTTAAGAGCAAGGACTATTTGTGTGTTTGTTGAATGAATGTAGGTCCTTAAGTTTAAATGAAACCAACTTTTCTAAGAGTAGATTAACTGGATCAATTGAAATAAAATCAAATTCAGCTTCATTAAGTGTTTCAAGAAGTGCTATTAAGAGGATGCAAGGTGACAACTAGTTGTAAAATTTAAGAAAATTAAATTATTGAATTTAAAGTAAAAGAAGGTGAGAAAAGGCATTGTAGTGAAAGCAGTGGCCATTCGTATTTGGGATAGAACAAAAGAAATTCAGCAGAATTGTAATGAATCTATGGTTCTTGTTTTGAAAACTGTCATATTATTATGTTCAGAATTGCTTAAATAGGTTCTGAAACAAAGGTAGAAAAATACACTTAGCTATGGTGACCTAACATAAACTTCTTGCAAGAAAAGCAGGTCATAATACGTCGACATTTTTATTTCTGCTAGGGAGGTTATATGCTGGTGACCCCAAGTTAGGAGTGTGTGTTGCCGCCCTTCTGATGGGGAAGAGATAATGTGTGTGTGTGTGTGTGTGTGTGTGTGTGTGTGTGTGTGTGATGGGGTGATTATGGAAGAATGGAGTGGGAAAGGAGAAAGGAAGAAAGCAAGATGATGATAAAGTGATGCATACATGCTTACTTCAGTAGTTGGTATTTCTTCTCAGAAAAAACCATAAGAATTAGCTATAAAAGAAACTTTGCCTGTTTCTTTTCTGGGTGTAAGTTGGTGCTTAGTCCCAGACAGGAAATCAAGCACTCAGATATGTATACAGGGTAGAGGAGAAGGGGGACTGAGGCCAGCAGTGCGGCATGACCTTGTGCTGGCTGAATCCAGCCCTGGTTTCAGTAGGTATGATTTCCTGCTGGTGTGGGAGAAGCCAATAAAGGCTCCAAAGCCCTAGAACACTGAATGGCTTCAGTATTCAGAACAAAAAAGAAAGCAGCTCAGAGCAGTTTTGATAGAATACAAAGGTGTTCAAACTCTTTGTATTTATCTAGATCTTATCTAATATACTATATTTTACTAAAGTTAAAAAAATAATATTTTTCATTAATTGACAACAAGTGGTTGTTTTCATTTATATGCTAGAGTACCTGTTCAAAATGTGGATGTTTCCAAAGTCTATTATGTTATGATTGACATCTAGGATGTTTTCCTACAAGTAGAAGGCTTTCACAATTGGTCTATTAAACATGTTTCCACAAAAAGGAATTCATATGTTGGGAGGAAAGTTTTCCATGGATCAACCACTGTTAATTTTGGGAAAGACTTGCCAAGTTCTTTGTGTATATTTTAAAAGATGATTGATTCTAATTAATCACAAATACTTTGATTCCTTCAGTTAAGGAGGAAAACAAATTATGCTTCAAGGCTTTTTCATCCTTTAAACAGTTTTTTTTGTTATTATACACAAAAATGTTTATTGGATAGAAGAAGATCATAATAAAAATAACACTTGTCTTACAATCAAGAGACCTAGGTTCTTATCTTAGGTTCTTTAGCTGTATAACAATGGGCACAACACAGTTTTCTTGTCTGTGAAATGAGAGTTTTTTGAGCTAAAATAGTTGACATCTAGGTCTTTTGAGCTCTAAAATACTAGTTCCATTAGAGTAACCATAGACAAGTCTTTTGAGAATATTAAATAAATGTTAAATATTATTGGCAGAAATTTTTGCAAAGGATTTCTCTGAAAATAAAACTAAGATTGTGGCCAAATGGAAGGAACTGACCCAATTTCTGCAACCTAGAACTCCTAAACCAGTTCAGTGAATGGATGGACTCTTCCAGGGACTTTTTGCTGTCTCAAAATTACTCTAAATCATGATAGATTTGACTCCAGAAACTTTTGGCAAACTTTTAAGGACACAGCACGAGTTAAGACTACTGTTCACCAACAGTAAACCTTTGTGTTTCTTTGTTATTATAGGAACCTCAGGGAAGCAGCAGTGTAGCAGCAGAGGAAAGCCTGAATTTCGTTAGAAAAATGGGAAGATGCTGTTTCTTTAGGCATGTTATTCTCATTGCACTTCTTGCCTTCATTTATTATTTGAAGGGAAATGTGCATTATTATCTCTGTCACTTTAGGGGCAGGCTTGACATCAGAAAGGAAAGTATACTGATTTGAAATTTGTTAAACAGCATGAAAGCTCTGTTTATGTATTTGATTTCAACAATAACAGTGAAACCACAATAATGATAGTTAAATATAGCTTTTCCCCAAGGATTATCAACTTTATTTCAAAGGCCCTTTTTATGCTTGATCGCTGTGTTCTTTAAATTTTAACTTTAGACTTAGCTGTTTTCAATAACTCCAGCCTTCTATAATCTTTTAACAGCCTAGCATTATTCAAGGAAAAAAAAATCTTTAGAATGAGCTTCATATCACTATCTTCTTTAAGTTTTATTCTGTTCTTGAATCTCATTTTCAAGTTGTTAAAAGCAATAACACAAATTGAGACTAAACCAAAATGTAGTTCTTTTATGTACTCACTTTCTGGGATGGTCTTCAAATTTTAGTTTTAGTTCCTATCCTGAAAGAGGTCAACAATTCAACAAACATTTATGGAAGTTCTACTACTTGCTGAAGCTCTATTATGCCCTGGGGATAAGTAGATGCTTAAGCCATGTGCCCACCCTGGGGGAATATTTGAGTACCTGTGGAGTTTTTCACAAAAAGAGATTATTTTAAAGTTATGGGGTAAGTGACAAAGGTTCTTTTATTGACCAAACTTTAGTCAGGATCCTGAACCTTCTCCTGGGCCCATCTGTCACTACCTTGTACAATTTAGTTTTGGCATGAACCTTGCTAAGTCACTTTAATCAGAACTTCACCCCCTGACACCATATCTGATCAGGTCACCTATCTTTACCATCTTTCAAGTAATGTCTGATCACTCTGACTTGTCTTCAGTAAGAATCCTGTTAGGTTGGTTTAGCTAGAACCCCTCTGCCCCTTACCCTTGATGGTTTCTCTTTGTAATTTTCTGTCCACTGACTCGCACTCTGCTTCTTGGCTCTTGCCACTTGCCCATGGTGTATTTGGAATTGAGCCCAGTTCTATAATAAGGTCTCTTACCCCTTATTGCAATAGTCCTGAATAAAATTTGTTTTTAACTTCTTTAACTACTGTCCAGTTCTGGTTTTCCTTTGACAGTTATGGTGCTGCAAATTGAATAGGATCAGATTCATCATTGGACCCCCAGACCACTCACCCAGGACCCTAAGTGTGCACCTTTGAAGCCTTTGCTTTTACTGCTGACTGATTGATCGGGGACCCATTGGTGAGTCTGACTCCTAAACCAGTGCTCCAGACAAACATCTGTTGGAGCTGGTAGAGACAGATTTTGATTTTTAAGTGTACACTAAAAGCTGGGTTAGAATCCCAGATAAACAAAGGCTGAATTAGATTCTTAGGCTTCTCCATTTGTAAGAGGCTATTCTCTAGAAGGAACAGAAGCTGTGTTAGAGTTGTTGTTTTACTCTGATGCTTTTGCAAAAGTGCTTTACCTAAGAAGATACTCATGCAAAAACTATAACAAGTACTGATTTCTAATAATACTACTGAATGAAGTAAAAATTTCCAGAACTCTAATGGAAAAACTGGATTAATAAAACTGCCATCCCAAGATCAAGCAAACCAGGTATCAAATAAACATGGAACTAAATAAAATGATGAGGATGATTATAATTTTATGGCTCTTTATTTGAAATATTGCTATTTCTTGATTTCTTTCCAGATTTAAGAAAACTTTTCATTTTCTTCTCTTAAGCTATCTATAACTGATAGCAATTTGGTAAATTATACCTTTGTAAACAGAACTTAAACAATTTATCTTTTTCTCCTTATCTGATCCCACCAGAATTTAGCAACTTTTAATGAGTATTCTTATTTTCAAGGAAATATATTTTTTATGTAAGTTCAATAAGAATCTGTTCTCTTCTCTTGGGCTTCCCTGGTGGCGCAGTGGTTGAGAGTCCGCCTGCTGACGCAGGAGACGTGAGTTCGTGCCCCGGTCCGGGAAGATCCCACATGCCGCGGAGCGGCTGGGCCCGTGAGCCATGGCTGCTGAGCCTGCATGTCCGGAGCCTGTGCTCCGCAACGGGAGAGGCCACAACAGTGAGAGGCCTGCGTACCACAAAAAAAAAAAAAAAAAAAAAAGAATCTGCTCTCTTGAACAGATTCACAATTGGAAACACTGTGAACAGCTCACAATTGGAAACATTGATGATTTTGCCAAGACTTTGAGTGGAATGTCATATTTGAGAAAGGTGTGTGTATAATCAAAGGTGACAGCTTTAAGGACCTATGGTTGATTTTATGGAGTCAATAAAGTCTCCCTTCAAAAAAACGATCTGGTGTTTTTCCTCTAGGGTTCCTGGCTTTTTAGGTTAGTAAGGAAAGTCACTTTTTTTAGGACCAGGAACCTCAGGATACTTTGGGGACCTGGAGAAGGAAGGAATTCACTCAACAGGTATGGCAGGCGAACTCTGATGGTGAGTCCTTGGCTTGGCTTCCTCCCCTAAGAGGCTTTTAAAAGTTTAATCTGAGATTGCTTATGAAAATTTCCAGCAGAACAAATTCAAAAGACCTATGTTGTCACTCTCTATTCTTGCTGCACTTATGTAAATAACCAGGCCAAGTTTAATGAAAATAGACTTACTCTGCAAACAAACTAACCTTACTTTGACTATCTTTGATAGAAATGATGGTGACTGTAGAGAGAAAAATTGTTTCAGTGGAAAACTATAGAACACTCTAGTGGATATTAAATTCTAGTCCTGTTCATTGTTGTTAAGGCTTCGTTATTTATCCCACAAACTGGACTGGATCATGAATTTTTCTAGTTTCCTCTAAAATCTGGCCACAACTATCCAAATTAATGTTTCTAATTTTTCTCCCTTCTGACTTGGAATCATTGATAACTAAAATTATCTTTTCCCAAAGCCCTGCTAGCTGAAGCTGGATGACTTGATATAAACTTTAAGGAAATCAGCATAACAGATCATGTGTGGGCAATATCATGCCTGCTGCTGTGTGAGTTCAGAAGGTTCACTGGAACACCCCATGCCAACACTAGAGGCATTCAAACTGCAAACCAGGAATTCCACTGGATTACCAGTGCTGCCCTCACTCCACCATCTAATGATACTTCAAGTTCATCATCTAGAAATCTTCCTGACTGGCTGCCCACTGAATTCAGAAACTGGATTTTTAACTATTAATCTCAATTTTTCCTTTATTTTCATGGAAACTCCCCTCATTAAATGCCTGGCTGCTAGCACCATCTAGCAAATTCTCTCTACTACCAGTTCCCAATAGATGATTGAACTGATCCTTAATGAGTGAAAGATAACCTGATGAGAAATGGACCTATAATGTTCAAAAGAAAGAAGAATGTCTCTTCTTCCCTTGAACAAGAAATGGGACTGACAAAGATTCTTTGTTTGATCACCCTGGCGTGTCTTTAGCAAGAATTCTATTAGGTCAGTTTAGCTCAGAACCCCCTTACCCCTGATGCTGCCTGTTTGTAATTTTTCATTTACTGAATAACCACACCCCTCACCCCCATCACCCTGCTCCTTGGCTATAAATTCTCAATTACCTATGCTGCATTTGTAATCAAGTTCTCTTTTTCCTATTGTAAGAGTCCTGAAAAAATTGTTTTACTGCTTTAACTACTGTCCAAATCTGTTTCTTCTTTGACATAAGTGAGAAGGTAAAGGTAGGGCTGGGAATTCAAAACTCAGAAATCAAGGAACCATATTCCTCTGGGTCACCGCCTAAATTGATATATCTGGAAGTGTCTTCCCACCTTCCCAGGCACTGGTAGCCCTCAGAAGAATTTTTCCTTTGCATCAAGACCTTTTCACACTGGTGCCTAGGACCCTGCTCCTGTACTCTGCTCCTACATCTCTACCCCAGGGGCTCCTGAAACTGCTTCTTCAGATGTTGAACTCTTGTCCATAGAGCAGTTGCTATATTGGATGACCATGGGCATCAGGGACAGTGACTAATATAGCTCACTGTCAGGGGGGACTTGTGAGAGCAAAGATCACTGCAGGGCACTGAGGATCGTTAGTAGTACCAACAGCAGCATCTTTTGGCTTCTATTTCTGTGTAGTGGTGCTGGTTAGTGGCCAATATTTAGAATTGTGAGTGTGGGTTAGATTCAGGAACAAGTTTATTATATTCTAAGTGTCTTGGAACTTCTCTTCCTAGAGTGGGAAATAGGTCAGAATTCTACCCCAGATAAAGCTTTATTTAAAAGAGAAAACAAAGCATTAGGTTACATGACCACGTATATAAGTTATTTAACATTATATTTTTTTATGGAAAATATATTTGACCATTCAAAGTTTGATTTTGGAAAGAAAGAATATTAGCTCATTTATTTAGGTGAAAAGATTGGTTCTTGTTAGACACAGGCTAATTGTAAATTAATAAAATTATTTTTACAAATACAAACATAGTAACGTTGTTCAGTCCTGTCTTTGATGAAGAAAATGATAGAAGAATTTTGTTCTTATTTTTAAGTAATTAGAACATGATTTATGATAAGTTTGGCTTAGAAAATATTTAACTATACAAGACAGAATTGGTGAAGGAAGAATAAATGGGTTAAAAATACTGCCCAGAAAAATCACAAGCTGAAAACGGAGATGAGCTGTTTTAATAAGATCAGGGAAACCAGGTGCAGAGACGTTACAAAGATAAGCCAGGACAACCTTGAGGTTCAACCAAGTGGAGAGATAAGAATGACCTCTGGATAAATGAAAAGATAGAGTAGGAGAAAATGAAACTAGCATCTGCTGAGAAGTTCCTTAAAGCTATGACTACAGAAATGGGGATCTAAATGATTGGACTCCACCATATTCAAAAATGGACTGCCCATGCTGTACGCTTTACTGGTGGAAAAATTAGACTCTTGCTCAAGTATTCATTAGTGTGTATGAGTGTGGGAGTGTTCTGTGTTTGATGCACATATATAAAAGGGTTTTTAAAAATTAACCCTTCTCTTTTCTGCTCATCTTTTGGCAAATAAGTATGTGTTATTTTTAACTCAAATGTGTCAAGTCTTTATTTACAATGAATGCTGTTCAAGGCAACTCTGTTTTATTAGAGGAAAGCTTTGCTTTTAGGTTTGAAAACCCTTTACTGGTTCAAAGTCAGCCTCTACTAGTGATCCAGGATCTCGGAGAAGCTCTGTTTTCTAACTGTAACTTAGGATGTGTGTGTGTGTGTGTGTGTGTATGTGTGTGTGTGAATTCTTTCCATGTTTTTTTTAAATTTTATTTTAGAGTACATTTAGATTTACAGAGAGGTCATGATGATAATACAGACAGTTCCCGTACTCTCCAGAACAAGCTTACCCTATTATTAACATCTTACATTAGTATGGTACATTTGTCGCAATTAATGGTCCAAGACCTATACCCTATTATTAACTAAAGTCCACACTTTATTTAGATTTATTTAGTTTATCTGGTGTCCATTTTTTGTTCCAAAATCCCATTCAGGACACCACATTCCATTTAGTTGTCATATCTCCTTATGCTCATCTCTGCCGTGATGACAGTTTCTTAGATTTGCCTTGTTCTTGATGACCTTGACAGTTTTGAGGAATATCAGTCGGATGCTTTTGTAGAAGGTCCCTTAATTGATACTTGTCTAATGTTTTTCTCATGATTAGTCTAGTATTATGGGTTTTAAGAGGAAGACTACAGTGGAAAAGTACCATGTTCATCACACCATATCAAGAGTACATGCTATTAACCTATCACTGTTGTTAATTTTGATCATTTGACTGAGGTTCTGCACTATAAGCTTACTCTTTTTCCCCCCTTTCCATATTGTACTCTTTGGAAAGAAATCACTATACATAGCCCACATTTAAGAAGGGTGGAATTATATTTTACCTCCAGAAGAATAACTATTTTATGAGAGAGATTGTGACAACTAAATACATATAAATATATATAAAACTAAGTGTATATAAAAGACTTGGAAAATATACAGTACTATTTAAATAAATATTATTAATGATAATCATCATAGTAAGAGTGTCAAATACATGCTAGATGTGCTGTTAACCAGCATCTCTGCAAGTAATTGACAACTAAATTATAAAGTTGAGGGAAGAGATGAAGAGAAAGAAAATACAATTTTAATTAAGGAAACAACAGTCTTCCTAAATAATTGTTCTATCAGAATTTTCATTTCCACTGTTGCCAAGTGTTCTGAACTAGTTCACAGAGACGTGCTCACTTATTTTTCAAATCTACTACCTAGTTAGCACATGTTTTTTTCAATTTGAGCCAGATAAATCAAGTTATCTAATTTGCATTATCCTTTTACATACCAAACTTTTATAGACTCTCTCTTTACAATCAGTCAATTTTTCAATGTGAACTAGAGTGATACAGAAATATGGAAAAATATAACCCTACTATGATGTCATTTTAGATGTGCCCATTGGATCTGAAAAACAGAACAGGAATTAAAAACAACTCTTACAAAGCAAGAGTGAGTGACTGCAGCCATCTATAGGTGTGTGTATGTATGCATGTGTGTGTATATAAATATATATATATATATATCTCCTGAAACTTCAGTCTTGAGTAAATATCCATAAAGAAAATTTCTTTTCAGTGGACAAGCATACTCAATGTTCATTCAACAAAAACTACAAAAAATATTATAATAAAACAGTCACATTTGTAATTCATTTTGCCAGAAAAGTACTGGTAATATCTTTAAGGGTAAAAAATGCAATGAATAGAAAACACAAAAATAAAAGTTAAAACTTTAAGTTGTCAATACCTAGAAATGGAAGTTGGCTAAACTAGACACTTAATATATTTATAGATATTTATGTGAAATATAGAAAACAAAGCCTGTGTTTTTAATCAATTTTTACACAGAAATATAGGTATTAAATTGCCAGTAAAAATCAATGGTACATATTATTTTTCAAATGTTTTAGTGCAGAAACTTCCAGCAACTAACATAGAGCCTAGGAATTAGAAGTTTGCAATAGAGCCATGATTGGTTTGGAATTTCGAGACCAACGGAGAATTCCTTAAACTAAGGGTATTATTCAATCCTTATGCAATATTTCAACTTTAGAGGAACCAAGAGGTAGTATAAACACAGATTTGGATTTGAATCCCAACTGATTCATTTATTAGCTGTGTAACTTTCAACAAGTCACTTAGCCATCCTGTACCTGTTTTATATGTTTAGAGGTGCAAAGACGATGTTTGTGAAGAGACCAGTACACAGCAGTTGTTCAATGAAGATAAGTGATTTTTGAAAGTTATGTTTGTTACTGACCTCTAGTAGGTGATTGCTGCTTCATATATCTTCTTTTGAGATCAAAAATAATAATACTGCTTTGCTTTTATTTTGAGAAAATAAGTATTAAAATTTTCTATATTTCTCAGGCTAGAAGTACACATAACACTCCTGGAAATTAATGTTACAATTGAGTAATCAATTATATAAATTTGACTGGGCTAAAGTATTAAGGCAAGATATTCTGAGAATTTTAAGTTCATTTAACTTTACTTATGCACTTAAAATGTTTCAGGCGTATAATTAAAAATACTGGAAAACAATGTGAAATATGGTTTAAATTCCTACAATTCTGTTAAATGTCAATCTTTTATCTGTTAAGAAGCAGGAAAATATTTGTTTCTAAAATTTTCTTAGTAAAAATGCTATTCAACTTCACTTTTACCTAGATCTTGATATTAGATTTTGGAACTTTATTTATTCCTTCTTAATGTTTGACAGAGCAGTGGTTTGTTTTTATGAAGCTGAGAAAATAGTTCAAAGGGGAAATAAAGTAAAATGAATTTGCTATTCAAAAGCTGAAAGTGTAGGCAATAATGAAAAACTTCCTATTAACTGTAGTGATTGAGAAATCAGTTAGAGAGCTGTAATTGTCCATTAAGATAATGAGCACCATGAGCTAGAAACAACATGTGTGGAACAGGGGCTAGTACCAAGCACCATGGGAAAAATTGCAACTCTTAGTGGGTCATAAAAACTAGAGGAGTGTAAAACTACACCAAAAGAACTACAGACTCTGAGGGCTAATTTAGTAGATTTCAGGGGCTTCTTAATGACAATCTTGTACATATTTAATATGAATTTTAAGAGAGAAAATATTTTCATTTTCAACTGGCCTTTTGCATATTTTATATTAAATTAGTTATCATTCATAATTTGTTCATTACTCTACAAAACGACCTGATTTAATAGTTGAGCTCCCTTTATGCTTTGCCAAGGAAAAATAAGTTGATCCTAAGGAAAAATAAAATTGTTCCTATTTGATACTACTATTAATTTCATTTTGGTTTCAAAATGAAATTAGTAGTAGTATAACATTTAAAATTGTATCTTTTTTTATTTGAGGGTATGAAAAACTTGGAACTTTTTATCTTTTTAATATTAACATTTCAATAGAAAATTTATTTAGTGTCTTCTATATGCTGGCATTGTTAACAGGTGCTTGGAATTAAAAATTAAGAAAGACATGATACCTATGCCCAGTCTATTAAAACAAACAGACTGTAATCTTGTGCAATATGTTCTATATAGCAGAGGTTTATACAGAGTTTTGCAAAGTTTATGGCTAGGGAACTAAGTATTGATATTAATGATTTCTGAAGTTGGATCATGAAAATACAATAGAAATTTGTAAGGCAGAAATGGAGCATTTGGGATGATGAAAATGTATGTTTAGCCAAAATATTAAGATGTGAAATAATTTTGGAATAGAATAGGTGTCTCTACAGCTACAGCATATTTTAAATGGTGGGGAAATAGTAGAAGCTGCTGATAGAAGGCAAGGTAAGTTGGTTACATAGATGAATGTTGCTTATACAACTAGACTATTAATGTGTGCAAATAGTGTCAAAATGAAAGAGGTAAAATATTTTAGGAACATTATACCTAATTTATTTAAGCACTTTAGTGCTTGTTGAAAGGCAAACAAAATTTTAAAATCTACTTTCTAGCTGAGCTCACTTGCTTTGGAATATTAGAAATACACCTTGTTGGATAAAGACAAGTTCTCTCTTGCTCGCTTTTCTCATAGATTATTCTTTTCTCTACTCTCACAGCCCTACCTCAGACTTGTAGGGTTTCACAGCTACAAGCAGGAGTTCTTATTGCTTTTCCTTAAAGCCATGGTCTGGAGGAGATCTTGGTCGAGGAAGACCAAGGATAATACTCCAGATAAATATTTGTCTGGCTGGGGGAAGGAAGTTCTCAGGTGTCAGTTAACATAATGTGGCTTCTATCCCTGAGCAAGTTCAAGTCAGAAGTCCCTCGTGACATAAGGATGTTGAGTGGGGAGGATACCCCAGGAGTCAGGAAGGATAGGTGTTCTCGTTAAAGATTAGGAGATGCATTTCTTCGTAAGGCGGGGGATATGATGTGAGCATAATTGTAATATCTGAATGGTCTTCACTACTTCTTCCTTGCATGTTTACTCTGTTTCAGTTCATCCATTCATTAGGCCTCTGCTGGACCTAAAGGCAAGTTACGAAGAACAATTCATGTTCTAGGCAGTCACTCAGCCCTCCAGTGGAGTGCCTCTTTCTGATCAGTAACTATGATGTCCACCCTTGCCTCTCTGGCTTTCAAATGTGGCTTTTTCCTTAAATCAACCTCTGTCCCCATCAGACATAATTATTTTCTGTCTACCCTCTCCCACTCCCAAAATTTCAAATGACATTTTGAACCTTGACTCTTCTATGTATCATGTGGTTTTATCTGCTTTTACACTTTGTTTCCACCTTTGCCTCTGGGATGAGGGTTTCTGGTTCCAAGGATCACTGAGGAACTCTGAACTTTGATTCATCCCAGCCAGCTTGTGTTAACGATAGGCTTTTTAAAACAAAACAAAACAAAACAGGATATCAAATATAAGATTTCTCCAAAATCATAACAAGCAGGATTTCAAATTAAATTTGATGAAACTACTCTTTTAATTCCTGTAGTAATTGTAACTGTATTGTGATTGGAAAACACACTAAAAGTTTATTTTTAACCATGTCCAACAGAGCCCCTGCAACAAAATTCTTTTCACCAACTTCTGCCTTGAACACAGTTCCTTTTTCCAGTTCCCACACCAGGCAAGTCCTCTGTGTGTGTTGTGATGAGCATATGTGTTAGAGAGTATTATCCTCAGAGTCCGACAGTAGGAATACTGGAAGCACAGGAAGCCACGGAGCTTAAGCCATGAGGTCCTGGGAATGAATGTTCTCCAGGAAAGAGGGAAAAGGGGCACCTGTGGGAAGCTGTGCCTTTGATGAAGACCTTAGCTTTTTTCACCTCTGGCTGTCTTCTACATCTTTGAAACTTTTATTTACATTTTCTGTCTGTTTATTCCTTTCTAATGCTTTCTGGGGACACTCCTTAATCTATACTGCCAGCTCACTAATTCATTCTTCAACCTGAACCATTCCACTCTTCAGTGTTGAGTTTATTATATCCACAATTATATTTGTTCACCCACTATCTCCAATTGTTTTCTTATTATATCTTTTTATGCCTGTTCAAATAACCTGCTGTATAGCACAGGGAACTCTACTCAGTGCTCTGTGGTGACCTAAATGGGAAGAAAATCCAAAAAAGAGGGGATATATGTATACATATAGCTGATTCACTTTGCTGTACAGCAAAAACAACACAACATTGTAAAACAACAATACCCTAATAAAAAATTCTCACATATTTGATGATATTTAATATATTTCTTCAAAATATTTATCCTGTCTGGATCCATCAATTCTGATTTATATGGTAGATGGTTTTGTACATTGTCTTTCTTTTACGGAGACTATGCTATAGGTGGGTGGAATCTCCAGAGATTATTAGCTAATGAAATCTCAGCCTCAGTTTATGTCTCCCAATCTTTGGTAATTGTGTGTGTGCATGCCACTTTGGTGCCTCTCTCCCCCTCCCCTATTCAATTCTAATTTAGTTTGTCTGACATGGGGCCCAAATTTCAGTTTCTTCAAAGCTGCCTTGGTGAAGTCAATGTGCAGCCATGTTTAAGAGCCTCAGAGCCCTGACCATTGTAGTGGCAAGGAAATGCTTGGGGATAGCTGGGTACCCCTACTCTGTAATATGTTCCATGCAGCCGGGAATGGCAATGAAGTGATTAGTGAGTGATCTGCCCTGAGCAATGTGAAGCAAAGGAAAAACCAATATACCCAAGCCCACACCACATCCATGATCCAGGACTTACCTTTTCTCTGGACTGCTCCACCTAGAGTTGCCCTAGGGATTTCCCACTTTTCTCATCAATTCTCATCAATCTCCCTCTCCTTTGTGTACCCTCTCCTGGACTGACAGGAAGTCATTCTTGTTAGGAACCACAAGGGTAAATTCTCTAGCTTGTTAGCCTTTCCCTGTGAACAATGGCAGAGAATTCACAGGAACAACCACTATTATACAAGGACAGACTCTTATGTATCATATATTTTCCTGATGGCTGACACTTCTTTATACCCCCTCGATACTTTGTCATTTGTTATAATGATGACAATTTACATTACTTAAAAAGCTATAAAATTCTTAAAATGACAAGATTAAATATATTTATAGTAAGAAATATATCTATTAAATATTTCTACTTGAAATATTCTGATATAATTTTGTTGAGGATTTTTTAAAACATTATTTTAAGATGTCCTACTGTATTAAACACTGACTTCTGGATATATTTTAAAATTTTGTGAAGACTTAAGATAATCATAGTGAATATTATTGACTGCCCCAATATGTTTTGCAGTTCTTGGAACTATTCAATAGTTGTATTCTTCATTAGTTGGTTATTATTATTATTCCCTATGGCCTTCAGAAGAACTGCTTTCTCTGATTCTCTGTTTTATTCTGTAATAGTTTAAATAAAGGGATATTCATTCTGTTTAGAATCATATAAAAAGTAATACACTCAGAGTGACAGTTTTATGAACAAAATTCAATACAAAAATTTTTGAATTTTTTAATTCTGGGAAGCAATGTTTGACACATTTCTTGTTTTGAAATTATGTCCAAATAGTTGAATTTGCTGGATTTAAATAACCACTAGATGAGAGAGATGGTAACTCTAATTAAATAGTATCACTTATCTCCTGATATGATATTTTCCTTAAACAATAACAGACTTGAATTCCTCCCTTCACTCATTAGCATATAAGCATCCTTAAAAAAAAATCTAGAGCACATTACCAATTCCCATAACAGATACTATGATGGTTCCATGAAACACATCCATAAGCATCTATTATCTTTTAAGGTGAAAGCTGGGCTGAATAGTGCTTATTGTTCAGTAGATTTTTATAGAATTGTCTTTATACACAGATGATATGTCACTAAACTGAAATTTTCTTTTCAGCTGTCTTGAGAGTTGATGTGAGATTGCTAGACAATCAGTCTTAAAGGTGACCAGATTGGCCACTCTGCTCATAATTTTGCCTGTATCACAGATGCACTCATATACTCTATTAGTCTATTTCTTAGGGGTGCTGTAGAAGAGATTTAAAGGTGCATGTTACTAAATTGGAAATAACCAAATTATTTGACAGATTCTATTTTCCAGATATAACAAGTCGTTCATAAAAACATTTGGCATACAATTTGACAAGTCATCTGAATGAAAAATATTAGAATATCAAAATTTTTCATATAAATATGATCTCCAAATCAAAATCTAAATATCTTTATAATTTCCTCACTTTTTTAAAAATCAAGACACTTATACTGAAATAAAGCAGGACCATTTCACCTAGGTACTTGATTAAAATAGGTCATTTCACTACTTTAATGTTTTCTGTAATGCATGGCTTACACAAGAAAACTTATTCATATTATGAAATATGATTTTTGTAATCATACCTTCCAATAGGGTAGAGCCCATGAGGAAAATAAAACATATTATTAAATATAAAACATATTCTCTTTGAAAATAGCCAGCCAAAATTTTGGCAAAGCAAATATAAGCACTATTTTAGTTAGAATGAAAATAGATTGCTTTATACAAGTGCGTATCAAAAAGATCTTTTAAAATGTAATCTGACTTTGAGATCCTTTACTTCATATGTTTCTTTACAGGCAGCAAACTAGCAGAACAGAGGAGACTGAGAGTAACAGCATAAAGTAATCCATTTCACAGGATCTTTACATATTTTTTCATAGACTGTGCAAACACTGACTATCACACTGAGTTGAAAATATTGGATTATTTTCAAAGAGGTTTAAATACTCAAGATAGGCCATCTTTTAAATAGGTTTAACCAATATTATTTTATCAGATCATTGGTTGTTCTTTTATTTGATATTTAACCTGCTACAAAATTAATTTTAGGTGACCATATTGTCACAGAGCACTTTTTCTACTTAGAAAAGTTGGATTGAATTTTGTGTTTCCTGTTAGCTCTAGAATGTTTTATTAAAATCTGAATGTAATCAGTCTATTTTTGCCATGATTGATTGATTTTCTCCCATCTAAAAAGAGACCCCTATTAAATAAAAGTGGTAAAAGACACCATCTTCAGAGTACACTAAACAAATCAAAATTCTACAGTTGCTTATCTGATAAAAGAATGATTCTTCCTAGTCTTATTGGGTCCTTGGCTTTATTTTGGTGGAATCTGCTGAGAATTTTTACTCCATCTTATGCATATCTGGTCTCCTCTATTCCTCTTGTAATCTGTGCAGGGTAATCTCATAATATCTCAGCTGTTCTTTCTTCCTCTGAGGCAGTTCCAGTAGTAAAACATTTCTCTTTGCCCTTACACAGGATCTGCCTGGGAGAGTCTAGCTCACCTGTCAAAATACTGTAACTGTTGATTTCTAGCCCTGCCAGAGAGTACATCCATACTACTGCCAAACTCAGAGGGTCTGATATTTTAGGAAATCCTAAGGTCATCTATTTATACTATCCTTAGATTCTTAATAGTGAGGAATAGCTTTTGTAGTTATTGGTTCTCTAGTGGAGTGGACCTTGTATGGTAAAAACTGTGATATGGGAACATAGGTATATAAATATATTTAACCAGAAGAATTTCCATTCTAATACTGGTGTATTGAGAGTCACAACTCTTAGGCATAATAGACAAAAGAGGAAACCTCCACACTGAGAAGAGAAAGGTCAAGTAAAACATATGGCAAATAAAAAATAAAGATTTTGCCTTAAGGTGCAGGGAAGAAAAATAAAGTGAAATTAAATCAGTCTGGGTCTTAAGCTCCACATTCCAGTCTATTGGTGTGGACGGAAAGGAGATAAGAGATATTTCACTGGAGCTGAGGACATGTGTTTGGCCTGAGGTTTATTGATAGCCATAGGAGCATAAATCCCTGGGTATCGGGGAGACATCTAAGTAATATCTAATGAGACTGGAAAAGATAATAATTGAGTAATAGCAGAAGGATTTTCAAATGTTTATGACACATAATTTTGTTCATGTCTATGAAAATCATGAAGTGAAAACAGATGTTATAACAGAGTAGTTAAGAGGCAAGCCTTCTGAGTAGCGCAGCTTGTGTTCAAACTCTAGGTCTCTCTTTTACCAGCTGTGTGACTTTGGGCAGGAGATTTCACTTCTCTGTGTCTTGGTTTTCTTATGTTAGAATGTATAGCATAGGGCTTATGGTTAGGATCAGTTAAGTTAATGAATGTAAAGTACTTACAAGAGTGCATGGTACATTTAAAAAATAAAAGATGCTTAATACATGTTAGCTATAAAAATGCTATTAGAGTAATTATGATATTATAATTATAATGTTATAAAGGAAAGGGGAATTTGACCTGTTCTTTTCATCTAGCCATGAACTACTCATCCCTAAGTAGTTTTCAGAACTCACTCTCAGAGTTTGATAAGGCTTTTATTTTCAGGCCCATTTCAGGTCACATTTAAGATCCTGTATTACATGTATTTTTTGTATATTCACAAAATAATAGCAATTTCTTATACTTTTCTGTTTCCTAATTTATAACAGTTTTTTTTTCAAGTAGATAAGGCAGATATACTCTACAGATGAGAAAAGTGAATCTGCCTAGAAGTTTGTATTTATGAACCTGTGATTTGATAGAATATAGCGCTGGCACAGGCCAAAGAAACATTTATGATTAGAGTGGTAATCAGCTGTTGCCTTGAGCATGGGAAATGTCATCAACTTAATTTTTAAAGGTTCTTTATTAGGATTTTTCACTGGGTAAATTAAAAAAAAAACTTTATTTTTACCTTTAATAAAAAAACAATTCTAGTAACTAATTTACTTTCGTAAAATACTACATTACAGCTGTCTTTTGGTTTTGTACTTCCTTCTTGGTTAATACTTTGGCTCAAAGGAATGACTTTAAGAGTAAATTCTAGCAACCTGAGCTTTACATTATCTTCAACAGGCAACCCAAGGATTATTACCTAGAAAGAAGCTCATTATTCATCTCTTTTGAGCAGTTGCCCAAATGAAACAATGGTGTCAAACATTATATTAACATGCAGCACAAAAGATCCCTGCTTACTAAACAATTCTGAGCTCAGGAAAAGCTTGGATCTTCTTCCAAATATTAATGTGAAAAAACAAAACAAAACAAAATACTTTACCTACATCAGCAGAAAACAAATGTTTAATGTAACTCCACAATAAATTTGAGGATTCTTGTCCTAAATACTGCTTTTTAAGCTTTACAGTCTTATTCTATCTTCCTCCAGATTCTACTGCTGCATTTCTCAAGTGATAGCATGATGACTAGAAATAAAATTAGGAAGACATAGGTGACAGAAATTAAATGCCTTTAGTCTCAAGAATGGCCAGGGCTGCTGTCACCCATAATTACATATGGAGCCTTGATGCTGCCGAGAACCAGGTGTTTGTTGGCCTTTGCCTAGTGCATCAACTCTCTGATGAGTCTTTTCATCTAGCTTCCCTATAGTTTGTGTTGGTGGAAGTATGAGCAAAATCTATCTCTGCCTTCTTAAATCATGCCACAGAGAATGATTCCAAATGCCATCTAATCCAGAAACTAAGCCTCAGCAAACATATATGACCTTGGAAATATTTTTATCTTTCTACTCTAAAACTAATTGACAACTGTAACTTTCATTTTGGGGCACCATTCTTTAAGCCTGAAGTTGAGGTTGGGAAGAAGATAATAGCTTATTGAAATGACTGAGCACTCACATTCTTGAGAATGGAAGGTCCAGTAAAACATGCTTGCAAATATATTTAATTTTGGCTTATGAGATCATATCATGCTTTCAGATATGTTAAAGGCATATAGGTTTACCATCACTACAACTAAATGACTATCTAGGTAACCTACGGCCATTAAAAACAAAGATACTTGGGTGATATATATTAACAAATAACATTCTTCTCTAACTCATTTTTTCACTGATGTAGGGATATAAGGATTAACTACTATCTGCTGGCTAACCTGAGGAAAGCTAAAGGTCAAATTTTTCTTATCATAGTATTTAAATTGTGGCTATCCAAGTCCTTTACTATCATGACTTGTTTTGGCCATGATAGAGTTCTTCTATATTTACAATTTCAGAATACTGTTTTTACTTTAGAATGGACTCAAACCATCATTTTCAGAGTGCGTGCAGCACTCAGACTGGGAGTTCACCATGCCTGAGAGGAAGTTATGTGGACAACTCAATAACAGTGCATTTCTGTGGTACTGCACCCTCTACAATTTAGGAGAGCTTGGTTTTAAGTCTTCTGTTGGGGCACAATTCTTTGTATTGCTATGTCTGCATGAGGGAAATATACTTAACTTTATTGTAAAGTATCATTTGGCTTAAAATATCTCCTCTTCCACTCCAATCTTTGTCTGGAAGTGCCCAGAAATGATATTGTTGATTAGGCAGGGTAAATGTCTAACCATTTGACAACTCACCTAGAAATCTTGCCTAGAATTTTTACTACAAAATGTAAGACACAAATGTTAGGAGCAAAATTAAAATAGAAAAAAAAGTGATAAGTACAGTTTTTTCATGTTTAAATACTACTAACTACAGCTGTGTGCTCTATTCCTGTCATCAGTAAGAGAGAAAATTATTTCTGTTTTATTACCTTATTTCAAGGTTTTACATTAATTCTTTTTTATTTTCTATCTACATCTAAAATATTATATATGTTATTTGGCTTAAATAAATATTGTGTGTTTTCTGATATGTCATTTATTTTTTCACCTTTATTCATGTATAAATGACACATAAAATTACAATACATTTAAAATGTACAATGTGATGATTCTATATACATATACATTGTGAAAATATTCCCACAGTCAAAATAATTAGCACATCCATCACATCAGATGTTTATCTTTTTTTTCTTTTTGATGAGAGCACCTAAGTTCTATTCTCCTAGCAAATTTCAGTTATACAAAATAGTATTATCAATTATAGTCACCATGTTATGTATGAGAACAAAAGATCTTATTCATCTTATAGCTGAAAATGTGTACTCTTTTTACCAACCTCTCCCAATTTCTTCCACCCCTCACCCTTGGCAGCCAGCATTCTGACTCTGTTTCTATGAATTTGACTTTCTATTTTTGAGATTCTACGTACAAGTGATGTCATGTAATATTTGTATTTCTCTGTCTAGCTTATTTCACTTAACATAATACACTTCAGGTTCATTAAGGTTCTAAACGGCAGGATTTCCTTCTATTTAAGGCTGAATAATAAGCCATTTTTTATATATATATATAAATTTATATATATAAATTATATATAAATATATAAATTTATATATATATATAAATATATCTCATTTTCTTTATTCCTTCATTCTCATGACACTTAGATTGTTTCCATACCTTGTCTATTGTGAATAATAATGCAATGAGTATGAGAGTACAGATATCTTTTTGAGATTATTGTTTCATTTCCTTTAGATATATAACCAGAAGTGGGATTGCTGGATCATATTGTGGTTCTATATTTAATTTCATGAGTAACCTCCATAATGTTTTCCATAGTGGCTATATTAGTTTACATTCTCACCACAGTGTACCAGGGTTCCCTTTTCTCTGAAACCTCATCAACATTTGTTATCTCTAGTCATTTTGATAATAGATATCTGAACAGGCTTGAGGTGACATCTCATTGTGGTTTTTGTTTGCATTTCCCTAATGATTAGTGATATTAAGCACCTTTTCATATACCTCTTGACCATTTGAATGTCTTCCTTGGGAAAAAAAATGCTATTCAGGTCCTTTATTTATTTTTAGTGGGATTATTTATTTTTTAGCTTTGAATTGTATGAGTTCCTCATATATTGTGGGTATTAAACCCTTATCAGATATGTAGTTTGTAAATATTTTTTTCCCATTCTGTATGTTGCCTTTTCATTTTGTTGATGGTTTCCTTTGCTGTGCAGAAGATTTTTAGTTTGACATAGTCCTACTTATTTATTTTTGCTTTCATTGCCTTTGCTTTTGCTGTCAAATCCAAAAGAATTGCTGCCAAAAACAATGTCAAAAAGAATAAAATACCTGTGAATAAACCTACCTAAAGTGGTAAAAGACTTATACTTGGAAAACTGTAAGACACTGATGAAAGAAATTGAAGACAGCACAAACTGATGTAAAGATATCCAGTGTTCTTGGATTGGAAGAAATAATATTGTTAAAATGACCATACTATCCAAGGCAATCTACAGATTCAATGCAATCCCTATCAAAATACCAATGGCATTTTTCACAGAATTAGAATAAATAATCTTAAAATTTGTATGAAAACACAAAAGACCCCAAATAACCAAAACAATCTTGAGAAAGAACAGAGCTGGAGGAATCATGCTCCCTTACTTCAGACTATAATACAAAGCTACAGTAATCAAAAGAGTATGGTACTGGCACAAAAACAGACACATAGATCAATAGAACAGAATAAAGAGTCCAGAGATAAACCCACACACTCATGATCAATTAATGTATGAAAAAAGAGGGAACAATATGCAATGAAGAAAAGAAAGTCCCTTCAATAAGTGGTGTTGGGGAAACTGGACAGCTACATGTAAAAGAATGAAATTAGAACATTCTCTAGCACCATATACAAAAATAAACTCAAAATGGGTTAAAGACCTAAATGTAAGACTGGATACTATAAAACTCCTAGAGGAAAACATGGGCAGAACATCCTTTGACATAAATCATAGCAATATTTATTTTTGAATCTGTCTCCTAAAAGAAAGAAAATAAAAGCCAAAATAAAAATAAATGGGGTCTAATTAAACTTAAAAGCTTTTGCAAAGAAAAGGAAACCATCAAAAAGAAAAGACAACCTACTGAATTGGAGAAAACATTTTCTAATGATATGACTGATAAAGGGTCACTATCTAAAATATATACACAGCTCATACAACTCAACTTCAAAAATCAATAAACAACTCAATTAAAAAAATGGGCCAAAGACCTGAATAGACATTTTTCCAAAGAAGAAATGCAGATGGCTAACAGGCACATGAAAAATTGCTCAACATCACAAATCATCAGGGAAATGCAAATCAAAATCAGGTGAGATAGCACCTCACATCTGGTTATCATCAAAAGAACACAAATAACAAATGTTGGCAAGAATTGGAAGAAAAGGGAACCCTGGTATACTATTGGTGGGAATGTAAATTGTTGCAGCCACTGTGTAAAGCAGTGGGAAACTTCCAGGTTCATCAAAAAACTAAAAATAGAGCTACCATGTGACCCAGAAATTCCATTCCTGGATATATATCTGGAAAGAACAAAAACACTAATTTGAAAAGATACAAACATTATTTATAACTTCCAAGATATGGAAGCAACCTTAATGTTGATCAACAGATGAATAGATAAAGATGTCACACACATACACACACACACACACACATGCACGCACACACACAATGGAATACTACTCAGTCATAAAAAAAGAATGAAAATGAAGAATGAAATTTTGCCATTTCAAGCAACATGGATGAACTTGGAGAGCATTATGCTAAGTGAAATAAGTCAGATAGAGAAAGATAAATACAATATGATATCACTTATGTGTGGAATCTAAAAATTTCCACAAACAAGTGAATATAAAAAATACAACAAACTAGTGAATATAACAAAAAAAGAACAATCTCACAGTTATAGAGAATATGCTAGTGGAGAATGCAGAAGGGGTGGAACAATATAGGGTCAGAGGATTAAGAGGTACAAAAATAAGCTACAATGATATACTGTACAACACAGGGAATATAACCAATATTTTATTATAACTACAAATGAAGTTTAACCTTTTAAAGCTGTGAATCACTAATTTATGTATACTATTTTATACCTTTCTCCTTTACTAAATTCTCATGGATTTTACTGCTTTTTTTCATAGATTGTCTTGGATTTTGAAAGAATTCAATTATATACTATCACCTGCTAGCAATACTAGTTTTACCTCTTACTTTCCACTCTTTGGCCCCTAATTATTTTTTTCTAATTACATTTGTTGATATCCTCAGTACCATGTCTAACACAGGTGCTGATAGTGGACATCCTTATATTATTCTTGGCTTTTGTTGGAAACCCTCTAGTGTTTCCCCATAAAATTAAATGTTGGATCTTGGATTGTGATATAAAATTGATTGAAAATGTCAAAAAAAGGTTGTGAATCACTATATTGTACACCTGTAACATATAATACTGTACATCAACTATACTTCAATAATAAAAAAAAAAACAATGTCAAAGACCTTACCGTCCTTTTTCTCCTAGAAGTTTTATGGTTTCAGGTCTTATATTTAAGCCTTTAATTCATTTTGGGTTGATATTTGTGTATGGTGCAAATAGGCATTCAGTTTAATTCTTTTGCATGTGTATATCCAGTTTTCCCAGCACAATTTGTTGAAGGGACTATACTTACCCCATTGTATATTTTTGGTTCCTCTGTCAAAAATTAATTGGCTGTATACACATAGGTTTATTTGTGGGCTCTCTATTCTATTCTATTGGTCTATGTGTCTGTTTTTATGCCAATGCCATACTACTTTGATTACCATACTTTTGTAATATTGTTTGAAATCTGGAAGCATCTTGCCTCAAGCTTTGTTCTTCTTTCTCAATATTGCTTTGACCATTTGGGGTCTTTTGTGGTTCCATATGAATTTTAGGATTTTAAAACTATCTTCTGTGAACATTGTCATTGGAATTTTGATAGGTGTTGCATTGAATCTGTAGATGGCTTTGGGTAGTTTGGACATCTTAACAGTATTTATTTTTCAAATCCATGAACAGATTATCCTTCCACTTATTTGTGTCTTCTTAAATTTCCTTCATCAAAATTTTATAGTTTTCAGTGTACAGCTATTTCACTGCCTTGATTAAATTTATTTCTAAGTACTTTAATTTTTTGATGCTATTGTAATTAAGATTGTTTCCTTAATTTCTATTTTGGATAATTTGTTCTTGGTATATAGAAACATAACTGAGTATTGTAATTGTAAATCCTGCAAACTTACTGAATTCATCTATTAGTTACAACAGTATTTTTGTGGAGTCTTTAGGGTTTTCTATGTATAATATTATGTCGTCTGAAAATAATGACTATTTTGCTTCTTCCTTTCTGTTTTGGGTGTCTTTCATTTCTTTTCCTTGCCCAATTGCTGTGGCTAAAACTTCCAGTACAGTGTTGCATAAAAGATTTGAGAGTGCACATCCTTGTCATGTTCTTGATCTTAGAAGAAAGGTTTTCAGCTTTTCACTGATAAAAATTATGTTAACACTGAACTTGTCATACATAATCTTTATTATTTTGAGGTACATTTCTTGTATACTCAATTTGTTGAGACTTTTTATCATGAAAGGATGTTTAATTTTGTCAAATGGCTTTTCTGCATCTATTGAGATGGTCATATGATTTTTATTCTTCATTTTGTCAATGTGATGTATCACATTTTTGATTTGCGTATGCTGAATTATCTTTGAATCACTGGAATAAATTCCATTTGATCATGGTGTATGATCCTTGTATCATGCTTTTGAATTTGGTTTGTTAATATTTTGTTGAGGTTATTTGCATTTGTTTTCATCAGGGGAATTGATCTGTAATTTATTTTTTTCTTGCAGTGTCCATTTCTGGCTTTGATATCAGGGTAATGCAATGGCATACAATGAGTTTGGAAGTGTTCCCTCCTTTTCTAATATTTGGAAGAGTTTGAGAAGGAATGGGATTAGTTCTTCAAATGTTTGGTAGAATTCACCAGTAAAGCCTAGTCTTTGTTGGGAGGTTTTGATTACTGGTTCAGTCTCCTTACTAGTAATTGGTTTGTTCAGATTTTCTGTTTCCTCATGATTCAGTCTTGGTAGGTTGTATGTTTCTATAAATTTATCTATTTCTTCTAGGTTATCTAATATGTTGGCGTATAACTATTCATAATGGTTTCTAATAATCCTTAGTATTTTTATGTTATCATTTGTAATGTCTCCTCTTTCTTTTCTGACTTTATTTAAATCTTTTTTCTTTACTCAGTCTAGTCAAAGATTTGTCAATTTTGTTTATCTTTCCAAAAAATCAGCTCTTATTTTCATTAATATTTTCTTTCTAGTCACTATTTAATTTTTTCCCACTCTGATCTTTGCTACTTTCATTTTTCTACTAACTTTGGGCTTAATTTGTTCTTCTTTTTCTAATACTTTTAGGTGTAAATTTCAGTTGTTTCATTGAGATCTCTCTTTTTCATTAATGTAGGCATTTATCACTACGACTTTCCACTTAGATCAACTTTTGCTGCATTCAATAAGTTTTGGTATGTTGTATTTCCATTTTCATTTGTCTCAAGATAGTTTTTGATTACCCTTTCGATTTCTTCTATGACCTATTGATTGTTTAGTAGCATATAGTTTAATCTTCACATATTTGTGAATCTTCCAGTTTCCTTTTTGTAATTGATTTCTAGTTTCATACCATTGTGGTTGGAATATACACTTGATATTGTTTCAATTTTCCTAAATTTATTAAGACTTGTTTTGCAGCCTAACACATGATTTAAACTGAAGAATGTTCCATGTATTCTTGAAAAGAATGTGAATTCTGCTCCTGTTGGATGGAATGTTCTATATACATTTGTTAGATCTATCTAGTCTAACATGTATTTTAAGACCGATTTTTAAATTTATTTTCTCTCTGGATTATCTAGCTATTGTTGAAAATTGGGTATTAAAGTCCTGTACTATAATGGTATTGCTATTTCTCCATTCAGGTCTGTTAATATTTACTTTATATATTTAGTTGCTCTGATGTTGGGTGCATACATATTTATATTTGATTATATGCTCTTGATAAATTGACTCCTTTATAATTATATCATGTCCTTTGTCTCTTATTACAGTTATATGCTTAAATTCTATGTTGTCTGATATAAATACAGCTATCTCTTCCATTTTTGGTTTACTTTTGCATGGAATATCATTTCCCATTCTTTTATTTTAAGTGTGTTCTTAAAGCAGAAGTGAGTCTCTTGTATGCAGCATGTAATTGGGGTTTGTTTTTTAATCCATTCAATGAATCTATGTCTTTTGATTGGAGAATTTAGTTTATTTACATTTAAAATAGGTATGGACTTACTGTAAGATCCTGTTAATTGTTTTCTGTCTCTTTTGCAGTTCCTTTATTCTTTTCTTCTTCTATTGCTCTCTTCCTTTATGATTTGATGATTTTTTTGTAGTGGCATTCTTTGATTCCTTTCTCTATAGTTTTTGTGTATCTAGTGTAGGTTTTTACTCTGTGGTTTCCATGATACTTACAAAAAACAACTTATAGTAATAACTGTCTACCTTAAGCTGATAACTTCAAATGCATTAAAAAGCTCTACATTTTTACATGTCCCCTCAAATTTTATGTTTTTGATATCATATTCACATGTATTTATACTGTATATCCATTAACAAATTATTTTGTTAGAGTTATTTTGAGTCCTTTTGTCTTTTAACCTTTACACCACACTTTTAAGTTATTTACCGACCACCATTGTAATATTAGAGTATCCTGAATTAAACTATATACTTACTTTTACCAGTGAGTTTTATACTTTCATATGTTTTCATGTTACAAATTAGTATTCTTTTATTTCAGCTTGAAGAGCTCCCTTTAATGTTTCTTGTAAGGTCAGTCAAGTGATCTTCAGTTTTTGTTTTTCTAGAAGAATCTTTATCTCTCTTTCATTTCTGAAGGGCAGCTTTCAGGGGAAGAGTATTCTTGTTGTCTTTGTTTTTTTCCAGCACTTTTAAAATATCATCCCACTGCTTTTAAGCCACAAGGTTTCTGCTGAAAAATCTGCTTATAGTCTTAAAGGTGTTATTTTCTATAAAACAAGTTTTTTTGTTGTTGTTGCTTTTAAGATTCTCTCTTTGACCTTAAATTTTGCCAATGTAATTATAATGTATCTTGTTGTGGGTCTCTATATTCATCCTATTTGGCATTGGTTAGGCTTCCTGGACCAGGATGTCTATTTCTTTTCCCAGGTTAGGCAATTTTTCAGCCATTATTTCTTTGTATAAGTTTTCTACTCCTTTCTCTCTTTTCCTTTTGAGACTCTTGTAATATATATATATAGTCCCATAAGCCCCTTAAGCTACCTTTACTCTTTTTCATTCTTTTTTCTTTTTTCCCCTTTGATTAGATGAATTCCATAGCAGTGTCTCTGAATTTTCTGATCCTTTCTTCTGTTTGTTCTAGCTGTGCCTCTACTGAATTTGTCAGTTCACTTATTGTATTCTTCAGCACTATGATTTCTGTTTATACTTTTCTCTCTATTGAAATTCTCATGTTCAGTATTTGCACTCCTGATCTTGGTGAGCATGTTTATGACGGTTAAATTGAACTCTCTGTTTGGTAAATCACTTATCTCTACTTTATTAATAATGGTTTCTGGAGATTTATCTCATTCTTTTGTTTGAAATATTTGGTTGGCCAAAAAATTCATTCAGGTTTTTCCATAAGATAGTATGGAAAAACCCAAACAAACTTTTGGCCAGCCCAATATATTTCTTTGTTTCTTGATTTTCCTTGATGTTCTGTGTTAGTTTCTGGACAATGGCTCAAAGAGTCACTTTTTCCAGTCTTTACAGACTGGTCTTGCGCAGGAGATGAACCTTGTCAATAAGCTAGCCCAGGCTCCTAGCTGCTGCTCAAACCTTTGTAATTGTTCAAGTCACGGTCCTTGTTCTTAGTGGCTGCCTGTAGTTGAGGGTGTCCCAAGACACCTCAAGACCTTTCAGTGTCCCAAAGGACAGGACTGCAACAGCACCTAGATGCAGGCTGATTAGAAGCCAGACCCTCAGGCAGTAGCTGGGCACATGTGCAGTTGACTACACAGCCCTTCCAGGCAGACACTGGGAGAAGAGCATTTTGCCCACTCCCTCTGTACTGAGTCTTTGTGGTATAGCTGTGGCAAGTGCTCACATGCCCATTAACAACTGCTTCTTTGTCATAATTCTGTGTGGCTATGAATGCAACCCCACTGGCTATCAGAGATAAATTATTTGGGAGTCCATTCCTTGAATGGCAGCTGTAAAAGTTGGACCCTGTATGTATACAGTTTCTTTCCTGATATACTGAGGTATTTTCCCGAAGTACTGGTAACTTGGTTTTATTGTTGGAATGAGCTTGAGGGAGAAGGCAGGAAAGTGCCCACCCACTCCCCTGGTCTCTGAGGGGGATCACATCCAGTACAGTATGAAGATGCATGCTCATTAAAAGCTGGACCCTCTGGGCTTCCCTGGTGGCGCAGTGATTGAGAGTTCGCCTGCCGATGTAGGGTACACGGGTTCGTGCCCCGCTCCGGGAAGATCCCACATGCCGCGGAGCAGCTGGGCCCGTGAGCCATGGCCGCTGAGCCCGCGCGTCCGGAGCCTGTGCTCCGCAACAGGAGAGGCCACCACAGTGACAGGCCCGCGTACCGCAAAAAAAAAAAAAAAAAAAAAAGCTGAACCCTCAGGCAGCAGCTTGTAATGTTGCAGTCAAACACCTTCCAGGGAAAGACTGGGAGATGGTAGTGTTTGCCTGCTCCCTCTGTGCTGAGTCTTGGGGGAATAGCTGTGGCAAGTGCTTGTGTTCCTTTAAGAACTAATTCTTTGTTTGCTATAATAGTGTAGGACTCATGAATGCAAGTCCTGTTGACTTTCAGAGCCAGGTGTTTTGGGACCCCATCCCTCAGGTGGGAGCTTTAAAAGTTGGGGCACCATATGTGTGGTCCAAGCCCTTCACTCCCAGAGAGAAGCTGGGAGTTGGGGGGTCCCTTCTGATTGTATGGCACTGTGCTAGGGGTGGGGTTTATAGTCAGAGTGTGTCTCAGCTTTCCCTATGGATTTAGGTGTGTGATTTTCTTATTCACCCCACGTGAAGGAGTCAGTCAGCTGGTTTCTGAATTTCTCTCAGTGAATTGCTCCAGGTATAGCTGTGTGCATTCAGTGCATATGTGAGAAGAGGGAAATTTAGAAGCCTCCTATGTCACTATCTTGGTCCTGCCTCTTAAAACCTCATTTAAACTGAAAAGTTTATATATTTCCAGTTGTTCAAGTAAAATTTAGATTAATTCTTAAGTTCTTATGTTTTGCCACAGCAAAAACAGGTATTCTAAAATATTGGTTTTGAGATACTTACCTACAATATAATATGTACATCATATTTCCCTTAGTATCTTTGCATATCCATTTTAGCTAAAAAGAGTACTTAGTAACAAATTTTTCTCTGTATATTTAAAATCTTCTCCTTCAGTCACAATATAAATTACAATTAAAGATAAGCATGCCTGTTGTTAATTTTTGTAAACATGTTTTCTTCTGAAAATAAGTTGAATATTATATCTGTGAGGTGATATTATTCAACCATATTTTGCTTACAGTTTATAATTTTTCTTATATCAGGTATTTATGAAATACAAAGTATTTTTCCAAAGTTTTATTTTTTAATATGTTGATCTTTTGAAGGAGATATCTGGTGCTTTGCTATGCCATTGAAAAAGGATATCGTCTGTATACTCAATGGAAACCTTACCATGGTTGGTCATTAGCTTGGAAGAGAGTCCTGTAATTCACTAGACTTTCAGTGGTGGACTTTGATTACATTTCCATTTTCTGAAGGGCAGTATAATTTTTTAATATATTTCTTTGAAATCAGTTTTTTTTTAATGAGAAAAATAGTACTATTACTGAACCAAACTTGGGTCTACTCACCTGCATGCAATAAAGCTAATCTACTGACATCCGGTTGTGGTGAGGGAAAGTGCAGGATTTATTGCAGGGCACCAAGCAAAGAATCCAGAGCAGCTAGTACTCCAAATACTGGAACTCTTGGATAGGTTTCATGAAAGCATTTTTAAAGGCCAGGTGAGGGGTGGGGTGGGGGTTACAGGGTATGTAATCAGTTCATGCATAATTCTCTGACTGGCTGATGGTGAGGTAACAGGACAGTGTCATAGGGGTTAACATTACTGATACTTAGGCTCCAGTAGGTCTGGGGGCTATGTGCTCATGGTCATCAAGTAGTTAACATCTTCCATTTCCTGGAGGCTTTAGCATCTGTAAAATGACTCTGGAAATGTGCACCAGAAACTATTATCTAGGTACTTCAGAGAGGAGCTAAAGTAGAGGAAGTGGGAGAGAGGTCTGTCCTGGGAAGGGTCTTGCTCAGTTGGGAATTGGGAAGCAGAATTAGTTCTCATAAGTTGTCTCATCAGCATAGAAATGTTGTAAAGAAGGGTAGCTTTTCCTTAGGCATATTTCTTCTAGGTTAAAATGATTCCTGGTGAAATATTTTTCAGCCAAGCACAGTACACTTCTCTAATGATAAAATTGTGTCCCCACAATCTTGCATCTTCTCCCCTGGTGACTGTTGTTCAGACATATGAACAATTTCCTTGCTGGGAAAATCCTTATGTTAATAAATATTGACTTCAGATTTGTTAATTGCAGTAATTAATATAACATCCATGCAAGCAGGGATTTTGTGTGATTTCTTCACTTAATGAGAGTGATTGGTGACTGGTCAATAGTGACTGACACATTGTAGATCTTCATTAAGTATGTTATTTTTTTGACTGAAAAAAATGCACAACCTGAAAGTTAAGAGTTATGTTTTGTTCAGTGGGCAAACCTGAGAAGTTAGGCCTGGGATGCAGCATCTCAGATAATGATGAGAAACTGTTCCGAAGAGGAAGTGGGGGGAGCCAGGATATATAGGACTTTTGGCAACAAAACCAGATGGTTGGAACATCAAAAGATTACTGTTAATAAAATTAAACCAGATATCTCAAGTTAAGGAATTGAGTGCTTTTCTATGTATGGAAAGATGCATGAGCCTGGCCTCACTGAAATCATTCCTTTGATATGCACCTCAGCTATTTGGGGCCAGTATCCTGTGTTTTATCATCCTGAATTTCCTCAGGGTGCACCGTGAGGGGTGGCTACAGTGACTGAATTGGCAGTGGGCAGCCCCTTTGTCTCCATCCTGAATTTCCCTCAGGGCTCACTGTCTGGGAGGCTGTAATGTGATGGCTTGATGGCTGCAACATCCTTTGTTTACAGATATAGCAGGCAATATTTTGGTTCACAGTTCACATATGCATGAATGGATGCCTGACTGACTGAATGAATGGAGTAAAACTGATCCAAGCTAACCATTGGCTCTCCACAATAGAGATGTGGATGATGTTTCTATGCCGAATACAGTTGTGTTTTTCCTTATTTCAAGTTAAGGGGTACATCATTGTTTCCACCTATAATGGAAAACATAGAAAATTCTGTAAACTGTTCCTTCATTTTTTTTGAAAAAAATTCCTCTTGGTGATATTTTTGTTCAATATTAGAAAATATCTTTATTATAATCACTATTTAATTGAACTTTTTTGTATAGGGAATTCTCTCTTCATTAAAGAATTTATTAACCTTACAATCAACTTGATAATATAAATGTTTTTCTTCTTATAACAAAATTAATTTTAAGTGATACTATCATGTTCCTCATAATGCAATCAAGTTGTAGAATTCATTAGTCTTCTGCTAATGTGTTTCCTTTGAGAGCTTAAACAAAACTCATTGATTCATTTATCCATTCATGAATTGAGACATTTGTTGAACACCTACAATATGTGAGTCATTATACTGAGGCCAAGAAATGCAATGGCTCAGGGCTTCCCTGGTGGCACAGTGGTTGAGAGTCCGCCTGCTGATGCAAGGAACACGGGTTCCTGCCCTGGTCCGGGAAGATCCCACATGCCGTGGAGCAGCTAGGCCCATGAGCCATGGCCACTGAGCCTGCACGTCTGGAGCCTGTGCTCTGCAACGGGAGAGGCCACAGCAGTGAGAGGCCCGCGTACTGCAAAAAAAAAAGAAAGAAATGCAATGACTCAGATGTCTCTGTCCGCAGATGTTCAAAGTCTAGGAGGGAAGGGAATAACTGTGGTTAGTGAGTTAAGTGCTCAAGCATGGGGAGAATGTAGGCAAGACATCAAAACCAAACCAGGAAATCATAGAGTTTTCTGTAGGAGTTGGTGAGTCAGATGATTTTTGAAGAGAGAGCTCCACGCTGGCTATATAAAAAACATGGTTGTTCTGGAACAGTGATGGCAGGTGTACAAGAAGAGCAAAGAGAATCTGTGAAAGTATGGAGAAGTAAAATAGACATAGTGAATAGTTGTGGCTATAGCTGATAGTAGTACATGTAAGTCAGGAACTCTCTATTATATAGCAAACATTTGTGTGGTAGAATGGGTGGAATGGCTTCTTACGCTTTTTATATTAAACTCTCCACCTAGGTAATTTCATTCACTCCCAAAGGAAATGCACATGTTTATCAAGAATATATGAAACACTAAACATGCCTATTGGTGGACTATAAAGTTAGCTTCAACATATTAACATGCAGAAACCATTTTTTGACAATGCAGCAAGTTAGAAGTAAAAAAATAAAGACATGTTTGAACATTTAAAAGCATGCTTCTAAACAACTCAGAGATTAAAAATAAATCATTATGGAAATGATAAAATATGAACTGAATGAAACACTTACTACCTGTCATTCCATGTGGGTTACAGCTGAAGTAATGCTTTACAAAAATAAATTTATAGTCCAAATGCTACATTAGAAAGAATAAAAGTTAAAAATTCATTAGCTAAGCATTCAACTTAGAAAATATACCCAAATATATCCAAAGATTTTAGGAAGAAGGAAATAGTGAAGGTAATTAATAAATTAATGAAGTAGAAAAAAATAAGCATATGATATAATAAACATAGAACAGAGTGGATCCACAAAGACTTATTCATTTTAGAAAGGCTAATAAAAATAGACAAAACTCCAGTAGGATTAATAATTTAAAAAAGGAATTACGCAATTACACTGGAAGTAGAGATGTAATTTTTATTACTACAGAGGTTGAATCACTAATAAGAGAATATTATGAACAACTTCATGCCAGTAAGCTCAGAAAGGTGGACTGGAACAATTTGTAGATCACTGCAGTGGCCTCAAAATCAGTCCTCTAGACTTGGTTCGTAAGTCCTCTCAGTTCATTATCCACACAGTAAAGTGATCAGTTTACAAGGAAATCCAATCATGCTACTCTTCTGCTTCAGTATAAGCCAAAAATGATTTCTTGCTAGTCTAAGGGGAAAGTATAAAATCCTCAATGTTTCCTGCAAGAGGCGTCATCTTCCTTCCACCTCTCTATTTTCATCCGTTTCTGCTCTGTCCTTGCTTACTGCTCTCCTACCACATTGTTTTCCTCTGCCTCTGTTCCTAAAAAATGCTGAGTTCCTTTCTGTCTCAGGCTCTCCACCCAACCTATTCTCTCCATAAAGGCATATTTTTTCACCACATTCTCTTGAATAATTCTTACTTAGCTTTCAGATATCAGCTAAATGTTACTTCCTCCATGAGAGCTTCCCAGATTCCATAATCCCAGATTAGGTTGCACTAGTACAACCTTTCCCATTATTCTGTGCTTTTCTTTGACAAGTTCAATCCCATTTAGGTGTGATTATATTTTATTTATTTTTCATTATTCATTACATGTACATATACATTTCATAATGGCAAGAATCATGTCTGTTGAATTGACTGCTTTAATCCCCAGTGCCAGCCTAAAATCTGCCCCATTGTAAATTTTCAGTCCACTCACTCATTCATTCAGAAAAAAATGTTTATTGTGTATTTTTATGGACTTGGCTCCCTTAGAAGTTATGGCAACTCAGCAATGAACAAAACAGACAAAGTTGCTGCCCTTGTGGAGTTTAATTGTATCTATGTGTATGGGGATGTATGGATACCAAACAAAATAAATGAGTGAAGTGCTGTCTGATGGTGATAAGTGCTGTAGAGAAAAATAGAGATGTACTTTTAGAGAGTATGGACAGGAAAAACTTCACTGGGAAGTTTATTTGAATGATGATTTGAGAGTCTTCTCTAATACTTCCAGAAAAAATATATAATTATTCCTTCCTCAGGGCTTTTAAATTTTTATTTATAACAACTTCATTATAATTTTTTGTTTTATTTCATGTTGCTTGCCCAGCTTTGACAGTGGATGCCTTAAGGAATCTTTTAATTCCCATCATGCTTGTATTTTCCAGTTAGTACTTTTGAACAAATTAAAGGATACTTGAATGAATGAAGATGTTTAAAGATAGACTGCAATTTATTTATTTTACACAGAGCTTTTAAAAAGGCTTTATCAATATATAAATAACATACAATAAACTGCACATATATAAAGTGTACACTTTGACAAGTTTTGATGTATGTATAAACTTATTTTGTAAGCATTTCTTCCTGCCTGTCCCCCTAGTCCCAAAGCAACCACTGGCCCACTTTCTGTTCATATGGATTAGTTATCATTTTATTGAGTTTTATATAAAAGGAGTCATTCTGTATAAACTCTTTTGTGTCTGGCTTCTTACATTCAGCATACTATTTTAAGATTTATCCATGTTGTGTGTATCAATACTTCATTCTTTTTTATTGCTGAATAGTATTCTATCACATGGATATAACAGAATTTATGTTTTCCTTGTTGATGGATTTACACAGGGTTTTAACCATTTGTCTGTGACTTACCTCTCCACAGACATATTAGTAGTAATAAAGTCTGCACGGATTGGGGGTAAAGAAACACCAAATACTAAGGTTGAAAATAGAGAAACAAGTGTAAAACTATTTATTCTAGATATTTTCAAATTAGTAGACATTTGTGTATTATAATATAGAGGTCTGAAAATTGCCTGTAACCACTGGCATGCTTTTTGGCTACAAGGAAGACTAAAGAGATGCTTGAATATTGGTAGAATCACTACTTGCTATCTCTATTTTTAAAATTATAGTAACTATAAAACTGTATGTTTAACTTCTACATTGGAAATCCTCTAAAACTATAGTTAAAACCTCATAAAGACAGTGTGGAAAAGAAAATTGCATAATCACTTTGCCTTTGCATGAAAAAAATAGTCCTTTTAGATTAATCTGTCATTTTCCTATTATGACTGTTAGATAAAGGGGGTATGAAAAAGTAATCTATTATTTTTGTATATGTATTATGTTTAATGTCATCACTTTTTTTCTAATGTTAAGTCTTAACCATAAATTAAGTGATCTTAAGTAAGGACATACTGCATCTTTCTTTTTTTTTTAGTTTTGAGTTTAATCAGCTTAAAATGCATCTGTCTATGTAGGGATACATCTCTCTCTCTCTAGCTATTGGCATCTATTAACATTTTATTTTTAGAGTAATGTTAGTCCAAAGAATAATTGGGAAGAGAATGAAAACAATACTTCTTCATTGTACTTTCCCTTTCAATGCACTCTTCTAGAAAATGCCTCTCTACCAGTGTTTTTGGACTGGTTTGAGGAAGGAGAGAGAGTCATCCAAATAAAAAATATTCACAAAGATGTTAGAATTTTCATATAGATATAATCTTCTTTTACAGTAGACATATAGACTTGTAAAAACTTACTCCAATTGCAAAGAAAAAATATTTTAATGTCAGGCATTGGGGCTTGGCTGAGAGAGACAATTGATAGGGCAATGCCACCGATCTCTAAGATGTCAACTTATCATGCCTGCAAGAAGGGCCAGTTCAGTCATCTTTGGTAGAGCTTTAAATACAAAGAATTCAAAATATTAAAAATAGAAGTATGGAGGAGAAATTGAAAGGGAATCCAGAAAAAAGGAAATATGACAATATTGCCGTGTTTGTAGGTAATTGACAATTCTTAGTAATTGACAATTGATTCCTAGATTTAGTCCTCCAATAATGGAAGCTGCTTTAGCAGTAATTCTAACTTTTTAAACTGAATTGTTTTGATGTATTTTTTTAATGTATTTCTTATCTCCCATCATTTAAACTATTTTATTTCTGGAATGTAGTATTGTTTAGTGATTAAAAATATAATCAGAAAAATCTGGATTTGAAGTTCTTCTTTCTCTTTTCTTATTTTTTGGATCATGATTGAATTATTTAACAGCTTCCTCTTCAAAACTCAGTGACCACATCTAAAAATGAGAAATTGTAATTTCTTCAAAATTTCTGTGATTGTTGGGATATTAAATGAGAAATACACATTAATGCTCTATCATAATGCCCAGTGCATAGTATGTGCTCAGTTAGTGAAGATTAATGGTGGCACCCATAATTATAAATTTTGATATTCTTCACAATATCTTTTTCCTTACCACTCACTCTTTCCTAGACACTACCCCTATACTGAAGTTAATAATGTGAAGATAAAAGGGGCACCTTCTCAATTAGGCAGTGTTAATAACTAATATTAAGTTTATAAAGCACTATATATACATCATCTCATATAATCATTTAAAAATGTGGAAGTATAGGGCTTCCCTGGTGGTGCAGTGGTTGAGAGTCCGCCTGCTGATGCAGGGGACACGGGTTTGTGCCCTGGTCCGGGAAAATCCCACATGACGCGGAGCGGCTGGGCCCGTGAGCCATGGCCGCTGAGCCTGCACGTCCGGAGCCTGTGCTCCACAACAGGAGAGGCCACAACAGTGAGAGGCCTGCATACCGCAAAACAAAAAAATGTGGAAGTATATATTATCACCCTATTTCATATAGTAGCAAACTGAAAATGCACAAAGAGAGAGAGAGATTTTAAGGAATTTGTTCAAGCAATTGTGGAGGCTGACAAGTTCAAAATCAGCAGGCCACTGAAGACCCAGAAAAGAGTCAATTTGGCATCTAGAGTCTGAAGGCAGTCTAGAAGCAGACTTTTGTCTTCCTCAGGAGAGGACTCTTTTTTTCCTCTTAAGGCCTTCACCTGATTGGATGAGATCTATCTACATTATGAAGAGTAAATCTGCTTAAAGTTTATTGATTTAAATGTTAATCTCATCTAAAAAATACCTTCACAGCAATATCTAGACTAGTGTTTGACCAAATATCTGGGTACTGTGGCCCAGCCAAATTGACACATAAAATCAACCCTCACAACTGGTTAGTGATAAGTTGACCTTTAGGTCCCCAGGATACAGGTTGGAGGTCACTTCTGTTCACTTCCCATACTCCTCATTCAGTGTTGCATGATGGACACCTTTCAACAGCTGTTTTTGCCACTAGGTGAAGGAGGTTGTTTGCCTACCAACAGTGTGGGCCTTGTGCAGCCCTGTGAATGTAATCTCCAGGCATGTAGTACAAAAAGATGGAGAGTTTGTATGTAGATCACCTAAGTTAAATTTGCAAAGTAAGGAATTTCTTAATAAATCCCCAACATTTTTTACCCATGCTTTAAAAAATGCATAAAAGTAGAGAAGACCAATTTTTATGTTATTCAATGTATAATTTCTATATCTGATTTTTGAGTGAAAAATTGTAATCTATTCTACTCAGTGTTAATTCTTTACATTTTTCCAACTGAATGAAAGAAAAGCAACAAAACAATACAAAACAAAACAAAAACAAAAATATGCAACAGTGGTGTAAGTTTTTATAGTTAAAATAGTTTTAATTAAGGATTTCTGCTATATCATCATCTGATTTGTCCTCTTCTTCAGAAGGACTATATTTGAAAAGCAATAGGCACTTTAGAAGAAATTCTTAGTATTTTAGTAATCATGTAAATGTGCTGTTTACATCTGTGGAAGCAATGTCTTTTGTTTCTCTTTAGTGATCTACCTACTTTTTCTTTTCTTCCTTCCTTCCTTCCTTCTTTCCTTCCTTCCTTCTTTCTTCCCTCCTCCCTTTCTTCATTCCTTTTTTTCTTTCTTCCTTTTCTTTCTGTCCTTTCTTTTTTCTTTTAACACTCTACTGTTTTCAGAGAACAAATGCTAGATACTGAGATAATGGTTTGTATTTTTACCAGTGTACCTCAAAACTTTTGTTACAATGATGTGAGGTAAACATAAATAATATTTATTTTAGTAGAATACAGCAATGATAAAAATTAAAACTTGAAGCTGACCTTTTTTAAAAAGTAAATAAGCCAATCAAAAAGAAAAAGAAAGGGCTTCCTTGGTGGTGCAGTGGTTGAGAGTCCACCTGCCAATGCAGGGGACACGGGTTCGTGCCCCAGTCCGGGAAGATCCCACATGCCGCGGAGCAGCTGGGCCCGTGAGCCATGGTCGCTGTGCTGGCGCGTCCGGAGCCTGTGCTCCGCAACGGGAGAGGTCACAACAGTGAGAGGCCCGCGTACTGCAAAAAAAAAAAAAAAAAAAAAGAAAAAGAAGATTTTTAATCCTTTTTGAAAATTTCATTTCTTCTATCACAGTATTTTCTCATTGGCTAAAGAAATGGCATAAACTTTTAAATATACTTCAAAATATTACAAAAGTTATACATGCATGTGGTATGAAAAATACTGATGGATAGAAGCTAAAAAGTTAAAGCCTTATACATGGTCTCCTTTGATATGTGAGTTTTCCCTTTACAGGTGGCACTGATGATCTAGATCATTGTGTGTATAATCCAAGGTATGGAGAGGAGACAGGCAGGATGGCCCTCCTATGATGGGCTCACATCTGTAAACAATTCATCACACTATAATTAATTTCATTTTACAAGGCTGGAGGGAATGCATGTTACTTTGAAGTTCTTCCTGCCTGCCTCAGTTTTCTCTGAGAGAGTGAATGGCATATTGTTTCATGTGCTATGTTACTAATAGTAACTAATAGAGACACTAAGTAGATGAAATCATTTCCAAGATAAAAGATTAATCATAATGATAGAGTAATATGCCTATGGTACTAAGGCATACATTTTCAGTCTTTGAGAACAAGCAAATGTACACACAAACAGAGATAACCAATAACAGCTTCATCCTCTTTAGCAAACACTTCATTCCATGTCCATGTAGTAGGCAAGATACAATTAAGAAAAGCTGAATTCAGTAATGTGAATTTGAATCAGCCCTGTTATTAGCCAGATGTCTTTGAGCAAAAATGCATATGTCAATGCTTTCGGTTCTTCATCTATAAAATAAGACTGTTGGACTAAAAGAGTTTAAGGTCTTTCCACCTCCAAAACTCTTGTCAGAATTTTTATGGAAAATCTTATGGAAGATGGTCTTGTCAGTAAAATGGAGATGATAAGATTTAGGAGGATTATTAATTACCAAACAATCTGATGCTTATATGCTCATTTAAAATTAATTTATATAAGACTTTGAGCAGTCTTTGAAATAAATCTTTCATCTCTGAAAATGGAGATATTTATAACCTGGACTGACTTGTCTATATCACAGGAGCTGTAAAGTATTATATCAATGTATGATTTCTTTAATTACTACTAATACTAATTCTGCCTTAAGTACTATATAGTGTGAGAAATCTTGAAAGAGATAGCTGGGAGTAAGTATTAGAGCAGGTTAGATCAGTGTTGGCCCAGATCTGAAAAGTGAGTCAGCAAGGAGAGAGAAGACAACAGTCTCAGTCCTGGGGTCAGTTTTAATTATTTATGTTCATGTTAGGCAGAACATTCTTCCATCACAATTATCATCACCAGCAACTAATGTCATCAGCAATTAACAGTTGAGGAGTGCTTATTTTATGCCAGGCACTGTTCTAAGTGCACTACATTTAATCCTCACAAAAATTAAATGGAATACATATTTTGGGGTCACACCACTAACTATAAAGTGGCAGATTTGGATTCCATTTCAGATTGATTCCAGAGTATGTGCTCTCAACCATTCCACTGCACTACCTCCTAATTTTTATGTTCAGTTTCCTCTGTTTACATGCTCTTTGTATGCTTTCTACTTCCAATTTCCATCCCTGTGCACAGATTTTTTACTTTCTGAAACCCTTATTTTTCCAGTAAATCATCAGTTTCAAGGTGAAAAGCTGGTGGTTTAGTTTACTGCTTGTGCATTCCTGCTGAGAAATCCAGTTATTTGACTGAAGACACCTAAGCCCATGTGCCAGTTGCCTGACTTGGATGTTATGGGTTTTTAAGATAAAACATGTAAAACTTCTTTAAAAAGTCATTTGGATGTAACTCAATATGTATTTTAACACATATGTTATTATTTTTTATCAGTGATTCTTAAATTTGGGGGTGCTACAGAATCCTTCAAGAAGTTGAGCCTATAAAATCTTTATTCCAAAGGAAAGAAAGAAATGTATATCAACACACTTCATGAAAGTTGGGACTGCCTGAAATCTTTCCTAGGGCCACAGGTTAAGAACACCTGATCCATGGTTGAAGCTTTATTTATCCGCACATAGTAACTTTAGTAATGATATAATCTTATTATATTAACTCCTGAAAGACATTCAAACAAGGAATGAGTAAATGGAATAAAAGGCAATATATACTTTGGGGTTTTAAAAGGCAACCAACTCCTTTCCTCCATTAGTCTTTGACCTTCCTTTACTGCCCTTCTTTCCAGCAAGTCTGCTTTACTGAGTTACCAGAGTTAAAAGGGCCTAGCTCTAATTGTGTCTGTAAGTACAGGTCAGAGCCTAACCCTGAATTTTCTATATTTGTTCTAATAGCTTTTGAAAGAAACAAAGGATCTGCTGCAGTTAAAGAAGGGTCAAGGAAGAAAAGTTAGTTAAATGATTAAATCAGAAAGCAGTTATTAACTTAAAGACCACTGCTGGGGAGACCCATGGAACCCTGAGCCATTAAATCAGAAAGGGCTTGCATACATAAGTCCCAAGGCCAAAACTATTCCTGAAGTGGGTGGGTAAGAAAAGTGATTGTGTACACTTCATTTGGATTATATCATACTCTTGCTGAAATACTTTAACTTTTATTAAATTCCCAGGAAAACATGAATACCACATTTTAGATCTGTGGCACATCTAAAATTCTAGTTTATATTTCAGATGAAATCTGTGCTTCAAGATGATAGACTCAAATATGAATAAACATATTTGGTTAATTAAATGAGTTTCTAAGTAATCCATCTGCTATTTGGTAATATGAGCACAACTCCACTTTATGTTGTTTTATTAAGGATAAGTGATTTGAGGTTTTTCCATCTCTAAAAAATGAGCATACATAGATTTTATTTATTAAAGCATCCGCTCAATGAAACACTGATTTAATCATTCATTGCTAGGTTAAAAAAAAATCTTTAACTGAATAATACTGTTCTCCAGAAGCTAGACTTATCTTCTTGAAGTTGTACATAATATATGTCATTTGCACATTTGGCCATGAAATAGAATCATTACTGTGAAATAACTAGACTTGACACCCACTTTGGGGACCATTTAAGGAAAGCAATTGAATAATATTGGAAAGTCCAGTGCTTTTGTATCCTGTACATTAAATATTGGTTCAATGTGAATAAACTTTGCTGTATGAGAAGTTTCCATGATATGGGCAGGCTGTGTCCCAACAAGTCTCCCCATTCATCATTATTCAGCATTTATTTCAATATGTGCAGGCAATATGCTGGCAGCTTTGTCATTTAAAGGAGAGAAAAGCCCCATCTCTGACACTGAAGAGTTCAACTTTGGTAGTGGAAGGTGCTCATCTGCCCAGATGGAATGTACTCTTGGAATTAAAAGGAATCATACTTGTATCATATGAGAATTAGTACTTGGATTTGACCATCAAGGAACTGAAATTAATAAGGGAAAAGTGGGATGAGAAGGGCATTTGAGGCTGATCAAAGGAACTACTTAAAGGCGGAGAGATCTGGGGATAATGCAGAAAAGGGCATACCATCTGGTCTGGATGAAACATGGATTGCCAATAGGAAAAGTGTAATGACAGAAATCTAGAAAAGCAGCTGCACCATAAAGTAAAACGGCTTGAATTTCTGGCTTAGAAGCTCACAATTTATTTTGACAGGCAATTTTAAGGCATAAGGGGTAGGGGTAGAATTAAAATAATATCTCACATTTACTGAACATTTACTAGGTACTGAGTATTCTGGCTAGGAATTTTCATATTTTATTTAATCCTATGGAAAATTTAAAAGTAGGTGTGTTATTTTTTCCCTATTTTAATAGATGAATAATCTGTGTCATAGAGACATTAAGTAAGTTGTCCAAAGTCACTTATAATAAATGGCAGAGCCAGGGTTCAAACCTGGATCCCCTTGACTCCAGAGTCTAACTCTCTTATTTACTATACCATGATTTGACTTAGACCTTAGGAAGATAATTCTAGAAACACTGTATAGCTTAGGTCATGGAGAGAAGAAACTAGGGACTGTGAAAAAAGTAATGAGACACAAAATCAAGGTACTACTACTAGAAATGCATGGAATGCGCCTTAACATCAGTGCAAAGCTCAAAGCAGGGAACTTGGCCCAGGTGTTACTGTTTCCAGAGGAAGGATCTTCTTTTTTAACTAGAGTACACTTAGATGACACCTTTAATCCATCTGATCCAAAATATTTACTGGTTATACATTACTGGCCTGTATTAATCACTGTTTTTTCTCAAGTTGTTTTGTGTATGTAAATGCTTCATTTCTTTACGTAGCTTCTAAATTCACTGAAAACAAGAATTGTCTCTCATACTATCAAGCCTATGCCACACAGCCTTAACTGGATGCTAAATAAAGTTGTTGCTCAAAAAGAAATTGTCCGGGCTTCCCTGGTGGCGCAGTGGTTGAGAGTTCGCCTGCCAATGCAAGGGACACGTTCGTGCCCTGATCCGAGAAGATCCCACATGCCGCGGAGCAGCTGGGCCCATGAGCCATGGCCGCTGAGCCTGCGCGTCTGGAGCCTGTGCTCGCAGCGGGAGAGGCCACGGCAATGCGAGGCCCGCTCACCGCAAAAAAAAAAAAAAAATTGTCCACTTATATTGAAAGTCTGTTTGCTATTTATATTGGTGGTATTTGATTAATTTCACCGCGTGAGATAGTTACTGCTGACTTGCATTGGCTCCATTGTCAGAGAAAGTATGCTTGCACAGTAATCATATATTTAACTATTCGTTTGTAAACTGGCCCTCATACTCAGTGGACAGGGAGAGACCAAAAAAAGAGGCAGACCACTCCAGATTGGTAGGTAGCAGTTTTAATGAGTAAGGAAACTTAATTATGAGGCTTGCCATTGGTGGCCTCAAGACAATAGATCTCATCTCCAGACAGTATATCTTCATCATCAGAATCTTAAAAGTTTGTATAGAGGCCTTAACTAGATTCAGTCACACACACAGTGTGGATAGTCTCAACATCACATGTCTATCTCAAGGCTGTGTCCTTGGGACAACTTCTGGGAATATGGAAGGCACATTCCTAGGACAGAGGAGAACATGGGAATCCTCGAATTGCCCAGATCCAGCACACAGTTTCAACTGGTGATCTCTTGATGACCTCCCCCAACTTTAACATCAGATGTGTAAGGGCCTTGAGTGCATCCTCTTAAGACTGAAAATATATAGAAAACTTCAGTATATACTGTGACTGTGTGTATCTGTGAAGAGTCTCAAATCACAGAACCATGTGAGGATCACTCAGTCTGTAATCCTGTTTTTTAAGTGGCCCGTGGCATTTCTGTTGAGAAAATTATGAGAAATGATCTGATATGTAGTAATGAGAACTCAAAAATATATAGTCCATTCAATATGTAGTAGTAAATGTATCAATAGCTCTGTGGAATTTGGAAAGTATTTGGCCAGTTTTATATACTAAGAAGTGTCTTTTTTCTGTGTCCCTGATTCATTGGAAGGTTGATTCAGTTTTCTCATCTGTAAAATGGTTTTCTGTGTAGTCTATGGTTAAGTCAATGCAATTAAAGAAATATAACATAGTTTCTTATAAAAAGCACTCTGAAATCTGAAATGAAAGCTATTTCAGAAGTTCAAATTGGCATTGAATATCCATCAAGGCTTAAATTGACGGTGGGGACCATTTCTTTGCTTGCCCATATGTGAAATTTGATCCTCATAGATCAGAGTCTGGAGAAGTAAATGAGTGATAACCTCCAGGTTTCCTCCCCAATCCAATCACTCTTTTTATGGTTTGATATCTGTGCCGAAAAATAAATCCAGAATTTTTAAATGTCTTGACTCAGGAAGAATCCTTAGCATTGTTTCATGTTAGAATCCGGAAAGTTTTAACACATTTTAGATAAGAAGATGAATCAGAACATGACATTTTCAAAGTTATAATCTAAAACTATGTATATATATTTATCACATTAAAATATTTTGGAGAAAAAGTTTTTTAAATGGCCACATCCTAATACAGAACTTGTTTTAACTTTAGCATATTTGAAAATAAGGAAGTTAGAATCATTTTGGTGAAGCTAATATTTTTAGATAGAGGAAAGAGAGAACCAGCCAGTTATTTTCACAGGTGTTATTTAAGCTGTATAAGACTTGGGCACCTTTAACACTTACAAGCTGGTTACCTGGGTAACCTCCCAGTGACCTTTTATGGCTCTCATGAGCTTTAGTTGGAGAAAAGAGCTGCATGGTTTAAATATGGCATGTATAATGATTGTTTTGCTTTCTGTTACCACTGGACTTTCATTTCTGGACTTGGTAGAATGTGTGTTCTTTAAGTACTTTCCTGTGCTAACAGTTTCTGCCCAAGGAAATTAAGTAAGGAGAAGCTGGATGATTTTATATTCTACTTTATCAAATGAACTGCAGCACACACTGGAAATCTCATAATGACTAAAGAATCAATAATTTTATGCCTATATTGGGTTAAGTAATGGCTCAGTTTTGAGTTGGATACACCCCTGTTATTTCAGTGAATCATTATAGAATCTATCCACTCTTTCTGGTCTGTTGATTCCACTTTCTTGTCTCAAGTCTACTGTGGATACAAAGAAGGATCAAAAAGGAAATTTTATAACTGTTTTCAAGATGGTATCATAGATATTTCAGGTAAAATATCTAGATAATATTTATTGAGGACCTTCTTTATGTTGAGCACTGACATATATATCATCTTTCAATTCAGCAATATTTGGAAGATGGAAGTTTTAATCCCCATTTTAGCAATAAGTATACTGAGACCTGGGAAGGTTATATGACTTCCTATTTCTGCACAGGTAGTAAATGCCAGAGGTCTTTTACTAGATGACTTGCAGTGACTTGATTTCTGAGTTCTAGGATTTTGTAATTTATATAATTTATGTAATTTAGGCAACTTCATGTAACTCCCAGAATAATCATGGATAATTCACATCAGGTGGCAAATTTGAGAATAAGAAAAACCGTGCAGCTTGTTTATCCAGTATTTATAAAATGGCAGAGTAATCTTATAAATCATGATCACATTTCTTAGAAGATATTAATGTTGCTTTTTATTATTGATATTATTATTGAAAAATACAAACTCTAAGTAGCTCACAAGCTCACATATTGTCTGACTTTCTAGCCTTCACCCCATAAACTGGCTCATTACATATTGAGAATCAATATAGTAAAGGGAAAATTTAATTATTATTTTCCTATTGGTTTCATTTCTATCTGTCACTAAAAAATAATTTGATCTAGTGACTATCTAGTGGTAAGTATTTAGATTCAGTGTGAAATAGCAGTCTAGGTTCTCTGGATCTCAGTTTTTGATGACTAAACAATGAAACATCACATGTTCAAACTGCCATTTTTTTCTTCCCATTAAAGGTTGTGTGTGCAGACTGCTCCAGAGTTATATTTTGAGACATTAGCCCTTGACTATATCTCATTTAACCTCAGTTACTTAAAATAGTTTCTCTTTACTGTTCCTAGGGTAATGTGGTTCTAGGACAGTGGTTCTACAACTGCAGTCCCCAGACCAGCAGCATCAATGTCACAAGGGGTCCTGTTGTAATTGCAAATTCCTGGCCCCACCCCAACCTCCTAAATCAGATCTTGGGGGTAGAGATCAGCAATCTGTGTTTTCAAGAAACCCTCTGGATGACTGTAAGGCACTCTAAAGTTTGAGAACCCATGTCCTAGAGATAAGCCAAAATGATGAATATTACAAATAGGTAATTCCGAGGTGTGTGACACTCAGTTTCTGTTTCTGTGTAAATCGTCTGATTGTTGATTACATTTTGTTTCTGAATATAAGTTTTCCCTGCTATGGGAAAGTAGAGCATTCCTCTTTTGAAAGTTGAAGTGGTGTAAAGCAAAGAAGCAATTACCTTAGGATACATCTTACTAACGATGCACAAAATAAATGGTCGTAAAACACAGATGTTCACAAGACATAGTTCAAAGCTATGCCGGCTTGATGCTGAGCTGCTGAGTGTAGTTCCAGGGAAGGAGCTTGGTGGTGCCACTCTTGCTGCTCTGGTGCATGCTGCCTCTATAACTCCATTCAAAACAAATATTGAACACCATTTTTGCTTTTTGGCTTTTTTCATAAAGGCAAAATTCCTGTTTGGATTTCTTTTGTTTAGCGAGAACAGATACTAATGTAGGTCTTTTGTAAAAGTGAAGTGACGTAAAGTGTATTTTAGAAAAGTGGGGAATACCTGTATTTATTTACTTCTATTGACAAAGGGATGTGTATTTTGCCAGGATAATTTTGTACAAGGATGAAAAGACAGAACTACTCTGTCAAAAAGGGAGATGTAAGACAAAAAATTAAACTATACTGAATATTCTAACCAACTCTTAAATATATCATTTCCGCCACCCTGTGTTCCTGTATTCTTTGTTTGTTTTAATTTTGTTTTTGTTTGTTTGTTATTTTCTCCCAGTTTTATTGAGATATAATTCACATACAGCACTGTATAATTTTAAGGTGTAGAGCATAATGATTTGACTTACATATATCATGAAATGAATACCACAATAAATTTCGTGAACATCCATTATCTTATATAGATACAACAATAAAAAATAGAAAAAAATTTTTTTTCTTTGCGATGAGAACTCAGGATTTACTCTCTTAACAAATTTCATATAAAATGTACAGCAATGCAAATTATATTTACCATGTTGTACATGACATACCTAGTACTTATTTATCTTATAACTGGAAGTTTGTACCTTTTGACTATCTTCATCCAATCCCCCACCCCCGACCCATCCCTCAGCTCTGGTAACCACAAATCTAAACTTTTTCTATGAGTTTGTTTGTTAGTTTTTGAAGTATAATTGATCTACAACACTATGTTAGTTCCTGGTACATACAACAAAGTGATGTGATATTTCTATTTCAAAATGATCACTATGATAAGTCCAGCTGTCATCTGTCACTATACAGAGATATTGCATTGTTACTGACTATATTCCCATGCTGTAAATTTCATACCTGTGACTCAAATATTTTGTAACTGGAAGAATGTACCTCTTAGTCTCCCTCACCTATTTCTCTCTTCCCTCCACCACACTCCTCTCTGGCCACCAATTGTATGTTCTCTCTAACTATGACTCTGTTTCTGATTAGTTATGTTTGTTCATTTTTGATTTTTAGATTCCACATATAAGTGAAATCATACAGTATTTGTCTTTCTCTGACAGACTTATTTTACTTAGAATAATACCTCTAGATCCATCTGTGTTTTCACAAATGGCAAAAGGTTATTCTTTTTTATGGCTGAATAATATTACATTATATATATATATATATATGTGTATATATATATATATATATCCATATTCTTGGTTGTAGGTTTTTCCCATTCATCACTTTAAATATATCATGCTATTCCCTTTTGTCTTGCAGATTTTCTGCTGAAAAGTCTGTTTACAGCCTTATGGGAATTCACTTGTACATAACTAGTTGCTTCTCCCTTGATGCTTTTAATATTCTCTCTTTATCTTTAATTTTTGCCATTTTAATTACACTGTGTCTTGGTGTGGTCCTCTTTGCATTGATCTTGATAGAGACTCTCTGTGTTTCCTGGGCCTGGGTGTCTGTTTCTTTTCCAAGGTTAAGGAGTTTTTCAGCTAGTGTTTCTTCACATATGTTCTCTGCCTCTTTCTCTCTTTCTTCTCCTTCTGGGGCCCCTGTAAAATGAATATTATTATGATTGATATTGTCCTAGAGGTCTCTTAAACTGTTCTCATTTTTTAAAATCTTTTTTCTGTTTTCTGTTTAGCTTCAGTGATTTCCATTACCCATCTTCCAGCTCACTGATTTTTTCCTCTGAATGATCTTATCTGCTGTTGTTTTCTTCTACTGTACTCTTTATTTCAGTTATTGTATTCTTCAGCTGTTTCATTCTTCTGTAAATTTTCTGACTCTTTGTTAAAAACCCCTAACTTTTCACACTGTTCATTTATTCTTCCCCTGAGTTGAGTTCTTCGAAAATCTTTATGATCATTACCCTAAACTCTACTAGGTAGGTTGCTTATCTTCACTCCACTAAGTTCTTCTTCTGGGGTTTCAACTTGTTTCTTCTTTTGGAACATATTCCTCTGTCAACTTATTTTGCTTACCTCACTGTTTTTATTTCTTTGTGTTTGGTAGGTTGGTTATGTTTCCCAGTCTTAGAGAAGTGGCCTATGGGGCCCAACAGGACATTTCCACTGTGGTCACCAGAGCTATATGTGCTAGGGGTATCCTCTATGTGGGCTGCCTGGATTCTTCTGTTGTGGTGTGCTGATTACTATGGGTGGTCTTATAGGTGTGACTGGCCCCCATTATGGTTGTTTCCAGACACTGCCTTGTGCAGAGCGTACAGGGCACTGGTGTTTGAGGCTGGGTCATAAGGTGGGTGGCTGTGGAGCCCCAGGAAGTCTTGGGGCTAGTACTGACCCACTGGTAGGTAGAGCTCAGTCCTGGGGTTGCTAGCTGTGGGGTTGGTAATCCCGGAGATAGTGTGGCCTTCAGATGGGTGGAGCTCGTTCCTCATATGGTTAGCTGCAGGGACCAGGGTGACCTGGAGCTGGTGACATTCCACTGATAAGTGAGGATGGATTTCAGAATGGCTGGCTGAGTGCTCAAGTTTTCCTGGAACTGGTGTTGGTTTGGTGTTGGGCAGGGCCAGGGCCCAGGGAGTCCTGGGGTGGTGCCAGCATGCTGGTGGGTGGACTAGGTCTTGACATGGCTACTTATGGGGCCACAGAAGTCCAGGGACTGGTGTTAGCCCACTGGTGGGTGGTGCCATGTCTCGGGGGCCCCAGGGCTGGTCCCCCTCCCACAAGTAGGTGAAGTGGTATTCTGGGTCTAGAGCTGGCCCATTGATGGGTGGTGCCAGGTCCTTTGATCTCTGGTGGGTGGGACCACATTTCCTTCTTGCTGGAGGATCAGGGGGTGCTAGAGCAGTGGGCCTGCTGGCAAAAGGGGCTGTGCCTTTGCCCAGCTAGCTGCTTAGCCTGGGAAGTCCCAGGACTGATGCAGCCTGGCTGGTGGGTAGGGTCATGTCCTGGCACTAATAAACTATAGGGAGGATGTCAAAATGGATCTTACCAGCACCAGTATCCCTGTGGTGGGTTGAGCTCCCAGATATGGCTGCTATCAGTGTCTGATGTCCTTAACAAGAGTCCCAATTGCTTTCTGCCTCTCCAGGAGGCTCTCCAAGATCAGCAAATGGGTCTGACCCAAGCTCCTTTCAAATTACTGTGTCTGCCCTTGGTCCCAGGTGTGTTAGATTTTGAGTATGCCTTTTTAGGAGCAGAGTCTCTCTCTTCACCACAGCCCTCTAGCCCTCCCAAAAGTAAGCACCACTGGCCTTCAAAGCCAAACATTCTGAGGGCTTGTCTTCCCATGGCAGGATTCTCAGCCTCAGGAGTCCAGTGTGGGGCTTGGACATTTCACTCCTTGGGAGGAACTTCTGCAATTGTAATTATTCTTATGTTTGTGGGTAGCCTACCTGGGAATGTGGTTCTTTATTGTGTCTCCGCTCTTCCTACCCATCTTGTTTTGATTTCTTCTTTATATCTTTAGTTGTAGATCTTTCCTACTAGTCTTCAAGTCATTCTCATTGATAGCTGCTCTGTAAATAGTTTTAATTTTGGTGTGTCCATGGGAGGATGTAAAGTCAGGGTCTTACTACCCTGCCATCTTCTCCTTCCTTTGTTCCTATATTTTTTAAATGCCAAATTATTTCTTCTCAAACTCATATAGACTTGAACACACATCTGCAAGACTTGCTTTCATCTCCCTTGTTACCCACATTCATTGGTCTGTAAATTCAGCAATTTTACCTTCAGAGTTTACTCAAGTCCGTTCTCTTTCTTCCCACAATCACCACGACATTAGGTAATGGCTCTGTCCCCTTAACTGATCAGGTGACTATAGTATTTTTTAATCTAATATAATTTGTACAGATAAAAGTCACTAAAATACTACTCTGATACTGTAGTTCATCTGTAAATAAAAAACAAACTAAATATAACAAACCCTTGCTTACCTCATAAAAGTCAAATGTCTTATTCTTGCTAAGGCTTCTCTGTAATCTAGTTATAACCAGGCTTTTCTGTTCTACCTCCCCTCTCCCCCCACATGTTTTCTAGTCAAACTGAGATTTGAGAGCATAATCTTTTTTTTTTTTTTATTTCCTGTCTTGACATTGTTTCCTCATGCTTTAATTTACTCTAGAATATGTGTTCTCATAGAATGTGGTCATCTATTAGAACCGTTAAACTCATTCACATTTTTTCAGCTTTATTGAGATGCAACTGACAAAATAATTACATATATTTAATGTATACAACATGATGATTTGATATGTTGAATACTGAGAAGTGATTACCACAATCAGGCCAATTAACACCTCCATCACCTCACAGTTACCTTTTTTTTTTTTTGGTGGGAGAACACTAAGATCTACTCTTCCAGAAAATTCAAAGTATTTAATACAATACTGTTAACTATAGTCACCATGCTGTATATTAGATTCCCAGAATTTATTCATCTTATAACTGAAAGTTTGTGTCCTATGACCAGTTGTTCCCCCGTTTTTAAAATATGTATTCTGGAAAACTCAGAATATATAAAAAATGTACAGAACATAAGTAGCAATAATCTCATGTCACTTCATTCTTACCACTTTTATATGGGTGATTCTATTATTTATCCTCTTCTTTTGTATATTCTCATCATTGTAACATTATTGTGTATTTTTTTTGTAAACAATTTTTAGAGCATATTTTAAGTTCACAGCAAAATCAATGGGAAGATACAGAGATTTCCCATATAACCCCCACCCCTACACATGCATAGTCTCCTTATTATCAACATCCCCCACTAGAGTGGTACATTCGTTGCATTTGATTAACTTACATTTGTACATCATAATCACCCAAAGTCCATAGCTTACATTATGGTTCACTCTTCGTATTATACATGCTATGGGTTTTGACCAAAACATAATGACATGTATCTCTCATTACAGTATCAGAGTATTTTTACTACCCTAAAAATCCTCTGTGCTCCACTTGTGCATCTCTTCTCACCTCAACCCTTGGCAACCACAATTCTTTTTACTGTCTCCATAGATTTGTCTTTTCTAGGAAATCATATAGTTGGAATCATATAGCATTTAACCTTTTCAAATTGCTTCTTTCACTTAGTAATATGCATTTAAGTTCCCTCCATGTCTTTTCATGGCTTGCTAGCTCATTTCTTTTTAGTGTTAATAATATTCCATTGTCTGGATGTACCACAGTTTATCCATTTACTTACTGAAGGACATTTTTGTTGCTTCTGAGTTTTGGTAATTATGCAGAAAGATGCTATAAACATATATCTGCAGTTTTTTGTGTGGGCATAAGTTTTTGGCTCCTTTGGATAAATACCAAAGAGCATGATTGCTGGATCATATAGTAAGAGTCTGTTTAGTTTTATAAGAAACCACAAAAATGTCTTCCAAAGTGGCTGTACCATGTTGCATTCCCACCAGCAATGAATGAGAGTTCCTGTTGCTCGACATCCTTACCAGCATTTGATGTTGTCAGTGTTCTGGATTTTAAACATTCTAATAGGTATATACTATCTCATTGTTGTTTTAATTTACATTTTCCTGAAAACATATGATGTGAAGCATCTTTTCATATGCTTATTTGCCATCTGTATATCTTCTTTGGTGAAGTGTCTTTTGAGGTCTTTGGCCCATATTTTCACTGGGATGTTTTCTTTTTTTAATTTAAGAGTTCTTTGTATGTTTTGGATAATAGCCCTTTATCAGATGTGTTCTTTACAAATATTTTCTCCCAGTCTGTGCCTTGTCTTCTCATTTTCTTGAAGTATTCAGTTTTGTATAGTGCTTACCATAAAAATTTTTAGGCTATTAAATTTTTGCTTTTAAAAATAATTTTATTAACTCTACAATAGCCTAGCAGGAATGTTCCATAGTTTATCTAATAGTTACCTTCTGAATTAAAATACAGGCTATTTCAGGCTATATTCATGGGGGTAGGGTAGCTTTTATAAATATTGGCCTAAAAAATATCTTTGTATATCTCCAATTTCCCTATATTTTTGGTATTAAGATTGATGCTCAGAAATGAATTTATTCCATTTAATATTATAAATGCATAAGTAAAAATCACTTGTAATGTGCCACTTAGGAGGAACTACACATTATATTTTAATAAAATTCTTACAATCCTTTCCTTGGCAATCAATTTTTGTATGTAATTGGTACCATACATATTTTACTTGGTATTTTTAATATTTAACATAAGCATTTTATCATGTCATTAGAGGTCATAAAAATCATTTTAATGGCTGTGTAATATTTCATTTAAAATGTATCAGTATTTAATCACTATGCTTATTTTGATATGTCTATTAAAATAATTTGTGAGGAATAATTTTGTACAAATGTATCATTCTAATCTCATTTTCTTAATAATTTCCTAAAAGTGAATCAAAGGGTATGATCATAAATTAAAGCTCTTGAAACATCTTGCCAAAATTTCCAGAATGGTTTGCCAATTTATATTATTGATATTAGCAGGGCATGATATTGCTTGATTCAGTGCTCCCTTTTTAGGATTGAAGATGATAATATTTTAATCATTGCTGAGTTTATAAGGGAAAACAGCATTTTGTTTTTATTTGCATTTTTTTTGATTAGTCATGTTTGAATGTTTTCAAGTTCATTAGTCATTTGTATTCTAGGAATTTTCTGTATATAGTCATTACCAGTCATTACCATTAATTGTGGTTGTATGGTTTTCCATTTGATGTTAATGATATTGAAACTTTGTCAATTAAAGTCATTTTATAAAATAATATGACAATTATTTTTTAAGTTCTTACATATTTTAGGGAGTTTCCTCTTCAAAGTTAACTTAAACAGATTGATTATTGTACTTCAGAAATGAAGAGTCTGCTTATGAAGCACTTGTAGACCACAGATCAGAAATCATACTTTATTCTATAGATATTGCAGAGACTTTTAATTCCTTTGATCAAGAGTGGAAAACACAACCAGATTTATATATTGGGAACAACAAACATAGATCCTGGGGAAAGTATACTAGAGTTGGGGCAAGACTGAAAAAGGAGGCAGCCACTTAGGAAGCTGATTTATAATGTGGGTAAGATTTCTATCACCTGACCTTAAGAAACAGGGAAATGAGTAGAATCAAGACACATACCCAACTAAGACTGATACATCTTTGTCAAATTTTCCTAACAGGGTTATTTTAGCTTCATAAAATTTCTTTATGTTTCTAATTTTCTATACCTTTTTTTAGGCTTTGGAGTTATAAATTTGATGATATAAAAATATCATTATTTCTGTGGTAATTTTCTATCCTCCCTTATGAGTTATTAAATAAGCATTTCTTTACAAAAATATAATTTTCTGTTTTACAATCTCTTGTAATTAATTATGCTATATGTATATTGTATGAATTTAAATTATTTTCTTTTTCCTGTGAGTTAACCAATTGTCTAAAAGTGGAGGTACTTAACTGTCTACGTGAGACAAATTGTGATCTGACTGACTACACCTAAATAGCATTCATTTTAATTTTCTTGTCCATCTACTTTTTAGGACGTTTTCCTTAAAAATATATTTGACTTATTTGTTTATTCTTTCTAGATTACTTTTATATATTTATAGGTAGGAGGAAGAGGGAACAGAGCAGAGCAAACTGAATTGAATCTCTAGTTGTTTTACTGTTCTTAAATATTTTTGTCTACTTATTTCTATGAAAAATAATAATAGTAGGCCCTTTGAGTATCTCTTGCTTTAATATGTTTCAGGAAACAAATTTGTCTTGAATGTTTTTTATAGGGACTGGGTTTTTTAAAGCATCTATTTGTGAGTTGCCATGAACACAGTTGAAAGGCAAAACTCTAAGAAAATATTTTTAATTTTCATAAAAAGTTTTCCAACTTTAATATAAAAATTATGTAAGAAAATAGGGGACGCATCACTTGGAAAAATGGACAGAGTATGAATCTGCAAGTCACACACACACACACACTCAGAGTCCAGTTTTGCTAATGATCTAATAAATATAAATGGAAAGAATAAGATACATTTTTCCTATGAAATTAACAAAAACAATTATAATCAGAGTATTATCAAGAGAGTGGAGAAATGTGTGGTCCCAAACATGGGTTATGAGAGAAGTGAAAAACAGTACAACTTTTCTAGAGGGCAATATGACAGTATCAAGCTTTAAAATGTTTATTCATGTTGATTCTACTTTGGCACTTCTAGGAATTTTCACAGGAGAAAAATCAGAATTACACAAAAAGCTTTTTAAAAGCTTATTATGATAATGACTAATTTCAAACAACCTAAATTTCCAGCAGTAGGGAAGTAGGGATGGCTTAATTGATGGTAAACTTATGCATAATAATCCAATGCAACCACTACACTTCACGTGAAACAGAAAAATATTCATGAGATAGATTGGAAGGATGAAAACAAGTCTATATTCAGCATGAACCCAATGCACAATTAGGTGTTTGCATGTGTTTGTGTTTGGGGAAGGGTGGGGTGTGTGTTTGTGTATTTTGGTGTGAGTGTATATGGTATAGTATGAGGTTTAGTATGTATTTAAGTGATATGTTTGTGGGTTTGAGTGATAGTGGGAATTTGGAGATGTGTTTGTGTGTTTGGGGTGTGTGTATGGATTTGTCGATCTGTATCAGTATTTATGGGTGTGTTCACGTGTGAACAAATACTCAGAGATGAAAGAATTCAAAGCCAAAACATTGAAGTGATCATCATAGTTATAGTTGAATAGGCAGGATTAATTTTATTAATTATATTTTTCACCAATAAATGTATTTTCATGTGTGAATTAATGTATTCCATTATACTTAGAGAAAGATTATCACAATTAATTAAAACAAAAATATTTTTCGTAACTATAATGAAGTATCTCTTAGGATTATAAATAACCTTCCAATTCAGATAAATATTGTAATAAATTCTACTTGGATAAAACAATCTGGATGAATTTTAAGAGCAAAAAAGTGGAAAAGCAACCATTTGTATACATTTTTACTATGCTATGGAAATATTTCATGTGAAGTGTGAAGTTTTAATTTGAACTAAATAATTTTAGTGTGAGCTATTCTGTTTCCCTTCAGTGCTTTTTTTTTTTTTTTCGGTACGCGGGCCTCTCACTGTAGTGGCCTGTCCCGTTGCGGAGCACAGGCTCCGGATGCGCAGGCTCAGCGGCCATGGCTCACGGGACCAGCCGCTCCGCGGCATGTGGGATCCTCCTGGACCAGGGCATGAACCCGCGTCCCCTGCATCGGCAGGCGGACTCTCAACCACTGCGCCGCCAGGGGAGCCCCTCTCAGTGCATTTTTATCCATTTCAAACATAAAATATTTTATGGATGTTTCACATTAAAGCTATTTAAATTGAAATTATATGGTTTCAGAATGTATTTTTGATTTGAAAGGGATCCTTTATCCTTCAATGTAAAATGAAAGTTAGTATTTGAAATATTTAAACAGGTGGTGCTTGTTCATAAATGATTTGAAGTGTTAGGATTTATTTAACACCTCACTCAGGAAACATAGCAGAAAAGATCAGAGGTTAATCTAATCCTTTAAGCCAGAGACTCTCAAATTGTGTTCAGAGATGTTAATGGGTATTCTGGAAAAAAAGTACATAAATTAAAGGTTGTGTGGTCAAATAAGGTTAGGGAATGCTGTCTATTATAATCCTCTCTTGTTGATTTTCTGTTCATATTAGCTCTCTGAGATCCAACAGAATAAAAGCTATTTAGCTTTGTTTAATTCAATATTTACCACATAAGTTTGACTTTGGAATTTTTTTTGTTTGTTTTTTTCATGGATTGCCCATTAATGTGTCATGAAAGTAGAATTCTATAATTTGAGAAATAATGTGCTAAATTCTTCAGTTCAAGCATAGTAACAGATTTACTTTCAGGTCAAAATAGCTGTTTCCAACAGTCTTGCATGGCTGATTCATTCAGATCATCCTCAAAACAAGAACAAAATATAGCAGTAAATAGTTTGAGGTAAAGTCATAAAAAAATATTTCTAAGAACTTGATATACAAATGTCATAGTAGAGAATTTTTATAAACTGACTAAAGAAAAATCTTTTCACAGGCAATAAACATATGTATATTAGGGAAAGACAATTATTGATAGAGAAAAATTAACCCCCCCAAATCTGCTTATGGTATATGTAGCTATTTTTGCTGTATTTTGAGTTGCTCCTAGATGATTACATATATTCTAGTCAGACATATGGTTCATATTAGATAGTGTCCAGAATCCTATAATATATTATTAAAGAGAAACTAAAGATAAAAATGGACCTCAATTTTTTTATAGCCTAATGTGGATGCATAGAATGAGAACAGACCAATTTCCTTCTTAGTAAAATCTACCATTAGATACAAAGGACCAATACTAGCATTTTAATGTTTTGAAACTGTTTTTAACATTCAGATAATAATAGTAATTCCCTCACAATCCTCCAGAAGCCTAATTCATGTTTTTATCCTTTTGATTCACTACCACTCTAATTAGTTTCTCTAATGACTTTCCCTTTCACAATCTATGCATCTTGGACCTCATGTCCTCTGTCATGTCCCTCATGCTTATTGCCACTTCTTTGGACTATGAAAATCTGTGGTTTCTAGGTCCATATCAAATGCTTTCTGCCTGGTAAACATTTTCTGATTATCTTAGACTTAATTAATTATTTCTTATGCAGGTTACTATTGATAAGTTTTTAAAGGTCTCACCTCCACTCAATTGTAAGCTCTTTAAAGGGAAGTTCCATGTCTCTATACATGGGTCTCCTCTACAGTACCTGGTATTGTGTGGAGAGGACAGATCTGGAAAGATCTGTTGAGGTGAGAATGATATACCTGCTTGCATTCTATAATTACTCTATCCTAGTAATAAAATGCTATTTCGGTATGCATAGATTTATCAACTATTTTATCAAGATTTAAAAATCATGAAGGAAGAGCATGATTTTCTCCTTTAATAAAAAAAAAACCCACATAAAAAGATGGATATTTTGTAATACAACAAGCCAAAAACTTCCTAAAGCCTTGATGGAAAAGAAAACATAATCTGATTTGTACTTGTTTAAAATAATTATCTGTTTATAGGCCTTTAAGTTCATATAAATCTCAGTGACACATTGGATAGGAGTGTAAAACATGAGTAAAACTACTCTTTTCTTGACTTACTTTCTGGATTTTGTTAATCAGTGTTAGAACTTTTTTATTTACTCCCCTGATATATTAATATTTTCTACTATTTTGAATTCACTTTTAGTTTTTAAAGATTATTTCAATTCATCCTATCTACTGATTATATTTTATTATAGTTTGGCAGTAATACATATATATTTTACTTTCCCAGGGATTTTATTTTTTGCTTCCTACTTCTTTTTTTTTTGCATAAGAATTCTCTTTTCTTTGAGGGTATTAATTGTAAGGATTTTTTTGGTTTGCTTTTTGACAGTTTTTGTGTGTCTGACAGTTTTTTGTGTTTTGCTTTCTCTTTAATTATTTTTTTAGTGTTATGTTATATGCTTTCTGCCAATTCTCACTTTGGAGGTTTTCTTTAATTATTTAGCAATCTTCAGCTATCTGTACCTGTGTCAGACATAGGCACTAAAAAGCTTGTTGAATAACAAGGCCAGGCTTGCCAATTGGGGGTCTCACTGTATACAGTTGTGTAGTGATCTGGCCTCTAGGCTTTCATCATTTATAGAATTTTCTTTTAGCATTTGATTTCTCTAGAAAACTGTTACTGCCTAAGGAAAATAAACTTGCCTGCCAGCCTGGGACCCAGGTGGGGAGGACAGAAAGTCTCACCATTTAGTGTGCAGACTGTCACTCAACCAACCCTCCCCCCAGTAGCCATTCCAGTGTCTAATCTTTGTGCTTCACCCCCAACTTCTACCATGTCTCCCATCCCTCAGTTCTGAGTTGTTTTGGTTAAATTTTCTTAGAAACTAATCACATCTAGTTGCAGGATAGTCATCTGGGTGCACAGATGACCCAGATTGGATTCTTGAGAATCTGACTGATCCTTATATAACTTTTAGACAATCTTTGGGAGGTTGTTTTCTTATTTAGTAGAGTTTCAGGAGGGGGCAATATAAATGCATATGACTCAACCTGCCAGAAATCTTAAATATGTCACTTGTACATATGTAAAAAGTTAGTATTTTAAGTTATTGTACATAATTTTTTTTTTTTTTTTTTTTTTGCGGTATGCGGGCCTCTCCCCGTTGTGGCCTCTCCCGCCGCGGAGCACAGGCTCCGGACGCGCAGGCCCAGCGGCCACGGCTCAGTGGCCCAGCCGCTCCACGGCACGCGGGATCCTCCCGGACCGGGGCACAAACCCGCGTCCCCTGCACCGGCAGGCAGACTCCCAACCACTGCGCCACCAGGGAAGCCCAATTGTACATAATTTTGATGTTATAGCACTAAAAGCAAATTGGTCCATAACATCCACCTCATATTGACCTTTCCAAAGTGATTTTCTTCCTTTTGTGATATCACTTTTTTTTGATTCTCACAGTGTAGATAATTATTCCTCTAAGAAATAAAGATCTTGCAACTGCTAACAAGTAAACCTAGTAATGATTATCAATGGATGATTCTAGCTGAAAAAAATATTGTATACACATAATCTGAATGTGAACAGTCCTCTACCAACTTACAAGATACACATGAATTGACTTGGGACCATGATAAATGACAACATGAAGATGCAATCAGTGGAATCTAGGCATATAGTTTGAAAGAATCTCTATAGAACAATATGGTTTCTTTGACAAATAATTGGAAGAAAATAAAAAGGTGAACTTGGGGAACTTATAAACTATAATAACCTAAAAGACTTAAAAATCACAATGTACAGAACCTATCTAGTTTCTGGTAAAAGCAAACTATAAAAATTAATTACAAAACAGGGAAATATGGAAGTTGACTGGATATTTGAAGCTATTATTAAATTATGGTGAATATTTTAATGGTAATAATGGTAATGCAATTCTTAAAAGTAGGTACTGAAGTAAATTATTAGTGAAATGATATCATGCCTTGTGATGTCTTGGATTTGCTTTACCATAATCTGGGGGAGGAGTAGGTAGGGGTAGAGATGAAACAAGATTGTGAATATATTGATAATTGTTGAAGGTGGTATGTGTATATTAAATACATTTACCATTCTCTCCACTTTTGTCTGGTTTGAAGTAAAAAAAAAGTCAAGTCTGTTTTTACTCCTTGCAAAAAAATAAATGTATCTGCTTCTGAAAAATTCAAATCAGAATTCAAAGCTCTTCTAATTCAAAACAAGAAAATGGCATCAAGGATGCTAGCCTACAATTTGTAACACAAAGCTCTGCATATTAAGCTACTATATCTGCACTGAGATATGCATACTTATCAGGTTATTGAAATAAATAACCCTGGAATATTGTAAGGTTGTGTTTTATTTTAATCCAGTGAATATTGTCATTTGTATAAAATATTCTATTAAATAGCTATTTGTCCCATAGCTTAGTGTGTCTCTGTGTTTTTAGTGTACCAGAGAGCTGGCTCTACAAATTATTAAAATGAATGAGACTCTGATCCCAAAAGGCTACTTTAACAAAAGGTCTTATGGGTGAATAAAGTCATAGTCTTTCCTTCTTATTATGTGTCAATATTACTTCAATGCTCATCACTCTCTAGTGGTCCATGATCTTATACAGAGGAAAAGCCAAAGTCCTTAAAACAGACTGCATGGTCTAACATTTCTTGGTTCTCTGGAAATTTTTTTGACTTTATCTCCTATTGAGTTGTCTTTTCTTACTCTATTCCAACTCTAAAGACATACTCTTGCCTGTGTCCTTGACAACTGTTAATTATTGCCTCTGCCTGGATCTGCATAACTCATTTCTTCACCTTCCTCCAGTCTTTACTCAAAATGTCATTTTCTTACTGAGGTTGTGCTTTACTATCCTGCCACTAATTGGGCATTTCCCTCCCCTATCCTCCTTTCTTGCTTATTTTTTTTTTCCTGTGGCTCTTATCTCTATACAATATTCTATATATTTACCTTTTGTCATCATATTTACTGTTTGTTTGTTATTTTTATCACCTCACCAGAATGAGAACCATACGAGGGCCAAGATTTTTCTCCCTTTTATGGTCTGCTCTAACGCCAGAGTGACTTGTTGTAGTTGGTACTCCATAAATGCTTACAGATTTGATTTAAATGATCTAGCAACTATGGGCTACAAACTATATAACTTAGATAACCTTAAAGGGTTTCTAAAATGTAGCAATCATAAACTATTATTGGTTCTTTTCTGCAGTTTACTTAGGATGTCAATGCAACATCATATTATGAAGTTTGACTGATGTGCAATGCACCTCCTAAGCATGTGTGAAGCCACAAGGGCATTCTATCAATTTTCTGGATGGATACTTGACATCCGGCTACCATTAATGTTTTCTAGGTTTAGTGAGGATTCTCAATTGATGGCATTCTTGCTTTAGATTTAAATTGTCCTAATTTACTTACTTCCTGTTCATCATAGACTGATGCATATTTGCATCAACAGTGTCTTTGCTCCATACTTACCCAGTAGTAAACTAACAAATAAGGATAGGATGTACTGTGTCTTAAATATGATATTCATGCCTTTATTCCTAAAGGAGATGTGTACATAACACCCCCCTCATTTTTTTCCTTCGAGATGTTTTTCTTACTAAAATTAGCCAGGTAATAAGAGTAGAAGATCGTAAGATTTTTTGCCTGATAGTATGGACCATAAAAAAAGTGAATAAATTAAACAATAACAATAAATGGTATTGCCAGTCTTCTATCTTCTCTCAATGCTTTGTCATACATATTTGAAAACCAAGGTCAGGGCAGGGGTTAGGGGACAGGAGATGGAGAGACCAGTTCACATAGACACAGGCACTCCCTATGAAGGAGATATCTTCAAGTATCTAACTGGCTCAGCCAGCTGATTTTTTTGAATTTTCCCATAAACGATTATGTAATTTGCAAAAATAATGTTATTTTTCTACTTTTTTCTTACTCATATTTTCATATTTATTTTTATTTTTTGTCTTATATGAATTAACTGAAAATGATGAAAGTAGAGATTTTTTTTCTGATTTTAAATATAATTCCTCTAGATCAAATTATCTGTGGCATGGGAGTAGGTGGTAGGATTGGTGCTGATGGAGATATGAGATTGGTTATGTAGAGAGGGATTGATCATATAACTGAATATGTTAAGGGGGATGGAACCTAGTTTTCATATTGGCAAAGAAGGGTGTTAGAAAGGCAGAAAGAGAAAAAAATTGTTTGACACCCTGTGGTGGATTAATATTATTGAGAACTGTGTTAAGAAATGGTTTTAAACACATATGTATATAGATTTAGAGAGATATAGATTTAAATCTATGTGAGTATGTGAGAGATCAACATAGTAATAAATATTAGTGTAAACATATGTGTGTATGTGAATATGTATGTACACACAAACACATATGTGCATATACATACATATATCCCCTGGTTTTATACATTGAGAGAACTGAGATTAGCAGCAACCCAATAACAATCTTTTCCTCAGATATTACCTTCTAAATATTATTCACTAATAAAAGCAACTGCAACTCTTTAGAAAATGACTGATTCCAAGGCAGAGGCTGGGAAAGTATAAGAAGACCATTGAACATCTTATTGCACTAGAATAAAAGAAAGTGCTTAAACAATAGTGGGAACATGTCAAAAGGACACAAATAATAGCTTTAAGGCCCTCCTATTAGTCTAACATTAAAGTAAGTAATAATAATAACAGATTAAAATCCATTGAATAAAATAGTAAATCATGAGTCCATACAGATGTAAATTCATAAGTAAATAATTTGAAAGTTCATGAGGAACTGGATATTTACATAGTTTCAGTATATATCATTAATTTATAGTGGAGGAACCTGGCAGACATGACCTAATCAAGTGATCCAAGTAAACGTCATCATTAATGGGACAAATTTAAATATTGTACCACTTGATGGATGCACACAGAATTACTTTGAGATATTCCTGCCAAAGTACATAGCCAAATCTAATTATAAGACAATATTAGGCAAACCATAGTTAATGGATACTCTCCAAAATAACTGGCTATTAGCCTCCCAAAATGTCAAGATCATGAAAGTGAAGAAAGGAGTGAGGAGATATTCCAGATTAAGGAGACTAAGGTGACAACAACAGGTAACCCAGGCTTTTGAACTGGATCGTTTTGCTATTAAAAACCTTATTGAAAAATCTGTAAATAAAACCACCATATGACACAGCAATTCCAATCCTAGGTATATATCCAAAAAATAAAACCACTAATTAGAAACATGCACCCCTATGTTTATAGCAGCACTGTTTACAATACCCAAGATATGGAAGCAATGCAACACAACTGTCCATCAACAGAAGAATGGATAATGAAGATGTGAGATACATATATATATATATATATATATATATATATATATATATATATGCTATACAAAATGAATGAAATTTTGCTGTTTGCTACAACATGGATGAACCTAGAGGGTATTGTGTTTTGTGAAATAAGTCAAACAGAGAAAGGCAAATACTGTATAATATAACTTATATGTGGAATCTAAAAAAGTAATACAAACAAGTGTAAATAGCAAAAGAGAAACAGACTCACAGATACAGAAAACAAACTAGTGGTTACCAGTGAGGAGAGAGAAGAGGGGAGGGGCACATTAGGGGTATGCAATTAAGATATACAGACTACTATGTATAAAATAAATAAGCAAGATTGTCGAGATCGGTTCAAGATGGCAGAGTAGAAGGACGTGCTCTCACTCCCTCTTGCGAGAGCACCAGAATCACAACTAACTGCTGAAAAATCATAGACAAGAAGACACTGGAACTGACGAGAAAAGATACGTCACATCCAAAGACAAAGGAGAAGTCACAATGAGACGGTAAGAGGCGCACAATCACAATAAAATCAAATCCCATATCTGTTGGGTGGGTGACTCACAAACTGGAGAACACTTATACCACAGAAGTCCACCCACTGGAGTGAAGGTTCTGAGTCCCACGTCAGGCTTCCCAACATAAGGGTTGGCAACAGGAGGAGGAATTCCTAGAGAATCAGACTTTGAAGGCTACCAAGATTTGATTACAGGACTTCAACAGGACTGGGGGAAACAGAGACTCCACTCTTGGAGGGCACACACAAAATAGTGTGCACATAGGGATCCAGGGGAAGGAGCAGTGATCCCATAGAAGACTGAACCAGACCTGCCTGCTAGTGTTGGAGGGTCTCCTACAGAAGCAGGGTGTGGCTGTGTCTCACCTTGAGGACAAGGACACTGGCAGCAGAAATTTTGGGAAGTACTCATTGGCATGAGACCTCCCACAGTCCACCATTAGCTCCACCAAAGAGCCCAGAGAGGCTCCAGTGTTGGATCACCTCAAGCCAAACAACCAACAGGCAGGGAACCAGCCCCACACATCAGCAGACAAGCGGATTAAAGTTTTACTGAGCTCTGCCCACCAGAGCAACAGCCAGCACTACCCACAACCAGTCCCTCCCATCAGGAAACTTGCACAAGCCTCTTAGATAGCCTAATCCACCAGAGGGAAGACAGCAGAAGCAAGAACTACAATCCTGCAGCCTGTGGAACAAAAACCACATACACAGAAAGATAGACAATATGAAAAGACAGAGGGTTATGTACCAGATGAAGGAACAAGATAAAACCTCAAAAAAATAACTAAATGAAGTGGAGATAGGCAACCTTCCAGAAAAAGAATTCAGAAAAATGATAGTGAAGATGATCCAGGACATTGGAAAAATAATGTAGGCAAAGATCAAGAGGATGCAAGAAATGATTAACAGAGACTTAGAAGAATTAAAGAACAAACAAATAGAGATGAACAATACAGTAACTGAAATGAAAAATACACTAGAAAGAATCAATAGCAGAATAACTGAGGCAGAAGAATGGATAAGCGACCTGAAAGAGAGAATGGTTGCATTCATTGCTGCAGAACAGTATAAAGAAAAAAGAATGAAAAGAAATGAAGACAGCCCAGGAGACCTCTGGGACAACATTAAACGCACCAGCATTTGCATTATAGGGATCCCAGAAGGAGAAGAGAGAGAGAGAGAGAATGGACCCAAGAAAATATTTGAAGAGATAATAGTCAAAAACTTCCCTCACATGGGAAAGGAAATAGCCCCGCAGTTCAGGAAGCACAGAGAGTCCTATACAGGATAAACCCAAGGATAAACATGCTGAGATGCAGAGTAATCAAATTGGGAAAAATTAAAGACAAAGAAAAATTATTGAAAGCAGCAAGGAAAATACAAGAAATAATATACAAAGGAACTCCCATAAGGATAAGAGCTGATTTCTCAGCAGAAACCCTACAAGCCAGAAGGGAGTGGCATGACATATTTAAAGTGTTGAAAGGGAAGAGCCTACAACCAAGATTTCTCTACCTGGCAAGGATCTCATTCAGATTCAATGGAGAAATCAAAAGCTGTACAGAGAATCAAAACTAAAAGAATTCAACACCACCAAATCAGCTTTACAACAAATGCTAAAGGAAATTCTCTAAGTGGGAAACACAAGAGAAGAAAAAAACCTACAAAAAAAAAGCCACAACAATTAAAAAACGGTAATAGGAACATACATATCAATAATTACCTTAAATGTGAATGGATTAAATGTGCCAACCAAAAGACACAGGCTCACTGAGTGGATACAAAAAGAAGACCCATATATATGCTGTCTACAAGAGACCCACTTCAGACCTAGGGACACATACAGACTGAAATTGAAGGGATGGAAAAAGATATTTCATGCAAACGGAAATCAAAAGAAAGCTGGAGTAGCAATACTCATATCAGATGAAATAGACTTTAAAATAAAGAATGTTACAAGAGACAAGGAAGAAACTACATAAAGATCAAGGGATCGATCCAAGAAGAAGATATAACAATTATAAATATATATGCACCCAACACAGGAGCACTTCAATATATAAGGCAACTGCTGACAGCTCTAAAAGAGAAATTGACAGGAACACAATAATAGTGGGGGACTTTAACACCGCACTTACACCAATGAACAGATCATCCAAAAAGAAAATTAATAAGGAACACAAGCTTTAAATGACACAAGAGACCAGATAGATTTAATTTATATTTATAGGACATTCCATCCAAAAAAAAGCAGATTACACTTTCTTCTCAAGTGTGCATGGAACATTCTCCAGGATAGATCACATCTTGGGTCAAAAATCAATCCACAGTAAATTAAAAAAAAAAATTGAAATCATATCAAGCATATTTTCTGACCACAATGCTATGAGATTAGAAATCAATTACAGGAAAAAAAATGTAAAAAAACAAAAACACATGGAGACTAAACAATACGTTACTAAATAAACAAGAGATCACTGAAGAAATCAAAGAGGAAAACAAAAAAATACCTAGAGACAAGTGACTATGAAAACACGACAATCCAAAACCCATGGGATGCAGCAAAAGAGGTTCTAATAGGGTATTTTATAGAAAAACAAGCCTATCTCAAGAAAAAAAAAAGTCAAATAAACAATCTAAACTTACACCTAAAGAAACTAGAGAAAGAAGAACAAACAAAACCCTAAGTTAGCAGAAGGAAAGAAATCATAATGATCAGAGCAGAAATAAATGAAATAGAAACAAAGAAAACAAATAGCAAAGATTAATAAAACTAAAAGCTGGTTCTTTGGGAAGATAAACAAAATTGATAAACCATTAGTCAAACTCATCAAGTAAAAGAGGGAGAGACTCAAATCAATAAAGTTAGAAATTAAAAAGGAAAAGTTACAACAGACACTGCAGAAATCCAAAGCATCCAAAGAAACTACTACAAGCAACTTTATGCCAATAAAATGGACAACCTGGAAGCAATGGACAAATTCTTTGAAAGGTATAACCTTCCAAGACTGAAACAGGAAGAAATAGAAAATATGAACAGACCAATCACAGTAATGAAATTGAAACTGTGATTAAAAATCTTCCAACAAACAAAAGCCCAGGACCAGATGTCTGCACAGGTGAATTCTATCAAATATTTAGAGAAGACTTAACACCCATCCTTCTCAAGCTACTCCAAAAAATTCCAGAGGAAGGAACACTCCCAAATGCATTCTATGAGGCCACCATCACCCTGATACCAAAACCAGACAAAGATACTACAAAAAAAGAAAATTACACACCAATATCACTGATGAATATAGATGCAAAAATCCTCAACAAAATACTAGCAAACAGAATCCAGCAACACATTAAAAGGATCATACACCATGGTTCAGCAGGATTTATCCCAAGGATGCAAGGATTCTTCAATATACGAAATCAATTAATGTGATACACCATATTAACAAATTGAAAAATAAAAACCATATGATCATCTCAATAGATGCAGAAAAATGTTTTGACAAAATTCAACATCAGTTTTTGTTAAAAACTCTCCAGAAAGTAGGCATAGAGGGAACCTACCTCAGCATAATAAAGACCATATATGACAAACCCACAGCAAACATCATTCTCAATGGTGAAAAACTGAAAGCATTTCCTCTAAGATCAGGAACAAGACAAGGATGTCAACTCTCACCATTATTATTCAACATAGTTTTGGAAGTCCTTGCCATGACAATCAGAGAGGAAAAAAAATAAAAGGAATAAATATTGGAAAAGAAGAAGTAAAACTGTCACTATTTGCTGATGACATGATACTATACACAGAGAATCCTAAAGATGCCAGCAGAAAACTACTAGAGCTAATCAGTGAATTTGGTAAAGTTTCAGGATACAAAATTAATGCACAGAAATCTCTTGCATTCCTATACACTAATGATGAAAAATCTGAAAGAGAAATTAAGGAAACACTCCCATTTACCATTGCAACAAAAAGAATAAAATATCTAAGAATAAACCTACCTAGGGAGACAAAAGACCTGTATGCAGTAAACTGTAAGACACTGATGAATTAATTAAAGATGATACCAACAGATGGAGAGATATACCATGTTCTTGGATTGGAAGAATCAATATTGTGTAAATGACTATACTATCCAAAGCAATCTACAGATTCAATGCAATCCCTATCAAATTACCAATGGCATTTTTTTACAGAACTGGAACAAAAAATATTAAAATTTGTATGGAGACACAGAAGACCCCAAATAGCCAAAGCAGTCTTGAGGGAAAAAAAACAGAGTGTGAGGAATCAGGCTCCCTGACTTCAGACTACACTACAAAGCTACAGTAATCAAGACAACATGGTAGAACTTCCCTGATGGTGCCGTCGTTGGGCATCTGCTTGCCGATGCAGGGGACACGGGTTCGTGTCCCAGTCCAGGAAGGTCCCACATGTTGCAGAGTGGCTGGGCCATGGCCCATGGCCGCTGGGCCTGTGCATCTGGAGCCTGTGCTCCACAATGGGAGAGGCCACAACAGTAAGAGGCCCATGTACCACACACACACAAAAAAAGACAATATGGTAGTAGCACAAAACCAGAAATATAGATCAATGGAACAGAATAGAAAGCCCAGAGATAAACCCACGCACCTGTGGTCAACTTATCTATGACAAAGGAGGCACACATATACAATGGAGAAAAGACAGTCTCTTCAATAAGTGGTGCTGGGAAAACTGGACAGCTACATGTAAAGAAAGAAATTAGAACACTCTCTAACACCATACACAAAAAGAAACTCAACATGAATTAGAGACCTAAATGTAAGACCAGACGTTATAAAGCTCTTAGCTGAAAACATAGGAATAGCATTCTTTGACATAAATCACAAGATCTTTTTTGATCCACCTCCTAGAGTAATGGAAATAAAGACAAAAAATAAACAAACTGGACCTAAGGAAACTTAAAATGTTTTGCAAAGCAAAGGAAACTACAAACAAGTCAATAAGACAACCCTCAGAATGGGAGAAAATATTTGCAAATGAATCAATGGACAAAGGATTAATCTCCAAAATATATAAACAGCTCATGCAGCTCAATATTAAAGAAACAAACAACTCAATCCAAAATTGGGCAGAAGACCTAAATAGACATTTCTCCAAAGAAGACATACAGATGGACAAGAAGCACGTGAAAAGCTGCTCAACATCACTAATTATTAGAGAAATGCAAATCAAAATTACAATGAGGTATCACCTCACACCAGTTAGAATGGACATCATCAGAAAATCTACAAACAACAAATGCTGGAGAGGGTGTGAAGAAAAGGGAACCCTTTGGCACTGTTGGTGGGAATGTAAATTGATACAGCCACTATGGAGAACAGTATGGAGGTTCCTTAAGAAACTAAAAATAGAATTACCATATGACCCAGCAATCCCACTACTGGGCATATACCCAGAGAAAACCATAATTCAAAAAGACACATGCACCCCAATGTTCATTGCAGCACTATTTACAATAAGCAGGTCATGGAAACAACATAAATTTCCATTGACAGACGAATGGGTAAAGAATATGTGGTACATATATACAATGGAATATTACTCAGCCATAAAAAGGAACGAAATTGGGTCATTTGTAGAGACGTGTATGAATCTAAAGACTGTCATACAGAGTGAAGTAAGTCAGAAAGATAAAAACAATCATATATTAACGCATATATGTGGAACCTAGAAAAATAGTACAGATGAACCAGTTTGCAGGGCAGAGATTGAAACACAGATGTAGAGAACAAACATATGGACACCAAGGGTGTAAAGCAGCAGTGGGGGTGGGGGTGGTGTGATGAATTGGGAGATTGGGACTGATGTATGTACACTAATATGTATAAAAGGGATAACTAATAAGAACCTGCTGTATAAAAAAATAAATAAAAGAAAATTCAAAAATTCCAAAAAAAATAAATAAAAAATAAATAAAAGACAAAAAAATAAATAAATAAGCAACAAAGATATATTGTATAGCGCAGAATTTTAGTCATTACCTTGTAATAATTTTTAATGAAGTATAAATTATAAAAATTCTGAATCACTATGCTGAGACTAATATAATATTGTAAATCAAGTATACTTCAATAAAAACAAAAACATTATTGAGACAACTGGATAACTTTGAACAGGGTCTGATGATTAAATTATAATAGTATATTGATGTTAATTTCCTGACATTGATGGTTATATTTAGCTATGTAGGAAAATTTTCATATTTATAATAAATACAGTATTCAGGGTAATGTTTTATTATGTCACTGGCAATTACTTCTCAATGTTTCAGAAAAATAAAAGTTCTATACTGTCTCTGAAAATTTTACAAGTTTATGATTATTTCAAAATTTAAAAACTAGATTTTAAATTCTTAATCTATAATGTATCAATATTTCTGTAAAATGCAGTAAAAATATTATATAATGTCAAAATGTTATAATAGTTTTTAAAAGCTTACTACTAATGTTTGTACTTTACCTTGTAATAGATCAGTCAGAAGCAGTCATGACTTCAGATCTGTGCCAGTGTGTGGACTACACTTTGCAGAGCATTGCTCTGGATTACATATAGTCTTTTGTGATAAAATATGTACTCATTATTTTTGGAAAATGGTTCTAGGAAATTGGCTTCATGTTGCACAAATGTGTGTGACATACCAAATACTTACGAACATGCATGGGCATTATGTAGTTTTTTTAAAGGCAGTCAAGATGGAATATATATTCTGTTCTATTCAATATATTCTATATTGCTGCTTTTTTCTATTCATGGAATAAACTCAACTTGGTATATGCATTAGTCATACATGTCAGTCAGGATCCTGGCAGGAAGAAAGTGGCACACTAACCCAAAAGAATTACATTAGGGGACCATTTTCTGAGATTTAGGGAGGGTTAAGGGAACCTACAGGATAGAGTGAGGGACCCTGAGATTAGCAACAGCAGGCAGTTGTTACTACTTTTAGGATTAGGAGGGCAAATGGATGTGATTCAATTTTCAGAGCCTGGTGAAACCTGCAGTCATGGAAGAATCACTGTCCAACAGATGTGTGACCATAAAGAAATGCATTGAGGGTAGTAGAAGGGGCATGGATATCTCAACTTCCCCTTTCATTGGTCCTCTGTTCTCCACAGTTAGAGTCTCCTTTTGCACAATCCAACTGGAAATCAAATGGCAAGGGAGCCTCAGTGGTGTAGTCCATGGAATTCAGCCTCCAAGGGTACAGGTCAAAGGGAGATAGAAAAGGGATTGTAGAGAGGCAAATGAAAAATAAACCATGTAGCATTTTTTAAAAATGTCTTTAGTTCAGTTGCTATTATTTACTTTAAAGTTTTCTATCTGTTCAGTCATGAAATTGTCTCTAATTTTCTATCTCTGTGTTTCTTTTCAGATTTAAGTATTAGAATGATAGTTCACTCATTGAATGAGTCCAAATGAATTCTGCCCACTTATTCTATGGTCTCTTCTTCAAGTGTTTGGAAGATTGCTGACTAAAGATTATCACACTAATAATAGACAGGAAGTTGAATCAAGAGTAGAATCAGGGAGACACTTTAAGAGGTCATTATCATTTTTCAGTTTTAAAAGTTTGAGCTCACAATCTAAGGCTAAGGATGGAGAGATGAAAATGGGTCTGAGATGTATTCACTGTGCACAATCAGTCAGATGTGTAGACTGGCTGATTGGTTGAAAGAGGTAAGAAAAAAAATATGTTGAGATAACTTCCAAATTTGGAGTTTGGTTGACTGGATGGTATCATTTACCTCAATAATTAACATAAGGCTGGGCAATGTTTTCCCTGCACTGGAAGCCACATGAGCAGTGATAAAAGGTTCAGTTTTAAACATGGTGACTGATGTGCTATGGAGACATCTAAATGCAGATGTTTGTGAGAAAATGTGAAATATATTTCTGGAGTTCTGGAGGGAGAGCTCAAATGAGGTTACAGATAAAGGAATCATCAGCATTTAGTTATGGTTTAAGACATTATTATTGTTTTTATTATTATTAACAGCCTTCATATGTTGAAAAACCACAATATGTCAGGAGCTTGGTAAAATCAGAGAAGTTTAGTAACTTGTTTCTTTAGGAGAAGATGAATTCTGTAAGTGTAGAGAAATTCAGAAGTCAGATTTTTATAGGGGTGGGGGAGTAGTGGTAAGGAAGAAACATCAGCAAATAAAAAATCTGATTTTTTTCCAATTTTATATATATTGTTGATATTAACTATTCTAAGTGATTTTTTTTTCTAAACTGATTTTCTTTGGTCTGTAATAATGAGGCTAAGTACATAGCCTCAGGGTCATATAGTCACAAAGTTCATGAGAAAAACAACACCCAGGATTAGGACTAGGAAAAAAAATAAGGTCTTTCTAAAGCAATCTTGTGACCGTCGTAATTGATCTTATAATTGAACATTTTTTCTGTCTTTGCTCTGAATTTTAGGAAATCCAGATGAGTTGGGTGTATGGCACCTATACAAGATATTACAGTATACATAATCTATATGAATTTTGTCACTGGCATTATCTCAATGTCAACTCTTTTATCCCTAAATGTCAATGTTTTCTATTTTACTCCTATTCAATATATTTCTGTGAGCAACTTTAAATATTGAATGAGGTAGAATATTTTTTAAATGAATACCAATGTAATCATGTAATTCTGCTTCACAGAGCAGTTTTCCTAATTCTCAAACCATTTGGGTTTGCAGGGTCGACCCATTTCAAATGTTAATTTTCAGTATTTATCAAGTCAAAATAACATTTTAAATTAAACCCAAATGAATAACATATGAGAGTCAGTGTGGAAGATCTTAACATAATGTTTACTGGATAAGTGCTCTAATGATATTGCTACAGAAGTACAGAACTCATTATGTTTAATCAGTACAATACAACCCCTGATATTCATTTAAAATATATTGTTTTAAGCAATCTTCAAGAATTATGTGGGATATCATATGTTATACACTAAAAGAATTGCTTTTAGCCAGAGTTTGCCTCTGAATTTTCATATATTTACTAGGTCTTTTAAAATTATAATCACATAAAAGAGATGAAGTCTTCTGTTTCAACTCTTTACCCACAGTTTCCACTCATAAGAAGTAAACATGTTGAATGATTTTTTAGAAACATGTACAAATTTAAAATGCACATGCAAGCATAACATATAGATATGTATATACATGTGCTGTCACTAATAATTTGCATTCACCTCTTCCTATCTGTTCATATGGGTCCATTTGATTCTTCTTTATGAGTATATAATATTCTGTTATAATAATTTGTCCACTCATTCAATATTTATTGAGTGCCTAATCCATGCCAGGGACTTTTCTATATGCAGTTTAATAGGATATTCATGTTCTCTGCCCTGATGGAGCCTAAGAGTTCAGAAGGTGAGAGACAAAAAAGTAAATTAAATATCTATTTTGGAATTTACTTTAGAGGAATGAAATAGTTTATGCAAATATAAAGTAATAGGAGAGATGTATTTATTTAGGATGATTTGGAAAGTCTTCTCTCTGAGGAGGTGTCATTTGAGCTGAGACCTGGAATACTGAACAAAAGCAACCAGACATCAAGAGAAGGTCAAAGTCTCTTTTCCACACTGTTACATAGTATTCCACTGACATATTATACCACAATTTATTTATTCATTGCCTTCTCTAGTTAGAAGTTTTCTTTTTTCTCTATTAGAAAAATACTGTTATAAACATTTGGGCACAAGTCTCTTTGTATACATGTGCAAGAATTTCTCTAAGGCATATACCCAGAAATAAATTTGCACAGTCATAGATATTTATATATACTTTAATATATTCCAAATTGTTTCCCAACATATTGTGTATATTTACATTCCCATTAGCAGTATGGAAGAAGGCCTATTGTTCAACAATTTGCCAGTACTTTGTAATGCTATTTTTTTCTTAAGTTATATTACTCTTAAGGGATATGACCTAAAATAATTCCCTCTCAACTTCACTGACACTCTGATTCTTCTTACTTCCTGGTATCTCCACTGCCACTTTTGTTGGTGTCTTTCCGTTTGTACCCCTTAAGTGTTGGTGTTTCATCCTTCTCTTTTGTGTTCTCTCTCTTTCTGTGTCCTACTTCTTATTTCCCTCTCTCTGTTCCACTATTGCCCTCAAAATGCACAGCCCTTATAATTTTGCTATTTTTGTTATATCAGTGTTCACATTGCCAGGGAGTGTATGATGACAAAGATGTAGCTTACCTGCCACATTACAATAGAGAAGTCAATTAAGGGTGAAGGAATGCGACACAGTTGATGTGTGTAAGTAACACTTGATCCATTAGAAGAATTATCCATGGATTGTAAAATGAAGGAAAGGTAGGAATTTGTATAGATAAATGCAATTAGGGACATGTCCTCAGAAGAACAGATGATAAGCTATCACTGATGCCTGTTGCAGATTTTCAGCTAGTGTCTTAAAAGTATTGTAAACATAAATTACAAGACATGGCAGGAGGCGAGAGGAATCCAGCAATTAGAAAACAGAATTTATGGTAGAGAGTGGATACGGCTCCTACTTAAGAGGTGGAGATCCCAGACAGGCTCATGAGATGTTCATCAGTAATGGCACATGGTAGCAAAGGAATGGTTTTTATTTGTTTTGTGGTTTCTTCTTAATGGGTGTAGACATCACAGATATTTTTGTCAAGAAATATATCTGTTACCTAAAGTTGTCATGTATTCTTCAGATATTTTGGGAATATAATTATGTTATATAAATAATTATAACATGTACAAATGTGATTTTTTATCTATTATTGTTGAACTATAATATTTTGTGCTATACCCTGTGCTAAGCACTCTTGTAGGGATTTTTTTTTTATTTAACCCACACCACAATCCTATGAATTAGTGATAGTATTATCTCCATTACAGATGTACAAACTGAGACTTACAAAGGCCATTTACTTTGCTCAAGATCATAACTTGTAGGTATCTGATCCAGGCTTGAACCCGTGTCCTACAGACTCAAAGGCTATACCCATACCTACAACGTACTGTTACTTATCAGTGATGACTTAAGTGCCCAATGAGCTGCATGCACACTAAATGCTATGAGAGGCTAGAGAGGGAGATAAGGAAAGATAAAGACTTCAAAGAAGGTGGGGACTTGATCAACCAAGGCACTTCGCTATATGCAGGGAAATAGTGGTATGGGGCTAATGTAAACATAGGCAGAGCCTGGGAAACACGTTCTATGGCCCATAAATAGACCAATTTGGATAATATCCAGGGAATATATAGGTTTTTAGACAGAGTTGAATTTGCAGAAGTAGATATGTATGAACTTTTAGTTTATTAAATGCAAGGATAAATTTTAAACCAGTATAGGAAGTAAATGATAGCAATCATAGTGTCTTTAACAGGAAAGTTAAAAAAAAGAAATACTATTTTAGGCTAACTAATCTTTCAGTACTAAGTAGGATAAATCAAAATGGAAAGAAATGGAGCCGGGAAATGAATTAGGCAATTAGGAAGTGTCACATTATTAAGCCTGGCCTAGGGAAGTGACCTTGAAGATTGAAAGGGGACAAAGGAGCCTATTTATAAAAATTTTAAAATGCTTTCAAAGTTGTATTTAAATACTATTACCATTACCCAGTGAGGTTTAAGAGCCCTATCCATGTACCCCTATAGTGTCCATACAAGATTCTATCAGAATATCTGCTTGTTTCTCTGATGATTCAACTATGAAGCTCCTTGATGGCAAACAGTTTGCTATTTCTTTCTATCCTAGTGCCTAGTATTCTGTACAAAAAAAAAAGTGAATATGCACCAAGCTTAAATAAGATAGTACTAATAATAATACCTGTAACATACTTTACAGCTTGCAGAGTTGTGTCTACCTTTGAAAGATATCATGAATTCATCTACTTACCCATCTCCCCAGCTACTGCCAGAATTGCATTTACTAACTGCTCCACTTGCACTTATATTCCCTTCAATTCATTGCCTATACAGCAGCCAGAATGATACTTTTCTAGTACAGATTTTATTGTATCACTTAAAGACTTAAAACCATTTTCTGCTTTCAAATTAAAACCCTACAAGTTGTTGCATAATCTTGTCATATAATTCTCTTTTCTAGATTCATTCCCTCTCAACCAGAGTAGCTTTCTTTCAGTTTCTTGAAAACTCAGAGCTCTCTCATGATGCTCCAGTTATCTACTGCAATGAAACAACCTGCCCCAAAACTTAGTGGTTTAAAACAGCAACATTGGTTTTGCCCACGAATCTGTAATTTGGACAAGGCTCAGCAAAGGGAACTTGTCTCTGAGAGTACTACTCACAGGTTAGGAGCTGGAATCACCTGAAAGCATGTTATTCACTTGTTTGGCAGTTGATGTTAATTGGCTGAGGCTTTAGATGAGGCTGTCAGTGGTAACACTTATATGTGGCTTTTACATGTGGCTTGTGCTTTGTCACAGTGTGGAGGCTGGGTTCCCAGGGTAAGCCTCCCACAAGAGAGAGAACCAGGCAGAAGCTGTATCACATTTTCTAACATAGCCTCAAAAGTTAGGCAGCATCATATCCATCATACTCTGTTAATCTAAAGCAAGTACAAGGACTAACCCATAACCAAGTGGAGGGGAAATTAGACTCTTTTTTATGGGACAAATGTCAAAATTTTTACATCTTTTAAAACCACTACCCATGCCTCTGGGCATTTGTACCTGCCTATCTGTCACCTTAATATGAACTTCATTTTCTTTTCTTTTCTAATTTTTATACTTCAAGTTTCAGTTGAACTATCCACTTACTACATGTGCCTTCTTATCCTCTACATCTAAATTAGGTCCTTTAGTTAGACTTCCACAACACTCCATGTTCTCTTAAAGTACTCGTTACCATCTGAAATGACATTTTTACTTAATACTTGTATTGCCAGCCATCAGTCTGTCAGTTCCATAAGACCAAAGATTATTCATGTATTATTCACTGATATGACTGAAAAGCCTAGTCAAGAACCTGTACGTTATAGTTTTTCTGTAAATACTTGTTTGTTAATGCACAATGGAAGAGGTTTGCTTGTTTTTAAGACCCTTATTCTTTAGAGGAATTTGGAATAGGGCTTCTTACCCTTGAGAAACTTCAATTAACTTATTAACCCTAAAGCATATGTATTTTTAGAATACAGGTAACCTTATTTTTTTAAAAAAGTGTTCTTAATGTCATAAAGCATTCAACCTTTTAATTTTCTTAGTTATAGTAAATGTTAAACTCTTTCAACCCTCAATGCTATGCTATTCCCCTAAAAAAAACAAAACCAAGTTTTACATTTCCAAGAACTATATACCCTCAGGGGCAAAGGATGTTGCAAGATTTTGAAGCACAAGATTGTCCCTGGAGAGAGAAAGCTGTTTTGTGAGAGCACCCAGTACTGAAAATGGAATACATGTGTTTTTGTTGTTTTTAAGTATTATTTCACTGTTCACTGTATCATCTGGAGTTATATCAGGAGAATCTATCCTCATTAACTCACCTTCCTGCATCAAATTAACTTTATGTTTAGTGCTTCCAAAAGTACAATATGCGAATGGATTGGCAATATGAAATCTCTTTTCTTACCATTTGGCAGAGATCAGAAAGAGATGGGAGACACCTCTCCTTTGTCTTCAGAGGACTATGCTGTTTTGAAGAGAAACTTTTAGAGAATTTAATTTTATTTTCAAACTTTTACTTTTAGAGAATCATAATAATTTCTAGCCTTCTGAGAGCTGCTCACACTTTCTCTTTGGTAACTGGTAGCATATGGGTTCTGTTGGGCAGATAGGTAATGCTTATATGTGCTTATAATTTGTTTTTGTTTGTGTTTTGTTTTTTACAGTGAAATGGCCCATCTTCCCACTGATGGGATTCAGCTGTGTGAAACAAGACAGCTGATTTCTGACCTAGAATGTCCTGTGTAGATCAACCTTAATCTTATAAAGGCTAGGTGTGCCAAAGACTCACTCTTCTTGCCTTTTTGTCAGTTGTTAAGATCCAGAGCCATTTTATATCCACACTGAGACTTGTATTCCTGGATATCACCTACCTGCTCTGAGGTTGCCCTGAGCAAGTTGATTAACCCTTCTCAATCTATTTGCTCACCTGTAAGGTGAAGATAATAATACCAACCTCACAAGCTTGAATAGCCTAATATAGTAGAGAGATTAACACAGTGCCTGAATTAATAAATGTTAGTGTTTGGTGTGTTGTTTACACTGAATATCAGTGTTTTCCTAATAGCAATTTTCAAGTAGTAAAAAGAAGTCCCCATTGATGTTTATCTCCAGGTATGGGGAGGGAAGGTAGAATCTGAAGAGCCAAAGAAAAACCTAAAAACTGCTGTGTTCTTTTCCAACAGTGACCCAAGTTGTCACTCATATTTTACCTTGTTCTGTATTTCCTAGAGCTTATCTAGAGGTGCCTGGAAGTTACTAACTTTTGCCATGAATCTGATAAACTGAGGTTTGTTATTCATGTTTGAGGCACTTAATGTGAGTTTGAGGACTCTCATTTGGGTCCTAGTTGTGTGTGTCAGGGTGGGGAGGGGATGAATAATTGGGTAGTTAACTTAGCAGGAAACAGCAAACAGCAAAAGACCATATGTAAGGTTTCAATTGTGATATCAACTGGGCATTAATGTATGGGTTCCTCACTTAGATATCCTCATAATTCTATTACCCAAGCTCAGAAAATACCAGAAACTGTTTTAGGTGTTGTGCCTATCCTGTTAAATGAGAATAGAAGGATAAAGAACAAACATGTAAAAAACAAAGCTCCCATGTAGCGATTATGATAAATGCAGTGAGAGACTTAAATGGGATGTTACGTGGTGTTGGTGGTAGTGGTAAAGTGGAGTCAGGGAACATTTCTATGAAGAAGTCTAATTTGAACTAAATTTATAAATATGAAGAGAAGTGTATTTTTGTATTTCATACATAAGAAAAATAAATGCAGTGCCCTAAGGTAGAAAATAATTTAGCTTGCTCCAGGAACAGGAAAAAAAAAAAAAAAGGACCATGTGCTTCGAATGTTAAGAGAAGGTACTAGGAAAAGAAGTTAAAGAGATGTGTGCTCACTCCCTCTTTCAAGAACACCAAACCACAACTAACTGCTGAACAATCATAAACAGAAAGACACTGGAACTCACCAAAAAAGATACCCTCCACAGACAAAGGAGAATCTTCAGTGAGATGGTAGAAGGGGCACAATCATGATTAAAATCAAATCCCATAACTGCTTGTTGGGTGACTCACAAACTGGAGTACAATTATACCACAGAAGTTCACCCACTGGAGTGAAGGTTCTGAGCCTCATGTCAGGCTTCCAAACCTGGGGATCTGGTAATGTGAGGAGAGAATTGGACTTTGAAGCCCAGCGGGATTTGATTGCAAGACTTTGACAGGACTGGGGGAAACAGAGACTCCATGCTTGGAGGGCACACAGAAAGTAGTGTGCAAACCAGGACCAAGGGGGAAGGTGCAGTGACCCCATAGGAGGCTGAACCAGACCTAACTGTTAGTGTCAGAGGGTCTCCTGCAGAGGCAGGGGGCAGCTGTGGCTCACCACGGAACAAGGACGCTGGCAGCAGAAGTTCTGGGAAGTACTCATTGGTATGAGGTCTCCCAGAATCCACCATTAGCCCCACCAAAGAGCCTGTAGTCTCCAGTGCTACATTGTCTCAGGCCAAACAACCAACAGAGAGGGAACATAGCCCCATCCATCAGAAGACAAGAGGATTAAAGTTTTACTGAGCTCTGCCCACGAGAGCAACACCCAGCTCTACCCACAACTAGTCCCTCCCATTAGGAAGCTTGCACAAGCCTCTTAGATAGCCTAATCCACCCGAGGGCAGACAGCAGAAGCAAGAAGAACTACAGTCCTGCAGCCTGTGGAACAAAACCATATTCACAGAAAGACAGACAAGATGAAAAGGCAGAGGACTATGTCCCAGATGAAGGAATAAGATAAAACCCCCCAAAAAAATCAACTAAATGAACTGGAGATAGGCAACATTGCAGAAAATGAATTCAGAATAATAATAGTGAAGATGATCCAGGACCTTGGAAAAATAATGGAGGCAAAGATCGAGAAGATGCAAGAAATGTCTAAGAAAGACCTAGAAGATATAAAGAACAAGTACCTAGAAGAAATAAGAACAAACCAACAGAGATGAACAATACAATAACTGAAATGAAAAAATACACTAGAAGGAAACAATAGCAGAATAACTGAGGCAGAAGAACATATAAATGATCTGGAAGACAGAATGCTGAAACTCACTTCTATGGAAAAGAAAGGAAAAAAAGAATGAAAAGAGATGAAGACAGCCTGAGAGACCTCTGGGACAACATTAAACACACCAACATTCGCATTATAGGGATCCCAGAAAAAGAAGAGAGAGAGAAAACAGCCAAGAAAATATTTGAAAAGATTATAGTTGAAAACTTCCTGCACATGGGAAAGAAAATAGCCACCCAATTCCAGAAAAAGCAGAGAGTCCCATACAGGATAAACCCAAGGAGAAACACACCGAGACACATAGTAAACAAATTAACAAAAATTAAAGACCAAGAAAAATTATTGAAAGCAACAAGGGGAAAAGGAAAAATAACATACAAGGGAACTCCCATAAGGTTAACAGCTGATTTCTCACAGAAACTTTGCAAGCCAGAAGGGAGTGGTAAGATAAAGTGATGAAAGGGAAGAACCTACAACAAAGAATACCCTACCCAGCAAGGATCTCATTCAGATGCAATGGAGAAATCAAATGCTTTACAAACAAGCAAAAGCTAAGAGAATTCAGCACCACCAAACCAGCTGTACAACAAATGTTAAAGGAACTCTAAGCAGGAAACACAAGAGAAGAAAAGGACCTACAGTAAGAAACCCAAAACAATTAAGAAAATGGTAATAGGAACATGTATAGTGATAATTACTTTAAATGTGAGTGATAATTACTTTAAATGTGAATGGATTAAATGCTCCAACCAAAAGGCACAGACTGGCTGAATGGATACAAAAAGAAGACCCACATATATGCTTTCTACAAGAAACCCACTTCAGACCTAGGGACACATGCAGAATGAAAGTGAGGGGATGGAAAAAGATATTTCATGCAAATGGAAATCAGAAGAAAGCTGGAGTAGCAATAATTCATATCAGATAAAATAGACTTTAAAATAAAGAATGTTACAAGAGACAAGAAAGGACACTACATACTGATCATGGGATCAGTCCAAGAAGAAGATATAACAATGATAAATATATATGCATCCAACAAAGGAGCACGTCAATACATAAGACAAATGCTAAGAGGTGTAAAAGGGGAAATCAACAGTAACACAGTAATAGTGGGAGACTTTAACACCTCACTTAAACCAATGAACAGATCATCCAGACAGTAAATTAATAAGAAAACACAAGCTTTAATTGACACAATAGACCGGATAGATTTAATTGATATTTATAGGACATTCTATCAAAAAACAGCAGATTACACTATCTTCTCAAGTGCACAGGGAACATTATCCAGGATACATCACATCGGGTCAAAAATCAATCTTCAGTAAATTTAAGAAAATTGAAATTGTATCAAGCATTTTTTCTGGCCACAATGTTATGAGATTAGAAATAAATTACAGGGGAAAAAAGTAAAAAGTACAAACACCTGGAGGCTAAACAATACATTACTAAATAACCAAGAGATCACTGAGAAATTAAAGAGGAAATAAAAAAAATACCTTGAGACAAATGACAATAAAAACTATGGGATGCAGCAAAAGCTATGGGATACAGCAAAAGCAGTTCTAAGAGGGAAGTTTATAGCAATACATTCCTACTTCAAGAAGCAAGAAAAATTTCAAATAAACAATCTAACCTTACACCTAAAGGAACCAGAGAAAGAAGAACAAACAAAACCCAAAGTTAGTGGAAGGAAAGAAATCATAAAGATAAGAGCAGAAATAAATGAAATAGAAACAAAGAAAACAATAGCAAAGATCAATAAAACTAAAAGTTCGTTCTTTGGGAAGATAAACAAAATTGATAAACCTTTAGCCAGACTCATCAAGTAAAAGAGGGAGAGGAATCAAATCAATAAAGTTAGAAATTAAAAAGGAGAATTTACAACAGACACGGCAGAAATACAAACCATCCTGAGAGACTACTACAAGAAATTCTATGCCAATAAAATGGACAACCTGGGAGAAATGGAAAAATTCCTCGAAAGGTATAACTTTCCAAGACTGAACCAGGAAGAAATAGAAAATATGAACAGACCAATCACAGTAATGAAATTGAAACTGTGATTAAAAATCTTCCAACAAGCAAAAGCCCAGGACCAGATGGCTTCACAGGCAAATTCAATTAAACATTTAGAGAAGAGCTAACACCTATCCTTCTCAAACTATTCCAAAAAATTGCAGAGGAAGGAACACCCCCAAATGCATTCTATGAGGCCACCATCACCCTGATACCAAAACCAGACAAAGATACTACAAAAAAAGAAAATTACACACCAATATCACTGATGAATATAGATGCAAAAGTCCTCAACAAAATGCGAGCAAACAGAATCCAGCAACACATTAAAAGGATCATACACCATGGTCCAGCAGCATTTATCCCAGTGATGCAAGGATTCTTCAATATATGCAAATCAATCAATGTGATACAATGTATTAACAAACTGAAGAATAAAATCCATATGATCAACTCAATAGATGCAGAAAAAGCTTTTGACAAAATTCAACACTCATTTATGATCAAAACTCTCCATTAATGGGCATAGAGGGAACCTACCTCACCATAATAAAGGCCATGTATGACAAACCCACAGCAAACATCATTCTCAATGGTGAAAAACTGAAAGCATTTCCTCTAAGATCAGGAGAAAGACAAGGATGTCCACTCTTGCCACTATTATTCAACATAGTTTTATAAGTTTTACCTATGACAGAGAAGAAAAAGAAATAAAAGTAATACAAATTGGAATAGAAGAAGTAAAACTGTCACTGTTTGCAGATAACATGATACTATACATAGAGAATCCTCAAGATGCCACCAGAAAACTACTAGAGCTAATCAATGAATTTGGTACAGTTTCAGGATACAGAATTAATGCACAAAAATCCGTTGCATTCCTATACACTTACAATGAGAGATCAGAAAGAGAAATTCAGGAAATAATCCCATTCACCATTGCAACAAAAATAATAAAATACCTAGGAATAAACCTACCTAAGGAGGTCAAAGACCAGTACTCAGAAAACTATAAGGCACTGAGGAAAAAAATAAAAGATGACAAAAAATGATGGAGAGATAAACAATGTTCTAGGATTGGAAGAATCAATATTGTGAAAATGACTATATTACCCAAAGTGGTCTACAGAACCAGTGCAATCCGTATCAAATTACCAATGGCATTTTTTATAGAACTAGGACAAAAATCTTAAAATTTGTATGGAGACACACTAGACCCCAAATAGCCAAAGCAATCTTGAGAAGAAAAAAAAAAACAAACAGAGCTGGAGGAATCAGACTCCCTGACTTCAGACTACACTACAAAGGTACAGTACTCAAGACAATATGGTACTGGCACTAAAACAGAAATATAGATCAATGGAACATGATAGAAAACCCAGAGATAAACCCACACATCTATGGTCAACTAATCTATGACAAAAGGCAAGGATACACAATGGGGAAAAGACAATCTCTTCAATAAGTGGTGTTGGGAAAACTGGTTAGCTATATGTAAAAGAATGAAATTAGAACACTCCCTAACACCATATACAAAAATAGACTTTAAATGGATTAAAGACCTAATGTAAGACTAGACACTATAAAACTCTTGGAGAAAATCATAGGAAGAACACTCTTTGACATAAATCACAGCAAGATTTTTTTTTGACCCACCTTCTAGAGTAATGGAAATAAAAACAAAAATAAACAAATGGGACCTAATGAAACTTAAAAGCTTTTGCAAAGCAAAGGAAACTATAAACAAGACGGAAGGACACCCCTCAGAATGGGAGTAAATATTTGCCAACAAGTCAAAGGACAAAGGATTAATCTCCAAAATATATAAACACATCATGCATCTCAATATCAAAAAAAACAAGCAACCCAATCAGAGAATGGGCACGGGACCTAAATAGACATTTCTCCAAAGAGACATACAGATGGCCAAGAGGCACATGAAAATCTGCTCAACATCACTAATTATTAGAGAAATGCAAATTAAAACTACAATGAGGTATCACCTCACACCTGTTAGAATGGGCATCATCAGAAAATCTACAAACAACAAATGCTGGAGAGGGTGTGGAGAAAAGGGAACCCTCTGGCACTGTTGGTGGGAATGTAAATTGATACAACCACTATGGAGAACAGTATGTAGGTTCCTTAAAAAACTAAAAATAGAATTACCATATGACCCAGCAATCCCACTACTGGGCAGAGAAACCATAATTGAAAAAGACACATGCACCCCAATGTTCATTGCAGCACAACTTACAATAGCTAGGTCATGGAAGCAACATAAACGCCCATCAACAGATGAATGGATAAAGAAGTTGTGGTACATATATACAGTGGAATATTACGCAGTCATAAAAAGGAACGAATTTGGGTCATTTGTAGAGACGTGGATGAATCTAAAGACTGCTATACAGAGTGAAGTATGTCAGAAATAGAAAAACAAATATCGTATATTAACGCATATATGTGGAACCTAGAAAAATGGTACTGATGAGCCGGTTTGCAAGGCAGAAATAGAGACACAGTTGTACAGAACAAATGCATCGACACCAAGGTGGGTCAGATGAATTGGGAGATTGTGATTGAACTATACACACTAATATGTATAAAATAGATAACTAAGAAGAACATGCTGTATAGCACAGGGAGCTCCACTTCACTGTACAGTAGCAACTAACACAACATGGTAAAACCACTATACCCCAATAAAAAAAATAAAAATAAAATATTAGAAATATCATAAAAGAATAAAAGACTAAGAGATAATTTTGTGTCTGATACATAACAAGCTCAATAAATATTAATTTCCCTTTAGCTCCACTAGTTCCAAAAAGTAGAAAAAAAGTTAAAAGGTTAACCATGACTGTGCATGGACTTATAAGCCACAGTAAGGAGTTTGAATTTTATATTCAGTTGTTGGATAACTCCTAAAGGTTTATAATCAAATGAATGATATAGGTTGATCTACTTAAAAAGACAGCTCATGCCACTTCATGCACATTAGGATTACTGTTATAAAAACAATAATAAACAGAAAATAACAAGTGTTGGAGAAGATGTGGAGAAATAGAACCCCTTGTGCATTACTGGTGGGAAAGTAAAATAGTGAGGCTTCTGAGGAAAACAGTATGAGAATTCCTCAAAAAATTTTACTTAGAATTGCCATATAATCAAGTAATTCCATTTCTAGATATAACCCCAGAAAACTGAAAGTTGTGATTAAAATAGATATTTGTACACCAGTGTTTATAACAGTATTCTTTATAATATCCAAAAGATGGACAAAACACAAATGTTCATCAACGGATCAATGGATAAATAAAATGTGATATATACATTCAATACAATAGTATTCAGCTTTAAAAATTATATTTGTAATATCACATGTTGTAACACAGATAAATGTTGAAAACATCCTAAATGAAATAAGCCAGACACAGAAGGACAAATACTGTGTGTATCAGTAATGCGAGGTACATAGAGTAGTCAAATTCATAGACAGAAAGTAGAACAGTGGTTACCAAGGAATGGTAGAAGAGGAGGATGGGGAGTTATTGTTTAATGGATACAGAATTTCAGTTTGTAATTATGAAATAGCTCTAGGGATGGATGGTGGTGATGGATGCTTAACAATGTACTTAATGCCACCAAATTTTACTGTTGAAAATGGTTAAAACGGTAAATTTTAAGTTACATATATTTTACTGTAGTTAAACAAAAAACACTTCATATTAGTTGGGGAATGAGAGAGAATAGTAGCAATATGTAAAGCACAGAGGCCAGTTGGAGAATCTTGTAATTTCTGGTAGGTGCTCTGGACAAAGGAGTGGCAGCAGAAATAAGAGTTTCCATTCAATGTAAAATTGGAGCTAAGGAATGATGATGGATTGAGTATGAATGGTGAGAAAAAGGAGAATTAAGGGTGATTCCTATATTTTTGGGTTAAACAGCAGTGTCATAGCAGAGTCTGTGCATTATGGTGAGGTCAGGATTAAAGGGTTAAATTGGTGTGCCATCAACATGTGTATGGTATTTGAAGGATTAATTTTAGAAGAGATAACCGAGGAAACTGTAGATACAGTTGACCAGAAACACTGAGACTTATTGTAGTCTTATTATTATAGAAAGTGCTGGGAAGTAATTAATGAAGTGAGAAGAAAGGATAATTCTCTGGCAAAGATGGTTGTAGTGTTTTTTTTAAACTACGAAACAGAAATGGCCATAAGTATTCTGGCATGGAAATAAGAATATTAGTTGAGCTAGGCAAATTGGACAGTGCAAGGCTATTTTGCATTGGCAATTAGAGAAGCCCTCAGAAGTAGGAGCTAGTGTTATATCCAGAACATAGGCAACAACAGCTCCTTTCATGATGTAAAATGGAATGTTTTGTTTGTGTAAAAGCTACAAAAACTCACAGTTATTGTAGATATGTTTTCAGACGATCTGCTTTCTCAGTTTGAAATGTGAATAGGGTCTCCTAGCATTTCCTAGGATATAGATAGGCAGCTGGGTCTCTTCCATGTCTAAGAGGCAGCCTTGAAGAACAAAGTTGACCTTGGGTGTAGTCAGATCTCTATTTGAATACTGATTACTCCTCTCTTATTGGTGTGTCCCTGGGTAAGTTATTTAATCTTTCTGGGGTTTTATTCTGTCATTTATAAAAGAGAGATAATAATGCTTAACTCGCAGAATTGCTATAAGATAAATCATGTAAATTGCCTAGTACCTAGTAGGCAGTAAAGGACTGGCAGCAGTTGTTATTATTATGGAGGTCTGCTGGGGGTAGAACTGAAATTTCAGTGTGACCAAGAAATGGATTCTATACAACAAAGTAACAAAGGCATACTTGGAGACCAAATTATGAATGTCTTGGAAGTTATTCTAGGGAGTTTACTCTACAGGACTTCAGTAGCTTCAATAGTGCCTGACAGAAAGGAAAAGCTTGGGAATTGTCACAGCCAGAATATATTATATAGATATTGATAGACTGTGTTCTCATCCCTTAGGGAGAGTAAGTGACTATGTCATGGAGAGAATTTAAGGAATTAGCTTCACTTTAAAACATAGAGTATCTTCTTTCTATCAGATCATTGATCTCTGCACTTTCTATTGCATTCCTCCATCAGTCATTTTTTTTAACATTCACAATCTTATTTACCATTATATCTTTGAACTAACTAAACATTATATATGTTATAAAATATCCTCAAAATAGAAATAGTAAGATGAGTTAAGGATGACAAAATTAAATAATAATCTTTGTATTTTACATAATAATTGCATTTATATTGTTTTGCTCTTATTAGAACTATTTTTTCATGGAGAGTTCTATGGCTGACTATGGTTCATTATTTTGAAAATATTGATTTGATACTTTAAAATATGGCAATTTCAAGATTTGTTTATTTCTTTTTTTATTGGAGTATAGTCAACTTACAATATTATATTAATTTCAGGTGTACAACATAATGATTCAATATTTTTATAGATTATACACCATATAAAGTTATTATAAAATATTTACTATATTCCCTGTACTGTATATTACATCCTTGCAACTTATTTTTTTATACATATATCAATTGTTTGTACCTCTTAATCCCCTTCACCAATCTTGCTCCTCCCCCTACTCCTCTCCTCTCTGGTAGCCACTAGTTGTTCTCTGTATCTGAGTCTGTTTCTGTTTTGTTATATTTGTCCATTTGTCTTTATTTTTGGATTCCACATATAAGTGAAAATATACAGTATTTGTGTTTCTCTGGCTGCCTTACTTCACTAAGCATAAGATCCATATATTTGTAATCTCCTTAAAAATTGCCATGGACAAAAAGACACCTCATAAAGATATGTAAATGCAACAGAAAAAGCTATGTCATTAGCTAACTACAAACCACTAGGCTCGTTCTATAATCTTATTCATCAGTTATGCAAAGGTTTTTTGGCAAAATTCAGATGGCAAATTCTCATCTTCCATGATGTCTATCAATTGTTCTTAAAAACAAATCGAAAGGTGTTGCATTTTCATCTTTTTAACAAATAGACTTACAACCTACTGAAATTATTCTTTTGGCAGGTTATTTTACAGGTGGAAAATTATGATTCTGGAATTTTAAAGTAGGAAATTCTGAGACAGTTTTAATAGGTGATGTATTTATATCTTTTCAGTACAAATTCATGTGATAATGGAAACACTTCCAGACATACATCTTTACAAAAATACTCTCTATATAGGGCATATTTCTTTCAAAAGCATTTTTTTCTCCTAATTGCTAAAACATCACTTTTATCTTAATGGGACAGATTTTATGTTCTTTTTATTCATATTCCCAATGTAGCTATTGAGTAGTATATTGCAGTTGACCCTTGAACAACATATGTTTGAACTGTGCAGGTTTGCTTACATGCAAACTTTTTCAATAAATGTATTGGAAAATTTTTTTGGAGATTTATGGCAATTTGAAAAAACCTTGCAGATGAACAACATAGCCTAGAAATACCAAAAAAATTAAGCAAAAGATATGTCACGAATGTATAAAATATATGTAAATATACACATACTTACAAATTATGTTATTCAACTGTTTATGTTTTCGGTAAGGCTTCTGGTCAACAGCACGCTATTAGTAATTACATTTTGGGGGAGTTAAAAGTTATACTCAGATTTTTGACTGCGTGGGGGGTCACTACCCCAACCCCTACATTGTTCAAGAGTCAGCTGTATTTGCAACCTCTTGTCTTTATGGAAAATGACAGCACTTTTGTCTTTTTGTAAAAGAAATGCAAAATTTATGTAAGTGTGACAACTTTTTAAGTACTTTGCCCTGAGATAAGCAGGAAACATCTATGTGGTACAAAATATTTTCTTGGTCATTCTCCATCACATCACAAAGTATTACAAAATTTCTTCTTTTTAAAATGACTAATCCATAAATCCATTTAAAAATAGCTGTATTTTGCAATGTGCTGGAATCAAGCTAACTATTGAAGGTGACACACTAAACCTGTTTGTACTGTGGAACTCCATCTCCTCCCTCAGGACACCTGCTTGAACACAGATGATGAATGTATGAAGTCTGTCCAAGTGAGGGAACCAGAATCAATCTGTGCATTAAATAAAAGTGAAGTTTATTTTTTCTTATTTTATAGGTAGGAGAGTTCATGCATGAATGTGTGGATGTGTGTATTAAATACAATGCTCTGGTATTTTGTGTCTAAGTTTCAAAGATATTTTGTACCTCTACGTCAAAGAAGCTAAATCTGCACCCCACCCCCACCCCAGCCCAATAAAGGCAAGTTCAGTCCATCATCTACATGACTTAGGCTCAAGTAATGTCTTTTAGAAAATTCTCAGTAAAGACAGATAAGGAGACAGTGTATCGCAGTACTCTAACTTTCCAGCACAACAACTAACATATAATGGAATCTTATTAAGGGCTGTTGTCTTTTTGTTTGTTTATTTGTTTGTTTTTACCATTAGAGTTCAGCCATTACTGTTTGAGGGGCTTCACTCCCACAGTTGCTAAATACAAAGTACAATTCACTTTTTTTTTAAAGCATCTTCATTGGAGTATAATTGCTTTAAAATGTTGTGTTAGTTTCTGCTGTATAACAGTGAATCAGCTATACGTATACATATATCCCCATAACCCCTCCATCTTGCATCTTCACTTTTATGCAGAATGATAAAAGTCTCCTTAACCTTTACATCCTAAGTTTTTAGTTTCTATCATAAATTAGAGAATCACATGTTAAAGTGAAAAATATGGTCATGATGATCATTATAACTTTTAGTAATAGCCCCAGCTATTTTCCATCTTTTTGTCCAGTTGACAGTGTCTCTTGATTGGTAAGATGTTCAGTGGAGTATCTTTTGGTCCTTCCACTGCTTCATTTTCATTTAAGAAGCCATTTAAGCGACAGTATAATTCTAGAGAAATTGCATACTATATATGAAATTTCAAACACTGATTCATTCATGGTGGGGATGGGATGGTGATTTAGAGCTCCTTTAGATTTTTGAATGAACAGAAACACTAATTTTTGCCTCATTAACTTATCCTATGAATTTTCAATTTGACCAATTCTGAATGACTGCTCCCACATAAGTTTTTTGGTTAATAGGTAGTTATAATTCATATTTATAGCCACTTTTCAGACTAGACAATTTAGGTCCTAAATTCTGCCACTCTTTATAACCAGTGAATATATGGAATGTCAGTGAAAAATGTCCTCAAGCTTTTGCTAACTTTGCTGATGGTACCACAAAACAAGGTATGATCAGGTTTTAGTTGTTTATTTTGGTTAATAACAGAATTTTACAAGTATGTTTGGAAGTCTCATATTGAAAATGGAAAATAACTTGATAACAATAAAAATTTAACTATTAAAAATACATTCTTCCAGTTGCATTTTATTAAGAAACTCAGTTAATTATATCAGAATAGATTTAAATATTTTGTTAGTAAATATGTTCAATTTAACATGAAGCCAATAATTTTTAAAATGTATGTGCCAATATAATAAAAAATGCATAATTATTTAAAAGGAAGTGATTGTTATCATAAAAATATACTTATCACCCATTTCTTTGTTCTTCCATACTGAGTACTATAATTTGGATCATATAATCACTGGGTATATGAAGCTTGCATTTGGCTTTACCAAACATTAGCTGAAATGAAACTATGCCTGAAATAACTGGCTCAGTCACAAATAGGAATATGGACTGGCAAAGTGATCTTTCAGGTTAAGTAAGATTCCAAACCCTACTTCCCTTTTCTTCTTCTCCAAGAATTTCTATAATATCTAAAATACATCCCTTCATGCCCTAATAAATTTATTGTTTTAATCATTTAATTTTTTTTTCAGGAGGAAGGATGTCTGTGTTTCATTTCATTGTGTTCTCTCATTTCAATGTGTTGGGTCCTGTCAGTGAGGGAGATTTAGGGTTCTTGCCTTTGTGATTCAATTGAGTAAATGAGTAATAATATCTTAATTTTATATTAAGGTATTGATAAACTTATTAGCCTCAACAGCTGGAGGAAAATTTACTTCTCTTGATTTCAGTACTGGACTGAGAGATTAAATAAGAATATATATTCTAAAAATGCTCTGCTTACATTTGCCATTAGGCATAAGAACTATTAATGTCTCCTCGCTGTTATTGCTGTTGAAAGCCATATTTCAGGATACCACCCTGATATATGGATATGGATAGCTAAGTCAATTAATACAGGTTTTCACTATATGGTTACATGAAATGTTTGTGACAAGGACACTTTCTTAATGAGTTTACTGGAACTTTGTGTGTCTGCTGCTCCTTATTTATATTAGAATCTAGTAAAGGCAATATCTATTAGCACAGAATTTAAGTGTTTGCCTTTTATTGCCTGATATATCTTCTTGCTCTGCAGAGAAAATAACTCTTCTGGTTTTTCCTCCATTTAGGTAATCACTAAGTGTAGGAAATTGGTTTTGTCCACAAGACAGCAAGGTATTTGAATATATTAGTAACAGAGAATGTAATTCAAGGTTAGATTTTGTTGCACCATTTGAGGTTCTGTAGTTGCTTGTTTTAGTGATAATGAGATGGGCTGAATCCTAGACAGTAAAAGGAGTCAAGATTTCCCTCAAAGAAAGCTGTTTGTCTCCTAATATATTTTCTATACTCTCAAATGCACGTCAATCCAGTGAGCAAAATAAAGCAAAGAAAACAAAATAAAAACTAATTTGCCAATTTTTTTACATTTCCCCTTTTTGTTTTGGGACTTGGGGAATTTTCAAGCAATATATGATTCTGTACCCTCTGTAGTTTCTCTTTCATCACAATTCTGACTACTTAAATCTCACCTGCATATTCAGTCTTGCTCATTCCAAGGACAAATCTTAACTTCAGTAGGAACAATTTCAAGAACTCAGAACAATTATTAAGCATAAAATAATAATATGGCTTATTGAGCAAGAATTATGCTGGTGGCTTTATATATTCTCAAGCCTCACATGGACCCTACACATACAATATCATTTCCCCAAAATGCACACATAAAGAAAGTTTTCCTTAATTATCCATTATGTGCATTTGAAAACATTGAAAAGACATCAAGGCACAAAATAGGGATATATTTCATACAATGTATGAAGATGGATGTCTATGGCATAGTCTTTAAGAGATAAGGTGTACCTTCAAATTTTACTTTGTAGATTTAATTTAATTTTTTATCAAATAAGATACTATAATTTAGTAGAAAACAAAAACATTATAAAGAAATGTTTCTTCTATGTCACTTCTATTATACCCCAATTTCCCAAACTTCTTATTGTTCACTACTATAGAATGATGACATGCTAAGCCACCTATCTTGCTCTGTTTGTACAACAAACATGTTTTATTCTATAGAGTAGAATAAGGTTACTTATACCAAAGACTCCTATACTTCTTTGACGATTTCGAGCCAGTGTTTATTCCTAATCTTCACTTTTTGAACCTGATCTTAATTCATTGGTAACTTAAATGTCAGTGTTTACAAAGCACTATGAATTTCGGCCAGAGTGTTTTCCTACCCTTGATGCTGAGTGTACAGTACGGCTTGTATTTGGCTAGTTTTACATCACCATGTTGACCAAATTATCTCATACAAAGAGCATTAGCATCTTATTATTTAGGGCTGTTTGGTACAGACTTTTTCCTATCATACCAAAAATGATTGGACTCTCAGAATTCTGTGGTCTCAACAACATAAATGAAATAACAGAAAACAAAAGCAAACTCAAGAGAGGATATCCCCTTGGTGATTAAAAAATTATTTAAACAGATATTTGTTTTCATCTGTATTTTATACATTGGATTATATATATATATATATACTCACATATATAGGCACTGAAGATAAAATTACTACTTGAAAGCATTGTAGGTATAGTCACTTACTTTTTACCTTGACCTAGAGTAAAGCTGTCTACAGCAGGCTTTGCTTCAATAAGAAATGTTATTGAGGCCTTGCTGAATTCATACTATAATGTGACACCAATATAGTCATGTTTGATTTTCCACTGTTTTGTGGAAATTTGCATTACAAATTTTAATTGATAATTATTCCTGGTCAATTATTGATGATGTCAGAAAAGATTTCTTGATTAACCAATAACAATGGTATGAAGAATGGACAACTCAAAGTGACCCATAATCTTATTGACATTGATTTGTCAGCCGAGAAACAGACTTTGATCATAAAATGGTAGATTCCTTAGCCTTTCTGATATTTTACAATTAAAAATAGTTATGCACTTTTTATTCATTTGGAGAAACAGCCTTTCATGATGAATGACATAATATAAAAAAGAATTTAGAGAAAAATCACCATTCTTTTTTTATGTAATTCTAACTTATTTGTTTGAAAGCCTAAGGCATAAATCAAATACATATTTTTTAGAGCATGCTATTTTTTCATTATGCACTTAAAATTCATATATTTTATAGTCTCTATTTGTATGTAAATCATAGGGCTTATTAACAGTTTTTTTCTTTGCTGTTCTCACAAACGTGATTGACAGTAGCTTAGCGCCCTTGAGTAACCTAGCAACAAGGTTTCTTACTCTATAGCAAGTAAGAAATGGATGCAAACAAAGTGCTATGGGAAAAAGAAAAGAGTTCAATTTCAGAATATTTGTGCATGTATACTATTAAAAATCACAATGAAATCTAATTTGGGTGAAATTGTTTGAAAATAGGTATTGAATTTCCTAGTAAGTAATATATTGCCAGTGAAATCTTGTCTCCTTCATTCAGGAAAAAAAAAAAAAAAGGTCTATTTCAGACTGTACCACTGTTGACTAGGTTACTGAATATATGTCTTCCCTAGCAGCCTATTCATTATAGATTAGATGAGGAGAGTGTCTGGGCATGTTTTCACTATGTGGTAGATGAGTTTACTAGATGGAATTTCAACAGTAAACCTTCGTGACAGTGATGCATTTGCTAATCCCTTAAATAGTTTTAGAATAAATGTTTTGTCTTATTTTCAAGTGGTTGCGCTGCACTTTTGGGGGGTCAATTTCTTGGAAATACCACAAAAGATTCCACCTTGTGTTTTACATGTTAAAAAGCTGATATATTTAATATCTCTTTTGGTGAAATTTAACTTCTATAATTGCTGTTTATTTTCAATGAGAAAATAACTCTTTTCTGTTTTAATTGTAAGGTCATAATGGAAGTGTATCAGATATTGGGAGAAAGCTACAACTTCACAGGATCATTATATGATGAATAGACTCAGGTGGGAGGGGAAACACATACTGGTGAATACCTTCCGTTAAATAGCACAGCTTTTATTTTGTGCCAAAGGCAGAATTACCTGGCCTTTCTCAATCTGACAGGAATCTTCAAGAAATCTTAGAGCCTTATGAAAGATTGAAGTAAGGGACAGCAGGATGGGATATGAGCTGGACATATGATTGTGCATTTAAAATGAATATATAGAATTGTAAAACTAGAAAGCATCCACTCTCTGGTAGAGATCCCCCCCAGATAACCCAAGTTTTGGTTATTTTTAAAATCTAACCTTAAATGACTCGGATTTTGGCTGTAATCATGACTGGGTGTGAGCTCAACATCAATATCTTCCTCTCACTATCCTCCCAAATCTCTCATCCCTAGGGAAGACCAGAACTAAAATCATGATATCCTTAAGGAGAGGGACAAATATTCTCACCTAAATAGTCTGATTTTATCTGTATGTGAAAAGTTTGGTCACTTACATGATTTGGTTTGAAGTGAATCAACTGTAAATAAATGAAAGGATATCCTTTACATGAGAAAGAGTTCCCTGTCCTTGAAGATATCTAGCTACAATTGGATAGACCAGTTGCATAGAATTCATACCCCAAATGTCATTATAGAATAATTGGTCTACATGTGATGATGCTACTGGTAACAGCTATAGTCAGTGACTAATTATTCAGGAAAATGACATTTCAGATGTGGCATATGCACATTAACTTCCCCTTTCAGCATAGATGTCTCAGTGGGGTCATACTCTTGAAAAAATATCTTCATTTTGGGAAGTTGAGTTCCTAGAGGGCAGGGATGATCTTATTTGTGATTTTATCCAGTATCTACTATAGTATTCTATACAGTGTAAGCTTGAGACAAATGATTAATCTTTTTCTTTACAATTAGAGTTTGTGTGTATGTTAGAAAGATCTGTAACAACCACTGAAATTATACTAAAATAACCTAAACTACATAATATATGTTAAAAAGAGACAAAATTAAATAATATATGCCCTTAGGAGAGGAAATAAAGTTTAAAAATCAACTATAGACCGAACTTAATTACCATAAAATTCCTGTTAAATTGTGAAGTTGATCTAAAAAGAGCTGTACTTGTTATTGCAGGTTTGGTTACAGAAGTACGGCTACCTTCCACCGACTGACCCCAGAATGTCGGTGCTGCGCTCTGCAGAGACCATGCAGTCTGCCTTAGCTGCGATGCAGCAGTTCTACGGCATTAACATGACAGGAAAAGTGGACCGAAACACAATTGAGTAAGTAATGGCATCAGCACTCTTTTTTTCTCAGCTCTTGAGCCAAACTAGGTGGTCTGAAAAACCCTTAGTGAACTCCACCAACCACAAATGGAATGATATTTCTCATGAATGTTTCTTTGGAACTTAATCTATGTTAACTCCACTCCCCTGAAATTTCATAAAAAATTAAAACACAAAATTAAGTTTATTCACCTGGACTTAAGCAATACATTTTCAAATTAGGAAAGAAAATACCAACAATGGGAGTTAAAGTAGATGTACAGCTGAAGCCACTACTAGAAGAGTGGTGATAAGTGATGTGCTGGAGCTGGATTGTATGGCTGGAGGGAGTTGTGTGTGCACATCTCTTTCCCTAAATGATATCACAGCAGTAGCTTGAAATTGGCCAAAGTCAAAATATTGAAACCGAGGAAAATAGGAAACTGCAAATCAGGCTCTGTTTTTGAGGGGGAGGGAATCAGAGAGCCAGTTAATAGCTTACTAGCTTTCTGCTAGTGACAATTCTCATACTAGTTAAATCAAGGGAAGAGTTTTCACTGAAAAGTCTGTGCTTTCAATCTTTTAGTAACAAAGGACTTATTTCTACTCTTTAATAATATTTGTTATTTTATTTATTGTTTTATCAATCATATGTTCATTTATTTATTCAATCAGTCACACTTTACTGGGCATTTTATCTGTGAAAGAGGCATATACAGATCCAAAAGACATAGTCTCTTCTTCAAAGGAACTTCAAGTTAACTGTGTAGCTAGACACAGTCATAAATTGTTTTACCACAAGTACACTATGAAACAGCATTATTGTTTCTAGACAACAAAGGAGGAAATGATTAATTCTTTTAGTGCAGGGAAGAATTATTTGTGTTCATTGAGTCTTTGATACTCAAAAGTAAATCTACTTCAGCATTTATAATGATCAACACACATTAAACCTACACAATAGGGAAGATAAGAATACATTTTTCTCTCCACTTTTTCAAGTAGAATACTGAAAGTCAAAGGCTAGTTGAAGTCCAGATTAGTTTCAGAGTCCAGATTTTTTGACATTTACTTGGGGAAGTTTCCACTATACCATGCTGTGTACCTTTGAGAAATGACACATTTTTCTTAAATACCTGAAGTGCCTGGACTCAGGAGTATATAATTAATTCTTACATGTTAAACTAATTTAATATATAATTTTAAAATTCTATTTTGCCTTCTAATACTTAAAGTATGATGTTAGTCATACTATTTCTATTTCATCAAAACAGAAAAAAACATATAACAATGGCTTGAAGATTAAACAGTTTTCAAGCAGTTTGAAAAACTAAATTGGGATAGGGAGGGTGGGAGGGAGGGAGATGAAAGAGGGACGAGATACGGGGACATATGTATATGTATAACAGATTCACTTTGTTGTAAAGCAGAAACTAACACACCATTGTAAAGTAATTATACTCCAATAAAGATGTTAAAAATAAATAAATAAATAAATACATTACCTCTCCTAACATTTTTCATAGATACTTAAATATTGAATTTGATTTGAGTCTGTGAAAACAGAATGAAGAATTAATATAATGCATTCTGTGAGAATGAGAAACCTGTTATTAATATTGGGAATACAATTTTGATAGTTTGGATCTACTGCCCTGTAATCATCGCAATTCTCTCTTAATAGTATACTATCAAAAGTTCATTTTAAGTCATAAGATACCTCTTATCCAAAATAAATATAGTGTTAAATTAATAAGCAAAACCTCCAGCAAGCCCTGTGTTTCATTGCTGTGTACAATACAGAACTCCATTTATATTGTACTCTTTATCCCAACAACTTAAAAAGCGCTCTGGACAAGCTTTCTTGTTCCCTAACGCAGAGCTGATACCTTCTAATTCACTTTTTTGGAAATTATGACACAGTTTTTAAAAATACAATAAATGGTGACTTGGGAAACAAATTATTTTAAATATGCTTATTACTAGATACTAAAATTGAGAGAGTGGAGTCCTATAAAAGGTGTCATTTGTGTTTCCCCCCACTTTTGAAAGCCCCTGCTAATCATTGAAAAGACTCAGGATGGATAAGTTTGATTCCCTAAAATAGCTAGAAAAAGGTCTTTGTCAGGACATAATGGAAGAGGAATGTGTGCAGGATTTATTTGGACCCTTCCTGTGGAAAGGGGTCTGAACAGCAGTATGAAGTAAAAAATGCAGAGGTGCAGAGAAAGACACGGGTCTTTTCCTGGCATACAGTGGCTCAGATTACAGACCAAAAGAAAGGAATGTGTCAGTGTGCAGGTGTTAAAGTAACATTTCTGTGAGCTATAGCATTATAAAGAAAAGATCAACTAAATAAGCAGCCTTAAATTTAAAACCAACCAGTTTTTCTGCTTGCTTTTTGTTTTTTTTCTTTAAAAGAGTTTTGTTCTAACTCAGTTATTCTGAAATTAAAAATGCATCTTTCTCTTTAAAGAGAGTGTTACACTTGGTCGTTATTTCTATGTGAACCCATTAAAGCCTTGTTGAACCCTGGTCCTTTCCCTTCCTAGACTGTGATGCCTCCTCTGTCCTCTGTGTCATTCTCATTTTCACTCATACTAGAAACCCTGCTTCATACTAGAAGCAGCTTCATTTGCTTCCTGTCTGTTTTTTCCACTGATGTATCCCCAGTCTTGGGGTATTGTTGCTCAGGGTACTCAGCTCAAATTATGTACCATTTTTGTAAGTGTAATCCCTATAATCATGCTACTTAAGCAATTTTCTGTGCTTCTGTAATATTAAATGAATGTGTGGTAACAATCCATGCTGAAATTGCATTCTATTATTTTACATAGTCAAATTATAATGTATGATTTTTTTCATCTAAGTCTTATTACATAAAATATGTAGTAAAATTAGAGACCTAGAATTATTCATCAGTATTAAAATAATGTCTTAGGATTCATTCATTCATTACGGCATTTAAATGCCATAAACATTTATCTAATTTTAGAGTCTTGTTGAAATCAATTGTTTTTAAATAAAGTAATTATATTCTTTTTTGGCAGACAGACATTTGGCGGATTCAATCTATAATTCTTGGGTAATGAAAAGTAATGATGCCAATTATAATAATCCCTATATTACATTGAAGAAATTAACCATTTTCATGCAACAAATCTGGTTAGTACCTTAAGTGGCATATTATATAGCTTTTGAATTAACATTGGTATTGGAGAGATAGTAGTGGTAAATACTTATACCTTCCCCACCCAAAATGAGCTAATTATCATATGTTGCAATGGTTCTTTTAAATTATTGGTTACTTAGCTAATTTTAGTAAGCAAGCTCACTTAAATTCCTTAATAAGTGAATTAATCTATGTTATGCATAAAATGCAGAGTTTTGCAAGGACGGAAAAGGATAGCAAGGCAATAATAAGAATGAGTCTAATATGTTTTTATAATATTAATAGTAAGTATTTTAAAATTTTAGTTTATCTTTTTATGTGTGCACAGTGTTATGCCCTGAAGCATACTTGATGGGATTTGTAAGGTGATCTTTCTTTCTGTTTTTATCTCTCTCTCTTTCTTTCTCTCTCTCCATATATATATATGTGTGTATGTGTGTGTGTATACACATACAAACATATATACATTTATACATGTATACTGGATGATTTTAGTAATTCTGTTTAATTTATCTAAATCATGCCCAGAAATTTGTCTTAATTAAAAATTATTTTAAAACTGAATAAGTAGCTTTATTCAAAGAATTATTATGAAACTGTAGTGATATTTGAACTCCTGATTTTGGAATTCAAGTATTTATTTAGATATATCAAGAACTACAAGCTTTTTGGTTTACTTATCCAGATGTTCCATGATTTTTTTTCTTTTGTCTAAATTATCAAGTTAAGATTCTTCATTTTCAATTTGGATATAAAAGATAGATCCATCAGTAATTAAAGATTTTTCTTTGTTATTTTTTAACATAACAATGGTACTCAAAGCTATAACATTATAGCATGGGTCAGTCCACATCTTGGTAGCTGCAGAAGGTTGGTTAACAGCTAAATGAGCAGGGTCCTTAGAGCCCCATTCCAAAAGGTAAAAGGTGAGAGGTGAAAGCTTAAGAAAGAGGTGACGCTGTAACAGAGCTTTTGTTCACATTGCAGATCATGGAGGCTTAATACACTTATTCTCTGTGCTTGGGTTTTTAAGTACTTTAACTTTGCAGTTTCAGCTTTGGAAATAACGTGTGGGTCCATGCAGGCTGCTAATGAGTTGATAGAAAAAAGAAACTCTGGACCAGAGTGAGCTATCAGCCTATCTACATTTTGAGCCCTAAGTTAATTTTCTTTTGAAAAATCTTCTTCATTATTATTGAACTTGAATACAAGCAAAGCCTAAGGATTTTTAACATAATAAATATAAACATATTTTAAAATTTCTAGAAAGATTTCTTGGGACAACTATAATCATAGGTATTACTCTTACCTTTCATTAGAACTTGGAAAAGTTTGGAGGATAGAAACCTGTTTAATATATTATGTTGATGAATATTTTCTAAGATTACTTATGCCTAAGGCACAAAATATATATTTTTGAGTATTTTTTCCCTTGGTAAAGGTAGATATATGTACACAGGGCCACTGTGTGGCACAGCCCCAACCCCAAAGCCAAAGAGTGGCATTCCCATCTTATTCTATTGAGGAGCTGCCTTCCTGCAGCCCCACTATAGGGGCATCAGGGGCATGGACTACAACTTGAAGGAGCTTCTTGGAGTCATGCAGTGGGCAGCCCTATATATTAGTTGGACATGAATGCCCAACTAATTAATTTCTTTTTTAACTGAAGCTAATGGATACTGTTTCCTATATAGTGGCTTTTAACATTACTGTAAACTTGCTTAGAAGATTATGGTTACTTTATTTACATAAAACAGAAGATAATGTGTCTGTTGGCATATTTGTTATCAAAATACTAAGAATATCCCTGTCTTGAATAACAAAGTGCTTTATGTCAACATACAAGTCAAAGTGAACTGAAAAATGTAGAAACATAGATATCTGTATGCTGCTGCTGCTGCTTCTACTACTACTAGTATAACTACTTCCTGATATTTTAAAAATAATATTAAAATTATAAGTTAATAATAATGGCAGTTACTATCTGCCAGGACCTGTTCTAAGTATTTCACCTGATTTAACTAATTGAATCCTCACATTAACTCAATAATAGTACAATCATTTCATTTTATAGAAGAGGAAACTAAGGAATAGAAAGAAACAGACTGAATAATAGCACAGGGCTTGTGAGTCAGTGAAGCTGGATGGGAACCCTGGCAGTCTGGCTCTTGGATCCCTGCTTCCAACTTTTATAATGTAACTCCTCACAAGATAACTGATTTTTAGATATTTTTCATTTTTAAATTGAGTTAATTTAAACAAAGACATTAATGATCCACCAAACTAGTTTAAAAATGCTCCGTATTCTAAACAGTTAAACCAATACTGAATATCAGTATTATATTTATGGAAATTGGGGTGGTGCCGTGACTTACAACTTGAAATTACAAAATGTCTCTCTTGTAGCTCACTGCCCCCCACCTCCACCCCCACCCCCCGAGCCCAGTGCTCATTCCCCATGTCTTTGTTTGCTTTAGAATGTCAACTTAAAATTCTTAGCAAGGCTTCCCTGGTGGCGCAGTGGTTGGGAGTCCGACTGCCGATGCGGGGGACACGGGTTCGTGCACCGGTCTGGGAGGATCCCACATGCCGCGGAGCGGCTGGGCCTGTGAGCCATGGCCACTGAGCCTGCGCATCCGGAGCCTATTCTCTGCAATGGGAGAGGCCACAACAGTGAGAGGCCCTCGTGCCACAAAAAAAAAATTCTTAGCAAATGAGTCAGTAAAGAAGCACAGGTATATGAGTGTGTGTTGACACACTGAAAACATAAGTGTTTTAGCTATGATACTTTCACAAAAAAGTACGACTTGAAAATCACACACACACACACACACACACACACATACACTTCAACACCTTTCCTTTTCATATGATGTAGTTATTACCTTGGGTGAGACAATCAATTTTACTTTTGCATGCAAAAGTAAAATTGCACTCTTTACTTCTGCACTCTTGTGTATAGGTAAATATGGGATTTATCAAATTGATATATGAATGGAACTAACATTTTGGTGCATGATAACTAGAAATGAACTGCCAGACTCTAACTGAATAAGAAAATTAACATGCCAATTTTACATTTAATATTAGACAGCATTTAATTCATTGATGAGTTCTAGTAAACACTGACCATTCTTGATATCACTGAGAACTTTAAAAATTGTAAGAGAAAGAAACAAATGCTTATAAAATTAAAGAACAAATGTTTGGAATCACATAAAAATCCCAAGGACAGATTTAGCTCAGATACTGTGTGACATATTTAGTGTCAAGATGTGCTCTGATCATGTTTTTGGGATTTTACATATTTTGATAATTAATACCTGCTAATATCTCTGTGCCAGAATATTTGGGTACATATATTGGTGAAATTAACATAGAGCTATCTTGACCAACCCTCATTAAGTGTTCTTTGAATTAAATTACTAGTTTATATTACCTCATGCCTGTTCTTATGTTTATTTCTTACACTTAAGTCATCTACATTATGATTTAATTTTATATAAAGTTTCACACAACATCTCTCTGCATAGTAAGCATTTGTTCAAGGCACAGAGCTGTAAGAGTTACAAAGTCCTCAAGAAACATATAGGATAGTGAGGGAGATCGGTATGTGCAAAAAAAAAAATGCATGAAGACAGTTCATTTACTTCATGTTCTTCACTGGAAGCTTCCCTGGGCACCGGTCCCATACAGGCCTCTCTGGTTTGACTCGCAGGTTAGTAGAAGACAGAGACAGAGATGTACACATTGTAATATACACTATAATACATGTTGTGTTGAGATGGTAAACTGTACCTGTGGGAGTTGAATAATGAGGAGGATTAGGATTGTCATTGTAAATAAGGAGGCAAAAGTATTCCAGAGTTCACTGTATACAAAGGCAGAAAGAGGTTTGTTTCTGTAGAACTTGTGTGGATCTTGGGAAGCAGGGAGATGGGGGGCATCCTTGCTAAGTATGCCTGAATAAGATTCTGTCTATAAAAGAACTTCATACTTAGAATGTATAGTAAATACATCGGTGTTTTGAAAAGATTTATCTTTAGGAGTGAGAAGGCACTGTTGAGAGTAAGAGATACAGAGAAGTTTTAAAGGCAGAAGACACTACATCATGATTGATTGGATGTGAAGAGAGATCAGTGGAAGATGTTACCTGGATACCTGGCTTAGGCATTAGAAAGACTTTGGGCTGAGATAAGGTATCAGAAGAATTGATGCAAGTTTGGAGCTGAAAAATCATAATTTTAAATTACATGTAAAATTAGAAATGATGACAAGATAGCTAGATGGAGATGTGAGAAGACTTAACTAATTATATTGTTTTTTTGTTTTTTGTTTTTTGTTTTTATCATGAATGTCTTACCTTAGACTGGAACTCAGCAAGAACCCCTTACCTTATCTTTTATACACACTTTTTTTTCATATATCTCAGCGTATTATAAACGCCTAAAAATATTGTAAGATAAATGGATCAGGATAGAATGAGTAAATATATAAACAAATAGTTGGAACATAAGAAAGAATTATATGAAATGGGCAAAAGCTGAAGAAATACACAAGGAATTTAGCAGAAATATGTTTCAGCATAGGAATCTAATACTCATCCCTAAAAGCCCTGTCCTTTGGAAGATGCAATGTTTCATTGAGAAAACTTTTACTAGGTCCAACATATGCACAACTTAAAATGGAAATTTACATAGGTAAATTTAAATGTTTTCAATGGCTGTCTTCATCTTTTAACTTTATGTATTGTTAAAGTAATTTTAGAGAATATATCCTCATTGAAAACATATTTCATCTGATAATGTATCAGGATAAATAAAAATTGTCAAATTTTATCCCACAATCCATTTCAAAATTATTTCTTTCCCTAGAGTGTTTACTTCAATATTTTCTTTAGCTAAATGTAAGTGTAATCACATCAACATTAAGTAAATTTATTCATATTTAATAATTATTTATTCTCACAGTACTTTCAGGGAGATGTCAGAATAAGTACTTGGTTAAGAAATATAATTTTTGTTGAGAGTATGATTAATGAAATAGCCATTGATAAAAGCCACTTAAATTATCATTAATTAATTAATATTAACCATTAATGCTTAATATTTGTTAGTTGAATATGTATCTAGATCTTACAAAATATAATAAAAATATGTTTTCATTAAAAAATGTCCCTATCCACCTATTTATTAAGCCTCTTTTAAATTTTAGAGGTTGTACAGGTACAGGGAGTATGTAGATCCCCTGCCCTTGAGTGTTTTACACTCTAGTGAAATATATCTCAAACTTAGTGATTTAGAGCAGGAGTCCCCAACCCCACAGGCCACGGACTGTTAGGAACAGAGCCGCACAGCAGGAGGTGAGTGGTGGCTATCGAGCGAAGCTTCATCTGCCACTCCCCATTTCTCCTTATCATTTGCATTACCAACTGAACCATACCCCCCGCCATGGAAAAATTGTCTTCCGTGAAACTGGTCCCTGGTGCCATAAAAGGTTGGGGATTGCTAATTCAGAGTGGCCTGGGAGTTTTAGTTAAAAGTAAAAAATCTCAATTCTTGGCTCCAGAGACTTCAGTTCCATAGGTCTGTATAACTTTCTAGGCATTAGCATTTACAAGACATCTCATTTGGTTTGGAGACTTTAATAAAGGGAAAGAGTGATTTCCTGAAGTAACTCTACAATGCATCATAAACTAGGATGGAGTTTGTTAAGTCTGTTAACTGCAATGTCTACATTTTTGCTGGTAGGAGAATAAAAAAGGAGAAACGTATAATGCTTATCAGAAAAGTGTTTTCTTTCTTAAAAAGTAAAAGTCATGCTTTCATTGTTGCATGATGTTATTCTTATGTTTATAAAAGCTAGTTAGCTGATTTATCCATGTAATATGTAAACTATTTCAGTCATTTTCATGAAATGGACATCTTTAGACAGTCATCTCTGCAGTCAATTATTTTCCATTTAGAGTATAGAAATTATTTGATGAAATATAACAAAAATTAATTATTTTGCTCATTTCCACTTTCTGAAGCCTGTAATGCTATGAAGATTCTGCTTCAGTTCTGTAATTGTTAAATTAAATGGGCTAATGGATGATAAAGCCATTTTGAGTCACTAAAGAAAAACTAATAAAAATCATGTCAATCTTTCTCCTTAGACAAGAAGCAAGACTACATAGAAAACATGACAATGGTCAAATGAGACTCTCTAGAAAAAAATTTAGACAACTATATCTATATAAGTATTAAAAATCAATAAATCAAAACCAGCATTTTATTTTCCCAATGTTAATATTTAAATTTTACTGGTGTCATACTAAACATTATATTCAGAAATAAATTTCTTAAGCAGTGAATTCAGTTACTATTAAAGGTTCAAAGAGAATGGCTGTTATTTGAAAATTGGGATAATGCTTAAAGTGTAAAGAAGAAAAAAGTGGAGAAAGGCAAATGTTATTCTAAACAACAATTTCCTTCTATTTAAGCTAGAAGAGAGTAGCATATATCTTCTTGATTCCTGGAGTTTAGGTCATGTAATAGATTTTAAAAATTGTTGAATGTTAAAGCTGAAAGAGACCTTAGTGAAAATTTATTTTAAAAAGTCTCATTTTCTGAATGAGACTTTCCCAAGGTCATATATCTGTTAACAGCAGATTCTAGTTAGAAGCATCAGAATACCTTAGTTTACAGTTAGCTCAAAATGAATTAGAAAGAAAAGTTATCTAAAGGATATGAGTTATAAACTAGTGATTCTTGATCATTCCAGAAAAAAAAATGCTTTCTACAATACTTAGATTCAAATTGCAAGAAAACTGACAAAATTCTCCTTTATGTTTTCCCGTTTTTATTACCACTGCCATAACTTCTCAATGGATTTCTCTTTGAAATTAATGATTAGCGTTGTTGGTAAATAACTGGAAAATATTGCTTTTTGCAGCTGGATGAAGAAGCCTCGATGTGGTGTACCTGACCAGACAAGAGGTAGCTCCAAATTTAATATTCGTCGAAAGCGGTATGCGTTAACAGGACAGAAGTGGCAGCACAAGCACATCACTTACAGGTAAAAGAGCTAATGATGAATTACTGTTTCTTTTCAATTTTTCACAACTATGTATTTCGACATTTTGTTTGAGATCTTATGCACACTGACTACATGGTAACATATAGTGATGTAATGTTAACATAAAAAAAATTGCAATTGAGAAGAGAATAAATTGTCCATTTGGGGACCCTGTAGACAGACATTCCTTGAAATACTTTTGTAAGCTAGATCTTCCAGCTTCTTGAATAAATGTTAACATTCTGAAAGACTTTCAGATGAGTATTCTAACACACAACATTCTTTATCAAGTATTTATAATCTAAAAAATTATAAAATAATAAAGTATATAAATAATTGCAATTTAAACAATATATCTTTGAATTATTAACTAACTTTTGGTATCAGAGCAACCATTTAACTTTTTATCTTTTTACAACAATGCAAATGGATCATCCTTACTTGTCTTCAATGAAGCATGCTTAAGGGATGAGAGTATCTTCCAATCTGGAGTAGCAATTGCTGCTAGTTCATATTCATTCATTAACTGATTGAACGACGTTTTATTGAGTACCAGTTTGGACAAAGAACAGTGCTAGTTACTGGGGATATAACAATAAATAAAACATAGGGATTCCATCCATCCTCATGGAATTTACAGTCACGTGGAGAAGTTTAACAATCATATAAATGTGATGATGCCTGTTTTGAAAGAGAAGGAACAGGATGCAAGAGAAATGTAAACCATGTTTATTCAACCCAACTTAGAAAACCAGGGCTGGCCTCCCTTCTGTCTTGAGAGTAATATGGAGTATTAAAGGAAATTCTTTATATGATCACCTTAACAGATACAAAAATGCGTTCAAGAAAATTTAACCTCCATTTATGATAACTAGGAATCAAAGCAAAGAAAGATACTTAATCAGAAAAATGGCATCTACAAAAACAAACATTACAGCTTCATTATGTATTTCACATATAATATGACAACTGTAACATGAGATGTTCGGAAAAAAATCGTTAAGTGAAACAACAAAAAATACCTGCTATCTCTATCTCCATCCAATAACATTGTGCAACTACTTATAGTTGTAAGGTAATAAAAGACAATAAAAGATATAAGGATCTGTAAAGAAATAAAACTATCTTTAGTCACAGTTGTATCACTTTCTAACAGAACACCCAGAATAAACTCTAGATTTTTTTTTAGAAATAATAAAAGAATATATCCAGCTTTAAAAATAATTAGTAGATTTTATTTTTAGAGCAATTTTAGGTTTACAGAAAAGTTGAGCAGATAGTATGGGTAGTTCTCACTGCCCCACCTCCTCCCAGTATACACACTCACATAGTTTCTCCCATTATTAAGATCTTAATTAGTATTAGATATTTGTTACAATTGTTGAGCCAGTATTGCTCTATTACTGACTAAAATCAATAGTTTACACCACAGTTCACTCTTTGTGTTGTAGTTTTATGGATTTTGACAAATGCATAATATCATATAGTATTACAGTGTCATACAGAATTAGTTTCACTGTTCTGAAAATCCTTTGTTGCACCTATTCATCCCACTTCTCCTTAGGACACTACTGATGGTTTTAATGTCTCTATAGTTTTGCCTTTTCTAGAATGCCATATGGTTTGAAACACAGTTTGTAGCCATTTCAGACTGCTTTCCTTCACTTAATAATATGCATTTATTTCCTCCTTGTCTTTTTGTGACTTGATAGCTCATTTCTTTTTATTACTGAGTAATATTCCATTGTATAGATGTGTCACAGTTTGCTTACCTGTTCACCTATTGAAGACTTCTTGGTTGCTTCCAGTTCTTGGCAATTATGAGTAAAGTTAGTATAAATGTGTGTGGGCTGGTTTTTGTGTGGACATTAATTTTCAACTTATTTGGCTAAATACCTGGGAGTATAATTTTGCTGATCATAAGGTAAGCCTATGGTTAGCTTTTTAAGAAACTACCAAACTATCTTCAAAGTGGCTAAACCATTTTGCATTACCACCAACAATGAATGGAAGTTACTGTTCCTCTACAACTTTGTCAGGATTTGGTGTTGTCAGTGTTCTGGATGTAACCATTCTAATACGTGGTTTCTCAAATTTTTAACTTGCAATTCCCTAATGCCATGTGAAGCTGAGCATATTTTTGTATGCTTATTTGCCATTTGTACATCTTCTTTTGTGAGATGACTGTTTAGATCTTTGCACCAACTTTTAATTGAGTTGCTATTTTAAAGGTTCTTTGTATATTTTGGATTACAAGTCTTTTATCAGATATGTTTTCAAATATGTTGTCTCAGTCTGTGGCTTGACATTCCATTCTCTTTTTAGTGTATTTTGCAGAGCAGAAGTCTTAATTTTAGTAAGGTAGAACTTATCAATTATTTTCATTTCTATATTGTGCTTTTGTTGTTATATCAAAAAAACATTGCCAAACAGAAGGTCACTTAGAATTTCTCCTATGTTATCTTCTAAAATTTTAATAGTTTGGCATTTACATTTAGGTCAATGATCCATTTTGAGTTTGTTTTTGGGAAAGTTGTAAAATCTATATTCATTTTTTTACATGTGGATGTTCAGTTGTTCCAGCACCACTGGTTGGAAAGACCATTCTATCTCCACTACCTTTGATCTTTTGTCAAAGATCAGTTGCCTATGTGCGTGGGTAAATTTTGGTGCTCTTTATTCTGCTTCATTGATCTATGTGTCTATTCATAAACCAATATCACACTTTCTTGATTACTGTGGTTTAGAGTAAGTCTTGATATCAGATAGTGTCAGTTTTCTGATTTTATTCTTCTTCTTCAGTATTATGTTGTGTTTTCAGAGTCTCTTGCCTTCCCACATAAACTTTAGAATCGGTTTGCCATTACAGGCATTCCTCAGAGATATTCTGTGTTCAGTTCTAGATCAACAAAATAAAGAGAATATAGCAATCAAGCTCATATAGCAATCAAGCGATGTCTTGAAATTTTTGGTTTCCCAGTGCATATAAAAGTTGTTTACACTATACTACAGTTTATTAAGTGTTCAGTAGCATTATGCCCAAAAGCACAATGAGCATGCCTTAGTTAAAAGTACTTTATTGATAAAACATGCTAACCTTCAGCTGTTGATGGCTACTGACTGCTCAGGGTGGTGGTTGGTGAAAGTCAAGGTGGCTGAGGCAAGTTCTTAAAAGAAGACAACAATGAAGTTTGCCACATTGATTTACTCTTCCTTGTATGAATAATTTCTCTCTAACATGCAGCGCTGTTTGTAGCATTTACCCACAATAGCACTTTCAAAATTGGAGTCAAGTCTCTCAAACCCTGCCACTGTTTTAACAACCAAGTTTATGTCATATTCTGAATGCTGTTTTTTTTGTTATGTCAACAATCTTCATAGCATCTTCACCAAGAGTAGATTCCATTTCAAGAAACCACTTTGCTCATCAGTAAGAACCAACTTCTCATCATTTAAAGTTTTATCACGGGATTGCAGCAATTTAATCACATCTTTAGGCTCATGTTTCATTTTAATTCTCTTGTTATTTCCACCACATCTGCAGTTACTTCCTCCACTGAAGTCTTGAACCACTCAAAGTCATCCATGAGGACTGGAATCGATTTCTTCCAAACTCCTGTGAATATTGATATTTTATCTCTTTCCATGAATCACAAATGTTCTTAATGGCATAAAGAATGGTGAATCCTTTCCAAAACATTTTCAGTTTACTTTACCCAAATCCTTCAGAGGAATCACTATCTATGGCAGCTATAGCCCTACAAAATGTATTTCTTAAATAATAAGACTTGAAAGTTGAAATCACTCCTTGTTCCAAGGGCTGCAGAATGGATGTTGTGTTAGTAGGCATGAAAACAACATGAATCTTGTATATCTCCATCACAGGTCTTGGGTGACCAGGTGAATTGTTACTAAGCAGTAATATTTTGAAAGAAATCTTTTTTCTGAGCACTAGGTCTCAACAGTGGGCTTACAGTATTCAGTAAACCATGTTGTAAACAGATGTATTGTCATCCAGGCTTTGCTGTTTTACCCATAGAGCACAGGCAGAGTAGTTTTAGCATAATTTTAAGGGGCTGAGGATTTTTGAAATAGCAAATGAACATTGGTTTCAACTTAAAGTCACCAGCTGCATTATCCACTAGCAAGAGAATCAGCTTATCCTTTCAAGCTCTGAAGTCAGGCATTAAGTTCTCTTCTCTAGCTATGAATGTCCTAGATAGCATCTTCTTCTAATATAATAAAGCTGTTTCATCTACATTGAAAATTTAATGTTTAACGTAGCAATCTTTATTAATTATCTTGGCTAGATCTGGATAACTTGCTGAAGCTTCTGTATCAGCACTTGTTGCTTCACTTTGTGCTTTTATGTTATGGATATAGCTTCTTTCCTTCTTTCCTTAAACCTCATATACCAACCTCTGTTAGCTTCAAACTTTTCTTCGGTTAGATCTGGATAACTTGCTGCAGCTTCTGTATCAGCACTTGTTGCTTCACTTCGTGCTTTTATGTTATGGATATAGCTTCTTTCCTTAAACCTCATATACCAACCTCTGTTAGCTTCAAACTTTTCTTCGGCTAGATCTGGATAACTTGCTGCAGCTTCTGTATCAGCACTTGTTGCTTCACTTCGTGCTTTTATGTTATGGATATAGCTTCTTTCCTTAAACCTCATATACCAACCTCTGTTAGCTTCAAACTTTTCTTCTTCAGCTTCCTCACCTGTCTCAGCCTTCACAGAATTAAAGAGAGTTAGGGCCTTTCTCTGAATTAGGCTTTGGTTTAAAGGAATATTGTGGCTGGTTTGATCTATGTAGACCATTAAAACTTCCTCCATATAAGCAATAAAGCTGTTTTGCTTTCTTATTATTTGTGTGTTCACTGGAGTAGCACTTTTAATTTCCCTCAAGAACTTTTCATTTACTTTCATAGCTTAGCTAACCATTTGGGGCAGAGGTCTAGCTTTTGTCCTATCTCAGCTTTTGACATGCCTTCTAAACCTAATCATTTATTACTTTTACTTAAAGTGAGAGATGTGTGATTTTCCCCTCACTTGAATACTTAGAGACAGTTGTTAGGTAATTAATTAGTCTAATTTCAATATTGTTGGGCCTCAGGAAATAGGGAGGCCCAGTGAGAGAGAGAGCAATAGTGGAATGTCAGGTCAATGGAGCAGTCAGAACACAGACAACATTTCTTAACTTCACTGTTTTATGTGGGAGTGGTTCATGTTACCCCAAAACAATTACAGTAGTAACATCAAAGATCACTGTCACAGACTACCATAACAAATATAATAATAATTTAAAAGTTTGAAATATTGCGAGAATTACCAAAATGTGACACAGAGACACAGTGAGCAAATGCTTTTTGAAAAATGGTGCCAATAGACTTCCTCAACATAAGATTGCCACAAACCTTCAATTTATAAATAACACAATATCTGTGAGGCACAATAAAACAGGGTATGCCGGCACCCATGAAATAATTTAGCAGGACTTTTATTGTGAACGCCTTGAATATACAGATCATTCTGGGGAGAACTGACACCTTAATATTGATTGTTACCATTAATGAACATGAATATTTCCCCATTTGTTTAGGTTTTTGATTTCTTTCCTCAGAATTTTATACTTTTAATCTTATAAATCTTTTGTATATATCTTAGTCTATTTGGACTTCTATAACAAAATACCATGAGTGGCTTATAAACAGCAGAAATTTATTTCTCACAATTCTGGAGGCTGGGAGTCTGAGATCAAGGTGCCAGCATAGTTGGTGCCCTCTTCTAGGTCACAAACTTCTTGGATATTCACATACATAGCAGAAGGGCTAGAGATATTTGTGGGACACTAATCCCATTCATGAAGGTTCCATCTTCATGACCTAAGGACTTCCCAAAGGTCCCATCTCCTAATATTATCATCTTTGTGGGTTAGGATTTTAACATATGAATTTTAGGGGGACAAATATTCAAACCATACTCACATATTTTGGATAGATTTATTTCTAAGGATTTCTTTAAATATTTTTTGTACTATAAGTTGTATTGTGTTTTAAATTTCAAATTCTAAATGTTTATTACTGATATATAAGATAGCAATTGACTTTTGTATATTAACCTTGTAGCCTAGAATTTTGCTATAAATCACTCATTAGTTCAGGATATTTTTTTGGTCAGTTCATTTATATTTTCTACATAGAAAATCATGTCATCTGAAAACAAGGATAGTTGTTGTTTTTTTTAATTCCCAATCTGTATTGCTTTTATTTCCTTTGCTTATTTTATTGCATTAGCTACTGCTTTCAGTGCAATGTTGAATAGGAGTGCTGGGAGCAGACATCATTGCCTTTTTCCTAGTCTTTAAGGGAAAAGCATGTAATTCCTCACCATTAAGTATAATATAAGCTACAGGCTTTTTGTTAGATGTTTAATCAAGTTGAGGAAGTTCTCCCATTCCTAGTTTGCTGAATATTTTTAGTATGAGTGGGAGTTGTCTTTTGTCAAATGCTTTTTCTGTATCTATGCTATGATTGTATGTTTTTTCTTCTTTAGCCTTTTAATGTGATTGATTTCCTTAATTAATTTTCAAATGTGGAATGAGACTCTCATGCCTGGGCTAAATCCCACTTTGGCATGGTGAATAATTCTTTATATACATTGTAGAGTTTGATTTGCTAATTTTTGTTTAGGATTCCTACATCTATGTTCATGAGTAATATTGATAAGCAGTTTTCCTTTCTTGTAACACCTTTATCTGGTTTTGGTAGTAGGGTAATGCTAGTTTCATAGAATGGGTTAAGAATTCTATTTTCTGGAAGAAATTATAGAGAATTGGTATGATTTCTTCCTGAAATGTTTAGTAAGCTTCACCAGTGTAACCGTTTAGACCTAGTTCTTTTTTTTTTTTTGGAAGGGTATTAATTTCTAATTCAATTTATTTAATTGATATAGGACTGTTCAGATTACCTATTTCTCTTTGTAGAAGTTTTTATAGATTGTGTCTTTTAAAGGAGTTGTTCTGTTAAATCAGTAATAGCCTTTATAGGCTGCCTTAACAAAAACCTTGGTGGCTTACACATCAGGAATTAAATTTCTCACAGTTTAGGAGCTTAGAAGTTTAAGATTGAGGTGCTGTCAGTGTCCTTTTCTGGTAAGGCCTCTTTTCCTGGTTTTTAGATGGCCACCTTCTCACTGTGTCCTTATCTGTGTCCTTTATAGGTCAGTTTTAGACCTATAAAGCTTACACAACTATGTTTCCTCTGTGTGTGGTTGGAGAGAAAGAGATTTCTGGTGTCTTCTTCTCTTCTTATAAGGACACCAGACATACAGAATTAGGGTCCAACCTGTGACTTTATTTACTATCAAGTACCTCCTTAAAGTCCCTATCTCTGAATACAGTTACATTGAGAGTTAGGGCTTTAATGTATGAATTTGGAGGTACACAATTCAGCCCATGCCATCATCTAAGTTATCACATTTATGGACATACACTTGTTCATAGTGTTCTTTTATCATCCTTTTAATATTCATGGTATCAGTACTGATGTGCCTTCTTTCATAACTGATAATAATTTGTGTCTTCTTTTTTTTTTATTTAGTCTGGCTAGAGGTTTATTAATTATATTAATCTTTTCAGAGAAATGGCTTTAATTTTTTTTTCTGTATTGTTTTCCTGTTTTCAGTTTCATTGATTTCTGTTCCAACTTTATTTTTCTTCTGTTTGCTTTTTTTTCCCCTAATTTCCTAAGATGATAGTTTAGATTAATTACTTTTATCTTTCTTTGCCTCCTAATATGCATTTAATGCTATATATTGTATTTTAAGCACTGTTTTTGCTGCATCCCACAAATTTTGATAAGTTGTATTGTCATTTTAATTTAGTTCAAGTAATATTAAAATTTCCTTGAGATCTTCGTTCTTTGACTCACATGTTACTGATAAGTATGCTGCTGTATCTCCAAGCATTTTGAGATTTTCCCTAGTATTCTTGGTGAATGTTCCATGTGAGATTGAGAGTAATGAGTATTCTGCTGGTTTTAGATGAAGTGTTCTATACATGTTGATTAGATAAAGTTGATTAATGATGCTGTTCATTTCAACTATATCCTTACTATTTTCTATCAGCAGGGTCTGTCAATTACTGATAGAGTGGTGTTGAAGTCTCCAACAAATGGTACACTTGCCTTTTTCTTCTTGAAGTTCTATCAGTTTTTGCCTCATTTATTTTGTTGCTCTGTTGTTAAACATATATATATTAAGGTTTGTTACACCTTGGAAAAATTGACACCTTTATCATTATGTAATGCCCCTCTTTATCTCTGATAATTTACTTTGCTCTGAGGAAGATTTTGTCTGAAAATAATATAGCTACTATGGTTTTATTTTGATTAGTGTAGCATGGTATATTTTTTATCCTCCTATTTTTAACTGTCAAAATCTACATATATAAGGTGAGTTTCTTGTAGACAACATACAGTTGGGGATTGTTTTTTTTTTTTTTAAATCCACTCTTATCGTCTTTATCTTTTCATTGGTATATTTAGGCTATTCACATTCCAAGTAGTTATTTATATAGTTAAATTAATATCTACTATATTTGTAACTTTTTGCTGCCCATTGCTGTTGTTCTTTGTTTTGTGGATTTTGTTTTGCTTTTGTTTTTATATTTCCTCTTTTTCTACCTTTTCTGGTCATATTGAGCATTGTATATATTACCATTTTCTATTAGCATATCAATATTCTTCTTGCTTGGTTCATATACTTCTTGCTTAGATGGTTTTTGAGGAGAAGTCTAATTGAATTGGTATCTTTGTTCCTCTGTAGATAAGGTGTTTTTCCCCCCTCTGGCTTCATTCAAGGTTTTATCTTTGTCTTTGGTTTTCTGCAGTTTGAATATAATATGTCTGCATGTAGATTTTTTCTCTGAAAGTCCTGGATCTGTGGTTTGGTGTGTGACATTATTTGAAATATGTCTCTGTTCATATCTCTCTTCTTCTTCTAGTATTCTCATTATGTTCTGTTACACTTAAATGTCCCATAGTTCTTGGATACTCTGTTCTGTTTTCCAGCCTTTTTTTTTTTTTCCTTTGCTTTTCAATTTGGGAAGTTTCAACTGAGTTATTTTCAAGTTCACTGATTCTTCCCTTGGTTATATAGTCTTATGATGAACCTATCAGAGACATTTCTATTAATATATATATAAATATATATATATATATATTTTAGCGTTTCCTTTTAATTCTTTCTTGTAGTTTCCATCTCTCTGCTTATATTACTCATGTGTTTTTTTCTTGTTGTCCACTTTTCCCATTAGAACCCTTAGGATATTTATCATATTTAATTCAAATTTCTGGTCTGATAATTCAAAATCTCTGCCATAAAGAGTCTGGTTCTAATGCTTCTTTTGTCTCTTCAGTCTGTGTTTTCTCTTGACTTTTAGCATGTTATTAATTTTTTTTTGAAAGCCAGACATGATATATTGGGTCATGAAACTGAGATAATAAGCCTTTAGTGTGAAGTTTCATGTTCATCTGCTTAGGAGTTTGGCTGTTTATTTTTTCTTGTAGCTGTTGGAAGCTTCATTTTCTTCTACTGGCCTAGTTTTTGTCTCCCATATTGTCTCTGAATATCCTAGAAGCTCTTTCTTAAATAAACTTTGTGTCTTGCAGCTTTCTAACTTGTAATCCACTGTTATTATACTGAGCCTTGTTGGTGTGGTGTAAAGTATTGGGGTGAGGAAGCAGTCTATAATCCTGTGATTAAATGTCAGTTTTTTAGGTGGGCTTGACTTTTGGGGATCTTACACCCAGAATATTAGCATAGCCTTTTACTTCTTTTCTTCTACTATATCAGACAGGAATGATTCAGGGACTTTTGCTTCTGATTCTTCGTACTCTTCTGTGTCTCCAGTTTTGGGGGTGGAACTTTGCCCTGTAACTGCAATTCTCTGATGGAGCTATGAAGTGTTGTTTAGTTTTTGTTTGGTTAGCTTTTTTGTCTTATTGTGAGGTTGGGAGTGACAGCTTCCAAGCTCTTTACATGTCAGAACAGAAACTGGAAATTTTTTACAAGATCAATATACAAAGTAAACCGGCACACACACAGAATATAATCTTTACAAAAATGACATTTAAAATAGACACAAAAGTATGAGTAAAGAATAAATCTACAAAAGATGTGTAAGCCCTTTAAGAAGAAAATTAGGAACTTTTATTGAAAGACATAAAAAGACCAAAAATAAATGTAGAGATATATTTTGCTCTTAATAGAAACTCTCAATATAATGAAAGTTCAGATCTTCCACAAATTCAATGCAATTTTAACAAAATTCCCAGTAATATTTTTTGTATAATTTAACAAACTGACTCAAAAATCTCTGAGGATTAGTGAAGGCCCAATATTAATCAAAATGTTCCCACTTACTAGATATGAAGACTTTCTTTAAATCAATACAAATTAAGGCAATATGTGGTGTTAGCACAGAGATAGACAAATAGTCCAACAGTGCAGACAAATGATCACAGAAATAGACCATTCATGTATTAAAATATTGATTTATGCCAGAGCAGTCCTTGTAGATCAGTGAGGAAAGGATGGGCTATTTTACTTATTAACTTATTCTGTGATAATTGGTTATCTATACAGAAAACAATGAAATTAGGTTCTTACCTCATGCCATAGAAAAATCAATAAATACCAACTGGATTAAAGTATAATCAATTTTAGACCTATAAAGCTTACACAACTATGTATATTGATATTTATTTTTTTCCATTTCAGATTTTATTCTTTTTCTGACCTGATTTCCAAACTCTTGACAGTGTACCCTGTTTAGTGTCTCTGCATCCTTAGGTACTACCTACACCATTCAATTTTAAAAGAAAGAAAGAGAGAAACTAAGAGCCATTAGGTTCAGAACAGATCATAATTCAATCTATGTTGTATCCCTATACTGACAATTGTCTCAGTTAGTTTTGAATTTTCAAATAATTAGGTGTTTATCCCTGTAAACTTCCAGATTATTTTTTAATGTTTGATTATTGATATGCACATAATGTGATCAAGAGTTTTGGAGTAAGAAAAGTCTGGATTTTCATTCTGGCTCTGATACTTGCTACCTGTAAAACCAGGATCAAGTTACTTATTTTTCCAAGTCTCATTTTCCCTGTGTGTAAAGTGAGTATTGTAACAATACCTGCCTCACAGGCTTAGGAGACAATAAGTCAGATAGTAGGGAAAAAAACCAAAAACAGCATAGTGCTTGAAACTCAGTGCTTAATAAATGCCGATTATTATCTTAACTCCTTTAATTTATCAAACAAATCCCAGAAATTGTTGAGAATATTATAACAGGATAAGAGAAAGTTGGGAGTGAGAGCTAAAGATATTACCTTCTAAAGTTAATATATATAAGGTGTTAAGAAGTTGCCTTGTATATAATAGGTAGTAAATAGTATCATTTGTTACTACTTTTTTTTTTACTATGTTTAGGAAAATAAATACAAAATATGACATTGGAGCTCAAAATGATTACAGAATGTGCCATTACAGAATAAAGACAGGAGTTGGAATGGGGGTGGTAGAATCTAGGTTTTATTAGATTGCAAACTCATTATGAGCCAACAGTATAATGTGGCTCAAAAAGAAAAGCTAGACTGTCCATAGTAGATTTATAGAAAGCAAAGTGTTCAAAGCAGTGGAGATGCTAATTTTATCTCTGCTTTGTTGGCCATGCTTTACCTGATGTATCTTTTTTTCTTTGGGCCACCACATTTTCTGCTGCTTCTTGACAAATTAATGTACACCTCTAAAAAGAAATCAAAATACTAAGAGATCTTGAATGCAGGTTGCATGAGGAAGAGCTCAAGATTAGAGACAAGTATTCTTAACATGATGGAAAGAATATTTAAGGGAGAAATTTCCTGTTATTTTCAAATACTTAAATATCTTTTTTATTTTAATTAATTAATTTATTTTTGGCTGCATTGGGTCTTCCTCGTTGCACGGCTTTCTCTAGTTTCAGTGAGCGGGGCCTACTCTTCATTATGATGCATGGGCTTCTCATTGCGGTGGCTTCTCTTGTTGTGGAGCACAGGCTCTAGGCATGTGGGCTTCAGTAGTTGTGGTACACAGGCTCAGTAGTTGTGGCTCGTGGGCTCTAGAGTGCAAGCACAGTAGTTGTGGTGCATGGGATTCTTTGCTCCGCAGCGTGTGAGATCTTCCCAGACCAGGGCTTGAACCCGTGTCCCCTGCATTGGCAGGCGCTACCAGGGAAACCCTATTTTCAAATACTTAAAGGCTTTAAGAGAAATCTAATATTTTGAGCTATCAGAAAATTAAATCATCCATCCTACAATTCTTTTTTCATCATTGGAAACATATAAACCAGGAAATTTATTCACTTGTCAGGGAAATTAGAGAACATTTGTGGAATGGTTGGAAACTTCAATTATATAACTTTAAGATCTCTTCCTATCTTTAAAATGTGGGATTGAAAGGAACTTTCTATAATCAGTCCATTTAAAGGGAATGTCTAGGCCCCTACGCCTTCCACTTAAATGACCTCAATGTTTGATGCCTAGAAATGGGAACTTCTGAGGTTGTATCACTTACGTATTCTTAGGGATATATATAACTTTGGCTGATGCATAATATATATGCTGGTTATAACTGTAATACAAGTACTGGTGACCATTCATCTCTTACTTGAATTTTTATGATCAATTTCCTTTTGACAAATTTTGCTTCTTGGATAATCAGGTGTATTTAATTCAATAAATGATTATTGAACAGCATTATGTGGCAGAACTGTCAATAGACAGATGAGTTAGGCAAGGCCCCTGCTCCCATGGAGAATGTAGTCTAGTATGGGAGACAGGTATGTAAGTGAATAATTGTAAAATAGTATATTGTATGTTACTTCAAGACCATACAGGAGCTCCATTTAATCAGAGAACATATCCATTTTATGCTCCCCAGCACCTAGTAGAGTGTCTGCTGTGTATTAGGTCCTCAAAAAATAGTTGTTGAAAAAATTAATGAATTTTTAGTAGTCTTTGGTTAAACTTTATTCAAAATAATAATAGGATCTTAATGAGTAACATCATTTTTTATCAAGTAGATATTTATTTCTCAGGTTTACTGAATATTATATAAAGTAGATTTAGCCTAAATTCCTTTTCTCTATAAAATATGAACTCCAAAATAATAACTTATATAATAAATGACCAATGGGATAGGTAATCAACTGCCAGATGCATCTATTTTAAAAAATTATAGTATATTACTGGGCATATACCCTGAGAAAACCATAATTCAAAGACTCATGTACCAAAATGTTCATTGCAGCTCTATTTACAATAGCCAGGAGATGGAAACAACCTAAGTGTCCATCATCAGATTAATGGATAAAGAAGATGTGACACATATATAGAATGGAATATTACTCAGCCATAAAAAGAAACGAAATTGAGCTATTTGTAATGAGGTGGATAGACCTAGAGTCTGTCATACAGAGTGAAGTAAGTCAGAAAGAGAAAGACAAATACCGTATGCTAACACATATATATGGAATTTAAGAAAAAAAAATGTCATGAAGAACCTAGGGGTAAGACAGGAATAAAGACACAGACCTACTAGAGAATGGACTTGAGGATATGGGGAGGAGAAAGGGTAAGTTGTGACAAAGCAAGAGAGAGGCATGGACATATATACACTAACAAACGTAAGGTAGATAGCTAGTGGGAAGCAGCCGCATAGCACAGGGAGATCATCTTGGTGCTTTGTGACCACCTGGATGGGTGGGATAGGGAGGGTGGGAGGGAGGGAGATGCAAGGGGGAGGAGATATGGGAACATATGTATATGTATAACTGATTCACTTTGTTATAAAGCAGAAACTAACACACCATTGTAAAGCAATTATACTCTAATAAAGATGTAAAAAAATTATAGTATATTAATGAGTATTCATAATGTATTAGTGGATCTGATAGTATTATGTTATATTATATTAAATTAATTAGTATTGATTTTCCCAGTAAATTCTTCCTTTAACTAACCTTGATTTTAAATCCATGCTTCTGTGACTACTAAGGATACAACCCTAGAAGTTATTATTTTACTTTAACAATATATGCAGAAAAAAGAAAGCTAGAAATTGCTAAAGAATAAGGAGTTCCTTCCCAGAGATATTTCTCACCATTCTCTCTAAACCCAATGAGCTCACTGAACTTGATTATCCTATTGACAAACTTGTGTATCCAGAGGATACACAGCAAGCTGAGAAACAGAAACTATTTAAATAAGACCCAAAGTAATATGTACCTAGGTCTGCCCTACCTGGAAAGCTAGCATCTTTGGAAATAGTTAAATATTTAATGTTAGCTTTCCTAGAGGGACTCCATAGTCAATCTCCACTCTGATGATTTCTTGTATTTAAAAAAAACGTGAAGTCACATCAACTATACAAACATAATATGGGTAAAAGTAAGTTAGTCTATTTAGTTCTCCTCTGATAGAACATTTTAATACATTCTGAATAAGGATCTGCTAATAATTTAAATATGTAGTTTATTATTTTTACTCTGTTATATTCTTAGAAATTGTCTATTTTCCTAGTTATGATAAATTCCATTTACTTGCTAATCTTTTTTAATAAAATGTTAGTATGCTTTTCTGAACAACTATTTTTATTTATTGAATTGAGTAAATGGTATTTAACCCTGGTCATACCAAAATATCTTGACATAAGCATATCATATAACTTCTGTATCTTAACTAAATACCGAAGTATTCAGTTTTATTTTTTCTTACTTTGAAAATTAGAGATAAAACAGTACCCAAAATTTGAAAAAGATTGATCACTTTATCAAAATTTTAGGGGGAAAGAGTCATTATTAGTATGTAGAATTTTTATTGAAGAAATTGGTATGCATCCAATGATACTGAAACTAGAGAATTCTGACTTTACATAGTAATTTTAGGCATTGGGTAACATGTACTGTCTCCTGAATACCTAAACAGAGTTTACTTGATTTGAAAATGATGAAACCTTTGGCAATGTCCTTGTTACACATTTCCCATAACTTCTATTCAAATGAACAAATATTTGATTATTTTACATTTCATATTAATTTATTTTACAGAACTAATGAAGCAAAATAATTCCTACAGTCCCATGAGTAAAGAAAACACATACATATTTTGGTAGAGTTTTGTTAATAAGCCTCTTTCTCCCCAGATTTATTGTTTCTCTAAACGTCAAATTCTAACACTTTTTAAAATTACCCTAGAAATAGTGAAGTAAACTTAATATCTCACTTATCATGGAGAAATTTATGTATTGCTATTGAGAACTGTAAAGCAGAGTTCAAGCTTCTTTTAACTTTGAATATGTAATACCAAACACCAAAATATTTAGTTTTTTTCTTACTTTCATGTTAGAGATAAATTAATACTCTAATTTTGGAAAACAGTCATCACTCTATTAAAAACTTGAAAGGGAAATACTCCATTATTAGTACCTAAATTTTTTATTAAATGAATTGGTAGCGATTCAATGAAATTAAACCTAGAGAATCCTGACCTTACACAGTAACCTTAAAAATAAATTAACATACTTTGCCTTCAGTACCAATTATTCTGATGAACAATGATGTCTTGAATTTCCCACTTCATCAATTTTATTATGCAGGGTTGTATAAGACATGATTGTTAAAGATTAAATATATGTATATATATATATATATATATATATATATATATATATATATATATATATTAGGTAAATGTTACAAAATTTACCCAACTGAAGGCTTAAAAGAATCAGTGAAATAGCATAATGAAAAAACCCAATAGAGAATTCAAAAAATGAAAACAATTGTCTTATTAAAATGGAAAATATGTTCACTATAACCACTCTATTTCCACAAAAAAAGACAAAGTAAAAGCACTTTAAAATTAAATTAGTTTGTTTTTCAAATATAACCTTCATTTTATTTATTTTATAGTATTGTCTTTATTTTGCAAGTATATATTAACAATTTTGTGTATTACATATTAGAATATTGAGAATAACAGTGTTTACTCTTAATATCATATGATGTCTCTGTGCTCTTTATTATTTCAGTTATTAGTAAATACAAAATATCTCTCAATGACATAAAATTTCTAAGTTGGTTTTTGTGTGTACCTAATTCAGAATTCCAGCTCTAACTCTGAAGTACACTAATGTGTCTTGTATTTTTTTAAAATTTTTATGGGAGTATAGTTGATTTACAATGTTGTGTTAGTTTCAGGTGTACAGCAATGTGAATCAGCCATGTATATATATATGTATATCTGTTCTTTTTCAGATTATTTTCCCACATAGGTCACCACAGAATACTGAGTAGAGTTCCCCGTGCTATACAGTAGGTCCCTATTAGTTACGTATTACATACATATCAGTGTGTATATGACAGTCCCAATCTCCCAATCTATCACTGCTCCCCACGTTTCTCCTCTGGTAACCACAATTTTGATTTTGAGGTCTCTGAGTCTGTTTCTATTCTGTAAATAAGTTTATTTGTATTATTTTTTAAGATATTCCACATATATTTGTCTTTCTCTTACTTCACTTAGTATGATAATCTCCAGGTCCATCCATGTTGCTGCAAATGACATTATTTCGTTCTTTTTTATGGCTGAGTAATATTCCATTGTATACATGTACCACATCTTCTTTATCAATTCTTCTGTCAATGGACATTTAGGTTGCTTCCATGCCTTAGCTATTGTAAATAGTTCTGCAATGAACACTGGAGTGCAGTAAGTGGGAATGTAAATTGGTACAACCATTATGGAGAACAGTACGGCGGTTCCTTAAAAAACTAAGTATAAAACTACCGTATGAACCAGCAATCCCACTCCTGGGCATATATCGGGAGAAAACTGTAATTTGAAAATATACTTATGTCTTGTATTTATGAATGACATCACAAATATTGTAGTTAAGCACATTTTGGAAATTCATCAGTACATAGCTTTGAAAAACACAGTGATGTGTTTTCAAGTCAAAGTGGTACTCCGCATTTATTATTCTTTATTATATTATATTACTTCATTTTTCTCAGAACCACTGTGTACTTATATACATATACTAACATGATTTCATTTTTCTTTGCTGTAAGGTTACCCTTTATTTGAATATAAAATGATTTCTCCATTACATACTGAATCCAACACTAATTCCTATTAACAATATCCTCAGAACGTATACTGAATTTGTCTAATTCTTCATATCTCCATGACAACCACTCTAGTACATTTCTCTAATTTCACTTGCTCAAACTTCCAAAATGTTTGGTTCCAATCTTGTCCCCCTAGTCATTTTTCATCAGAAGCAGTGATCTTTGTAAACTGGAAAAATACCAGGATACGTCTCTGCTTATAACTCTTCAGTGGTTTCCTTTCACAGAACATAACCCACTCCCTGCCAATTCTCTTTCATCTCATACCACTGTTCTGAGCATTCATTTTGCACCAGTTCACAAAGCAGTCCCATTCTCTGAACTGGCCAAGTTTGTTTGCGCTGCTCACTATTCTTTCTGGATGGAAATTCAGTGCTAGGCATGCATGGCTCCTTTTGTCATTGAAATCCCATTTATCATCTACTTATCTCACCTCCTCACCCCTCATTTATAACCATCTATAATTGTATTTTTTATTGTTTATCTCTTACCACTAAAATATATAAGTTCTACAAGATCAGAGTCTTATTCACAGTTTTATGTCTATCACCTAGAGCAGTACCTATTATGTAGTACATTCTTTCAAATGCTTGTCATAAAAATACTTGCCCACTAATGATGGGCTTCTGTGATCCGATAAGGTGGAAAGAAAATAAAAGACTATAAGGAAAATTAATTTAGACAAAATTCAAATTTACAACATTAATCTGCATGCATCGGCCATCAAATAGGTAATATAGAAAAGAAAGCATAAACAAAGTAAAAAGACAACCCTCAGAATGGGAGAAAATATTTGCAAATGAAGCAACTAACAAGGGATTAATCTCCAAAATATACAAACAGCTCATGCAGTTCAATATCAAAAAAACAAAAAACCCAATCAAAAACTGAGTGGAAGATCTAAATAGACATTTTGCCAAAGATATATAGATGGCCAAAAAGCACATGAAAAGACGCTCAGCATCACTAATTATTAGAGAAATGCAAATCAAAATGACAATGAGTCATCACTTCACACCAGTCAGACTGGCCATCATCAAAAAATCTACAAACAATAAATGCTGGAGAAAAGGGAACCCTCTTACACTGTTGGTGGGAATGTAAATCGGTACAGCCACTATGGAGAACAGTATGGAAGTTCCTTAAAAAACTAAAAATAGAGCTACCATATTATCCAGCAACCCCACTCCTAGGCATATATGCGGAAAAACCATACTTTGAAAAGTTACATGCAACCCAGTGTTCTTTGCAGCACTATTTACGATAGCCAGGACATGGAAACAACCTAAATGTCCATCAACAGAGGAATGGATAAAGAATATGTGGTACATATATATACAACGGATTATTACTCAGCCTTAAAAAATAATGAAATAATGCTATTTACAACAACATGGATGGACCTAGAGATTGTCATACTGAGTGAAGTAAGTCAGACAGAGAAAGACAAATATATGATATTGCTTATATGTGAAATCTAGAAAAAAAGGGTACAAATGAACTTATTTACAAAACAGAAGTAGAGTCGCAGATGTAGAAAACATACTTATGGTTACCAAGGTATAAGTGGGGGGGAGGGATAAACTGGGAGATCAGGATTAACATATACACACTACTGTATATAAAATAGATAACTTATAAGAACCTACTGTATAGCACAGGGAACTCTACTGAACACTCTGTAATGGCCTATGTGAAAAAAGAATCTTAAAAAAGAGTGGATATATGTATATGTATAACAGATTCACGTTGCTGTACACCTGAAACTAGCACAACATTGTAATACAACTATACCGTAATAAAAATAAATTAAAAAATAAAAATACATATGAAAAAATTTAAAAAAAAATAATTCTTTAGCAAACAGACCTATGGTTGCCAAGAGGAAGGGGGAGTGGAGGAGGGATGGATTGGGAGTTTGGGATTAGCAAACACAGACTATTATATATATATATATATATATATATATATATATATATATATATATATATATATAACTGAACTGCCTTGCTGTACACCAGAAACCAACACAAAATTGTAAATCACTATACTTCAATAATTTTTTTTTACAAAAGAAAACAAAACCAGTAATTTAGATATTAACAAGCTAAACAAAGTTGTTGATGCCCCAATATAGTTTACTCTTTTTCAAAAGAGAGTTCAAAGCATCACACTAAATGGGATACAAAGTTAAAACAAACAAACAAAACACTAAAACAACAAAAGATTTCATAACTTTCTCCCTGAGCAGGCATGAATTCTTTTGCTCTGTCCATCCTTTGTCTCAGGTAAAAAATAATAATAATAATGGTGTCTTCCTTGACACTTCCTTTTCCCTCAAAGCTCGTGTCCAGCCATCAGTACATCTTGGCAAGTGTACCTTTAAAATATATCCAAAATCCAACTATTTCTCAATATCTCCACTGGTACTCCCCTGGCCCAAAGCAGTATCATTTCTCACCTGAAAATTTGCAAGAGTTCTCAGTGGGTGTCCCTACTCCTGCTCCACTTCAATATATTTTCCACATAAAGCTCGATCATTTCTTTAAAGCATAAGTCAAATGTCACTTTTCTGCTCATGACGCTCCAGTTTTTTCCTCTCAGCTGGAGCAAAAGCCAAACTCCTTACAGTGGTCAACAAGCCCCTATCTCATTTGATTCTCTGTTGCTTTTCTGACCTCATATCTTGGCACTTGCCCTCTGTCTCTGCTCAAACTATACCAGCCACCTTGCCATTCTTCGAACTTGCCGAGCATGTCTCCACATCAGGGCCTTTCACTTGCCATTTCTTCTTCCTGGAATACTCCCTGCCCCAACTCCATTTCACTTGGTTCACTTCATCATTTTCTTTATGTATAGTAAATGATACTTATCATCAAATAGTCATTGTAAGTCTGGTCTATGATACATATTAGAAATAGTGAAAACCTTGTTTCAGATGTGTGGCCTAGCTTAGAATTTAATATAACTGATTTTTGAGTGAGAATGTTTGGGATGAAAAACTAGCTCTGCCCTTCTAAATTTTCTTTAAATTCCTCTAAATCTCAACTTCTTGCTTTGTAAGATAGGTATACATGTCCATCTCACTGGGTTACTCAGGGGATATATAAGATATTGTGAAATGCTTGCCTGGCTCATAGTAATTAATTAATTCCATTATTATTATGTCAGTATGATTCCTGCCTAATGTTTGTAATTATCCTGACATAGTTACAATTGTGTGAAAAATATAATCTGCATACTATATTTGCACCAGAAGTTATATCTTAAATATTTTTACATACAGCTAAATAGCTTTAAAACAACAAAATCAAATTTTGCTCTTTCAAATTTCAAATCCTGTGTATATTATGGCATGCAATAGAGACACCATGATTTGCATATCATCTAGCCTCCAATTCTCTTTCATTATTGCACTGCAATAATAAAAATGCATTGCAATAATAAAATAATAATATTCACCTGAATATTATACCCTCCTATGCATTAAGACAGCCCCTTAGTGAAATTCATGGATTCACGGGTATAAGATTATTGGTTGAAGTGGTCTGAAACTTAGTTATAACTCCTATGAAATTTACTCATTACTTTTCACAAAGATGGTATGAACTTATACTACCACAATATAAAATACTTACATATATATAAATTTGTTTCATTTATGTTCTATTTAGAAAAAATAGAAAAATAAATGATAAAAGAGAAATATCTGATCAGTGCTAGAGAAAAATACTTATATCTTTTTCCATTTGTTATTAACCTCAAGACAAATAAGCTAATAATGTCCAAGTTACTTCTTTAAATTCATATAACTGTTAAATATTTGTATTAAAAAGCTATTCACTCTCATTGCTTTATTTTGACTAGAAATAAGTATATAAGAAAACAATTGAATATCAGGAACTGTAATTAAATGACATTTTCTTTAAAAACTGAGAAATAATTTTGTATCCACTGATTTGTTGTTCATGGATAAGAGCATAAAGACATTGTTTGAAAGCAGCGTGTGTGCACAAAATACTGTGCCCCTAAAAGTAATTATTACCAGACAGAAATTGAATTTTTTATTTCAGCTTGAAACTGCTGCACCTGTTTGATCATTTGGCAAAGCTGCCTTTCTATTGTTGTTCAGGAGACAAAGTGACTGATTGATCTAATTACCCTAGTGTTAACCATTCTGCAGAGAAGATCTTCTCATTTATAGCCTTGGTAGATGAGTACTATATTGCTGAGAATTAAATGACCCAGCACAAGGAAATCTAGCTATAGAGACAGAAGGAATTAATTTCTTTCCTACTTAATATGAGACGTTTTTCTAATTTTTTACTCAACTGAATAGAGGAAAATATGTAATAAACCAATCTATAATAAGTCAGATTATATATAATAAAGCCATACTGATTACCCTTTTTTCTAAATTTCAGTATAAAGAACGTAACTCCAAAAGTAGGAGACCCTGAAACCCGTAAAGCTATTCGTCGTGCCTTTGACGTGTGGCAGAATGTAACTCCTCTGACGTTTGAAGAAGTTCCCTACAGTGAATTAGAAAATGGCAAACGTGATGTGGATATAACCATCATTTTTGCATCTGGCTTTCATGGAGACAGTTCTCCCTTTGATGGAGAGGGAGGGTTTTTGGCACATGCCTATTTCCCTGGACCAGGAATTGGGGGAGATACTCATTTTGACTCAGATGAGCCATGGACACTAGGAAATCCTAATCATGATGGTAAGTGCATAGTTTTTTTCATTATAAATACTTTTATTTTTGGATGCCCAAGTGATTTACTAACTTAAAAACTTAAACTAAACAAATAATTTGTTTTTAAAATTACCGAAAAATACATGAGGCTTTTTATAACATTTTAGAACAAGAATTTGTACGAGTCATTAGACAATAATAGTTTTTCATGTGGCTTTTGATTAAAGATTAGAACTTTACAGTGTATTCTATAAATGCTTTAAAGTGAATTTTGTTTTCTATAAAGAGTCATTTAAAAGTTTCTGTAGTATTCAAGTCATGGGACACATATTAAGTAAATTATGCTATTTTTTTACACTTAATTCCAGTGTTTCCACTTGAAACTTAACCCTGATTGACATTGGTGGTGTAGCTTCTACCATATCTTTTCTGTTTATTTTTTTCCATTATAACCTTTCTAATCTGTAAGTTTTCTCCTTCTCTTTTGTCTCATAATTTCCTTGGTCTCCCAATCTGACATATTCTTGTATGATATCTTTATAGAAACCAGATTTTTGCAAATCTATTCCAACATATCTATCAGTTTTCTAATCCTTATAGTTATTCTAATATGCAAAAATAATGTAAAAATTAAAAACTCAACAGCTAAAAGTATCGTTACTTGATATAAGAAGCATGTGTTTCTTCCTACGGAACAATTTTGTGTTTAAAAAATATTCATAGAATTATAGGATTCTAGAGTTATAAGATTCTTAAGTCACCATCTCTCATAATTCTTGTAATCAATACTTAAATATTTTACTTTTTCACCACAGTAGAATGTTGAAAATACAAGTGTGCATTGTTTAATGACAACTAATCAGCTAATAAAACTCTTAATTCCTCCTTGATGAGTTAAGCCCAGCCGTCAAATTAAGCTTTGTTAGCTCCTTAGAAGGTTTAGTTAGCTGGATTAATGTAATAGTCTTGCATGTTTAGAACATGTAGGGTTCAAACACATTATGGATAGAATGAATTAGTTGAGTTAAACTTGAAATAACATTAATTTTCAAAGAGAAAAATATAATAAACAACTGTTCATGTTTTCCAAAAGGAAATAAAATATCTAGTATTGAACAAAATGATTTTTGTATTGTTATTAATAGGTGTATTTGCTATAATATAAAATTATGATTTCATTTTTAAGAACTGGTTTGGAGATTAATGGCAGCTATGTTGGGAGGATTCACTATACTGGAATGAAAGTCAGATACTTTGGAGTCAAACAGACGTACATTCCTGGCTAAATGTTCAGTAGCTCAATAACCTGCTAACATACTGTATACTTGATTTCATTCTTTACCTTGTATTGCAGGGCTGGGGACATTGTAAGGAGAAGTGCTTTCTATTTAGTCATGTTTAACTTACTGTATAGCTGAGAATCTAATAATAAAATATCTGCAACATGATAGTTGGCCCATACTTGTTTGATACATAATTCATTTAAAATTAAATGTGTTTATTTTTATCAATATCACACAGGAATTCAAATGAAGTAGCTCAGACTTCTTCAAGTCAATTGCTAAAAATGTTTTAAATAATGGAAAAATATTTGCATTCTAACTAATTGAGAAAAGTAGCACATATAATGGTAGAATTTTGCTGACATAGGCATAACTACATTTGCTTCCAAGGGAAAGACTTTCTTCTAAACTTCTGAACAGAGAAAATTGTATTTTATTCCAATAATGAGTCTAACTGTTAAAGATACTGTAAATGTGTAGCTTTGAAGTTGTGTTAATTTGGCTTTGTGGACTCATAAATTTAAAATTGTTTTAAAATTCTATATGAAGGAGATGGTGCCTGTTAAATGGCCTATATTTTCTCTTAAAATGTGGAAATCATCAAGAAAGCTGCACGAATCCTTTAAATGTATTCTCTATTAGCTGTACTTTTTTAGGCATTAACTAATATTTTTAAAAAATAAGTTTTAAAAATATCTATAGGGGCATTTGAAGTGACATAGGAAATGAGAATTTTTCCACTGATTTGAGTATTATAGGTATTATTAATGTTTATTTTTTTGTGTGTGTGATTTAAGAAGTCTTTCAAGGAATATATATGTGGGAAAGAATTCAGAAATGGGACATAGGAGTTAAATGTGTACAATCAAGTCGATGGACTTTTAACTCAGACTGTGTATTAATACATTTGATTGCCTTTTAAATTATACTGTAGAAGTATAATAACTTTTTACATATACATATATTAAAAACCTAAACAAAAATTATTTAATATTTAGTGTTTCATTTGGATGAAAATATTTCTTTACTGGTCCAATAAGAATATTTTTCCTTTTCAGTGAGCATAAAGAAAATGATTCTGCAAAACAACAGTGTTCAGAATTGTAGGAGATTAAAGGAAAAGTTAACTGTTCAAGATGTAGTACCATAAAGATTTACTGCTTATTTGAAATTCAGACTTTTAACTAGCAACAGGGCAGCTATGGTAATGTCATATGAAGTACTGATTGTTTATCAAAGGAAAACCCTCTAGCTTTGTTGTGGTACTGTTGAATGTGTGGAGAATTAATGTATTTGTACATCCTAGATCCTTTCTGTAAGGCTGTCTTTTTGTATCACAAATATACAGGCACAATTCTGACATCTTTACTGATAAAACTTTTTGTTTCTTTAATCTAGTCCTCCAATGTCCCCTGGCTTACTTCCCTGAAATTTTTTCTTTCTGTCCTACTCAGAGCTCTTAAGCATCTAGAAAACAGAGAAGCTTGAAAGTTTAGCAAAAATGCAAATGACAGAGCCTCTTGATAAGTACCCAGCTCATTTTCCACATCATATTGCTCAGTTAATGAAGGCAATTTGAATTCTGTCTACCTCAAAAGAGATAAAACAGTGTCTTAGTCTGCCAGTAATCCTTAATTCATTGTTGTCCACTTTCCTATCAATTTGCTTATAGTCATGATACCTTTTGAAAGCTTAAGCTAATGCTCATTAAGGAAATTACACAATACTTACATTAAAATAAATAAATAAGTACACCACACACACACACACACACACACACACACACACACACACACACACCCTTAGTAAATAGAATGCCTTTTTTTGCTCCAAGATGTTTTTGTTTTTCTTTAAGGAGTGGATAAGAAAAACATCTGCATAGTAATTCTAAACAGAAAATGTTACTGTGATATAGTTTTTAAAAAGTATACATTGCCCGAATGTGTGTTAGGAAATTTAAATCTAGCAAAATGTTAAGATTCATTTTGAACATCATTATCGTATTGTTTCCTTGGCTACTGTATAAAGTTTAAATGGTAATGTCAATGTAAACACGAACTTACCACAAAGATTCTTTCTAATTAGACAAGTAATCTACCACAGTCAGAGGATTACAAATTGATAATCTCCAAACATAAAGGTTATCTATTAAAATAATATATAAAACTATGACAAGAGAAATATCCAGATGCATATCTTATTTTACTATGTAGTTCTATTAACTATTCTATTAACAAAAAGAATGCATTGCCTTGGCTCTGTTTATTGGTGTAAAGGTCACTGTCTAAAGTCAGAAGGTGATCATGAGGTGCTCAGAGCTGTTGTGGCAGTCTATCCACAAACTAAGGAGAGAGCGATGATGATGAAAATTTCATGAGACATCAAAATCCTTAAATCTATTGCATCATTATGACAGTTAATTTTATGTGTCAAGTTGATTGGTCTAAGGGATGCCCAGATAGCTGCTAAAATATCATTTCTGAATTTGCCTGTTGGGTGTTTCTGGGAGAGATTAGCATTTGATTTGGTAGACTGAGTAAAGAAGATCTTCCTTCACCCATGTGGGCAGGCATGATCCGATCCATTGAGGGCCAGTATAGAACAAAAGAGAATGGGTGAATTCTGTCTCCCTTCTTGATGTGGCACCTGCATCTTTCCCTGACTTTGTACTTCAGAACTCCTGGTTCTTGGGCCTTTGGACTCAAACTGAATTGTACCATCAGGTTTCCTGGTTCTTCAATTTGCTGACAACAGATAGCGGGACTTCTTAGCCTCCATAACCTCATGAGCCAATTCCTATAATATATCTACTCTAATATAGCCATATATATCCTACTGATTGTATTTCTCTGGAGAATACAAACTAATATAATCATTAAATGTGAAACGGTCAAATTCTACATCTAAGCCCACAAATTCTTTGAATAGACCAAGTTTAAGTTAAATATCTTCATGATATAATGTTTGAGTCAATGGACATGATTTATACAAACCAGGGAGAGTTAACTTTCTGTAAGAGAGATTTTGTCATTGGTGTGCAAATACAAGTTTACCAAGAGGCACACCTAGGCCTTAACAAGCTGTCTGTCACCTCCCCAATTTTTATGCTCATTTTACAGCTGTATCTGCTATATAATATTTTTCAGATGCCTGCAGGTTTTGGACTTTGATCTTTGAGAACAGGAAGGGTTAGTTGCCGAACAGATATTACCAAGAGTCCTAGAAGTGCTGCAGTCTGTGGGAATATTATCTGTATCAATCTGTCTTGCGCTTTTTAAAAATACGGGAAGGACTTGATATGACGGGACAGTCAAGGATTTTACTCATCCTTAAAACCAGAGTATTTATTGAGATTTTAAACTGTAAAACTATTAGCTGTCTGCCACACAGTTATTACCTTACGATGCTTTACCAAAACTTTCTATAGTAATTTGGATTTGAAAACTATGATAGAGATTTTTTGATTGTTTTTAAAAACCTTCCTTCCCTCCTTCCTGGAATAAACTTCATTTCACTGAGTTTATTTCATTTCACTAGACCAGTGACCTAAAGTTTGATAGTCTTTACTTTTTCAAAACCTCTCAATTATGTTGTTTCATATGATTACTATGCAGGTTCTACTTGGTTCTTTATTTTTAGATCTTTGTGTCCAATTAGAGAATAGAAGATGAATTGATGTCATCACACTCAAAATATTGTTTCATTATATCAGTTTTATTAAAGTATATAGATGGATCATGTATATTAAAATACATGTAACATAGAGCAGAAACAGATAGAGCCAGACATTTCAATGGCTTAACACAATAGAATTTTATTTCTTGCTCATGTGGTGGGGCAGAGGGACTGTCCACTCAATCAGCCAGAGACCCAGAATAATGGAGGCTCAGCCATCATCAAGACATGATTTTCAGAGTTTCCTAAGGCATAAACATCCAGACAGCAGCTGAGCAAACCAAGGTAGTTTTGCTCATTTGCTTATGTGCCAGACCTGCAAGCAGTAAATATTATTTTCCCCCAAGTTCTACTAACTAGAATTCAATCCTATGAACACATCTAATCATAAAGAAAGCTAGAGAAGGCTTATTTTTTTTTATTGCAGTATAGTTGATTTATAATGTTGTGTTAGTTTCAGGTGTGCAACAAAGTGAATCAGTTATACGTATACATATATTCACTCTTTTTTAGATTCTTTTCATATATAGGCTATTAAAGAGTATTAAGTATAGTTCCCTGTGCTATACCATAAGTCCTTATTAGTTATCTATTTTATATATAATAGTGTGTATATGTCAGTCCCAATCTCCCAATTTATCCCTCCCCCCCACTTGCCCCCTGGTGACCATAAGTTTGTTTTCTACATCTGTAACTCTATTTGTTTCATAGATAAGTTTATTTATACCTTTGTTTTAGATTCCACATATAAGTGATATCATATGATATTTGTCTTTGTCTGACTTACTTCATTCAGTATGACAATCTCTAGATCCATCCATTTTGCTGCAAATGGCATTATTTCATTCTCTTTTTTTTTTGACTAATATTCCATTGTATATATGTACCACATCTTTTAAAATATTTATTTATTTTATTGGAGTTTAGTTGCTTTACACAGTTGTGTTAGTTTATGCTGTACAGCAAACTGAATCAACTATATATATTCCCTCTTTTTTGGATTTTCTTCCCTTTTAGGTCACCACAGAGCACCAAGTTCCCTGTGTTGTAGAGTAGGTTCTCATTAGTCATCTGTTTTATGCAGAGTAGTGTATATATGTCAATCCCAATCTCCCAGTTCATCCCACCCCCTCTTCCCTTGGCATCCATACATTTGTTCTCTACGTCCACATTTGTATTTCTGTTTTGCAAATAAGTTCATCTATACTATTTTTCTAGATTCCACAAATATATGTTAATATACGATATTTATTTTTCTCTTTCTGACTTCACTCTCTATGACAGTCTCTAGGTCCATCCACATCTCTGCAAATGACACAATTTTGTCCCTTTTTATGGCTGAGTAATACTCCATTGTATATATGTACCACATCTTCTTTATCCATTCCTCTGTTGATGGACATTTAGGTTGCTTCCATGACCTGGTTATTGTAAATAGTGCTGCAATAAACATTGCAGTGCATGTATCTTTTTGAATTATGGTTTTCTCCAGATATATGCCCAGGTTTGATGAGCAACTAGTCAGTGTCTGCCACACCAATAAGTTGTGAGGTAAAAACAATGCTAGATTGATATTAAATATACTACTCTGAATCTGTGGGTAAGCTGCTTAACCATAATTTCCCTTAATGCAGATTTTAACCTATTAATCATTATTTAGCTTCTGTCATTCCTCTTCTTATATAGTATGTGTAGGAATTATCTTTCTAATCCATCTTCTTATAGAGTATCTATCCTTAAATCTAGGTAGACAACCAAGTCTACCAATGAAGTACAATTTTCAAATTTAACCATTAGTTAGTTTATCAAAATAATGTCTTTAAGTTTTTGAAAAAAATCCAGTTGGTTGGAGTTAATAATTTGATAGTATTTTATTGACTAAATTATCAAGACCATTAATGAATTTCTACCTTACTTTTGTGTAATTGTTTTTTGCAGTATTACAACCATACCATTACAAAACCTGGCATTCTACCATTTTAGTAATTTCCTTATATTTTAAACACAACAAAACTATCAACTAACTGTTCCCACATTTAATTTATAACTCACTTCTTAATTTTTAATCAAATATTGCCACGACTTACCTCCTACACAGTCTGTTGATTAGGTATCAAAGCAGTAACAGAAATAGCCCATGTTGCAATTAACAGTGGAAATTATACTTTGCCATTGACTGGATGCATCAGAGAACAAGAGAATGGGTCTACAAGAGACCAAGACAGGAATGTTCTACCTCTGTTAGGCATGGCTATGTTAAATGCATTTGCCCTGAACAATGGAAACTGACCTAAGACTATAGAATATCAGCCATTCTCCAGGTTTCAATTGAAATGGTTATTTGGCCAATATGAAGAAAGGTAGGGAAATTAAGAATAATTTAAAAACTCTCTCTGCTGGTTATTGTCAGTCTCATTCAAAGTTGCATAAAGAAGAAAACAGTGAAAAATAAATACTAATAGAAGCCAAATTTAATTGAAATTATTTAAAATTCAGCTTATATATTTAACTCATTTATTCCTCACACAAATTAATAAGGAAGATAGTGTAATTATTTCCACTTTGCAAGGAAATCGAGGCACAGAAAGTTTGGTAACTTGCTTAAGTTTACCTAGTTAGTAACAAAAAATGATACCATTAAAAAGATACTGAAAAAACTACCGGAAGACTCAGGAGAAAAACCAATTGCTGAAAATACTTTATCGAGTGAACCAGAAAATCAATATTGGAAATAACTCAAAATACCCATAAAGGCTCTCTATGGAACAGGAAAATAAAACCTATTATTGCTTTAAAAACTGAATTTGTCATGTGGAAGAAAATCTTGGTAAGCATTTTCAGAAAAACATAATAAGATAAAATGATGTGAAATTAAGGATAGATATTAGGATACTTATAGATAACTCCAGTATAAGAAGTAAGATTCTTCCAAAAGAAGGAAGAGTAAAAAATTAAGTAAAATAAGTAAGCAAATGCCTATTAGAAAAGTCTTCTAAAGTATGACAGTAGTATGCAATTCAAAAGGAATCATTACATTCATTACAAAATTACCAAATTAGATCCATAAATAAATACATCCTACAAGTAAAAACAAGATCCCATTAACCGAAAGGCAGAAAAAAAAATACAGGTTCTTCTCAGAGGCCAAAATACAAGGCTAATCATTTTGTGTGTTCTTTTTTTGTTTTTTGTTTTTTTGTGGTACGTGGGCCTCTCACTGTTATGGCCTCTCCCATTGTGGAGCACAGGCTCCGGACACTCAGGCTCAGAGGCCATGGCTCACGGGCCCAGCCGCTCCGCGACCTGTGAGATCTTCCCAGACCGGGGCACGAACCCGTGTCCCCTGCATCAGCAGGTGGACTCTCAACCACTGCACCACCAGGGAAGCCCCATTTTGTGTGTTTTTTAACCTTTGCTATTCTAATTGCTAAAAATGATGGAAGAAATTATACATAATATTCTTTTATATTCTAATAGCTTCCTTGTTCTTTTTAATATTAAACTTCATCTGTGGTTTTAAAATATTTCTATATAAATGATCTTTGTTTTAGAAATCATATGTGTTCTGAGTGATACTTCCTTATGATTTGGTAATAATATAAAGGTAGAAGGAAATTGTGGAGTAAATATTCAGCATTTATATAAAATATAACATTAGCATAGAGGTCTACTAATATTACTGTATTTTCATACACTCTCCTTTCAACAAACATTTCATTGATCATTAGGATATTAGTAATATGGTAGAAACCACTACTTCATATAGTAGGAACCCAAGGGAAAGACTAAACATTACATAAAATCCCAATAAAAATATTAATAAACCATAACATTTTAAAAGAAGATATTTTACAATCTAGGATAGAAACATAATACAATTATTTATAATACTGACTGTGAAAAGTATCATAATAGTGGTTTTAAAAGAGCACTCTTGAAATACCTGCTTCTAGAGGAGTAGATATTTCAAAGATTCTTCTTATTACTAAATAACTAATCAATGAAGCATACTTTTAACTGAGTAGATGGCACCACATTCAGCAAATAATATCTTCACAATATCAGGGAAACAATAAACTGAAACTAGAGTTTTGAGTAACCTGCATATGTGAAAAGCAGAGACCAAGGTTTACGTCAGGGACAAAGTGAATCTGAAGATTCTGTATTAAAATACCAGCACTTGGATATAGACAATATGATCCAAGATTCATAATATCACACACCCCCACATACACACTCAGATCCCAGTATAAGTGAATACATGTTCTCTTTAGCAGAAAGCATACTGGCTTTAGGCTCTCATATTTTTTTCATAGATAGATGTAATGTAAATGTAAAGATCACTAAACATAAAAGGAAATCAAGCATAATGAATGAGAATCAGCTTTAAAAAAGAGATTATTCCCCAGGAATTTAAGTTACTGAAATTATAAATTTAAAAAGGATACAACTTCAGGGTGTGATAGCTCTAAAAAGGAGAGACGGAATCACAGAAATGAACAAGAAACAAGATATTATTTAAAAAGATGAAGAAGAGATGAAAAATAAAACCTAAAAATGTAATAGTGAGAATAAAATATAATAATAATGGGTAGGTTAAAGAGCAGACTAAAATTAGCTATAGATAGTGAATAATAAGATAGATCTAAATAAATCCACAAATCACAGTATGGAGGGTAAAAAGGATGAAGCATACAAAAGATTAAGAGAGAAGGAAAATAGAACAAAAGATCTAATATAAATACAATTGAAATCCCAGAAAGAGAGAATTACAAAAAAAAAAAAAAAGATAAGAAAAGAAGCAATATCTGAAGGTATACTAATTGATAATTACCTAGATATAAAAGTATAAATCCTCAGATGGAATCCCAATTTATTCAAAAGAGTATAAATTCAAAAACACACACACACACTTTAGAGTAAATGCAAGTTACCAAAGACAAAGGAAAGATTTTCAAAACAGATAGATGGAAAGCACACTTCACCTATAACTAGCCAGGAAATTCCCCAGACAATAAGGATCTCAATAACAATGAAATATTTTGAAATGCTCAGAATAAATAACTATCAGCCTAGAATTATCCAACAAAACTATCTTTCAGAAGTTAGAATGAAATAGAAAATTTTAAAAGGATAAAAAATTAGACAAATTGTAATTCAGTTAATAACTCTAAAAGACTTTCTAACACTTGACAAAATAACCCTATAACAAACTTAGGTAAAATAAATAATTTTGATCAAAGAAATTAATAAATATTCCATGTATGAAATAATAGTAATGTGTAATCTGTACAACTAAAAAAGAGAAGAAGCTTACTGAAAAATAACTACATGAAAACCAGGGAAGCAGAGATCAATATTGAAATACTCTAAGATTCTCATATAATTTAACAATAAGGTTAAGGAATTAATTTTATATTCCGGTAAACAAGCATAATAAATTGCCAAAAGCAAACAATAAAATAAATAAATAAGTAAATAAATAAATATAAATTAAAAAAAAAATTTAAGCAGTGCATAACTTCCAAAATATGCATAGACACCAAAACAGGAACTACAAACTTGCAAAAAGGAGACCCCAAAGCAGTGTTAAAAAGGAGACCCCAACAAAGTAAGTTAAACAAAATGAGAAGACAGAAAAATATGCAGCAGATGAAGGAGCAAGGTAAAATCCCACCAGACCAAACAAATGAAGAGGAAATAGACAGCCTACCTAAAAAGAAATACACAGTAATGATAGTAAAGATGATCCAAAATCTTGGATATAGAATGGAGAAAATAAAAGAAGCATTTAACAAGGACCTAGAAGAACTAAAGAGCAAACAAACAATGATAAACAACACAATTCTCTGGAAGGAATCAAAAGCAGAATAACTGAGGCAGAAGAACAGATAAGTGACCTGGAAGATAATATAGTGGAAATAAATACCACAGAGCAGAATAAAGAAAAAAGAATGAAAAGAATTGAGGACAGTATCAGAGACCTCTGGGACAACATTAAATGCACCAATATTCAAAGTATAGGGGTCCTAGAAGAAGAACAGAAAAAGAAAGGGTCTGAGAAAATATTTAGATTATAGTCAAAAGCTTCCCTAACATGGGAAAAGAAATAGTCAGTCAAGTCCAGGAAGGGCAGAGAGTCTCATACAGGATAAATCTAAGGAGAAACATGCTAAGACACATTAATCAAACTCAAAAATTAAAAACAAAGAAAAAATATTAAAAACAGCAAGGGAAAGCAACAAATAACATACAAGGGAATCTGCATAAGGTTAACAGCTGATCTTTCAGCAGAAATGCTGCAAACAGGAAGGGAGTGGCAGGACATAGTTAAAGTGATGAAAGGGAAAAACCTACAACCAAGTTTATTCTACCTAGCAAGGATTTCACTCAGATTCGAAGGAGAAATTAAAACTTTAAAGACAATCAAAAGTTAACAGAATTCATCACCACCAAACCAGCTTTAAACAAATGCTAAAGGAACTTCTCTAGGCAGGAAACACAAGAAAAGAAAAAGACCTACAATAACAAACACAAAACAATTAAGAAAATAATAATAGGGACATACATATTGATAATTACCTTGAATATAAATGGATTAAATGCTCCAACCAAAAGACATAGACTGGCTGAATGGATACAAAAACAAGACCCATATATATGGTGTCTACAAGAAACCCATTTCAGACCTAGGGACACATACAGACTGAAAGTGAGGGGATGAAAAAAGATATTCCATGTAATTAGAAATGAAAAGAAAACTGGAGTGGCAGTTCTCATATCAGACAAAATAGACTTTAAAATAAAGACTATTCTAAGAGACAAAGAAAGACATTACATAAAGATCAAGGAATCAATCCAAGAAGATATAACAATTAAAAGCATTTATGCAACCAATATAATAGCACTTCAGTACATAAGGCAAATGCTAATAGCCATAAAGAGGGAAATTAACAGAAACACAATAATAGTAAGGGACTTCAACACCCCACTTTCACCAATGGAAAGATCATCCAAAATGAAAATAAATAAGGAAACCCAAGCTTTAAATGACATATTAAACATGATGGACTTAATTGATATCTATAGGACATTCCATGCAAAAAAAAAGAATACACTTTTTTCTCAACTGCTCATGGAACATTCTCCAGGACAGATCATATCTTGGGTCAAGTATCAAGCCTTGGTAAACTGAAGAAAATTGAAATTGTATCAAGTATCTTTTCCATCCACAGTGTTATAAGACTAAGGATCAATTACAAGAAAAAAACTGTAAAATATACAAACACATGGAGACTAAACAATACACTACTTAATAACCAAGAGATCACTGAAGAAATCAAAGAGGAAACCAAACAATACCTAGAAACAAATGACAATGAAAACACGATGACCCAAAACCTATGGGACACAGCAAAAGCACTTCCAGAGTGAAGTTTATAGCAATACAATTGTACCTCAAGAAACAAGAAAAATCTCAAAGAACCAAATATTACACCTAAAGCAATTAGAGAAAGAAGAACAAAAAAACCCAAAGTTTTCAGAAGGAAAGAAATAATACAGATCAGATCAGAAAGAAATGAAAAAGAAATGAAGAAAACAATAGCAAAGATCAATAAAACTAAAAGATGGTTCTTTGAGAAGATAAACAAAATTGATAACCATTAGCCAGACTCAACAAGAATAAAAGGGAGAAGACTCAAATCAAAGGAATTAGAAATGAAAAGAAGTAACAACTGAGACTAAGCAACTATATGCCAATAAAATGGACAACCTGGAGGAAATTCTTAGCAAAGCACAACCGTCCAAGACTGAACCAGGAAGAAATAGAAAATATAAACAGACCAATCACAAGAAGTGAAATTGAAACTGTGATTAAAAATCTTCCAACAAACAAAAGCCCAGGACCAGATGTCTTCACAGGCGAATTCTATCAGATACTTAGAGAACAGGTAACACCTATCCTTCTCAAGCTCTTCCAAAACATAGCAGAGGGAGGAACATGCCCAAACTCATTCTAAGAGACCACCATCACTCTGATACCAAAACCAGACAAAGATGTCACAAAAAAAAGAAGAAAACTACAAGCCAATATCACTGATGAACATACATGCTGAAATCCTCAAAAAAATACTAGGAAACAGAATTCAACAGCACGTAAAAAGGAACTTATACCATGATCAAGTGGGGTTTATCCCAGCAATGCAAGGATTCTTCAATATACGCAAATCAATCAATGGGATTACACATTAACACATTAAGGAATAAAAACCATATGATAATCTCAATAGATGCTGAAAAAGCTTTTGACAAAATTCAACAACCATTTATGATAAACTCTCCAGAAAGCAGGCATAGACGGAACCTACCTCAACATAATAAAGGCCATATATGACACCCCCAGCCAACATTGTTCTCAGTGGTGCAAAATTGATATAATTTCCTCTAAGATCAAGAAAAAGACAAGGGTGCCCACTCTCACCACTATTATTCAACATATTTGGAAGTTTTAGCCACAGTAATCAGAGAAGAAAAAGAAATAAAAGGATTCTAAATCAGAAAAGAAGAAGTAAAACTGTCACGATTTGCAGGTGACGATACTATACAAAGAGAGTCCTAAAGATGCTACAAGAAAATTACTAGAGCTAATCAATGCATTTGGTTAAATAGCAGTGTACAAAATTAATGCACAGAAATCTCTTGCATTCCTATACACTAATGATGAAAATCTGAAAGAGAAATTAAGGAAACACTCCCATCTACCATTGCAACAAAAAGGATAAAATACTTAGAAATAAACCTACCTAAGGAGATAAAAGACATGTATGCAGAAAACTATAAGACATTGATGAAAGAAAGATGATACAAACAGGTGGAGAGATATACCATGTTCTTGGATTGGAAGAATCAACACTGTGAAAATGACCATACTACTAAAAGCAATCTACAGATTCAATGCAATCCCTATAAAATTCCCAATGGCATGTCTCACAGAACTAGGACAAAAAATTTCACAATTTCTGTGGAAACACAAAAGACCCTGAATAGCCAAAGCAAACTTGAGAAAGAAAACTGGAGCTGGAGGAATCAGGATCCCTGGCTTCAGACTATACTACAAAGCTACAGTAATCAAGACAGTATGGTACTGGCACTAAAACAGAAATATAGATCAATGGAGCAGGATAGAAAACCCAGAGATAAACCCACATGCATATGGTCACCTTATCTTTGATAAAGAAGGCAAGAATATACAATGGAGAAAAGACAGCCTCTTTAATAAGTGGTGCTGGGAAAACTGGACAGCTCCACATAAAAAAATGAAATTAGAACACTCCCTAACACCACATACAGAAATAAAACTCAAAATGGTTTAAAGACCTAAATGTGAGGCCCAACACTACCAAACTCTTAGAGGAAAACATAGGCAGAACACTCTATGACATAAATCACAGCAAAATTCTTTTTGACCCACCTTTTAGATAAATGGAAATTAAAAAAAAAAGGGACCTAATGAAACTTAAATGCTTTTGCACAGCAAAGGAAACATAAACAGATGAAAAGAAAACCCTCAGAATGGGAGAAAATATTTGCCAAATAAGCAACTGACAAAAGATTAATCCCCCAAATTTACAAGCAGTTCATGCAGCTCAATATCAAAAAAAAAAAAAAAAACAAAAACAAAAACAACCTAATCCAAAAATGGGCTGAAGACCTAAATAGACATTTCTTCAAAGAAGATATATAGATTGCCAACAAACACATGAAAGGATGCTCAACATCACTAATCATAATCATTAGAGAAATGCAAATCAAAACTACAATGAGGTATCAACTCACACCCGTCAGAATGGCCATCATCAAAAAATCTACAACCAATAAATGCTGGAGAGGGTGTGGAGAAAAGGGAACCCTCCAACACGGTTGGTGGGAATGTAAATTGACACAACCACTATGGAGAACAGTATGGAGGTTCCTTAAAAAACTAAAAATCGAACCACCATATGACCCAGTGATCCCACTACTGGGCACATATCCTAAGAAAACCATAATTCAAAAGAGCCATGTATCACAATGTTCATTGCAGCACTATTTACAATAGCCAGGACATGGAAGCAACCTAAGTGTCCATCAACAGATGAATGGATAAAGAAGATGTGGCACATATATACAATGGAATATTACTCAGCCATGAAAACAAATGAATTGAGTTATTTGTAGTGAGGTGGATGGACCTAGAATCTGTCATACAGAGTGAAGTAAGTCAGAAAGAGAAAAACAAATACCATATGCTAACGCATATAAATTGAATGTAAAAGAAAAAAACGGTTCTGATGAATATAGGGGTAGGACAGGAATAAAGGCACAGAGGTAGAGAATGGACTCGAGGATCGGGGATGGGGGAAGTTTAAGCTGGGAAGAAGTTAATGAGTAGCATTGACAGATATACACTACCAAATGTAAAATAGATAGCTAATGGGAAGCAGCTACTTCACACAGGGAGATCAGCTCCGTGCTTTGTGACCACCCAGAGGGGTGGGATAGGGTGGTGAGAGGGAGACACAAGAGCGAGGGCATGTCGGGATATATGTATACATGTCGCTTATTTACTTTGTTATACAGCTGAAATTAACACAATATTGTAAAGCAATTATACTGCAATAAAGCTGTTTAAAAAAATAAAGAAGCAAAAACCAGACACAGGCATATAAATTGCTTTTCAAAGCAAGGGAAAGATATCACAATTTTAAGAATAGTGATTAATTCTAAGGGAAGCAGAGGAATGAAATATGGACTAGATATAAGTAGATGTAAAGGAGTTGGCAATAATTTATTTTTAAGTTTGGATGATGGATTTTCAGGTTTATGTTATTATGATATGCTTCATAATTTACATATATGTTAAGGATATTGTTTTACAGGTATCAAATATTGCATAATCAGAATTATATTATTAGAAAGGGTCTTGCTAAGAGTACAGAACCCCAAAATATTATTTGATCCTAATCAAATACACCAGTAACACTGAATAGAACTTTTCCTGCAAAAAAATATGTTTGAGTTGAGAATTAAGGGAAAATTATAATTTTGACAGAGAAATGGAAAGAAGAAAATATTAAGACAAAGAAACTATATGGAAAAAATCATAGAGTGTAAAATAATTAGGACATGTTGGCCTAGAACAGGATTTCTCAGCCTCAGCACTATTGAAATTTTGAGACCCATATTTTTGGGGAGCAGGGAGGAGTTTCCTATACATTAATTGCATTATCCCTGGCCTCTATCCATAGATGCTAGTATCAGCCTCAATTGTAAATAATCAAAATTGTCTTCCAGCCAAAACTGTCTCCAGTCTTTCCCAACTGTCCACTAGGGGAAGGGGAGTGCAAAATATTCCTCAGTTGAAATCCCTGGTCTAGAAAATGGGATAATTAAATGTGACCATTAGTATTAAGCTAAAACTATGAAGTTCAGTTTTATTTAATTTGTTGAAATTATTTAGTGACAGGCTGATGAAGTCGATTTCTATTATGGCCCATTGGAATCCACCAAACTCGATTTAACAAGAGAATAAAATGAACACACCTATGATTTAGAACAATTTATTCAGGTTGCAGGATATAAGCTATCTCATAAGGAGGAAAATATGAAGAGTTGAGTATGAATCTCTTCAGGGCTAATTTCTCTATTTAAATTGTGTGACTTCTGTTGAATATTATCTCCTATACCATTATTTAATTCAAGATGTATATATATTGAGAATTACAGAGTAATAAAAAAGGAATAGCGTTTGAAAACACTCTACAGGCAATAGTGGATTCTATTAAAATGAGATTATTGTACAAAATAAAACATATAAGCATATGTAATAAATAATTTATTTTTTAACAATAAGATTTGACTTATTCAAATGTGAACATTCTGGTGGCTCCACCCTACCCAAGAGCAAGAACCTTTGATTACTTCTCTGTGGTAATTCTAGTTTAAATTTATCAAACCCACTATTTACAGTTTTTTAAAAAATTCTGATCAGAGTCTCAGGCTGTGTCTTGGATATATTTAGTTCTAAATTTCCTCATGCATAAAAGTAAATACTAGTTTCTGAATACCAAGGTATTCAATTTCAGAGTTGGAAAATTTGTCTCAAGTAGTATATTACTATTATATAATGATTCGCAAAATCACAACCTATTTCCTATTTACTTAAACTTATTTTTACATATATGAAATGGAATTTCACTCTAAGATTATTCCATATTATATTAATCTGTAATATATACAAATTATTCAATCTAAATTCTCCTTTCTCTGATTTTATCTTAACTTTTTAAACCAAAACCAAATTTTACCATTTTCTTCTATTTCATATTGTAAGTTTTCCAAAGGTGCATATGTATATATGTATGTGTGTATAGTACATTCAGGTTTCCTTAGAGCAAAATTGGTGCTTTGTTAGAACTTTCCTTTCACTTGCCAAGATTTACATTTTTTTGTAGCCACCTTCTCCTTTTAATTTTATTTTTAAAAGATGCATATTGGATAAAAAATAAGATCAAGAAAGCTGATATTTAGTTCTAGCAGATTTACTCATTCTATAGCAGTGTCAAAGAAGGAAATACTAACAATAAAATATTTATTTTATGGTATATTAAACACATTTATATATTTATGTATTAAACCAGTGACAAAAAGCCCTGGCTTAAAATAAAAGTTTTTTACCTAATGAAACTTTTCATTTAGAGCCCTTTTTTGGGGAGTGAATCTACAAAAATCTTAGCTGGATGAGTGGTACTAATGTTTTTTACCTAATAGAAACATGCTGGGGAAATGTTCATTTCTGATTTGCAGTTTATTTCTCAGCAAGGAGATCCAGAAAAAATAAATTAGTTGCAATTTAAACCTTTAAATTTACCTAAACTTTCAACCTAATTCCCTGGCCTTAACAGATAACCATGCATCTTAAATTGAAATCAGTTTATGTAGTTATATTCACAGATCTTTTCTGCCTCATCTTTGACTTTCACTCATTGTTTCCTCATGAATTCTTGCCTTTGGGAAAAAATGGATGTGTTTTATGCCCATCACCCCTTCCATCATAAAGTTCTACTCAGCCCTCAAGACCCTGCCTTTATCTAATCAGACTACCAAACTTTGTCTTAATCATTAACTCTTTTACTTGTAACTTTGCGATCCACAAATATATACAGCACATTTACTTTAGTATCTTAAGAACATAATGAATTCTTACATAATAAATGAAACCAAACCAGAGATGAGATATCTTACAACATGCATTTCCAGACATAATAGATCATATTTTTTATCTTTTCAACATATTTAAAATAATCATTTTAATCAGGTAATAAGAGAACTTCAAGTAGAATGCTTCACACTTTAGCCTGAGGTCAGCTGGTGCAAGTCACCAGAATAAAGTAAAAGAATCATTGAAGAAACATTGGGAAATAGTTCCCATTACCTGGGTTTATTATCAACTCATATTATTTAAGTCAAACTAACCTGACTCACCTTGATTTATTTTCAACCTTGACCATATTCTTTTCCAAACGTTATCTCTTCAGTTCAAGGTGGTGGGGTTGGGGCAATGACAGCAGGAAGGAGATCATTATCATCATAGCCTTCCCTCAGGTTGACTGTTCTGTCCATTCCTATTCAGGACCCTGGGAGTTTATATCTGTTATTATGCTATTTTTCAAAAATGAAGAACCATTTAACACTACTACCAGCAGTATATGAGTATACAATACAATAAATATGATATAATGTTAAAGATAATAAAAATAAAATAATACTATAAACTGGACTTTAAGCACTGTTAGACGCCACAGATGAATTTTCATTTCACTGCAACTCTATTATGTATAGTCTGTTATTATCCAAAAATTACAGATGAGGAAAGTAAAGTGCAAAGTGCTAAGTACTGAGTCCAAGGTCATAGTTTGTGAGTGGGGATGCAGGTCATCTACCCATATAGGATAGCTGAACAATATGAAATTTAAACCACCCAAAGCTACCCACCTGAGTTTAACTCCAGTAACACCTAATTTCTCACCTTGACCAATTTGAATAGGTAAAAATGTAATTTCACACATTTATAATTTTTGTTAATACTAGATGGCACATATTTTTGTACATATTATTCAACTGTATGTGTTTTGTGAATGTTCATTAGCTATTTCTCACCTTTGTTCTGATTGGACCATTCTATTGAATTATTTCATTAATTTGTAAAAGACCTTTAAATAAAAAGGATATTGGCAGTTTACCTGATTTGCTCCCACTTTGTCATTTTCAGAAAGTGGGAGAGAGCAAAACTACCTTATTTCATGGGGAAGAATTAGGGGGCTCCCTCTATTTGGCTTGCCTATGGGGAGTAGCCTGCCTTTATTTGGGTACCAGATTGATAGGCATAGGTTATTTTCCCAGTGTTGTATTACATTTTTTCAGTTTCATCCAAACATTTTATTGAAAAGTTGGGAAAGGCTGGTGTCACTATTTGATCTCAATGATATTTCAACTTTAATGATATTTCAACTTTGATGATTTTTCAAATGATATATTCTTTTGTCTTTTCATTGTTTAAAATTTCCCCCTATAATAATAGGTAAAATATATTTCTTAATTTCTTCAAGTATAGAATGTGGTTTAACAGACAGTATTTTATCCATTTTCTTTTTTTAATTTTTTGATGTGAAATAATTGGTTTTCTGAGTTCATAGGCAGCAGTTCTTTCTAATCAAAATGTTATGAAATTTACACAGTAAGTCTTATTAAGACTTTTGAAAAATATATAAAAATATTATAAAGAACTTACATATTCAGTATCTTACAAAAAATAATTCCATGGAATTCATAACAACAGTGGAAACCAGATTAATTTTACCTTTCAAGTTTCCATAATTGAATAAATTACAATTTGAGTTTAACTAAAGCACGTTTTGCTGTTGTGGTGCTTTTAAATTCATTGAAACTTGTCCCTTTGAAACATGGAGTTTCATTTCTCTCCCAATGAATATGGGCCCCTAAGTGAATCACTTCTAATGAATAGAATGTGGTGAAAGTGATGCTATGTGATTATGTGTTCTGAGACTATGTGCTAAAAAGCATATAGCTTCTGTTTGAAGCTGGTGAGATATCTCTTTCTCTCTCTCTCTTTCTTCCCTCATTCCTTCTCAAAATATTTGCCTTTAGAGCCCAATCATCATGTTTAACAGAAACCCAGGCCATGTGGAGAGACCCAGGTGGAGAAGGACCTCCACCAATAACCAACACTAATTTGCAAGTTATGAGAGTGTGCCACTTCAGAAGTGAATCTCCAGGTCCAGTCAACCTTTCAGAAGAATGCAGATCCAGCCAGTACCTAATTGCAGCCTCATGAGAGACATTGACACAACTTGGAACTAAGTTTCTTACAAATTTCTGGCACACAAAATCCATGAGAGACAATAAAGGCTTATTGTTGTTTAAACACATTGCTTTTGGAGGAGATCCATGATGTGGCATAAAATAACTGAAACAGCTGTGTACAAAGGCAAAGAAGGATATTTAGAAAATTACCTAGAAAATTCAAGGCAAAGAAATATAGCAATATTTTGTAGATAATAAATACATGAAACATAAGGGAATATACATATACAAATTACTAATTGAAATATGAGCAGTTGTCTAATAGTCTTAACCTTACTTTCAGTCATTAATTGATGAGTATATAAAACAATGGAATGCTGTTAACTTTGATTCTTCTGCTTACATCAACAATTAAAGAAGAGGGTAGACAACTGGCCATATTCCCTGCTTTTCTCATGTTTTTTAAATAAGTTTGTGGACAAGAAATAGAAAAGATGCCTAAATATACAAAGATGCAAGTTTTGTTTCTAAAGATTTTTACTAGAGTCTTTGTGTAATACACAAGTGTGAACTACTGTGAATTTAAATAGAATGACCTATAGGAAATATGGACAATATATAGAAATAGCTACACATATGACAAGGGAATGTTTAATAATGGGTACCCTAGAATAAATTCTATGACCCATTACTTCATAAATTATTTGAAGAAGAAAATGCATTGAGAAGCATGTGACATTTTATGGGCCCTAAACCCAATCAAGAAGAAAAACACTGAGATAAGTCTGAACAGCTATAAAAGAACTCACAGAGATATGACTAGCCATAAAATTGGAAGATGTGCTTGCTATGAGAATGTATAGGAATTTATCCAGAGAAAAATAACTCATGAGATATACAAAAAGTTAGAATCTGAACAATCAGCTATAAGTGAAAAACTTATTATTTGGAGTCAGAATAGCCTAGAGTTAATTTAGGAAAACAATTATGTCCAAAAAAAGTATGCTTAGAATTAAAATTATCAGAAGAATTTTAAAATGTCTTTATTTCTCACTGCCAAAATCAAAAGAGTGGTTGAGTGTACCTTAAAAATATAAATGCCTTGGCTATAATCGTCAATCTTCTGGTAGACAAATGTTCTCATTGAGTTAAAGGACAGATAAAATAATGTGTGTGTGTGTGTGTGTGTGTGTGTGTGTGTGTGTGTGTGTGTGTGTGTTAAAGATATCAGAGAGCTGTTAGGAGATCTAGGACTTGAGAAGAAAAGACCCTGGTGAAAAAAGAACCCAAAAGAGAAAGGGGAGCCTATATACTAGGTAATAATCAGGCATTTTGAAAATTCTGAAACTATAGATAGAGAATTGTTGTTAGCTTGCAGAGAAACCATGAGAACTTTTATGAATCTTATAGATATAGAGAAACAAAAAATTGGAGTTTGAGGATATGAAGGAAACCATGACTGAGAGGTCAAGATTTCTGAGAACAGGGAAACAGCAAGAAGTAAACCCCAATACTTTCTTATACCCTTCAGGCTTTTGACAAATTTATAAAATGAACAGGATAAAATTCTAAGAGACAAGAAAAAAGCCACTGAAGCACAGAACACAGTTTTTAGTTGGCTTATGGCAGTAAGGACACAAAAATTAGAATATAAGACACGTCAATGGTGGTAGACTCTGGTAAACACCACATGTTCCAATTGGGACATCTAGAGAGTTACACCTTAGGAGCAGAATCTTAAAAGGAATGTAAACCAGATTCCATTCAGTCTCTGACAAGATTGAGATGATCTGTCCAAATTTCAGGACTGAATATTATCTGGATGAATATATCATCATCTAGGAACTCTGATTATTTTATACACAATGTCTGGCTTTCAGTAAAAAATTACTAGGCAACCCAAAGAACTGGACAAAGAGAAAAACTTGAATATACACTCAAATATACCCACCCAGCCCACACACACATATGATCCAGATATTGGAATTATCATTCATAGACTTTAAAAAACTATGGTGAACATGTCCAAGAAATAGATTAGAAGATGAGGAGGTTTCAACAGTTAAATTAAATTTATTACAAAGGATCAATAGAAACGTTTGAACTGAAAAAAATTAAATAAGTGGAATGAGTAACTTAGGTATATTTAATAGAAGAGTGACACAGTAGAAGACATGCTTAACAAATGTAAAGATAGATCAACAAACATATCCAGGCTGAGGTATACAGAAATCAAAGAATCTAAAAAAGATAGACAAGAACTGAGATATGCAAATAGGACACAATGAAAAATATGTAATGTGGAAATTCAGATAATGGAAAAGGAGAAAATAGAGAAAAAGAGTAAAACCAATATTTAAAGAGAAAATGGAAGGAAAATTTCCAAGACATATACAAAAATCACACCACAGATTAAAGAACTGTTAAAACCCCAACAAGATTAAACACAGAGAAAATTACTCATACATATTCTTAAAATCTGTAAAAAATACAAACACATGGAGGCTAAACAATACACTATTAAATAACCAAGAGATCACTGAAGAAATCAAAGAGGAAATCAAAAAGTACCTAGAAACAAATGACAATGAAAACATGATGACCCAAAACCTATGGGATGTAGCAAAAGCAGTTCTAAGAGGGAAGTTTATAGCAATACAATCATACCTCAAGAAACATCTCAAATAAAAAACCTAACTTTACACCTAAAGCAGTTAGAGAAAGAAGAACAAAAAAAACCCCAAAGTTAGTGGAAGGAAAGAAATCATAAAGATCAAACCAGAAATAAATGAAAAAGAAATGAAGGAAATAATAACAAAGATCAATAAAACTAAAAGCTAGTTCTTTGAGAAGATACACAAAATTGATAAACCATTAGTCAGACTCATCAAGAAAAAAAGGGAGAAGACTCAAATCAATAGAATTAGAAATAGAAAAGAAGTAACTGACACTGCAGAAATACAATGGATCATGAGAGATTACTACAAGCAACAATATGCCAATAAAATGGACAACCTAGAAGAAATGGACAAATTCTTAGAAAGGAACAACCTTCCAAGACTGAACCAAGAATAAATACAAAATATAAACAGACCAATCACAAGAAGTGAAATTGAAACTGTGATTAAAAATCTTCCAACAAACAAAAGCCCAGGACCTGATGGCTTCACAGGCAAATTCTATCAAGCATTTAGAGAAGAACTAACACCTATCCTTCTCAAACTCCTCCAAAATATAGCAGAGAGAGGAACACTCCCAAACTCATTCTAAGAGGCCACCATCGCCCTGATACCAAAACCAGAAAAAGATGTCACAAACAAAAACAAAACTACAGGTCAATATCACTGATGAACATAGATGAAAAATCCTCAACAAAATACTTGCAAACAGAATCCAAAAGCACATTAAAAGGATCATACACCATGATCAAGTGGGGTTTATCCCAAGAATGCAAGGATTATTCAATATACAGAAATCAATCCATGTGATAAGCCATATTAACAACTGAAGGAGAAAAACCATATGATCATCTCAATAGATGCAGAAAAAGCTTTCAACAAAATTCAATATTTATTTATAATAAAAACTCTCCAGAAAGTAGACATAGAGGGAACTTACCTCAGAATAATAAAGGCCATATATGACAACCCCACAGCCAACATTGTTCTCAATGGTGATAAATTGAAACCATTTCCCCTAAAATCAGGAACAAGACAAGGCTGTCCAGTCTCACCACTATTATTCAACATAATTTTGGAAGTTTTAGCCACAGCAATCAGAGAAGAAAAAGAAATAAAAGGAATCCGAATTGAAAAAGAAGAAGTAAAGCTGTCACTCTCTGAAGATGACTTGATACTATACATAGAGAATCCTAAAGACTCTACCAGAAAACAACTAGAGCTAATCAATGAATTTGGTTAAGTAACAGTGTACAAAATTAATGCACAGAAATCTCTTGCATTCCTATACACTAATTATGAAAATCTGAAAGAGAAATTAAGGAAACACTCCCATTTACCATTGCAACAGAAAGAATAAAATACCTAGGAATAAACCTATTCAAGGAGAAAAAAGACCTGTATACAGAAACCTATAAGACACTGATGAAAGAAATTAAAGATGATACAAACAGTTGGAGAGATATATCATGCTCTTGGATTGGAAGAATCAACATTTTGTAAATGACTATACTACCCAAAGCAATCTACAGATTCAGTGCACTCCCTATGAAACTACAACTGGCAGTTTTCACAGAACTAGAACAAAAAATTTCACAATTTGTATGGAAACACAAAAGACCCCAAATAGTCAAAGCAATCTTGAGAAAGACAAACGGAGCTGGAGGAATCAGGCTCCATGACTTCAGAATATACTACAAAGCTCCTGTAATCAAGGCAGTATGGTATGGATACAAAAACAGAAATACAAATCAATGGAACAGGATAGAAATCCCAGAGATATACCCACACACATATGGTCACTTTATTTTTAATAAAGGAGGTAAGAATATACAATAGAGAAAAGATAGCCTGTTCAATAAGTGGTGCTGGGAAAACCAGACAGCTACATGTGAAAGAATGAAATTAGAACACTCGTTAACACCATACACAAAAATAAACTCAAAATGGATTACAGACCTAAAGGTAAGGCCAGACACTGTAAAACTTAGAGGAAATCATAGGCAGAACAGTCTATGACATAAATCACAGCAAGATCCTTTTTGACCCACCCCCCAGAGAAATGGAAATCAAAACAAAAATAAACAAATAAGACCTAATGAAACTTAAAAGCTTTTGCACAGCAAAGTTAACCATAAACAAGACAAAAAGACAACCCTCAGAATTGAAGAAAATATTGGCAAATGAAGCAACTGACGAAGGATTAATCTCCAATATTTACAAGCAGCTCATGTAGTTCAATATCAAAAAAACAAACAACCCAACCCAAAAATGGGCAGAAAACCTAAACAGACATTTCTTCAAAGAAGATATACAGATTGCCAACAAACACATGAAAGGATGCTCAACACCACTAATCATTAGAGAAATGCAAATCAAAACTACAGTGAGGTATCACCTCACACTAATCAGAATGGTCATCATCAAAAAATCTAGAAACAATAAATGTTGGAGAGGGTGTGGAGAAAAGGGAACCCTCTTACACTGTTGTTGGGAATGTAAATTGATACAGCCCCTATGGAGAACAGTATGGCGGTAACTCAAAAAACTAAAAATAGAATTACTATATGACCCAGCCATCCCACTACTGGGCATATACCCTGAGAAAACCATCATTCATAAAGAGTCATGTACCACAATATTCAATGCAGCCCTATTTACAGTAGCTAGGACATGGAAGCAACCTAAGTGTCCATCGATAGATGAATGGATAAAGAAGATGTGGCACATATATACAATGGAATATTAGGTATAAAATGAAATGAAACTGAGTTATTTGTAGTCAGGTGGCTGGACTTAGAGACTATCATACAGAGTGAAGTAAGTCAGAAAGAGAAAAACAAAGGCCATATGCTAACACATTGATATGGAATCTAGAAAACAAAAATGGTTCTGATGAGCCTAGGGGCAGGACAGGAATAAAGATGCAGACGTAGAGAATGGACTTTAGGACATGGGGAGGGGGAAGGGTAAGCTAGGACAAAGTGAGAGAGTGGTATGGACAAATATACCCTACCAAATGTAAAATAGATAGCTCGTGGGAAGCAGCCACATAGCACAGGGAGATCAGATTGGTGCTTTGTGACCACCCAGAGGGGTGGCATAGGGAGGGTGGGAGGGAGAGGCAAGAGGGAGGAGATATGGGCATATATATATATATGTATAGCTGATTTACTTTGTTATACAGCAGAAACTAACACACCATTGTAAAGCAATTATACTCCAATAAAGATGTTTAAAAAAAAGAGATACATCATAGTAAAACTGTTAAAATCTAAGGAGAAAATCTTAAAACAGTGATAAGTGGTAAAGAAAGGGAGGAAGAGTCAAATTTACTTAAGAGAGAAACAGTAGCCATGACATCTGACTTCTCAACATTAATATGAGAGTCAAATACAATAGGATGACCTCTTTGACATGTTTAAAGAAAATAATGACTGACCTAAAACTCTGATTTCTAGACAAATAAAATCCAAAATAAAGCAGATCCACACTAGAATAAGTCCTAAATGATTTCAGGCAGATGGATATGCACAAGTCTAAGGATAACCTTAAAGAAGGAAAAGCCTCAATGGAGGGCTTATACTACCAGATATCAAGAGTGTTAATAAAGCTAGCATAAAAATCAGAGTGATATATAGCATCAGAAATAAGAAAAAATTATTAGTGAAACAGTCTAAAATCCAGAAATAAATTCATATATAGTCCACTGTTTAATGACAATCATTATATAGCAATATAGTAGGGAAAAGTGGCCTTTATGGTCAATAGTTCTAATCTGACTAGATATCCATATGGATAGAAAAAGATGAACATTGACAGCTAACCTTACACTATATACTTTAATGTGAAAGGTAAAACCATATAGTTTCCAAAATGTAACATAGGAAAATATCTTCATAACTGTGTCCAGAAAATATTGTATGCAAGACACATTAAAAAAGCATTGACCATAAGTTAGACTTCATTATAATTAAGAACATTTGTTCATTTAAGAGAAAACACCATTAAGAGTATGAAAAGACAAGGTGTTTATTTGGAGTAGATATTTGTAATTCCTATATTCAGAATATATTGTTAGAATAAAATTCTTCATAGATTTCTTGCATTTCTGTACATCTTACATATGACGTAGTAACTACACTTTTTTCTGAGCTATCTTTCCAAACTGTATAGCAGACAGCCTTGAAAGATACAGATAGTGCACCACTCTGGAGCAAAGAGCAGTCATGCTTACTGCCCAGTATAATAAGCATATCTTTCTCTAGAATAAAGGGCAGGCATGCTTAGTGCCCATTATAAAAGATTTTGGTACTCTAATCTCAGATTTCTTCCTCTTTAATACATCACACTGAATGGGCCAAAATCACCCCCATAGAACTTGGGGTAATGGGAAACTAATAAAAATGTACTGATGTTCATGATGCTTGATTTACCATGAGTACTAAGATCCTCTGTCTCTGACCCAGGCGTCTTTTGTCTTCTTTCAGTCTGAAATGGTGTCAGGCTAGCTTCTTACTTCTCAAATAGGACAAAATCTCAGATCCTTCACAGCCCTTGATGTACATAAAGAACGTCAACAAATCAAAAATAGGTAAGCTAATATAAAAATAGGCAAAATATATGAAGGAGCAATTCACAAAAAGGAATATGTGAATAAGCATGTGAAAATTGTTCAACATCATTAGTCTTCTGGGAAGTATAAATTAAAAACACAATGATATAGCACTCATCCTGCAGAAGAGTTAATAGAAAGATTGACTCTAGCAATTGTTCATGAGACTGTTAAACAATCAGAGCCCCATACAGTACTGAAGGTAGTGAAAAATTGCTACTTACATTTTGGAAAACTATTTTTCACTATTTGAGCTGAAGGTGTGTATGCCCAGTGAATGGGCATTTCATTGTATGTGTGTGTACATGTATGGTGTGCTGTGTACAAAAAAGACTTGTAGTATAATATTCAAAGCAACACTATTTTTAAGAACCTCAATCTGGAACAACTTCAATATTTATCAACAACATGATAGATAATATATGGTGTTATGTATTCAACAGAATATTTTATAGTATTGAGAATGAACAATGTGCAAAACCATGGAAGAATCTCACTATATGCTTACCTATAAAAAGCCTTTCATGGAATAGATTTATACAATTTTGTTTCTTTAATGTAGAGTTCCAAACTAATCTTTGGTTGTAAGAATCTTATAACAGTTAGTTTGGAGATGTAGTGACCAGGAAGGAATCACAAGGGGATGGATTGCTAGTAACGTTCTATTTCTTGATCTAAACATTGATTACATGGATTATCAATTTGTGAAGATCAATTAAGCTGTACAATTAGGACATGTGCAATTTTGTAATATGTATATTTTACTGAAAAAAGTTTCAGTTACTGAAATTACTGAAAAAGTTTACTCTGAAAAACTTAATGTAACTGAACTGAGGAAGACATGGGAACCCACAAAATATGGCAGTGATCTCTACTTTACAGCCAACATTCTAGAGTGCGTAATATCTCTACTGCTTTACTTCTCCTTCACTTTTCCCATTTAAATCCACCTTCAATCTCTAAGAAATCATTATCACTTCTTAGTTGCCAAATCCATTAACCTTTTTAGCTCATTCCTCTCTTGGTAACTACTTGTATTTAATCTATGTCTCGTAAAACTTTCAGCTCTTTTAAACTTCCTATTGGCTACTTACTCTATGTTCTTCTGTTTGAACTACTCTAAGTTACTCTTCTTCATGATTTCCTTCTCTTCTACCCTCTAAATATTAACCATGGATTTTATTTTGTTTTAGTGTTTTTTCTTTCTACACGCTTTGTCTTTCTCTTTATTCACTACCATGGATTAAACTACATATATAATAAAGACTTGGAGAAGTATAATATTAAGTCACTTTTCCTTGTGAACTCCAAACCCAAATTTCACTGCACCATAGGAATCTCAAATGAATATATTTAAAAGTTACCTTATTATATCCTCAGATCTGCTGCAGTTTTTATATTCTATACCTTTGTTAATGTATCAGCACCCATCTAGTCATCTAAAGCACAAACTTGGTGTCATCCTGAATTTTTTTTGTCTGTGTTTGTTTGTTTCTTTGCCCTTTATGTCAACTACTCTCCACATTAACTTGGTCACATTGATTCTGTTATTTAAACTCTGTTAGGCCATAATACCCTTGCCATCCATGGCACTGCTGGCTTGTTTCAGATTCTCATTGTTTCTCCTATTTGTATTTTGATTAGAACACAACTGGTTGCCCAAACTCCAGTTTCAAACCCCAAGACTCAGTCTTACAACAAAATTATAATGGAACTGTTCATTTTCTTATCTTAGATTTCAATAGCCTATACATAGTTTAATTTTAGCACCTGGAACACTCACAAAACTTCCTTGTACTTGTTTAAACATCCATCTGACAATCATAGACTGAGACTGGGACTTTATCTTATTGGTCTCTGAATCCACTATACTGGCAATGTTTTAGATGTTAAGCATATGGTCATTGAATGAATTTATGTCTCTGTGATTTTAGTTGTTTGTATTTTTCTGTTTATTTATCAGTCTCCCCTATCAGGCTAAACTAATTTAGAGTAAGGTCTGTGTACTTGATCTGACAGTCAATAACTGTTTGCTTAATGAATAAATGCATGTAAAGGAATTAAGTTTGGCTGAAATAAACTTTGATTAGGCACTTGTAAGGTACTAAAAGATAAATTAAAAAGCTTTACAATTGTTGAAAGGAAGATAATGCATAAAGAATCAGTGGAATAATTGTGAGATAAGTAGTGAATTTATTATGGAAAAATCATAGTAGTTATATTGTTATCTTTTTATGATGGAAAACCTTGTTGGGGGAAATTCTATTCATATAATTTTCCAGAAATGAACAGATTGATATTTCAGGACAAGTCATCACATAAGCCTACGTGTATCAGTGGCATCAGATCCAGGTGTTTAATAGGGTGGGCAGAAAAATAGACTAGCAGGTCACATATATAGCCAAGCAATTTGGTAGAAATTAATAAAAGCTGCAAATAATAAAGTGTGGGTACAAAATACAATTGTATTAAATAAATTATTAGGGGAACAACAATATTGTTTCCAGGAAGGGTAATCCCTACTAATTAATTGGGATGTGTTGAGAAGATACTTAAGAAACTCGAAAAAATATGTGGATTTAAATTATTTAGATTTTCAAAAATCTGACAATGGTCAATAACAAAGACCATAAAACAGGTGACTGCTATCAAACTAAGATAGTAGATGGACCCACTTTATCCTGAAAAGGAAATTGTCTTAGAAACAGAAAATGAGATGTGTGGAAAACACAGGTACTTCTCTGGGTAAAAATAAAGTTTTTTGGGAAGATCTGTTCTAGATGTATAATTTAGAGAAATGCGAATAGCTTTAAGTTTGAAGTTTGGATATTGAATATTCAAATATAAAATAATAAAAACCAAAGCTCTTTGTATTAGTGTGAAGAAAGGTACTTTTACTAATCTAGGTGCTATGTGTCTTTAATAGCTTAGCGGCCAAAGGAGACTGGAGTTTTGAAAGCAATTGCATATGGTTAGCATTTTTTTTTAGAATTGGTAACATATTGTTGGAAATTTCTAATTAGCTGAGTAAGAAGCATATGTTATAAAATAATTTAAAATTATATATTTTTATCTACATTTTCCACAGGTGTTTTACATTTCTATTTGGTAGTGTCTTGCTTTTTCAAGCCTTTGATCCTAAAAGAGGCTCTGATTTATCTTTCCTTTTTTTTGCTTTCCATTTTCTATGTAACAGACAACTGTGCTTAATGATCTTCATGGTGATGATGAATTACAATCCACTTCTCTCCCTTTATTTTTTACATAGTTGACCTGAAGGTATCACAAGATAGAGGCCAGAAGGATACAAAATGACAAAAAGTGAATATAATTAACATAATAGGTGATGATATGATGGTTAACATGATAGGAACTATGATGAATAGAGAAAAACATACTGAAATTTTTATATTAACTTTTGTAATGATATTTGTCACATTGTTAATGCAAGTTACAAGTGTTGCATTTAATTCTGCATTGTATTTTCAGCTCTAATTTTGTTTGTCCAAAAATTTGGCTACCGAAACTTGAGTTACTAATCTGAAAATATATCTACATAATATCCTTGTCAAAGATACAAAGGGAAGACTCTAGATTACTCATTATTATAACATGTGGAGATGGAACTACTTTAGCAGAATTAAATGGAAAGTGTATTCTTCATTAATCAATAAATATCATAACTCATTCAGTAAAGTTCATTTTAGCCTCCACTGGTTCCTTTTTATCACTTATTCCTTGTTCTCCAACCAGTGTGGAAGAACAGTGACTGAGGAGGCTCATGCAAACTCCCAGTATGCAGCTAAAGATGAAGAAGCTCCTATATTTCTGAAAAATTCTTGGGAGAGCAGTTCTGAGCACAAACATTTCATATCAGAATTTAGCAAGTTGGATCTGTTCTATAATATTTCTGTATCTATTTGAGTCATGTTGAAAAGTAGCAGATTTTGAAGTTTGTAATTTTTGCCTAAAACAAATTTATTAAAGTTAACAGCAGGGTAATTCGATAAGATTCTTATTTCCTCTAAGCTAAAGCAGCATGAATTCCTAAAACATTGTGTGGAATAAAATTCATCATAATCTAGATTATTTATCACTGATACTGTAGAAAATAAAGAAGGCAAAGTATTGAAAGGGAGAAAAATTGCTGACCTTGAAGACAAATCGACCTGAATTTGAATCCTGATTCTGCCAATTACCAGTAATATTCCTTGTTATTTATTTAACAATACTAGCTATGCAGTTTCCTCATAAGGAAAACATAGATGGAAGAATCTCCCTTGCATAATTATTATAATGAATGCAAATACCTAATACAATGTCTGAAACCTAGAAATGACTCCAAAATGGTAGCATTCACTATTATTATTAATGTTGGAGGACCCAGACTCCAAGTGGCTTCAAATGATTCACTTTTTGGTAATTGTACTCTTGTGTAATACCCTCCCTCTGTTCATATATGTGAGCTGCACAATGTGACTCACATTTAATTAATAGAATAGGGAAGAAATCATGGTAAACCACTTCCAAGATTATGTTGTAAATGACTGCAGGTTCCATCTCAGACAGTCCTTCTGTCTCTCTGTCACTGTGGAGTAAATCAGACAACATATCACGGGGATACTTAAGCAACATATGGAAAGCCCATGCGATGAGAATAGCATGTCTATCCAAGAGCTAACAGAAGCCATGGCCTACAGAACTGCCCCTAGTCATGACTTTTGACAGCCCAGACAACAGCTTTCCTTTTACAACCGTCATGAGAGATTTTGAGCCAGAACAACCCAGTTAAACTACTCTCAGTTTCCTGAGCCACAGGGTTTGTGAGATAATAAATGACTTTTGTTTTAAACTGCTCATTTGTTATATAGCAATGAAAAACTAGAACAATATTATCATTATTGAAGTTATTTACAAAGAGTGACTGAAAAATCATATTTTAAGGATTTTTCCCAAGACTTTTCAAGTATAAAAACTTACACACAAAATCTTTAATTTTCTACTTCTTTTTTTTTAACTAAAGATATATTAATAATTTAGTGGAATAAACAAAATCTGCTTCTACACAGCTAAAAATAGCTTTTGGTAAATATTACTTTGTTAGGATAACTAATGAAACAGCATTAGTGATGGAATAAATAGAATCATTAAATACAGTTCAATTCTCATTTCTTAACATTGACTGCCTAAGGTGGTGTGATCACAATAAAGCAGATACTAAAAGTTTAAACAATGCAAAAAGAGGAGTAAATAATTTATAGGATTTATACATAGGGTATTAGCATGAAGAAACTGAGAGAGGTAAAAATTAATATAGTTTATTGGGGGACTCTTAAAAGTTAAGCTATGTATTGATGAACAGTGGCAGATGGACTGGGTAAGAAATGTTGAACCAGATTATGGGGGTTAGTTTATAATGGGTTATTTGAACTGTAGTTACTTAGACATCATTTTAGAATTTTGAGCAATGAAGTAATGTGATGATAGTGATGTTTTATCAACACACCCCTTCACACAGCACAGGGTGGTAGGTGTTCTCTAGTGGAGTATAGTTAAGTTCCTCAGAGACTTTTGTATCTCTTATGGATGGCATCTGTTACTGATTAAGCAGGCAGTGGATGATAAATTCTTACCGTGTGTATGGAAACTAAGTTCATGAGCAAACATTAAAGGAAATGATATTCCTTTTGGTGTCAGCATTGTTTCTCTTTTTCATTTTGTGTCATAAGGTTACATAAATGTCTTTTATGTTGGTTTAGGTGATGACGTTTATTCAAGGCAGGTTTTGTGTGTGTGTGTGTTTGTGATAATAAATCAATTGAAAGTCATATTCGGAACAGGGAAAAGACTTTGGGTTCAAACAGAACTAAGTACAAACTTGCCTGTGCCACTTAATCAGCTTTTAAGTCATTTACTCCAAATCTTCCTTTCTTCAGCTGTGATTTGAGGATAATTATACCTACCTGAAGGGGTTGTTGTAAGGATTAACATTCTGGACCATTGTGGGTACTCTGTGGATATAAATTTTCATTCCCTTTTAGTAAATGAGGAAACTACTTTCCAGTTAATTAGGCCTTTTGCAATTAAAAGGTAATTAGTAGCAAAATAAATCTCAAAATCAGGAGTTTGCATGCCTTGCCTTTTTTTTAAGTCAATATTTGTAATACATTTTTAAGTTTTCCTGTCTGCTGAAGAAATTTCCGAGGCTACACTGAAGTTATTATATGAATTTATTTTCATAGGGTCTGTAAAATCATGAAACATAGGTGCCGTATTCATTGCTTTACTTACAAAACATACAGACACACACACAAATTTGTCAAGACATTTAGGTTATGGTTTCCTTCCAACTCATGTATCCTAGAAAGAAAACATTTTCAGAACATTTGAAATTCATAAGCACATTGCCAATAGAATATTCTGCCAATTCCTAAGCTAAAACCCCAGACTTTCAAATATTTGTTTGCTAAATAAAATTGAGACAAGCTATTCTGCTACACCTCTGCTGAAGTAATTAAAATATGAGAGTGTTTTTTACACAATATGTTGAATAAATCACAGCCAGATGAAAAACATTTCTATTATTAAAAAAGAAATGTCTTTTTTATTTTTGCTTTCATTTTCATCTTCTATTTTGGTTTCATCACTTTAAAAGCAAGCTTGAAGAAATTAGATAAGGAAGACACTTAGGTGACATCACATCCTTTTGCAAGATTCAGAAACATTTTTCAAAACTTTCTATGAACAACAGGCCAAGCATGAATCTTCTGAGTTTCTTCATATGTGCATATAAATGTATATATTTTAAGTTCACTACTTTACTAAAATATTTTTGAAGAACTAGTTCACTTAATCCTCACTATTGTTGGCTACACAAATAAGTATCAAATTTGTGATTCTGCATTTAATTTTTTCTTCACATATGAATGATAATTAATTGCTCAAATAAAATTATACATTTATCTTATCACTCTTAGAACACAAATATGAATTCAGATCACTGCTCTAAAATGAGCATTGAAGGAAGTCAAACACATTTGCCTTTCACCATTGGTATCAATAGCTGTAACTAGTTATAAATAAATAAATAAATATATATGTATATAATAGGAAGCTTGCTGTAAAAATACATGATTATGTTAAGGTGTTAAGCTTATCATTGTTTCTATATTTTTCACATTTGGTTGGCTTTTACTAAAAAAAAAAATAAGGCAGTCTAGGGAGTGTAAAAAGGAGGATTGCTTTAGAGAAAAACAAAAAAGAAACACCTTTAAAAATAATGTTAATAATTTATATTAATAATTACAATTATTAATTATAATAAATTAATATAAAATATTAATTATATCAATATAAATTAATTAAGTTATATTAATAATTATAATAATTAATAATTAATATTAATCACCTTTGGCTCCCCTTGTTGAGCCAAAATAGGTTCTTCTGGGAAAATGCTTCTGTTAGGGAAAAAAGGAAAAACATCAGGAGTTCTGAATGAATCATTAATATATTATGGCTTCTTTACTATAGTCATGGTTGTTTGATTTATTTATTAATGTTTTATAAAAACAAATTTGTTTATAATTTGTTAATAAATCTCTATACAAACACTTGGGTATAGAGAATTGTTTTTGTTTGTTTGCTTTTCTTTTTTTCCTCCTGAAAACAGAAACTATGTATACCTAAACAATCAGGTTCATAACATCACCAAAAATGAATTATCAGGTGGCAGTGAAATAGGAAAAGCAAAATTCAGAAAACAACTAAACTTTTACCCTCCCAGCTTTTAAATTCTCTAATTCTTTAATATGTTCCCATCTTCAGAAAACATGCAGTTGTACTTGAATATGCGTCAGTCGTTTCTGCCCATGTAAACAATATCCAGTGCAAAGAAACACATTGTATGGGTTTACTCTGAGGGCCATATATACCCACTCAAGTGACTCAGTACACAACTAAATCTATTCAGGTCTTCTGTAATAACATTTCACTTGCTTTCCTGTTAATTCCTCCTTGCTACATCCCTCACATTGTAGTTTATATGCTCTTTCTGTGAGGGACTGTATTATAGACCTCAAGAGCAGGTAATTTTAAGCTTACTGTTCTATAATTTTCATTTTCATTTAGGAGGTAAAAATAAACCAGCTAAATACCTGAGTTTATCCAGGTGCCCAAATAAGCCCCACCTCCATCCTAACTCCTTAGGCTTCTTCCTTCCCCATCCTGAAATTACTTTCCCAACATTTTCCTAAGGATTCTGTACATACTTATGATTGGCTTAATGAGTGTTAGGGGAAGTTATCCAAAGTAAAATAAAAACAAAAATTTCTGGTGTCCAAACATGTAGGCTAAAAAAGCAGGAATTTTATGAACAAAACGTATTAATTATTTTGCAAATTATTCTTCTCATATGAAAGTATGAATTGGATTCCAGCATTATGAACGTTTTGATAGATAGGCTGATAGGAGCAGAGGCATGCTGCATGCACAAACTGACCTTGAGCTTGCAGCTGTGTATGCTATTTACAGAGGGCTTGCTTGTTCTAATTCTGCCTCTTTGCATCATAGTAAGCCCAATGCTTTTACTCAAAAAGACCCAACCTATCTCCTTGTTGTGACCCAGCTCTGTTTATTAGAAGTAACATATCAATGCTGTTACAGTAAACCTTTCAAGCACTTCTGCTGTAGGATAAGCTTATGTCAGTGAAGAAACGGATATAGTCAAACACATGTAGGAAACACAATCTAGATATGCTGCTACAAACAAGTGAATGAAACTTTTTACAACTTTGTTTTACCATTTCTTGCTAATTATTCATTACCCAGTTGAGCTCAAAAATTGCAGCATAGAGTCAATTTTAGATGCTATGGGAAAATAATGTGAAATATTTATAAAAGGATCTTAAATTGATAACTTTTAAGATCATAACCATTTAGTATACTAAATGGTATACTTTGAAAATTAAAATCTAGGTTCAATTTTTCTATCTTTAGCAGTAATGATAGTAAAATATGAAGCAATTTTTAATGTGGATTTTGGTGTTTAAGGGATTATGATCAACTTTAACTTAATGATGGGAAATAGCATAACTCAAGAAATTATTTCAATCATTCTATCACTCAATTATTTTCCTTTCTAGTTTTCTGTTCCCTTCATCACTGCCTTAGTTTAGGTCCTCATCACCTAATAATTCTGGCTATTAAATCAGTCTTCTAACTGCTGCCTTTGCCTTCAGTCATTTCCCACTGCAATCATACCTGCACACTGATGCCAAATTACTCTACAGCAATATCATCTTTATATTAATTTTTCATGGTATTTGTTGCCTCCTACATAATGATCTAACTCTTAAACCTAGCATTCAGAACTCTTCAAAACTTGATCTTAGCATACTTTCCAACATTGTCACTCATAGATTTTTGATTCAAGACCATGTTTAACCAGTTAGTGCACTAGTTTTTGTAAAGTCAAAACTGATATTTAAATTCCAGTTCTGATACTTAACAGATTTCTGACCCTGGGTAATCCAATGTACTGAAGTTTCAATTTCTTGTCATGTAAAATGGGGAACTTTTAACACAAAACTTTGTAAAGTCTACTAATAATAGGAATAGGAGTAATAATAATAATAGTAGCAGCAGCAGCAGCAGCAACAGCAGCAGTAGTAGTAATAGCAGTAGTCAGAATAGGAGTAATAATAGTAGTAGTAACATAGTAGCTGTTAACTACCAGTCTTTAAGCAGTAACCTATGTTTATGTACTTCACAAAATATTTTATATACACTACATTATTGAATCCACCAACAGCCCTATAAGTAGGTTATTTTAGACCTACTTTACAAATAAAGAAACTGAATCACAGAGAGATTTATAAGTGACTAATCTTTTACAGACAATAGCTGAGTAAGGGTTTTAAATCTGATCTGTCTTAAAGGACTTAAGTGGAGTAAAACTAACTTCAAAATCACATGCAATATTGTGCTAATGCCTTCATTTTTCTTGAGAGAAATTCCGTAGTTTCTCAGATTCTCTGAGGAGCTTGTGAGCCCCCCAAAGCTCGGAATCATTGAGCTAAACTCTCAGTTCCTTAATTAAGAACAATGGACTTGGGAGATTTATCTTTTGAGACTCTGGTACTTCATATTGTCTGGCGCACAGTAGAAAAATCAATTACATGATAGGATAAATTGTTTATCAATGAGTCTATAAATAGTTCCTTGCACATAGTGGATGATTAGTAATTATTCAAAAATATATGTCACATAGTTGCTGCTGATCTAGAAAATTGTAGCACTTAATGACAGGATTGTTATACTGGACATACTTAGAATTATGATTGAATAAATAGTACTTACGGTTCACATATAGTAAAAGGGCATATAATTAAAATCAGTTGCTGAAAAGTGGATTTGCATGTATTATACAATTATTTTTGTTTAGGTAGTCACTAAAATTGACCTCTTTTGCACTGGCTACAGAGAGAGGAATGTAAACCTCCAGAATCATCTTGACCATTAAGTTGAGCTGTCTGGGGGAAAGTATAGCACATATAAACCACACATGAATAAATGATATGGGACATAAATGAGAATGTTCTTAGACTCCTAACTAGGCTCAACAAGAGAAGGAAAAACACTCTTGTTAATATCATGTTGTAGTTGCCCACATCCAATCTTGATTTATTTTTTTAGAAGGACTATTTTGAATGTCGTGAAGACATGCCTAATTTACTAAAAAACAACAGACTTCATATCCAAACTATAGCCTAAATGAATAAAACATTTACCTTGGCCTTGATTATCCCACTATTTTCCTAGGGTTCCAATTTACCTGGCTAAAATAGACCAAAGTTATTTTAATTATATTGATTTACTCTAAAGTCCTTACTAAATTTAAAGCTATAAATGTTTGGTGGTAGCATATCTTTGAAAATACATTTACTGATTTTTGGAGGACCTATTAGATGGCTATTTGTTTTCCTTATATTTTAATGGCCTGGTGTTTAATTATGCCTTATTATTGTAGACTAGTGGCATGCTCAAAACCTAACTGCATCCAAACAGGCAAACTCTGTAACAATCCCAGAAACCCTCCTCAATTGCTGAAGAAATGTTTTGAAATATAATTTGAAAATGGAAGTCCTTGTGCTGAACCTTTATCCTAATTGTAGCAGTACTATTTCCTTTACTTTTGAAAATATTTTCTTTGTTGCAAGGCTTTAAGACTTGAAAATTAGAAGCAATGAAAATGATTAAAACTTTTTGAGCAGCCAGAATTGTACTGAGGAAGTGTTTTAAAATATTAAGTTCAGCATTTATTTAGTGGAGAAAAAAAAAAGAAACTATTGTTACAGATTTTTAGAAAGAGTTCTTATGCAGCAACTGTGCAGCAGCTGTGAGCTTCAAACAGGTGGCTTGATAGGGTGGCCCTTGTCTCCTGGATGCAGACTCTGAAGCCTTGAGCAGATATTTAGGGCTGAGGACAAAGTAGAGAGAGCCACTTCCTCAGCACACATTTTTTTGATTGTGGGCCTAGACTGTAACTGGGCTTAAATCAGTTCTACCGGTTACTAGGTAACTTTGGCCAAATCACACAACCTATGAAAGTCTTCATTTCCTGATCTGTAAAATGGTGATAAAAACAAAATTTAACTAATATGGTAAGACATAGTACATGTGAATTTTTTTTTTTTTTTTTTTTTTTTTTTTGCGGTACGCGGGCCTCTCACTGTTGTGGCCTCTCCCGTTGCGGAGCACAGGCTCCCGACGCGCAGGCTCAGCGGCCATGGCTCACGGGCTCAGCCGCTCTGTGGCATGTGGGATCTTCCTGGACCGGGACATGTCCCCTGCATCGGCAGGCAGACTCTCAACCACTGCGCAACCAGGAAAGCCCAGTACATGTGAATATTAACTGATATTCTTCGTGTTGCTTTTATAACATTTTATAAGAACTTTTTGTTTCCTTTAATTCTAGTCTTGGGACATCATTAACAGTACTACATACAGAAAAATCATTTAAAAGTTTGAGCATATGTGAAAGAAAATTAGATTTGTCATTAAACAAAACTCAATAAAATTTATCTGACACATTTAAATGTTATTCAAAATTGTAACTTTATTGCATTATATTAGCTCGTATATGGTAAGCAACTAATAAATTATTGTAATAATAAGCTTTTTTCATAGTTAAGCTATGACCCAATTGAGAGGAAACATCTAGAGAAGGAGCCAAGGAATCATTCTGAAGCTTGAGGCCCTTGGGGATCAGGTGAAGTGTTGAGGATAGGAAGAGTGGGCAGGAAGAAGGCAAGAGAAGGGCACTAGACCCTTGAGGAACTGGAGGCTTGATGAAAGAGTAGAAGAGGAAATAAGAGACTTAAGAAAATCTTACCCAAGATCATCTTCTATCCCCTTCTATCTTGCAGAACACAGCAGTGATCTAACTCTTGTGTGGAGCTGGGCAGCCCGGATGTGGTTTAGAGCCCAACGCTCCTTTGTATGGAGAGCCTGACTGAGCAAGTGAAAGGGAGTGAGAAAGTATGGGTCATGAAGTTTCAATGAAAAATTCAGTGACATAATTCTGGTTCATAATAAATGCTCAAGACATAGTATTTTATTCTTGTTCTTTTTTCACATGTCTACAAGACTCTTCTGGCTCTCCAGCAGGGACCACAGGTTTTACTGTTCACCAAGAAAGAGACCCTTTCTTCAATAAAGTGCAAAGAGAATAGAAATAAAGGTGTAACCAAGGTACAAGGTTTTACACATTTGAAAGAACATATGAGACAGGAAAATAGCTGATATTTTTATCTTTGGAAGTTTTTAGTCACAGACTTTCCCTCAGACTTAGAATTTTTGCCAAACCTTTCAGTTTATGTAGAGATAATTGGACTGGACAATATTTAATACAATTTTTTATCTCAGGATTATTGTACAAATACTCAGATGCTTCAGAGTAGCTTCTTTTTCTACTCAGTTCTTTTCTTTTTTCAGCTTTTCTTTCCTGTTTCCTAATCCTAACCAAATGGTGAGGAATTAGAGTGCTAAAACGTCCCATATTACTTATCTGTTGCTGCATAAAAAATTCACCCCACAACTTAAAACAACAAACATTTACTATCTCACACAGTTCTGAGGGTCAAGAATCCAGGAGCGCTTAGCTGGGTGGTTTTGACTCAAGGTACATCATGAATGTGCAGTGAAATTATTGGCTGGAGCTGCAATTATTTGAAAGGGCTGGAGAATCTACTTCTAAGCTCACTCATACAGCTGTTGGCAGGAGGCCTCAGTTTTCCACATGTGCCTCTCCCCTCTATATAGGGCTATTTTTACAACATGGGAGCTGGATTCTCCAGAGTGAGTAATGAGAGAGAGAGAGAAATAACCAACAAGGAAGTCATGATGTATATTATGACTTAACGTTGGAAATCAGGTACCTTCACATTCTGCTCTAGCAAGCAGATACAATGAAATACCAGGAGGTGGGAATTATTTGAGCCACCTTGGAGGCTGATCCCATATATTTCTTTAACTTCTCAACTAGCAAAACCAATGTGTGGATAGTGTGAGAGGACAGAGGTTTAAGAGGCCTATCCTATTTAGGCCCATCCTATTTAGAAGGCACTGAGGTAACTACCACTAATCAAAGATTTTATGATGATTTCTGAATTTTATTTCTAGACATGTATTTAAGTATTTTAAATTTACGTATTTAAGTATTTGAAATTATGAATTTTCTCAAATTTGTTCTCAATCATTTAACCTACAAGTAAAAATTAAGAGTTTCTATGCATCAGAAGCTGTCAGGGCAATTATGATATGTGTTACGATCAAGTTATGTACAAAAAGCCAAGGATACACAGAGACAGAGGAACTAAATTTACCTGGGGAGTTGGAGAAGGATTCACAGAAGAGGTGTTTCTGAGTTTTGTTTTAAAAGGTTAATAAGATTTTGTAAGACTGACAAAGAGGTAAACAAGAAGATAAACATGAGAAAAACAAATGCAGAGTTTCAGCAAGTTTCAGAAGATAACATACAGAATGATATTATATTTTTAAAGCTATAATTTATTTAAACACACATATTTGATTAAATATAAGTAAGGAATTGAGAAATTCAAACTCAGGTTAGTGATTGCCTCTGGAGGGACTGGGACAGCCACAAGTAAGGGAGAAACCAGAGATAGATTCAATGGTGCTAGTGTTTGAATACGTTTATAGGATTATAGATGTCAGAATCATGTATAACAATTTTTACATATGAAATATTGTATAGTCATTTTTGATATTCAGTGTATTTTGTCAGCAGAGGGGACAGCATATGAAGATGCATGGAGGGGTGAACGAGCTTAGAATAAAATATAGAGACATAATTATGACAAGGAAATTATAAATAATGCATTATATTTCATAATATACAGTTCAGTATCCTGAAATTATATTGGAGTATACAAAGGAAAGAAGATTAGAGATTCAATTGAAAGCAACAAACTCAAAACTCAGAATCTTGCAAAAGAAGCAAGTACTATTTCTGTATTAAGAACCAGGAAGCTGATTTGTCCTTTATTGCCTGCATGATGATAAGATCAAGGCATATTACAATTGAGAATCTTGAATCATGTGAATTAATGATAAGTTACAGGAGCAGTTATTATTTTCACCATTAGGAAAGAGGGCTGGTGGATTTTAATTGTCTAAAACTCATCATGTGCCAACAACTTTTGTTCCGAGTGGCATTCAAATCACAGGGTGGTACTTCATTTAAGAACTTACCCTTTTAAACTATTGTGAAGCTGCAAGTATGGTTTAATTATATTATTGCCAATCATCTGAAGAATGGTAATTACTTAGAGCTTTTGGCCAATATTTCTGATTAAAAGTGCTATGGCAAACTCAGTAGGCCATAGGTTCATGTCCTGAGCCTATTAATTTTCTTCTAAAGCTTTACTTTATTCCTTAGATGAGGAATCACTCCACCCTTGGAAAAGATGCTTAGAAAAACTTGACTGATCTGAAGTGAACATGAAATGTAATGACTTTTGCTGTTATCATTTTGATTTACTTTTTATTTTTTTTCATTTCTCTTACTAGCCAAAAAAAAAAAAAAAAAGTGACTAAAGCACTATTTTCCTGTGAGAGATTTGAAATGCTTGTTAATTCAACAAGGTCCAAAATGTTGATGGATAATTAACGGTGATATTTATCTGACCAAGAGTGAGAGAATGAGTTCCTACAAGTTTATCTACAAACAAAGTTCAGGATACATTTTTCCTAGGGAAGGGGACGTGATACACAGGAGGAAATTATGAAGATTGGATTCTTTTCCTTTTGAAGAATAAAGACAAGGCATAATCCCTGTAAAGCCACATTGGGACTTTCTGACAAAGAAGTTGTATCTGTTTTGATAAAAGAAGGCCAGGAGAGTCTAGAGGTATTTTCCAAACCAGCGCTATGGTCTTGCTGAGCTTAGCTGTCACCAGAGCTTCCTGGGAACCTTGAATGCCAACCCTTGAGTTTTCTGCTCTTGGTTCCACTGCCTTGTTTTTCGTTGGTCCTTTGGCTGCTTGATGGATCGTTGTTTTGTAATTAGGTCTGTTTTTTTGTTTTGTTTTGTTTTGTTTTTGCGGTACGCGGGCCTCTCACTGTCGTGGCCTCTCCCATTGCGGAGCACAGGCTCCGGACATGCAGGCTCAGCGGCTATGGCTCATGGGCCCAGCCGCTCCGCGGCATGTGGGATCTTCCCGGACCGGGGCACGAAACTGTGTCCCCTGCATCGACAGGCAGATTCTCAACCACCGCGCCACCAGGGAAGCCCTAGGTCGGTTTTTGATAAAAATAATTATTTCACTTTTAGCCCACTGATGGCATATTGCAGCCAAATTTTACATGTATTTTCTGGGTGTGAGTATGCCCAGAAGCTGAGCATATATGTGTCCTACCACTTTGCACCTTATTTGCAGTTGCAGTGTCTCATCTATATCAAATTTGTACCTTAACAAAGATGTCTCTGATATGAAATCACAGAGGTGCTCATTCCAGAGTTGGTGTTAGATGTCTGACATATAAAAATGCCTGTGACTCATCTTCTCCCTACCTTCCTCTCACCTGTGAGTATCCTATGAGAGACAACCTGAAGTCTTTTCCCTATTTTATGTACTCACAAACAGTCTCACAGTTCCTACATCTCTTATTAAATGACTCCCTCCTTCCTTCTGTTTTTTATCTCTGCCTGTGACTAGCACATGCTCACTAGATGATCCCTGATAGCATGTTTCATTGTTTGTTTTTTTTAACTCAAAGTGGCATCTTAAAAAAAATCCTGTTCTCCAGTATCTCTGAACTCCTGTGCCTTTTTATTCTCCACTGTCTGACGTTGTGAAATTCCACTCTCTGTCCTTACTTCCTCAAATCATTATAATTCCTCCTCTAAAAACAAACTTGTTCTGCATTTCCCAACAATGCAGAATGTGGAACTATCTTGCAGGCAGTAGAAAAATAACAAAAATTTAAGCAAAGACAGTTACCGGAAGTTGTCCTTTCTCCCACTATACATTTTTCCCTATATGCACCCTATAATTTCACTCCCTGTTTTGTCCTTAAGTCATGTTCTTTAATTCCTTTAAATGCATTCTTAAGGTAATAATAATCTCTTATATTTGACATTTTGGGATCATGAGTTTTAATTTTAGGCTCTTTCTTCTCTTTGTATCTGTCACCACAGAAGAATAACAGCCCCAACTCATTGATGCTCATGTGGTTCGACTAAATTTTTGGAATTTACAAATATACATGGAGGACTGGCTCTTTTCCTCAGGAGCTGAGTTATGATGATCCAGGAGTGGACAACATGTAGAGGCCATTAGCAGGGGTTTGACTGAACAAAGTCAGACAAAGTATCTCTGAGAGTTTGCGCTAAATAGATTTACTGTGCACGTTTACTACTAGTGGAAGAGATTTTTTTTTATTTTCAGTGAGAAACAGACCCTCTAAGATAAATAAGTTTTGTTCAGATTATGTATGAATTGATTAGAATTTGTATTTACAGAGCTAAGACTAGATTCCTAGTTTTCATGACTGCTAGCCTATGACTTTTATTTTACATTATTATAGGCTACTAAGAAAGAGAAGCCTTAGTCTAGGAGTTATAATAACCTAAGTTCTTGTCACAGCTCTGTAAATACAAAGATTTGCTATTCTTGACAAGATTTGTCCCTTCTATGCCATAATTTACTCATCTGTGTAAAAGTAGGTATTGTAACTACCCTATATTTTTTGCTGAATTCTTAGAATTATGTTCACTATGAAGGTTACATAAGTGAGATATAGTATATTACATGCTTTCTAATTGGAAGAATATTTCAACAGCAGTAGTAGCAATTTCTGATGCTAATGTTCTTTCTTCAACTTTTATTCTTTATTCTTCTCTTTCAGTTTCTAAATTTCTGTGACTTCACTATCATCACCTCCCCACCACGAACCCCCCTTTTTAAAATCACATATTGGATTTTGCCCATAGATAATCCAATGATAAAATCACACTGATAGTTGAAATAAAAAGTTCCCCTTATTTTTCTTGGGTAAAATTTTGATAACACCAATTGTCCTTGTCAATTCTATACTTGGATATTAGTTATAATAGTGTCTTTTCTTCTCATTTGCACAGGAAATGACTTATTTCTTGTAGCGGTTCATGAACTGGGACATGCTCTGGGACTGGAGCATTCCAATGACCCTACTGCCATCATGGCTCCATTTTACCAGTACATGGAAACTGACAACTTCAAACTACCTAATGATGATTTGCAGGGCATCCAGAAAATATATGGTAGGTTACCACTGATTCTATTTGGTTAATCCTATAGTGAAGTGCAGAATTTCTGCTCTGTTTTCTTTGTTGAGATAGATGCTCTAAGTATATTAGAGAAATAAATACTGGAAAAAAAAATCTGGTCTATTGACAAAAGTCTTCTATCAATCAAGTTTGGTTGGCAACAATCCCAGATATCTTAATATGCAGATAATGGGAAAGTCTAGGCACTGATAAACTTTTCTTACTGAGTTTAATTGAAACCTGAAATTATAATAAAGGTCAGTTAAGCTTTAGTATTTAAAATTCTGGTAAAAATGTAATAAATGAATATAACCAATAAAAACAATGAGTCATAGAAGGCTTTCATATAAGATACTGAGACTTTGGTAGAAGCTGACAGATTGATTCTCAGTTTATGATATTTGATGGTTGATAGATGCTAGACAAATCACTTTGGAAAATGCTGAAAATACTCTTGTGTGATGGATGTAACAAAATGAACTCAAAAACATGTAATTATTGACTAAGAGGTAAAAGGTAACAAATGGCTACGTTTACTAACACATAATTCACAATAAATTTCTAGTAGAGTAAAATAATTTTAATTTATGGGGTTCAGTCAATGAATGCAAGGTAAGACAAAAGGAAGAAACACTATTACACATATTTACTATAATCCTAACTCCCTCAATAGGACAATTGACCTTTATAAAGACATTTATTCCACACAAAATTGTTAAGAACTTGACATTTATTATTAACATATAGAGAATATGCTTTACTAAATTAATGAAGTGAAGCTTTCATTTTACAATACAAAAACAAATGTGTGCTGTCTGTAATATTCAGTACTCAGAAGATGTCATTTGCATTTTTAAATATCACAGTTTAAGTTCACTAATCTGTTTTGCATTCATGAATTTTTCAAGTTCAATGTCTCAGTGGTGACCATTCTCTCAAGGTTAACATTAGTTTTGGAAAAAAAGGTCAACTTTTGTGCTGCTCTTTATTTGGGGGATACTGAGAAAAGAGAAATGTCCAGGACTCAAAACTAAATAGCTCATATGTTGAATGAGCTAGCCAATGCCTATGTGTGTGTCATCAGAAATTCTGCCAAAGTAGTTAACTGAAAGGAGGCTCTTTCTCATGACCTCATGAATTAGTAGTCTAGACTGAAGGCCTGCAAAAGAGTATTCTTTCCATATCTAAATAATAAGTGTGAACAGCTCTGTATTTCTTTTTAAAAACATAAATCCCTTGAGAAATGATGCTTTACATCTGTACCAAATTACATCTATAAACTTTGGCTTGATTTAGAAACCTCTTTTTAGAAATACTTCTTTACATTAATATTTTATTAGTGGTGTTTTAATCAATAGGTGTTTTAGATTCAGTATTCAAATGAAACACTCTTCTAGCAATCTGTGAAAACATTTCATTAGAAGAAAATAATGAAAGTCAGGAAAAGTTGATAAAATACAGTTAGATACATAGGGATAGAATAAACTTTGATTTGTTAATGAGCTATTAACAATATTAGAAATATTTGCGTAGAATCGTCTATCAAAATCTAGGATTAACTTTGGTGGAGCTTACATGCATGGTTCCAGTATTCATTTTAATTTATTTATAATTAATACACTACCTACTTCCAAAAAATGATTTGAAAGCAGACTTTCCAATAAGGGCTGTGGTGAAGCTATTTTAAAAATCATTAAAAATTAACAAAGAAGGCCTAGTTACTTGGATCCAGAATTCAGCACAATAAAGACAGTTTCCGATAGACTTAGCAATGGTTTGTTGGGTAAGATGGTTTGTTTTTTCAGGAAGTATACAATCTTAAAGACCTCTTAACTTGCTTAGTCTGAACCCTCCACTGATAAGTGATTGTCCTATGTAGCATATTTTCCAGCACTATTCCAGTTTTAAGTGAGCCAAGTGCTGTCCTCATATTTTCAAAAGGTCCACCTGACAAGATTCCTCCACCAACAAGACCTCTACCGACAGTGCCCCCACACCGCTCTAATCCTCCAGCTGACCCAAGGAAGAATGACCGGCCCAAACCTCCCCGGCCTCCCACTGGCAGACCTTCCTATCCTGGAGCCAAACCCAACATCTGTGATGGGAACTTTAACACTCTAGCTATTCTTCGCCGTGAGATGTTTGTTTTCAAGGTAGGAAGCTGTGATTTTTTTTTTTAACGGTAGATCAAGTGTCTACAGTGTCGCTTTAGAAAACAAGTTCTCATTCATTCTAACATCACCTTCCCAGACCTCTCACAGTTAGAAGTTTCAAAAAAAGTATCTTAAAATAAAATGCACAAATGGGCTTAAATGTCTAGCAGAAAATTGTTGTAACATTCTATTTTGGGAATGCATTTATGTCAGCAAAAGTTAAAATGCCTAGAAATGTGAGGCTAAAAAGTGCTGCATGTTATGAACAGATAAAAAAGCATAATTTAAATCATGAATAGGAACTAATAGAGATGATTTGCTTGGGAGCTTAGCCACTTCCAGGCGTACTGCAGCTACTCTATCTTTGGTTTGCACATCTTTATGAGATCCTTGTAATTTCACTAGACAGTTAAAGCATTTTTTTTAAGAGGAGTATTGATCATTTTGTTCAGGGTCTACTGGTAGCCATTTACGTTAAATCTCCTCTATGAGACCATCACTTTGATTTTACATATACATTTTGTTGTTTTCTTTAGGCACGCATTTATAGCTATCTAATTTACACTGTTTTTTAAAAGGTTACAAGCTAAAACTAATTTTACATTTTGCTAAATGTGCTTTTCAGTGACATTGAGTTCTCCAACAATAACACTAAAAAACAGTGTATCAAAATAAATTATATATACTAAAAAGTGAATGTAATGTAATACTGAAAAATATTTTCCCCTCAATGTTTATAAACCAATCTTAAAGATTAATGAAAACTGTAAGATTTATGTTGGTATTAGGGCACTAAAATAGCTACATTTTACCAATATCATCCATTTAAAAATAAAATAATGTGCTCTCTTTTTCATTAGACATGTATCAATAAATATTGAAATATTGCCCTACTTATCCTATCTACCAGAGGCCATACTTTGAAAATATAGATATTACATAATTTTTAATAGGCAAAGTACTTTATTTCCTATATTGGAAATTAAGATTTGGATTTAATATAATATGCACAAGAGCATCATAATTTCCTGGAAAAAAATCAATGCTTTTCTTCAAACACATGAATAGATTTTTGAATTTTATAAATGCCCTGCAGTGCTTAGTTAGATATCTCCCCTTTAATTTAAGTAGATTAATAAGTTTAAATTCAAGGAGTAAAGAAAAAAGGCTTACTATATATATATGTGTATATCTATATATATACATATATATAGATATACACATATACTCATACTCATTGTGGCTAAGCCCACAGCAACTAGTTGAAATGAACACAAAATGCATTAATTTGTTTATTCTACAAGACACCAAATGACAACTGAAAGATTTTTTTTCACTGTTTTGGCTGAATTTCCACATCCAAGCTTTGTACCTTGATATGCTGATATCACCAAAGTGGTGTCAACTTTATCTGAGAATAAGATATGAAATTGACTCTGGGTACATTCATTTCATTCTTCTTGTCTGTCTAATTAGATTACCAATCTCAGAAGAGACCAGTATCTTCATGTCTAATGATCATTTTTACCAACTTTTTGCTCTGCACATTGTGGGAGATTAGTGAGTGCTCTGATTGACAAAAAAAGATCCTGTGATGGCTGGTTCTTGGAATCAGGAATGAGTAACAAGCACACAGACCAATTCTCAAATAAAATACAGTGGCCACTATTTTCAATGTCAAAGCAAGTGTATAAAGAAACATGAGTAAGGCCTGCTTCTCTAAACTCTCATGGCACCTTGGATTCCTTAATCAAAACTCTCTGCAGGACAGAGTTCCTAAACTCTGTCTGCATTTAATTTCTTTGTTTCACTAGCCCCTCCTCTCTTTCTGAGAATAGGTTCTGTAGAAGATATCTTCTGTATAATTTTTGTACTCATCTCCTCTTTCATATAATGAGTATGTATGCCCAGGGTAGTTTACCAGGTCCCCAGGATGTATGAATAGAAAGTAACACCCCAGTCTTTATGGAGCTTATACTCCAGGAGTGAAGACAAACATAAACCTAAGTACTTTTAAGATACAGGAGGAAACGACATGAAGAGAAAGAACTGAAGTCCAGTTAAGTAGGTCAAAACAACTTGACTGAGAAAAGGCTTATGCTGAATTTTGAGAGACACTTCTTAGGCACATTAAAAAGATTGGTATTTGACGTACTAAAATGTTGATGTACTGCGGGAGAGAAGATAGACATATTAACTCTAGTGCAAAGTGATAAATGTTATAAATCAGAAATATACAAGATTTGATCAAAGGGAAAAGAGGATGATTGAGTGACACCTGCTCCTGGTTAATAGCTACGTGGATTGGGTAACTAATATGTACCTGAATGTAAGCTAGGCACTTTACATTGATAATCTCTAAGCCTTATAATAACACTGCAAGATGAATAGTATTCTCTGTTTTACAAATGTGAAAACTGAAAATCAGGGCTTCCCTGGTGGCGCAGTGGTTGAGAGTCCGCCTGCCGATACAAGGGACGCGGGTTCGTGCCCCGGTCTGGGAAGATCCCACATGCTGCGGAGCGGCTGGGCCCGTGGGCCATGGCCGCTGAGCCTGCGCGTCCGGAGCCTGTGCTCCGCAGCGGGACAGGCCACAACAGTGAGAGGCCTGTGTACTGAAAAAAAAAAAAAAAAAAAAAAAAAAAACTGAAAATCAGAAAAGTTAAGTAGTCAGTAGTTGAATACAGGTCTACTTGATTCCAGAAACCTATGTCTTCCACCTTAAGTTTTACTAACTGAAAGAGGTAGGGAAAGCTTCAAAAGAAAGGTGGACTTTAAGATATATTTTAAAATAGTAAATATTCAAGAAATATTTATTAAACTCATGTTGTGAGGCTCTGTTTTAGGCACTGGCAGTGTAGCAGTTAAAACACACACACACACACACACACACACACACACACACACACACAAACTACAGGCTAGACCTTAGTTTCTTGGAGCTTACATTCTAAGTTTTCAGAGTGGACATGTGGTTGAGAGTGCTTCACACAGAGGTTCTGCACCTGCCATGGAAGGCTGTGGGAGGGCATCCACATTGATTGAGCCCCCCAAATCTTGCTTTTCTCTGTTAATGACTGCTGGCCTTTTAACTTCTCTCTCTATACCTACATGATCTAGACTACCTTCACTTCTAAATTAACGTCGTTTTTCCCATACCTGATCTTCCCGCCTGAAGTTACTCTCTGTCAGTCTGTCTTGTGCACACCTACTTTTTAAATGTTCCTTCAATATGATCACCATTAGTTTTTATAGTTTGTTCCTTTATGGCTATCCCTTCAAGTACATTTTAAGATCACCCACTCTTTGATCATACTTTTAATAATGTAACAATTTTCTACTTTTCTTCATTACTAATTCTTTATGCAAACTGGAAACCTCTTTATCTCCTCAACCCTTAACCACTACACTCATTTCACATTAGTTTTACTACCTCAGGCCTCTCTGCCAGTCTCTGCTTATCCATAACTTCCATTCTCAACATCTTCCACATGTCCCAACCTCTTTAACTATTCTTCAACCCCAAATCTCTTTCTAGTGATTTTTATATTTATTCTCTATATCCAATTAGCATGCTTTTTATTTCTATATTCTCTATTTCTCATTTTAATGTGCTTCTTCACTAGATTATAAACTTCAGAGTAGGGATTGGTTCGTATGGACTTTGTGGTGCCCGAGCAAATGAATAGGGATCTCAGTATAATATGCATTTAATGAAACTATAGCTATATCATGTTTATACAACAGTAATCAACAGATAGGACATTACTGAATGTATTTCATTCTGGTAGTTCATTATTCCTTGCCCAAGATCTCCATGAGTATTATTTACTTCAATTCTATATGTATGATTTTTAAGTAAAAAATAAGAAAATATAGATATAAATAAAAGGTAATATCATCAAGTAATTTTGTTTTCTAATTGGAAGGAGACTTTTTTTTAAATAGGAGTTTCAGCATAAATCTTTGGGTAACAATCTTCTTCTTAGGGGATTTGATATACATTGAGCTTCCCAGGCACTCATTTATTTATAGTGACTTCACCTGGATATACTTTCTATATGGGAATATAAATAAATTATATATATATATACAATATATTTTATATATAAATGTATATTTTTATATAATATATTATTATAAATACCATTTTCATATATTATTTATTTATGCATGAGAAAGTTAAGCTTTCCATGCAGCTTCATAATCTTTGGGGAAAGTAAAGACCTAAAGAGAGAAAATGAAAATCAAAAAAAAGTGCCAAGGAACAGAGAAACAAAATAGCAATAACAGAAGAAGCTCTGCCCTTACTTTATAGAAGGTGATTTTTAAGAGTGTTCCCTGAAGAGTGTAAGCTGCTGTTGTGACGGGTTCACAACAATAACAAAATCTGATTGTTCAAATGAATACTCTCAAAGTTCCTTTGGACAAGATAAAAACATTGAATATTTAGTTATTGTGGTATGAAAGAGAATGGAAAGCAGAATTAGTCAACCTTGTAGAGGATATGTTTCAATACACTGTATATTGTTACGTATGGAAGAATGCAGTGTTAAATATATATATTCTTCTTAAAGCTGAGGACAGTAAGAAAAACTATAAACAGCACCTAAAGTTCTTAGAGCTCAGAAAAAAAAAGGCAAAAGAAAAGAAAAAGGATGATTCCATTGGACTACTGACTAGTTCTTTACATCAAAGGGAACAAGCAAAAGTCAGTGCTTTAAACTGGAGCTAGAAAGGATAGTGTTAAGAGGCAAAGGTGAAAGCTGTATGGAAGAGCATTCAAGGAAATACAGTAAAGGGTCTTCACAATTAATATAGAAAACCAAGCTCACAGCCCTGAGTAAAGAAAGCATTTCATCATTTATTCAAAAAAAAAGGAAAAGAAAAGGAAGGAAAAAAACCAGAAATCATTTGGTTCCTTTTACTTTGTCAAATGTTTGTCTGTTCATTTGTCACAAAATGATTTGTTCTAAAATATGACCAGCTTCATTTACAACCACCTACTGAAGAATCATAGTTATCATTATTTCCATAGAAACAGATTTATTAACACTAGTTAACTGAAAGTACATTTAACCAAGTCTAGTAAGTACAAAGTATGAGCCAATTTCATGTGCAATATAGTTTTGTTTCATAAAAGAAAAGATGTTATATGAGAGAGTGAGAAGAAAGATACTTGTTCAAAGAGATAAATTATATTTCCATAATGTTGATTTGTGACTAAACTCCTTTCAATTGATCAGAATTGAACTTTGTGACTCTTCTATTCAGTAGTTTATAATCTCTTGGTATTTAATGTCAATTCGTTTCTTATTCTATGCTACACATCTCCCATGGAGCAATATTTGCTCCTTTCATTCATTTTTATTTTATTTTAAAATGTTTCTTCCTTTGTTGAATATTCCTCTGTTTCAACTTTATTGTCCTTGAAATCTGGAACTGTGCCTTTCTCACATCACTTGTATAACTATATCACATTACTCACACAGAATATTTCTTCAATTTTTCAAGTGTATATTTTGCCTTTTCTGTATGTATGCCATTGAACTTTTGGAATTAAAAGTTGAAAATATGATTTTTCCTTTAAAATGCTTAAATTTTGTCAGGGAAAGGACAACGTGTAATTATCAATCAGAAATTGTTCCTTTAAATTGAAGCCCACAAAACAGAGAACAATAATGGCCCTTTATACTTAAGAGAATATTGGCTTAAGCCTGGGAATAATAAGATAATAGAAATAACTGTGGAGTCCAGGTGGTAACTTACCAATAAGCAGTGTGATCCAGAATAAGAAGAAAACCCAAATGTCAAAATCACTGAATATCTTTGGTCAGCTTTGAAATATCCAACATACAGACCTATAGGCTCAGAGAAGTGAGGAGAGGAAGCACTTGAGAGTTGCATACTAAGGTTCCTACTTGACCTCTCCACTCAGATGCCAAATTCAACATACTTAAACTTGAGCTACTGATCTTCCTTTATGAACCTACTCCCCTGCTTCTCTTTTTCCATTCAAAATAAGGGCAACTCCATCGTCCCATTTATTTAGTAAATAAAACCTAAGGATAAAGCCAAATCCTGTTGACACCCACTTTTCTCCCCTTCCACTGCCACAGTCCTAGCCAAAGGTACCATCACATCTCACCTTCATATTGGAATATCCTCCACATTTGTTCCCTTGTTTCCTCCCTTGCCCCATCCTTCCAGCCTATTGTCAGTTCTGCATGCAGAATGATCCTGTAAAATCATGCATCAGATCATATAACTGCACTATCTAAAACCCTTCAATGTCTGCCAAGGTTCCTATCAAACAATCCCACTTCTTGGTATGTATCCAAACGGGTGGGGAACACTATCTCAAAGAGGTATCTGCACTCCCATGTTCGTTACAGCATTATTCACAGTAGCCAAGGTATGGAAACAAGCTAAGGGTCAACAAGATGAGTAGATAAAGAAAGTGTGACATATACACATACATATATATACAATGGTATATTATTCACCTTAAAAGAAGAAGGAAATCCTGCCATTTGTGAGGCTATGGATGAATTTAGAGAACATTATGCTGAGGGAAATAAGCCAGACACAAAAAGACAAATATTGCATTATCTCGCTTATATGTAGAATGTGAAAAAGTTAGACTCATAGTAACAGAGAGTAGAATGGTGGTTACCAGGGGCTGAGGGGTGGAGAAATGGGGGATGTTTGTCAAAAGATAAAACTTTCATTTATAAGATGTATTTCAGTTATAAGATGGAGTAGCATGGTGACTATAAACAAATAATGCATCATTTACCTGAAATTAGCTAAGAGGGTAAATCTCAAGTGTTCTCACCACAAACACACACACACACACACACACACACACACACACACATACATACACAGATTGATAACTATGTGAGGTGATGGATATGCTTATTAGTTTGATTGTAGGTAGTCATTTCACAATGTATACTTATATCAAATCATCAAGTTGTGCACTTTAAATATATACAATTTTTATTTGTCAATAGTACCACAATAAAGTTGGGGGAAAAAAATTTATTTCAGGTGCCCACAAGGCTCCATAATCAGCCCTTTTCACTCTCCCCTCTGATATCACCTCCATTTTCTTACTCCAATCACTTTTACTCACTCAATTCCAGGCACACCTGTCTCCCCTCTGTTCCTTGAACTTGCCAGGCTTTCTTGTCTTTGCAGGTCTTTCCCTATCAAATACCAAATATTCACATTATCTTCTAGATTTTTGCTGCTATGTGTAAAAGTCAGAAGACTCTCTCCAACCTCTAGTACTGTCCAAACTGTCTGTTGTTACATAGGTCCACATGGGGCTAGATATATGAAAGGGAACAATATTTGTAGAAATTCAGAAACGTTTATTGTGAGTTATATAAATTTTGTGCCATTTTTGTGACCCCAAAGAATTGATTTGTCTTTTACAGTTGGATGAATTCTCTCCCAGCTCTCAACTTAATGATTCACTCATTCCCATTGCACAGTGGTGTGTCATTGTTTACATCAGTATAGGATAATACTTAAAATCCTATCTCTAGACGTTAGAGATAAACTTGGAGTCAGATCCTTCTTGTCATAGGCTCCAAGCAAGGACTGTATCTACTCCTCTATTTACTGCTGAATTGCACAGTGCTCTGAACATAGTAGACAATAAATATTTGTTAAATAACTTACATTCCACAATGGCTAATAAATTCCACCATAGGTATGTAGTAAGTTCAGGAAATGGTAGCTATTATATAACAAGACAGACTTGGCATTTTGAATTACTCATTATATTCATTAACTCAAATTCCCATGTTATTTGAAATTATCTTAAAAAGTAAATTTTAGCTGAATAAAGATCACAAAAAATGGCTCTAATTCTTAAGATATAAGGGAAAGGAATGGAAGACTTTTTTATTGTTGTTGTTTATATCATATGACTCCATAAAATGATTAAAAATATTTTGTTAGCAGAGTATTCAAAAAGTATTTTACAAACAAAGAAACAAAAATACTTAGAGAAATTGCACAGAACAGAATAATCTAAAATTACTCTGTGTCAGAGCTTAATTCTGTACTGCCAGGAAGTATTACCTGATAATATTAATAGTACTTTATAACTGGGGCTAGACTCACATTAGGACAAAGTGAGAAATTGCCAACACAGTATAGGCAGAGAATTAAATAAAATTTCCTTGCACCACAAAATCATAGTATTTCAAATATTTTAGGTAAACATTTTAGGCAGCAACTGGAATTATGTGTAATACTGCATTTTAATGTCAATATTAATTTTTTCAAAATACTTGTATTTAATTATGATTTAAAATTTACTCCTTGAAACATTTAAATTTTTTTATTGATATTTCTGACTGCTTAAGCTGTTGTAGCACATATATAAGAATTCGGTAGAATGGATTCATAGTCACCTGAGTTTCCAATTTCTTCTCTAGGCACTTTATTTTGGGGTAACCATAAACATTTTAAGCACAAATTTGGATACTTGTTTTAGATTCAATAAAACCATTTTTATTAATAGTATAAAACAGAACATTTAAAATATATATATAGTGCATATTTTGGAGACTAAAATATGTTTTATCATGTACATTTTATTTTGTTATTAATTTATAGTATGATTAGGGTGATCCTATATAGTCATGAAAAAATGTTTTTTGGAAGTATATTGCAAACTAATTGAAAAATCATTTCACTCCATAGCAATATGACTCTTCCTATTCTACAATTATTGATCTAAATATTTTCAGTGTCAAAGATATATATTTTCTTGTTCCATGTTTGTCATAATCTATATCTTTATATTGAGAGTTTTACAAAGAAAGTTCTCATATTCACCATATATGGTTCAAATCACTTTAACCTTAACATATGTTTAGTTCAAGATTTATACTGCACATGAAGGTTGGGTTTATTTTTAATTTTAGAAGTTATGAAAACAGCACTTCTCCCAATTTTTTCCTTCATATTTGGCATTTGTGACTATACAACTTTTGACCTCATATTTCTGTAAAGCAAAAATGAAACTTTATTCTTTCCATTCCCTTTTTAAACTTTCAGTTAGTAGTATTGTGATTATCAGTTTGCTTTGTGGGTTATGTGAAGTAATTTAAACATTGAGTCAGCACTTCAAAATTTCTTAAAACACCTGTTTATTTTATCTTTTGCAAGACAGTCTTAACATGTATAAATATCTAAGACAAAGTGGAGTGCAAAGTTCTCATTATTTGTAAATTATGTAACAATCTACTTGAAAACTTCCATGAAAATCAACAGGAAAAAATTACACTACTAACAATGTTAAGAAAGATATTCTGAACCATAGTAAAAAATTGAAATATAGTCTTTCTACTAACCACTTAGAATATAATTGAAAAATAATTTTCTTGACATAAAAAAGTAACTCATAGGATTAAAATTAATTAGCAGTATCTGGCCCTTACATATTTATTAAATGATTAATGTTTTTTACTTTTAACCCTGTCTTGTCTACATTTAACTTTTATAAGGGAGGTTCTTGACAGTTTTATTCATTCCTCTCTATGTGCTTATGATACTTTAAAGTTTCAGTGCATTATATTGTGTTTATTTACATAATTATGAGTAAGATTGGAAAAAAAAGATTTCAGGTTTAAGCTAGAGCATTAATATCTCTTACAATAAATAGGAAATGTGCATAGATTTAAAATTAGTAATCCCATGCATGGCAATTCATCCTGAAATAATGAAATAAGTCTAAAATGAACAATGGTATTTATTACAGCTTTCTTGCCAATAGGAAAAGATGTTTGAAGCAACCAAAATTATTCAGTAATATGGTAGTGGTGTAGCAAATAATAGTACATCAACTCAGTGGAATGTAATGCAATGACTTGAAGGGTGAATTAAAGAGAATATATGAAACAATGAGACATGATTATGATGTAAACACAAATAAAATAGTAAAACATAAAATTTTATGTATCATGAATTGCAGCATTTGAAATATGTGTGTTGATAAGCCATAGAAATTATAGAAAAGTGATGTTAGACAAATCTTAAATGATGGAATTGTGAGTGGTTTTTTAAATGTGTACTATTGTGATAATGTTGCATACACATATAATAGTTCAAAATAGAGTTGCACAACAAAAGATAGATATCTGTGAAGGCTGTAGTACATCAAATAATGGGGAAGCCATATTATTTTCAAAAATATAGGTAGTAAAAAGTTATTAAAGTATACAGTGGGAGGTGTGGGTAGGATGATAGAGTATGAAAACTCTGAGCTCACCTTCCCCCATGAGCGTACCAAAATTACAACTATTTACAGAGCAACTATCAATGAGAACAACCTGAAGAAAAGATTTTCAGCAACTAAAGCTTTAAGGAAGAAACCACAACCAGATGGGTATAATGGGTGGAGACGCAATAGAGTCAAGACCTACAGCTCCAGGTAGGCAACCCCCAAATGGGAGAATAATCACAATTTCAAGGGTTCTCCACCAAGGAGCAGTGTCTGATCCCCACATTGGTCTCCACAGCCTGGGGGTCCTTCAATGGAAAGATGAGCCCCCAGAATATCTGACTTTAAAGGTAAATGTGGCTTGTGTATGAGAGAGGAAAATGGCTGTAAGAAACAGAGGCTATGCACTTAAAGGAGGCCCACAAATTCTCACGCACTCTGCCGATGAGTGTAGAGGCAGTAATTTGAAAAGAGCCTAGGGCAGACCCAAGTGCTGATCTTAGAGAGTCGCCTTTAGGGGCAGGTGACAACTGGGATTCCCGCTGGAGATACAGATGCAGGCTGCAACCATTTGGGGAGCCCATTCTACCACGAGCACACTGGTGCTGACAAGCACAAATTTGGAATCCTCCCTGTAGCTCATAAGCATTCAGGGCTCACCTACCCACTCACCAGTTGGCACAAGTCCCAGGATCTCCTGAGTTGAGCAACAACAGTGTAAGGACCAAGCCCCAACTAATAGTGGGCCAAGGACTCAGCCCCATCCACTAGCAGGCTGGCTCCAGTCCTGGGCCCTACCACCTGGGCCCCCACTACCAGGACCCATCACCACCCACCAGTGGACAGGCACCAGCCCTGAGATGCCTCAGGCCAGGCAGCCAGCTGCACAGGGTACCAGTTGCTGACAACTTCAGTATGAAGCAGAGCCTGATAGCCAAATATGTTAGAGGGCAGCTCCACCTACTAATGAGCCACAGTACTTGTCCCCACTACAACAGAAGGTCTCATGAAGCCCACACAGGGGCACCCCTAGAGTATATAGCTCTGGTGACCAGAGAGGAGTGTACTGTTGAGCCCCATAGCATCTCCAACATACGGCCATTTTTCCAAGATCAGGAAATATTAACAAACTACCTAGTACATAGAAATAAAAACAGAAAATTAGGCAAAATGAGACAACAGAAGAATATGCTCCAAACAAAAGAACAAGATAAAAACAAAGAAGAGCTAAGGAAAATGGAGATAAAGATTCTACCCAATAAGGAGTTTAAGATAATGATCATAAAGATGCTCAATGAGAAGACTGGATGAACACAGACATACAGAAGCTTAACAGGGTTAGAAAATATATACAAGAACCAAACAGCTGAAGAATATAATAACTGAAATAAATACCCTTGAAGGAGTCAAGTAGATTCGATGATATACAGAGGAATGGATCAGTGAACTGGAAAACAGAGTAGTGGAAATCACCCATGCTGAACAGAAAAAAGAAAAAAATAATAAATTAAAATTTTAATTAAGATTTTTTAAGGGACCTTGGGTACGATATCAAGTGTAACTAATATTCACATTATAGAGCTCCCAAAAGGAGAAGAGAGACAAAAGGGAGCAGAAAACTTATATGAAGACATAACAGCTGAAAACTTCCCTAACCTGGGAAAGGACAGAGCCATCCAGGTCCAGGAAGCACAGAGATTCCCAAACAAGATCAATTCAGAAGAGGTCCACAATAAACACATTATAATAAAAATGGCATAAAATGCAGACAAAGAGCTAATCTTAAAAGCAACAAGGAAAAGCAATTAGTTACATACAAGAGAACTCCCATAAGACAATCAGCTGACATTTCAGCAGAGACTTTGCAAACCAGAAAGAGTGGTACAATATTTAAAGTAATAAGAGGAAAAAGCCTACAAACAAGAATTATCTACTCAGAAATGCTATCACTCAGATTTGAAGAAGAAATTAAGAGTTTTATAGACAAACAGAAAATGAAAGAGTTTAGCACCACTAAAATGATTTTACAAGAAATATTAAGTGGACCTCTCAAGGTGGAAAAGAAAAGATGACCACTAGAAATATGAAAATTAGAAAAGAAAAATCCCATGACTAAAGGCAAATATTCAGGAAAGGTAGTAGATCAAACCCACCTGCAAAGCTAGTAGGAAGTTTAAAAGAAAAAGTTAGTAAAATAATCTATATTCACAATAAGTAGTTAAGGAATACACAAAACAAAAAGTTGTAAAATATTAGGTCAAAAACACTAAACTGGCTGCAGGGAGTGAAAATGAATGGTTGTTACATTGAATTCAAATGTAAAAAGATCATTAACTTAATCATGTAATGTACATATTGTTTTATACACACCTCATAGTAAGCACAAACCACAACTATATAATATATGCAAACACAAAAAAAGAGAAAGGAACCCACACATAACACTAAAGAGAGTCATCAAATCAAAGGGAAAAGAGCTAAACGACAAGAAAGAGATTAACATTCCAACAAATAATTACTGTAAATATAAATGAAGTGAATGTTCCAATCAAAAGAGTGGCTGAATGGATTAAAAAAAAAGCAAGACCCACATATATATATTGCCATAAGGGACTCACTTCAATTCTAACACAGACCATAAGTGAAGGAATGGAAAAAAAGTGTACCATACAAATGGAAATGAAAAGAAAGCTGGGGTAGCAATATTTATATCAGATAAAATAGACTTTACAACAAAGACTGTAACAAGAGACAAAGAAGAACATTATATAATGATGAACAGATGAAGCAGAAGATATAAGAATTATAAATATAAAGGTACCTAATATAGGAGCACATAAATACATGCACAAGATACTAGTAAGCATAAATGGAGAAATTTACAGTAATAGAATAATAGTAGAGGACTTTACTACCCCACTTATATCAATGGATAGGTCATGTAGACAGAATATCAGTAAGGAAACAAGGGCCTTAAGTGACATATTAGACTAGATGTACTTAATACATGTACTTAATAGATATATGGAGAACATTCCATTCCAAAGCAGCAGAATACATTCTTATCAAGTGCACCAGGAATATTCTCCAGGATAGCTCACATGCTAGGCCACAAAATATATCTTAATAAATTCAAGAAGATTGAAATGATATCAAGCATCTTTTCTGACCACAATGCTATGAGACTAGAAATCAACTATAGAGGAAAAAATGCAAAAAACACAAACACATGAAGGCTAAGCAATATGGCACTAAACAAACAATGGGTCACTGAAAAAACCAAGATGGATATCAAATATTATCTGGAGATAAAAGAAAATGGTAACACAACTATCCAAAATCTATGGGATTCAGCAAAATCATTTCTAAGAGGAAACTTTATAGTGATAAAAGCCCATCTCAGGAAACAAGAAAAGTCTCACATAAACGACCTAATTAAAAAACTAGAAAAAGATGAACAAACAAAACTCAAAGTTAGTAGAAGGAAAGAAATAATAAACATCAAAGCAGGAATAAATAAAATAGAAACAAACAAAAAAAACAACAGAAAAGATCAATGAAACTAAGAACTGGTTCTTTGAAAAGATTAAAAAAATTAGTAAATTTTGGCAGACCTGTCAAAGGAAAAAGAGAGATATGTCCCAAAATAAATGAAATCAGAAATGAAAGAGAATTTTCAGCTGACACCACAGAAATACAAAGGATCATAAGAGATTACTACAAACAGTTATATGTCAATAAAATGGACAACCTGATTGATATGAATAAAGTCCTAGAAATGTACAGTATCCTAAGACTATGTCTGGAAGAAATAGAGAATATGAACAGACAAGTTATGAGTAATTAAACTGAACCAGAACTGAAAAAAAGAAGTTTAGGACCAGAAGGCTTTACAAGTGAATTCTACCAAACATTTAGAGAAGAATTAATACATATCCTTCTCAAACTACTCCAAAATATTCAAGAGGAAGGGATGCTTACAAAGTCGTTCCAAGAGAACAGCAACATGCTAACACCTAAACTAGACAAAGACACCACCAAAATAAAAAAAAAAGATAATTACCGGTCAACATCAATGAAGAATATAAATGCAAAAATCATTGACAAAATATTAGCAAACTTAATTCAACAACACATTAAAAGGACCATAAACGCTAATCAAGTAGGATTTACCCAAGGATGAAAGGATAGTTCAATATATGCAAATCAATCATTGCAACACCTCACATTAACAAATTGAAAAATAAAACTCATGTGATTATCTCAATAGCTGAAGAAAACGCTTATGACAAAATTCAACATCCACTTATGACCAAAATTTTCAAGAATGTGGTATAGAGGGACCATACCTCAATGTAATAAAAGCTTTATATGACAAGCCCACAGGTAACAAACACAATGGTGAAAAGCTAAAAGCATTTCCTCTAAGATAAGAAACAAGAAAAGAATGCCCACTCTCATCACTTTTATTCAACATAGTATTGGAAGTCCTAGTCACAGCAGTCGGACAAAGAAAAGAACTAACAGGAATCCAAAATGGAAAGGAAGATGTAAAACTGTCACTGTTTGCAGATAACACAATACTATAGAGCATTCTAAAGACACTGCCAAAAAATATTAGAACTCATAAATAAATTCAGTAAAGTTGTGGGAATAGTTAATATACACAATTTTGTTACATTTCTATACATTAAAAAGAAACTATCAGAAAGAGAATTTAAGAAAACAATTTACTCTTACATTTGCATCAAAAAATAACATACCCCTGAATAAATCTAACCAAGGAGGTAAAAAGACCTTTACTCAGAAAACTGTAAGACACTGATGAAAGAAATTGATTTTGACACAAATCCACAGAAAGATACACTGTGCTCATGGATTGGAAGAATTAATGTTGCTAAAATGAACATACTACCCAAGTTAATCTACAGGTTCAATGCAATACCTTTAAAAATTCCAATGACATTTTTCACAGAACTATGAAAAATAATTCTAAAATTTGTGTGTAATTACAAAAGATTTTGAATAGCCAATACAACCTTGAGAAAGAAGAACAAGTTTAGAGGTAAAAGCTCCGTGATTTCAAACTATACTACAAAGCTACAGTAATCAAAACAGTATGATACTGGCACAAAAACAGACACATAGATCAATGAAACAGAATAGAGAGCCCAGAAATGAGCCCATACTTACATGATCAATTAATCTATGACCAAAAATAGCAAGAATATACAATGGGAAAAACAGCCTCTTAAATAAATGATGTTGAGAAACTGAATAACTACATTCAAAATAATTAAACTGGACTATTTTCTCATATCATATACAAAAAAAAAACCCAAAAAACAAAAACAAAACCCTCAAAATAGATGAAAGACTCAAATGTAAGACCTGAAACCATACAACTCCTAGAAGGAAGCATAGGCAGTATGTTTTTGACACTGGTCTTAACAATATACATGTATATGTGTATATATATATTTGGTATATCTCCTCATGCAAGGGCAACAAAAGCAAAAATAAACAAATGGAACTACATCAAACTAAAAAGCTTTTCCAGAGCAAAGGAAACTATAAACACTAAGAAAAGGCAGCCTACTGAATGGGAGAAGATATTTGCAAATGATATATATGGTAAGAGGTTAATATCCAAATATTCAATGAACTTATACAACATCAGAAAACAAATAAGCTGATTAAAAAATGAACAGAGGAACTGAATAGACATTTGTCCAAAGAAGAAATACAGATGGCCAACAGACGCAGGGATGTTCAACATCATTACTCATCAGGGAAATGCAAACCAAAACCTCAGTGAGATATCACCTTACATCTATCAGAATGGCTGTTATTGAAAGGACAACAAAAAAGTGTTGGTGAGGTTGTGCAGAAAAGGGAACGTTTATGCACTGTTTGGAGGAATGTAAATTGGTGCAGCCAATATGGAAAATAGTATAGAGGTTCTTTAAAAAATTAAAAATAGAACTACCATGTGATTCAGCATTTTACTCCTGGGTATTTATCTGAAGAAAACAAAAACACTAATTCAAAAAGACATGTGCACCCCTATGTTCACTGTAGCATTATTTAAAATAGTCAAGACATGAAAGCAACCTAAGTGCTCATCAGTAGATTAATGGATAAAGATGTCATATACATATATATACACACACATATATATATACAAAATAGATGATGTAATATATTACATAGCTGTTTAAAAGAATGAGATTTTGCTATTTGAGACAACATGGGTGGACCTAATGGATATTTTGCCAAGTGAAATAGGTCATACTGAGAAAGGCAAATATGGTATGATTTCACTTATATGTGGAATCTAAAAAACATAACTAATGAACAAACATAACAAAACAGAAACAGAGTCATTGATACAGAGGTGAAACAGGTGGTTTCCAGATGGGCTGAGGGTGGGAGGATGAATGAAATAAGTGAGGGAGATTAAGAGGTACAAACTTCTAGTTACAAAATAAATAAATCATGGGAATAAAATGTACAGCATGGGGAATATAGTCAATAATATCATAATATATTTGTATGGTGACAGATCATACCTAGACTTATCAGGGTGATCATTTTGTAATGTAGAGAAATATTGAATCACTAGGTTGAGCTTGGAGTTAATATAGTGTCAGTGAGTTATACTTCAATTTAAAAATAGTTCGAGTGCATACTCAGAAAATAATACCTGCAACCCTATCATTTTATTTAAGTTAAAAAAATTAAAAATTAAGTATTTATTTGAATTTTTCCTTAGACTGTGAAAATGAGTATGCTCAAAATTACAGTGATAACTTTTGATAATGTGATTTAATCTGGCTAGCAAAGATGTACAATTAGATGAGGATCTTGCCCAGTATGCATTTATCATGAGTAAGAATAGTCTCTAGAAAGTCAAGCTTACTAAATATTTTGCTTACAGTTTTGCCATTTTGTAGGCACCATGGTGAGAATTTATTCAGTTTACTATAGAAGTAGTTTTAAATCATGAAAAGTGACAAGGTATTTGGCAATTAATCCAGAGAGTGTTGTTAATTTATGCAATGTGACAGCTGTCATATAGCAAGTTTGTCAGCTCAACACTGATAAATTGAATTGTAAGCTGTGTAAGTCACTTACCACAAAGACTGGTACATAGCAAATGCTCCAGTAATTTCAGCAACTGCTATTAATGTTGCAATAGTAGTTGATGGTGTTGTTGCTATTATTATTATTATTACTATTAGTGTTGTGCAAAGCACTATGGTTGACCTTAAAGAGATTGCATAGGAGTCTATGACAACACTATTTGCTCTTAAGAATCTAACTATTGTATTCATTATTTTTTATTTTTTAAAGTTTTGAATGACTACCAAATAATAGCTAGACATTGGGAATGAAATGAAGTCCAAGCCACTCCCTTTTCTTTCCTTCAGGAAGATAATAGTCTAGCAGAGGAGATATCAGTAACTTGATGATCACAATGCCTTGTGATATACTTTAATAGGTTAATGCACAAAGTGCAGTGGGAGCACATAGGAGGACCACAAAAAGGAAGGATTTCTTGTAGAAGATATCTAATCTGCATCTGTTTGACCAATGTAAACTTAGCCAAGCTTGGAGGTAAGAAGGTGTAAGGTGCTGTGGGCAGCTAATGAAATTTGATGACAGATACAATTGGGACTACTTCCTAAAGGATCATTAATGCCATGTTGAGAACTTGAGGCTTTGTTCTGCAGGCTAGGTTAACTGCCCAGAAGAATTGACTAGGAGTGACTAGGTAGGAAAATAATGTAGGGGACAGAGCTAATGAGAAATATTAAGTCAATGTTGGCTTCTGGGAGAAGAACTGGTAAGAGCAAGACTGAGCCCCATTAATAATAGGTGGTATTGAAGACAACAAGCAAAACAGGGATTTGATGACCAGGGCAAAAGAGCAGCTCTAAGAATTGTAAACCTAGGAATAGGTGGTTTGTCACTGAATCACAGAGGGCCAGGACTGAATGTTTTTAAAAGATACCACTTGCCTCTAAATGTCATGGAGCTGAAATTATGAAGAGAATCAGAGGGTCACATGACAAGATGTCCTACCTGGAATTGGATGAGAAGTACCAGGCCCTTCAAGTACCAGAATATTGAGATTCCTGTAAAAAGAAGTTACAATGTTTCTCTTTCTCTGTAAAAGTATTATTTACTGAAACTTTATTTTTTTAAAAAGGTATATTATATTCTTTTAAAGTTATTTTTAAAATTTATTTTATTGAAGTATAGTTGATTTACAATGTTGTGTTAATTTCTGCTGTACAGCAAAGTGATCCAGTTATACATATTTATACATTCTTATTCATATCCTTTTTCATTATGGTTTATCAAGATATTGAATATAGTTGCCTGTGCTATATTCAACAACGACCTTGTTGTTTATCCATTCTATATACCAGGGGTCCCCAAACCCTGGGCCGTGTATCAGCGGTCCACAGCCAGTTAGGAACTGGGCCAAACAGCCGGAGGTAAGCGGTGGGCTAGCGAGCAAAGCTTCATCTGCTGCTCCCCATTGCTCCCATTACCACCTGAACAATCCCCCCTCCCCGGTCTGTGGAAAAATTGTCTTCCATGAAACCAGTCCTTGGTGCCAAAAAGGTTGGGGACTGCTGCTATATATAATAGTTTGCATCTGCTATCCCAATCTCCCAATCCATCCCTCTTCCACCCCCACCCTGGCAACCACAAGTCTGTGAGTCTGTTTCATGGATAATTTCATTTGAGTCCACATAAATGATATCATATGGTATTTGCCTTTCCCTTTCTGACTTACTTCACTTAGTATTATAATCTCCAGGTCCATCCATGTTGCTGCAAATGGCATTATTTCATTATTTTTTATGACTGAGTAGTATTCCATTGTATATATGTGTCACATCTTTATCCATTCATCTGTTGATGGACATTTAGGTTGTTTTCTTGTCTTGGCTACTGTGAATAGTGCTGCTATGAATATAGGGGTGCATGTATCTCTTTGAATTATAGTTTTGTCCAGATATATGCCCAGAGGTAGGATTGCTGGATCATATGGCAACTCAATTTTTAGTTTTTTGAGGAAACTCCATACTGTTTTCCATAGTGGCTGCATCAATTTACATTCCCACCAACAGTGTAGGAGGGTCCCCTTTTCTGCACACCCTCTCCAGCATTTATTTGTAGATTTTTTAAAAGACTTTTCTTATTTATTTATTTATTTGGTTGCACTGGCTGTTAATTGCAGCTCGCCTGCTCCTTAGTTGCAGCTCACCGGCTCCTTAGTTGTGGCATGCAAACTCTTACTCATGGCATGCATGTGGGATCTAGTTCCCTGACCAGGAATTGAAACTGGGCCCCCTGCATTGGGAGTTCAGAGTCTTACCCACTGTGCCACCAGGGAAGTCCCTGTAGAGTTTTTAATGATGGCCATTCTGACCGGTGTGAGGTGGTACCTCATTGTGGTTTTGATTTGCATTTCTCTAATAATTAGCCATGTTGAGCATCTTTTCATGTGCCTGTTGGCCATCTGTACATCTTATTTGGAGAAATGTTTATTTAGGTCTTCTGCCCAGTTTTCAATTGGGTTGTTTGGGTTCTTTGTTGTTGTCATTGTTCAGTTGTATGAGCTGTGTGTATATTTTGGAAATTAAGTCCTTGTCCATAACATAATTTTCAAATATTTTCTCCCAGGCCATAGTTGTCATTACATTTCATTTACGGTTTCCTTTGCTGTACAAAAGCTTGTAAGTTTGATTAGGTCCCATTTGTTTATTTTCTCTTTTATTTCTATTGCCTAGGGAGATTGACCTATGAAAACATTGGTATGATTTACATCATATTCTTAAAATGCCCTATCAAAGGGCAGGAGGCATTTATATTGAGAACTAAGTGTGTCTATTGTTAAACCACTGTTTATTGGCATTTAACCTAGAGAAGTTGCTGAGTCTCTGCATTCATTGGTCTGCACTGCTTTATTTATAAAGTGCAGTTATTTGTAACAGCTACTGGTCAGAACATTAAGCAAAGATTGTTTATATCCTTGATCTGAAGCTCTAAGGAGCTGATGTAAAAGCTGGCCATTTGTGAACTGCTGACACATACACTGCCTTGTTTGTAATTCTGAAGTCCTTTGAAATAAAGACAACATTTTCCAAGTTGTTCACTGCATTTGCAGTTACTATCATCAGAAAGAGAAATGCTGAAGCTTCTTGTTGATTCCTGAAAATTTCCACAATATTTGTTAAAATATATTGATTGTGTATACCGAGTTTTCTTATTGTTCTCATAAACAGAAGATCAATAGAGGGTCAAAACTAAGTTATATGACTGAATCATGTTGCTGTACACCTGAAACTAACACAATATTGTAAATAAACTATACTTTAATTTAAAAATTTTATATGATTAGAATTCTGAAGATGGTTGAAAAAATTATAGTTTACTAAATAAACATGTAAGGACAATTCCCCTATACCTCTCTTATGGGAGATTCTTTTCCTTGAATAAATAAAAGTGGGAAATGGTTTATGTAGGAAAATAGGAGAAATGGTTACTTATATATAGTAATATTTTAATTAATTTATTTGATGAATATGTGTTTAGTGCCTGTTGTATTTAAGAAAATATACTAGGTTATGGTAAAAATGGAAAAGCCAGGTTTTGAACACGTGTATGACCAAGATTCCACCTCTGAGCCTGAGTTTCTTCTATAAGGTGAGAGTCTTTACAATTACCTCATTGCCACTGCCTTCAAAGAGATTACAGTTCAGAGTGGGAAATAGACAATAATCACCAAATCAGAAGAAGACAAGTAAAACTATACCTGTAGTAAGTGCAAAGAAAATAAGGTATATATTGCAATAAAAATATATACATGATTGTTTTGTTTTAGTTCTTAAAACTTGATCAATAATATCAGGGAAGTCTTTTCTGAGGAAGAGATAATTGAACTGACAGAGCTATCCCCTGTTTGTTGTAAGAAGAGCTATATATTCTGTTGAAGAGAAATCTAGATTAAAAGTCAAGAGACATGGATCTTAGTGCCGGGATATTATAAACATGATGAGAATTTCCATTTTTGGACTATAAATTTCATGTGTGTCAAATAAAGCAAATAATAGTAGCTGGGTAACTCATCTCAGAATGAGATAAGATATGCAAAACGAATTTGACTATTTAAAGAGCTGCACTAATGTGAGACATTGCAATCATTGACCAAATTTTAGGATGAATTTTTTTCTTAACGTGTGATACCAATATGTCATTTCTACAGTTTAAAATTTTTATTGTCAGTATATGTTATATTGGAAGCTTCAGGTGTCTTAAAAACTAGATATTTCTAGACAGTAGAATAGTCAAATTAATAGTTAGCAGAAGCAATATGAAACCTGAAAAACATGACAAATTTAAATCGAGATTAGGAAGTAAAGTTTCAGTTAAATACTACCCGTTTTCCTCATCCTCTCTGGCTTTCAATTAAAGAATTCTGTTTCCCCCTAGTGAATAAATTGATTCTTATATTCCTTTCAGAATATGTATATAGAGATTTGATATTGTGAACCATTCCATAAGTTAGATTTTGTGAAAATAATTAATTATGGATATATTCCTTACCTGAGCATTTCTAAGAAAAATATAACATACAAAAATTTATTTAATTATAGTGATTAAGTTAAGCAATTTTTTAAAGAATCCACATATTTAATATTAATTTTATCCACATATTAGCTCTCATAGAATGAGAACAAAATAATGGTCATATAATTCCATCAACATCTAAAATTTTTCCCAAGTTTAGCTGTAATTTTCTTTAAAAATTTAGATACTTGTTGGCTTATTTTAGTTTTCCTTTTTATATTGATTAATTTTCATGATATTTTACTTGGTTTTGCTTTTAAATGTGTCAAACTAGAGCTGGGTCATGTTAATACTGAGCTCTAAAGCTGTTTTCTACTCTGCATTCTTTTTCTTAAAAGTCAATGTAGTGTTAAGCATTTCCATCAAAGTATTTACTTTCAGTTTTTTTTTTTAAGCTGTAATTACATACTTGACCCTTAAAACAAATAATTACTGTGTTATGAAGAACTGGCCTAGTTCAAAAAGATGTCTGGCCTTTGCCTTTGCTTTGTGGACATAATCTTTGTCATACCTAATAGAAGTGTTTTGGTTAGGATTGGGACCAATCATGTGATTTAGGGAGGGACTTTGAGTTGTGCAATATCAGTTGACCTAGATACTGAGTCCAAACCTATGGGCAAGCAAGCAAGCATGCCTTCCAAATGAAGCCATAATAATAATAAAAAAAAAAACTCTGGACACTGAAGCTCAGGTGTGCTTCCCTGCTTGGCAGTACCTCATAAGTACTGTCATACTTTGATACCAGGATGGTAATATATTCTGAGGACAATGGAACTTTCTTTTCTGAATCTCTTCATTTGGCTCATTTTTTAATCTGTGTTCTTTCCCAGTAATAAACCATAACCATTAGGCGTAATAGTTTTCAGTGGAGTTCTTTGAGTGATTTGAATCTAAGAGTGGTTTGGGGGACCCCCTGAACTTGCAGTTGGTGTCAGAAATGAAAGTGATCTTGTGTGGACTCTTCCCTCTAATTTTGTAGTTGGACCCTACATCCTTGAAGTTGGGATCAGTAGTCTTGGCAGACTAGGCAATCTAGAGGACTTGTGTCCTATATTTCACAGTTTGGCTAACTCCAGGAATTTGACAATATCTAAATTTCCCAAATTTCTTAAACTCAGAGATAACTCCACATTTTTCAGTTAAAATTAATTTTTTAAAATTAAATAACTTGTAGTGTATCACCTGTTAGTAATGCCTCCTTGAAACAGAGCATAGTTTTGCAATCCTTTAACAAACTAATTTGTAGATTTCTTTATAATTAAGTCTCACTTTCAGGATGGAAGAATGGGGTTTACCATATCCTAAGTCCCAGTCTTTTCTTGTCCCCATAGTTTGAATAGAAAGTTTGAGTAGCACTAATCATATATAGAAAAATTTCTTCACAACTTATTTACTGAGGATCATTATAGATCACATTGTGATTTAACTTTAAAAAAGTTATTTCTTGGGCTTCCCTGGTGGTGCAGTGGTTGAGAATCTGCCTGCCGATGCAAGGGACATGGGTTCGTGCCCCGGTCTGAGAAGATTCCACATGCCGTGGAGCAGCTAGGCCCATGAGCCATATGGCCACTGAGGCTGTGTGTCCGGAGCCTGTGCTCCACAATGGGAGAGGCCACAACAGTGAAAGGCCCGCGTACCATAAAAAAAAAAAGTTATTTCTTCCTTTCAAATAGTAAAAATTTAAACTAAAATTATAAGACATTTTCCCTGATATCAAAACTCACCTTAGGAACATTTAAAAGAGCTGACTTCTCAATAGAGAGCACTAAAAGAGTTATGGCAGGTGACCTCAAATATATAAACACTGCAATGTGAGGGGACTATTTTGTGTATGTGCAGAGGTAACACTAGAATCAACATCAGGAAGGCAGATTTTGCCTCAGTGATGTCTCCTCTCATACTGAAATTGTCACTGCAGAGACATGCTCAAAATTCAGAGATTTAAGTTTGCTCTACTGAATACAATAAATATGGTCTCTTTAAGTTTTTCAAACATATAATGTTAGGATGCTTCTAATCTCATTTTTCTGATGATGAATGAATCTGCTAGGAAATTAAAACAAATATATACACTCACACAGCTATTTATTTATTCATTTAGCCATCTATCTTTTTTATTAAAACTTGATTTCTTTAGAGTACTTTTATGTCAACCCATGTTGACACAAATGGCAAGAGTTCATTCTTTCTAATGGATGAGTAATAGTTCACTGTATAGATATACAACTTTTTTTTATTCATTCATCTATTTATGGACACAAATTGCTTCCATATTTTGACTATTGTAAATAATGTTGTGATGAATATATGGGTGCATTTATCTTTTTGAATTAGTGTTTTTGTCTTCTTTGGGAAAATACCCAGGAGTGGAAATGCTGAACCACATGGTAGTTCTATTTTTAACTTTTTAAGGAACTTCCATACTGTTTTCCATAGTGACTTCACTAACTTATATTCCTCCCAACAGTGCACAAGGATTTCCTTTTCTCCATATCCTCACCAACACTTGCTATTTGTTGTCTCTTTGATAATAGACATTCTGACAGATGTGAGGTGATATCTCATTGAAGTTTTCATTTGCATTTCCCTGATTTTTAGTGATGTTGAGCATCCTTTTAAGTGTCTGTTGGCTATCTGTATTTCTTCTTTGGAAAAATATTCAGGTCTTCTGCCCATTTTTTAATCAAGTTGTTTTTTGTTGTTGTTGTTGAGTTGTATGAGCTCTTTGTTATTTTGGATATTAATTCTTTATCATATACATCATTTGCAAATATGTTCTCCCATCCCTGTCTTTTCATTTTGTTAGTAGTTTTCTTCACTGTGCAAAAGCTTTTGAGTTTGATGTAGTACATTTCTTTATTTTTACTTTTTTTGTCCTTGCATGATGAGACATATCCATAAAAATATTGCTAAGGCTAATGCAAAAGAAGATGCTTCCTATGTTTCCTTATAGGAGTTTTGTAGTTTCAGGTGTTACATTTAAGTCTGTCATCTATTTTGAGTTTACTTTTGTATATGGTAAGGGAAGGTCATCCAGTTTTACTTTTTGTATGTAGCATGTAGCTTTCTAGTTTTCCCAGCATCATTTATTGAAGAGGGTGTTTTTCCCATTGTATATTCTTGCCTTTTGGGTCATAGATTAATTGACTATGTAAATGTAGGTTTATTTCTGGGCTCTCTATTCTGTTTCATTGATCTATGTTTTTTTGGTGCCATTACCATACTGTTTTGATTACTGTAGATTTGTAGTACAGTTTGAAATCAGGGAACTTGATACCTCTAACTTTGTTCTTCTTTCTCAAGACCTTTTGTGTTTCCATACAAATTTTGGAATTATTTATTCTACTTCTGTATAAAATATCATTGGAATTTTTGTAGGTTATGTATTGAATCTGTAGATTGCCTTGGGTGGTATGGTCATTTTAACAACATTAATTCTTTCAATCCATGAACACAATATATCTTTCCATGGGTTTATGTCAAAATCAATTTATTTTATCAGTGTCTTATAATTTTCTGAGTAAAAGTCTTTTACCTCTTTAGCTAGTTTTATTCTGAGGCATGTTGTTCTTTTTGATGCAATTGTAAAAGTGAACTGTTTCCTTAAATTCTCTTACTGATAGTTTGTTGTTAGTTTTTAGAAATGCCACAAATCTGTGTATATTAATTTTGTTCCTATAAATTTACTGAATTCATTTGTGCTTTTTAATAGTTTCCTAGTGGTGTCTTTAGGATTTTCTATATATGGTATCATGTCATGTCATCTGCAAAAGTCCATTTACACTTAAAGTAATTATTGATTTATATGTACTTATTGTCATTTTGTTAATTGTTAGGGGGTTGTTTTTATATTTTTTTTTGTTCCTTTCTTTTTTAGCTCTTTTTCCTTTGATTTGATGACTCTCTTTAGTGTCATGTGTGGATTCCTTTCTCTTTTTTGTGTGTGCTTGTATATGCTACAGATTTCTGGTTTGTGGTTATTTTTACGTGTATATATAACAACATACACATATGTTAAGTTGATGATCTCTTTATGTTTGAATGTAATATAACAACCTTGCTCTTTTACTCCTCTCACTATTTTTAATGTTTTTGACATTATATTTCACATGTTTTTGTTTTGGGTATCACTTAACCACTTTTTCTGGATATAGAGGATTTTACTACTTTTACTTTTTATCCTTCCTACCATCTTTATTAATGGATGTTCTACTACTTTTATTGTATATGTGCCTTTACTAATGGGATTTTTCTTTTTATATAATCTTTATATTTCTCATTGTGGTCTTTTCTGCTTAGAAACATCCTTCTGACGTATCTTGTAAAACTGGTTAAATGTTGTTGAACTCATTTAATTTTTGCCTGTCTGTGAAAATCTTGATCTCATCTTCAAAATTGAATTATAGCCTTGCCTGGTAGAGTATTCTTGTTTGTCATTTATTTCCTTTCATCACTGTGAATATATTATGCCACTTTTATTTTGGCTGCAAAGTTTCTCCTGAAATGTCACTTGATAGTCTTATGGTAGCTTCCTTGTACATAGCTAATGTTGCCGAACTTCTGTACAGTGAAAAGTCTGTGTATAACTTAGAGTTGGCTGTTTGCATCCACAGTTCTTCCATAGCCACAGTTTTTCCATATCTATGTTTCTGCATCTGTGGATTCTACCAACTGTAGTTTGTGTAGCACTGTAGTATTTACTATTGAAAAAAATCCACATGTATGTTGGTTTGTGAGGTTCAAACTCATTTTGTTCAAGGTTCAACTCTAGTTGCTTTTCCCTTGCTGCTTTTACAATTCTTTCTTTATCTTTATTTTTCGCCATTTTTCATTACAGTGTGTCATGTCTCTTTGGGTTGATCTTTTATGGACTCTCCATGATTCCTGGACCTGAATGTCTGTTTCATTTCCCAGGTTAGAAATGCTTTCAGCTATTATTTCAACAACTAAGTTCTCTGCCTCTTTCTGTCTCTTGTCCTTCTGGGACCCCTATAATGCAAATGTCAGCATGCTTGGTGTTGTCCATAGGTTGCTTAAACTAGCCTCATTTTTTTAAACTGTTTGTCTTTTTCCTATTTAGCTTTAATGATTTCTACTAATCTGTCTTCCAGTTTGCTGATTTGTTCTTTTGTATCATCTAATCTACTATTGATTGATTCAAGTTTATTTTTTATTTCAATCATTGTATTCTTCAGCTCTGTTATTTTTCTTCTTTATATTTTCTAACTATCTGTTAAACTTCTTTCTCTGGAGTTTGTTGAGTATCTTTACTATCATTACCTTGAACTCTTTATTGAGTACATTGCTTATCTCTATGTCACTTAGTTCTTTTAGAGTTTTACCTTGTTCCTTCATTTGGAACATATTCCCCTGTTGCCTCATTTTGTCTAATTCTCTATTTTTATTTCTGTGTGTTAAGTAGTTGGGTTACATTTCTCAATCTTAAAGAATTGGCCCTGTGCTGGAGACATCCTGTGGGGAACAGCAGCACACCCTTTTCTGGTCACCAAAGTTACATGCTCTATGGGTAGCTTCTATGTGGGCTGTGTAAGCTCTGTGTTGTGGTATGTCTGACTAATGTGGACACACCTGTAGGCAGGGCTGGTCCCTGGCCCAGTTGTCTGTCAGGTCCTGCCTCTTGTAGAGACCATTGGTCTGTTGGTGGGGAGGCCAGGTTCTGGAGCAACTGGCTGCAGGACCTGTGTTTTCCTATAGCTGGTTCCAGCTTGCTGGTGTATTGACCTGGGTACTTGCCTGGCTGTGCACCCTGGAAAGTTTGGTACTGATGCTGACCAGTTGGTGGCAGGTAAGCCCCCAGATTTAATATGCTTCTTGAGAGGACTCCAAAACTTCATTTGCCAACACCAGTGTCCTCATGGTAGAAGGAGCTCCCCATAATGGTTTCTGCCAGCAGAGTCTCTGTTTCCTACAGCCCTCCAGCTCTCCTGTACACAAGTCTCACTGGCCTTCAAAACCAGACATTCTGAGGGCTCATCCTCCTGCTGCAACACCCTTGGACTGGGGAGCCTGGTATGGTGCTTGGATCCCTTGCTTCTTGAAGAGAACCTCTGCAATTTTGATTAACCTCTTGTCTTTGAGTCACCTACCCGGGTGTTTGGTTCTTGACTATACCATATCTCCAGCCCTCCTACTCACCTTGTGGTTTCTTCTTTATCACTTTAGTTGTTGAAAATCTTTCCTGGTCATCTTCATGTTCTCATTGATAGTTGCTCTGTAAACAGTTGTAATTTTGTTATGCCTTTGGGAAGAAGTAAACTCTGGGTTTTCTTATTCTGCCATCTTGGGCAGCCCTCCACACAGCTCTATATTTAGATATTACTTGTTAGAAGACGGGGTGACTTTCATGTGAGGGATGCAATTTTTTTGAATTCCATCAGCCTCCACATTGCCTGATGGGATGGTTTCTAATCATCTTTTTGACAGGAGTTGTCTCAGTCTGGCATAAATTATATGTCTAAGGCCTCACACAAAAGACCAAGAACTTAAATTGCCTGTTTTTTTGTAATAGCTCTATGTATCTTGTTTATTTAAAAAATACCAGAAGACAAAAAACAAAAGTGGCAGTGATCCTCTGAAGAAAGAAGAAAACAGAAAATTAAATTCTCAGTTTTGCTCAAAATGCCATTGCCAATGGCATTTGCATTTGAAATAAGAGCACTGAAGTGCTTCTTTCATTATGCCATTTAATACAATATGGCCAAATATGTTTTATTTTAAAGTTGTTTTCATTACTAATTCAGCATATGAAACATTACTTCCATAATATCCCAAAAGGATCTAGGAAAGCAACCCATAATCAAACGCATTAATATTTCTTTACTGAAACATAAATTGTCTCAATAACCATGGTAAAGCATCTCTAAAAATCCTCATATCAGTTCAAATCAGACTCTATGCTGAATGAGTTTTCAATCTGTCTGAATTTTAGGATTGTGGATGAGAGATTAGAGACGTGTACAGTGAATGTTGTCCAACAATGTAAACAAATAACATTTTGGTTATTTTTTCCTTTAGGAAAATTTTAGGAGTAACATTGTTTATGTTTCAAATTCTTATAAGGTACAAATATTAAAAAGTTTTGTGAGCTTAAAGTTTAACAAGTTATAACTGGCTTTTCTATTCCATTCTCTTATTTACAACTCTATTTCCAATGCTTACCATAGCACCTAGCTTTTGGAGGTGAAAAAATGCATCATTATTAAATGAATTCCTTTTACTCACTGATTTAGGAAGTCTATGGAATGCTCAGCTACTAACTTGACAATGTTATTCAAAAAGATACTGTTAAGGACACCCTTACTTTTTCATAGAATCATTAGATAATCAAGCATAGATTCGTGTTAAGGGAATGTACTCAATTCTGAAGAGATTTTTATGACAGCAGAAAATCACCTTACAAATAATACTCAAGAGAGTTGTTGTTGTTGACCTTTCAAATATCTGTAAATAAGATAGCTGCTGCTGTGAATTTTCTTGTAAGTTTCAGCAGAGCTGGAAACTTGTCAACTTCCCCCATTTCCCATACAACTTGACATTGAAATTGCAAGAGGCATTCAAATAACCTTTCCCAGTAGTATGGAAGCAGAACTAAGGCCACAGAGATAAGAGACTTGCACAGAAGACCAAAGTCAGAGGCCACAGTCAAACCAGAATCCAAGACTCTTAGTCAATCTCCCTAGCATTCAGTTTTGTTTTATGTTGCTAGAGGCAAAAAGAAATTTTAAAGAAAATCCTCTAGATGTTTCAGTCTATCTATAATTATAATAATTGCAATAAACTTACAAAAAATGAAGGCCATTTTCAAGGCATAATTAATAGAGCTTTTCTCTTTTAATGCCTTTCAGCAAATTGTTGCCTTCTTTTCTGCCACACCACTAACCATTGCCAGTAGTAAACTATTAATGTACTGTAAAATCTGTGGAGTTCTGCCTTTTATTTTTGTACCTAATCAACTCCATGTATAATTTTGTAACCATGTGGCCCCACCCTGAATTACAGTTGCAAGCTATATGCATTAATAAGATGGAAACTACCAGGAATGAAATAAGCCATTGAAAGTGGTTAGGAAGGCCAAAGAAGGAAAACTGAAATCCTTTTGACAAGCAGTTTCTGAAGCTGCTGACATTCCTTTAAAAGGCCTTTTTCATGTTGGCTCACAGAGAGGCTTTGCATAGCACACCAAGTAAAACCTATAATTGCTGCTGCAATACAAGGCACTAACAGTTTTTCATGAGACCTGGAAGGAAAATGGACAAACTTTCCTACTGCTGACATTTCAGTTTGAAGTTATGTTTTTCAAGTGTTGGATAAAAGAAACAAACACATAACTTCTTTTGGGATGTATTGCTGGTCAGTATCTACCTCTTTCATTTCCTTGAGAGCTGTGCATTGCAATGTCATAAATATTTTTAAAGATATTTTATAAATTACAAAAATGAAGTAACCTTTTTAAACACTGGATCTGTGCTACATAAACTTAAGAATGGCCAGAACATAGTAAGAGGGAGAAATGTACTTTTTCTTTTGGTTACCTCATGTTTTACTATTTTGGTCAGTAAACAACATTGAAAATAATGCCATGGCCCATCTTAAAATAAAGTAATAATAATTAGAAAAGCAGTTAACAATATCATTAGTTATGTTTTTTATCCTTCTGATTACTATCAATAATTTCATATAATCATAATTCATTTTTACTAAATTAGTCTACAAATTAATAATAGCACAAAATAATCTTAATAAATTATTTTGGTAGTAATTATCTTTGTCAGTAGAATCTGGTTGTCTAGCATGTATTTGTTACTTGCAAGGACTCTGTTGAGTTATGTAGAAGGAACCACCATAGAATAGTTATTTAAGAACTAAAACATGTTTGTGGAAAAGAAATAAATATAACTATCCTACATGAAAATGAAAAATATAGTATTGTGATGCCCCCAAACCCCACAATATGCAGTTATGTTATACATGAAATAAAGAGTTCTTTCTGTTATTTACAATAATACACTCCACCTTGGTCCAGGCCCAAGACAGACCTGTCTTATACTAAATAAATGTTTTCTTTTTTTTTTTTTTAGTATTAGCTGTTTTTTGTTTGTTTGTTTGTTTATACTACAGGTTCTTATTAGTCATCAATTTTATACACATCAGTGTATACATGTCAATCCCAATCACCCAATTCACACACCACCATCCGCATCCCACCACAGTTTTCCCCCCTTGGTGTCCATACATTTGTTCTCTACATCTGTGTTTCAGCTTCTGTCCTGCAAACCAGTTCATCTGTATCATTTTTCTAGGTTCCACATACATGCGTTAATATACGATATTTGTTTTACTCTTTCTGACTTACTTCACTCTGTATGACAGTCCTTAGATCCATCACCGTATCAACAAATGACTATATTTCATTCTTTTTATGGCTGAGTAATATTCCATTGTATGTATGTACCAAATCTTCTTTATCCATTCTTTGGTTGATGGGCATTTATGTTGCTTCCATACCCTAGCTATTGGAAATAGTGCTGCAATGAACATTGGGGTGCACGAGTCTTTTTGAATTATGGTATTCTCTAGATATATGCCCAGTAGTGGGATTGCTGGATCACATGGTAATTCTATTTTTAGTTTTTTAAGGAACCTCCATACTGTTCTCCATAGTGGCTGTATCAATTTACATTCCAACCAACAGGGCAAGAGGGTTCCCTTATCTACACACCCTCTCCAGCATTTATTTTTTATATTTTTATTTTTTTGCAGTACACGGGCTTCTCACTGTTGTGGCTTCTCCCTTTGTGGAGGACAGGCTCCGGACGCGCAGGCTCAGTGGCCATGGCTCATGAGCTTAGCCACTCCGCGGTATGTGAGATCTTCCCAGACCAGGGCACAAACCTGTGTCCCCTGCATCGGCAGGCAGACTCTCAACCACTGCGCCACCAGGGAAGCCCCAGCATTTAATTTTTGTAGATTTTCTAATGATGCCTATTCTAACTAATGTCAGGTGATACCTCATTGTAGTTTTGATTTGCATTTCTCTACTAATTAGTGATGTTGGGCAGCTTTTATTGTGCTTCTTGGCTATCTGTATGTCTTCTTTGCAGAAATGTCTATTTAGGTTTTCTGCCCATTTTTGGATTGGGTTGTTTGTTTCTTTAATATTGAGCTGCATGAACTATTTATATATTTTGGAGATTAATCTTTTGTCCGTTGATTTGTTTGCAAATATTTTCTCCCATTCTGAGGGTTATCTTTTCGTCTTGATTATGGTTTCCTTTACTGTGCAAAACCTTTGAAGTTTCATTAGGTCTCAAGTGTTTATTTTTGTTTTTATTTCCATTACTCTACGGGGTGGATCAAAAAAAATCTTGCTGTGATTTATGTCAAAGAGTGTTCTTCCTATGTTTTCCTCGAAGAGTTTTATACTGTCCATTTTTACATTTAGGTCTTGAATCCATTTTGAGTTTATTTTTCTGTATGATGTTAGGGAGTGTTCTAATTTCATTCTTTTACATGTAGCTGTCCAGTTTTCCCAGCACCACATATTGAAGAGACTGTCTTTTCTCCATTGTATATCTTTGACTTCTTTGTCATAGATTAATTCACCATAGGTGTGTGGGTTTATCTCTGGGATTTCTATCTTGTTCCATTGATCTATGTTGCTGTTTTTCTGCCAGTACCATATTGTCTTGATCACTGTAGCTTTGTAGTATAGTCTGAAGTCAGGGAGTCTGATTCCTCCAGCTCTGTTTTTTTCCTTCAAGACTGCTTTGGCTATTTGGGATCTTTTGCGTCTCCATAGAAATTTTAAGATGATTTGTTCTAGTTCCATAAAAAATTCCGTTGCTAATTTGATAGGAATTACATTGAATCTGTAGATTGCTTTGGATAGTATAGTCATTTTCACAATATTCATTCTTCATATCCAAGAACATGGTATATCTCTCCAACTGTTGGTATCATCTTTAATTTCGTTCATCAGTGTGTTATAATTTTCTGCATACAGGTCTTTTGTCTCCCCAGGTAGGTTTATTCCGAGATATTTTATACTTTTTGTTGCAATGGTAAATGGGAGTGTTTCCATAATTTCTCTTTGAGATTTTTATCAGTAATGCATAGGAATGCAAGAGATTCCTGTGCATTAATGTTGTATCCTGCAACTTTACCAAATTCATTGATTAGCTCTAGTAGTTTTCTGGTGGCAGTTTTAGGATTCTCTATGTATAGTATCATGTCATCTGTGAACAGTGACAGTTTTACTTCTTCTTTTCCAATTTGTATTCCTTTTATTTCTTTTTCTTTTCTGATTGCTGTGGCTAGGACTTCCAAAACTACGTTGAATAATAGTGGTGAGATTGGACATCCTTGTCTCTTTCCTCATCTTAGAGGAAATGCTTTCAGTTTTTCACCATTGAGAATGATGTTTGCTGTGGATTTGTCATATATGGCCTTTATTATGTTGAGGTAGTTTCCCTCTATACCCACTTTATGGAGAGTTTTTATTATAAATGGGTGTTGAATTTTGTCAAAAGCTTTTTCTGCATCTATTGAGGTAATCATATGGTTTTTATTCTTCAGTTTGTTAATATGGTGTATCACATTGATTAATTTGCATATATTGAAGAATCCTTGTATCCCTGGGATAAATCCCACTTGATCATGGTGTATGATCCTTTTAATGTGTTGTTGGAGTCTGTTTGCTAGTATTTTGTTGAGGATTTTTGCATCTATATTCATTACTGATATTGGTCTGTAACTTTCTTTTTTTGTAGTATCTTTGTCTGGTTTTGATATCAGGGTGATTGTGGCCTCATAGAATGAGTTTGGGAGTGTTCCTTCCTCTGCAATTTTTTGGCATAGTTTGAGAAGGATGGGTGTTAGCTCTTATCTAAATATTTGATAGAATTACCTGTGAAGCCATTTGGTCCTGGACTTTGTTTGTTGGAAGATTTTTAATCACAGTTTCAATTTCATTACTTGTGGTTGGTCTGTTCATATTTTCTGTTTCTTCCTGGTTCAGTCTTGGAAGGTTATACCTTTCTAAGAATTTGTCTATTTCTTCCAGGTTGTCCATTTTATTTTCCTAGAGCTGCTTGTAGTAGTCTCTTAGGATGCTTTGTATTTCTGTGGTGTCTGTTGTAACTTCTCCTTTTTCAATTCTAATTTTATTGATTTGAATCCTCTCCCCCTTTTTCTTGATGAGTCTGGTGAATGGCTTATCAATTTTGTTTATCTTCTCAAAGTACTAGCTTTTAGTTTTATTGATCTTTGCTATTGTTTTCTTTGTTTCTATTTCATATATTTCTGCTCTGGTCTTTATAATTTCTTTCCTTCTGCTAACTTTGGGTTTTTTTGTTCTTCTTTCTCTAATTCCTTTAGGTGTAAGGTTAGAGTGTTTACTTGAGATTTTTCTTATTTCTTGAGGTAGGCTTGTATAGCTATAAACTTCCCTCTTAGAACTGCTTTTGCTGCATCCCATAGGTTTTGGATCACCGTATTTTCATTGTCATTTGTCTCTAGCTATTTTTTTATTTCTTCAGTGATCTCTTGGTTATTTAGTAACGTATTGTTTTGCCTCCATATTTTTGTGTTTTTTACGTTATTTTCCCCTGTAATTCATTTCTAATCTCATAGCATTGTGGTCAGAAAAGATGCTTGATATGATTTCAATTTTCTTAAATTTACTAAGGCTTGATTTGTGACCCAAGATGTGATCTATCCTAGAGAATGTTCCATGCGCACTTGAGACGAAAGTGTAATCTGCTGTTTTTGGATGGAATGTCCTATAAATATCAATTAAATCTATCTGGTCTATTGTGTCATTTAAAGCTTCTGTTTCCTTATTTATTTTCATTTTCTATGATCTGTCCGTTGGTGTAAGTGAGGTGTTAAAGTATCCCACTATTATTGTGTTACTGTCAATTTCCTCTTTTATAGCTGTTAGCAGTTGACTTATGTCTTGAGGTGTTCCTAAGTTGGGTGCATATATATTTATAATCTTTATATCTTCTTCTTGGACTGATCCCATGATCATTACATAGTGTCCTTCCTTGTCTCTTGTAACATTCTTTATTTTAATGTCTATTATAGCTGATATGAGTATAGCTACTCCAGCTTTCTTTTGATTTCCATTTGCATGGAATATCTTTTTCCATCCCATCACTTTTAGTCTGTATGTGTCCCTAGGTCTGAAGTGGGTCTCTTGTAGACAGCATATATATGGGTCTTGTTTTTGTGTCCATTCAGCCAGCCAGTGTCTTTTGGTTGGAGTATTTAATCCATTCATGTTTAAAGTAATTATCTATATGTATGTTCCTTTGACCATTTTCTTAATTGTTTTGGGATGGTTTTTGTAGGTCCTTTTCTTCTCTTGTGTTTCCCACTTAGAGAAGTTCCTTTTCATTTGTTGTAGAGCTTGTTTGGTGGTGCTGAATTCTCTTAGCTTTTGCTTGTCTGTAAAGCTTTTCATTTCTCCATCGAATATGAATGAGATCCTTGCTGGGTAGAGTAATCTTGGTTGTAGGTTCTTCTCTTTCATTACTTTAAGTATATCATGCCACTCCCTTCTGGCTTGTAGAGTTTCTGCTGAGAAATCAGCTGTTAACGTTATGGGAGTTCCCTTGCATGTTATTTTTCATTTTACCCTTGTTGCTTTCAATATTTTTTCTTTGTCTTTAATTATTGCCAGTTTGATTACTATGTGACTTGGCATTTTTCTCCTTGGGTTTATCCTGTGTGGGACTCACTGCACTTCCTGGACTTGGGTGGCTATTTCCTTTCCCATGGTAGGGAAATTTTCTACTATAATCTCTTCAAATACTTTCTCGGGTCATTTCTCTCTCTCTTCTCCTTCTGGGACCACTATAATGCGAATGTTGTTGCATTTAATGTTGTCTCAGAGGTCTCTTAGTCTGTCTTCATTTCTTTTCATTCTTTTTTCTTTATTCTGTTCTGCAGCAGTAAATTCTGCCATTCTGTCTTCCAGGTCACTTATCCATTCTTCTGCCTCAGTTATTCTGCTATTAATTCTTTCCAGTTTAGTTTTCATTTCAGTTATTGTATTGTTCATCTCTGTTTGTTTGTTCTTTAATTCTTCTAGGTCTTTGTTAAACATTTCTTGCATCTTCTCGATCTTTGCCTCCTTTCTTTTTCCGAGGTCCTGGATCATCTTCACTATCATTATTCTGAATTCTTTTTCTGGAAGGTTGCCTATCTCCATTTCATTTAGTTGTTTTTCTGGGGTTTTATCTTGTTCCTTCATCTGGTACATAGCCCTCTGCCTTTTCGTCCTGTCTATCTTTCTGTGAATGTGGTTTTTGTTCCACAGTCTGCAGGATTGTAGTTCTTCTTGCTTCTGCTCTCTGCCCTCTGATGGATGAGGCTATCACTAAATAAATGTTATGGTACTTCGTATTAAAGTGAGAATTCAGTGTGGGTTTTGGACAAATTCTGATATAGTATGTAGAAAATTTTTTCTTAAATGTCTTAATTATTCATTTCAAACATAAGACATTTATTGAATCATTGAAATTGCTAGTGTAAACATGAAAATAAAAGGGAAAATGCCACTTAAGATTGTGTTTTGTGTTCAGCTGTAACCCAGACACCCTTAAAAGAAGTTATAACACTTCATTATTTGTAACCTGCGTATCCAGATAAAGCCTAAAATGATGTCTCTTCTGCTATTAAAAATGTCATTTGGGGATTATTTTAAAATCATCAATTATTTGTGTTGTTATTATCTTAACTATTTTTAACTTTTGTTTTAAATTTAATTTGTAAGAAATGCAAAGAACTACCAATATCTGGATGCAGAAAAAAAATACGGTAGTGTAAGTCAGAATTGCTTGTATTTTGAGAAGTTAAAAATGGTCGGGGGGGGGCTTCCCTGGTGGCACAGTGGTTGAGAGTCCGCCTGCGGATGCAGGGGACATGGATTTGTGCCCCGGTCTGGGAAGATCCCACATGCCATGGAGTGGCTGGGCCTGTGAGCCATGACTGCTGAGCCTGCGCATCCGGAGCCTGTACTCTGCAATGGGAGAGGCCACAACAGTGAGAGCCCCACATACCACAAAAAAAAAAAAAAAGAAAGAAAAGAAAGGTGACCAAGAAGGAGGCCAGGTATCATTCAGTGGTGAAAGTAACAGTGTTTCAATGTCCAGTCCTTGTGTTTATGAGACAGGCTGCCTCAGTGGCTCAAACTTTAAACAACTCAGTTAACAAAGTAAAGGCACCAAAGACTGCCTGATGCATGAGCTAAAATGACAACTTATCTGTTTACAGTGAGAATTATAATTATCATAATGAAAAGTGTGTATTATTTATTCTCAAAAAAAGTCTGCATTATAAGCCATATTATAATCAGAAAGCTTCTTCTGAAGCAGTTGGACAATCTTAATGGTGTCCTGGAGCCATCATTTTTTAATAGCTTGATACTGCCAGTGTTACTGCCAGCACATGGTTGAAATTGTAAACAGTTATGTGTTAAGATTTCAGGACACACACTCCCCTGGGTAGTATTGAAGTTCCCATGACCAAAGTCGGCCTCTTTTTACCCCCTATTCTTGACTATGTGCCGACTAAATTGCCCGTTTTCAAAACTTTCACTTATACAGGATTTCTTTAGAATATTTAGGATCTGAGACTTACATACCTTTGACATTATTCAATAGATTTGCATGCATCCCTAGCCTCCCGAAGAGATACTTATCATCTTTTGAGTGAGTTATTGCTACATATGGCAATCTCTTTATTATAGGCTAACTTCTTATTTAACTTTCTTCGAAGTAAATTATGTGTACAAAATGTAACTTTGAAGTTACTACATTTCCAATACAAAGTTTGGAAAATATTAATGGCAAAGATCAAATTGGGAAAGAAATATAAACATATTTTTTTACTTTAAAGAATGCTTTTATATTTCTAAAAAGCATACTTCCACCATGAGTAACTTGAGTCTCCATTTCTTGCCCAAAGCATTCATTGATATATTCCTGTGATAAATATTTATAAGGTGCCTGTCTTTGCCTGGAAGCTTCTTAGACCTGGGGGTATTGCAGTGAGCACCCCCAAATCCTTCTCCTACGATGAACTGTATTTGAGTGGAGGCAGAAACAGTGAAAAATCAAATAAATATACATAAGTGTATAAGGCATCCATAAATGCAGTGATTAAAGTGAAACACAGTAATGTAATAGAAGTTAAGGGTTGAGAAATGTGGGAGGATAGCTACTATAGTCTGGGTGGTCAAGAAGAGTCTTTCTGAAGAAGTGACGTTTTAGCTGAGGTTTCAATAGCAAAAGGAGCCAACAAGGCAAAAATATGAGGAAAGGGCATTGCAGTTAGACCTACAGCTAAATAACATTATGTTTTTGCTCAGGTTCTAAACAGCAACAGCAAATTTTCTAAAAGTTGTGGTCATGGTACCTCCACCTGAGCTACCACAATTAGCATTTCAACTGACATCACCAGTGGGATTGTGGGAAGATTCCAAGTTTCTGATCAATAGTTACAGTGTTTCTGCTAAAGACTGGCTCTAGAAACATAGAGTTTAGGATTATCTCAGTAAACATTTTCCCATAGCCTTGGGCCACTATTGCATATATGAATTTATTTTATTAAAAATACAGGTGTTTTAAAAGAAATCAGGATGGGGAAAAAATCCTACCATCCATCAAGGACTATGGTAGCACTGTTCAATAAAACTTGTGATGATGAAGTGCTCTATGTATATGTGCTGTTCAGTATGGCAGCCACCTGTCATATGTGGCTGTTGAGCACCTGAAATGTGACTGGTGCAACAGAGGAGCTGATTTTTGAAGTTACATTTAATTAATTTAAATGTAAACGCATTGGTTAATACATTGATTAAAAGGATATCTTAAACACAGTACATTTATAATGAATTAGTCATATAGTCATGTTGCTGCTTTTACAACTTTCTCAATTGCTTTTCCTCTAACACAGACTGAAATATAGTTTTCTCCTTTCTGTGGTTTTAGAGGTAATTGTGAAACACTCGACACAGGGAAGAATTGAACCAGAACAATATACAAGAAGCTATTAAATTGAAGAGAATTAGCCTCTGTTCCCTTATGTGTTTTGTGTTCAGTCATAATTTCCAGTGTTACTGACTAGTAAGAAATAGCAGTAACAGAAACTGGGTAAGGAATAAAAAAATCCGTAAGGATTTTCAGGGCAAAAATAGGTATTATTTGTGCTGTATCCCACCATCCAAAGAAATAGTTTAACAGGAATGAATGATAACATAGAAATATCTATATTTGCAATAGAAATATTGCAAAGTTATAGTTTATCTATATTTTTATTTGTCATTGATAATAGAAAAAATCTGATTTTTAAAATCATACAAATGGCTATTTTGTTTAACGATGATGATTTCTTGCTGTTAACCTTAAAAAAGAAAAAAAAAGCATTTTGGAAGATTAATAGGAAAGAGGAAGAAAAGACTTTCCAAATTCCAAGATTTTCCAGAAAAAATATTGATTACTTTTGTAAGCCCAGCTTGGCAGATGGAATAAAATACATTTGCTTCAGTATAATATTTGGTAACTATGTTAGTTTCATATAAATAGGATCACATGAGACATATTTGAATCACTAAAACTATTTCAATATTATCCAAGACCATCTTTTTATAATTTTTATTTATGTATTTATTTTTAGTCTTCAACTTCAAGTTTGGAAATGAATGGAAAAATGCATATGTGTAAAGTTCTATTAAAAATATGATATAAACACACTTTTACTTATAACTAGTAACATACAAGTAATTTTTTAAATTTTCAAATAATTGCCCATTTTGATAATGGGTTTGAACAACAGAGAATGGTTGAGCTAAACAATATATTACCAACTCACATTATGGATAAGATAACTCACTAACTCAGTTTTCCTTTTAGAAAATAATGGTCTAAATGCAGCCTGACTCAAAAAAATTTGAGCCGTAAATAACAAATATTAAGAAATATTGTATTAACGCAAAATGATTTTTATATTGTTTTTATTTAATCTTGAATAGAAAGAGTACTTATAAAATCAAGTAAAGTGATTTTCTTTAACATAATCCTTTTAAATATTAATTCATTTGCATACAATTAAAATAGCATTTGCTTCACACAATAATCAATAACCAACTTTTCAGGAATGGATGTATGATATCAAGTGAGATTCATCTATATTTATAATGTCTATTAAAGGAATCACAATGGCAAATTTTTTTAATATCTTTATTGTAGTATAATTGCTTTAAATGGTGTGTTAGTTTCTGCTTTATAACAAAGTGAATCAGTTATACATATATATATGTTCTCATATCTCTTCCCTCTTGCATCTCCCTCCCTCCCACCCTTCCTATCCCACCCCTCTAGGCGGTCAAAAACCACCAAGTAGATCTCCCTGTGCTATGAGGCTACTTCCCACTAGCTATCTATTTTACGTTTGGTAGTGTATATATGTCCATGCCACTCTCTCACTTTATCACAGCTTAACCATCCCCCTCCCCATATCAAGTCCATGCTCTTGTAGGTCTGTGTCTTTATTCCCGTCTTACCGCTAGGTTCTTCATGACCGTTTTTTTATTTTCTTAGATTCCATATATATGTGTTAGCATACGGTATTTGTTTTTCTCTTTCTGACTTACATCACTCTGTATGACAGATTCTAGGTCCATCCACCTCACTACCAATAACTTAATTTCGTTTCTTTTTATGGCTGAGTAATATTCCATTATATATATGTGCCACATCTTCTTTATCCATTCATCTGTTGATGGACACTTAGGTTGCTTCCATGTCCTGGCTATTGTAAATAATGCTGCAATGAACATTGTGATACATGGCTCTTTTGAATTATGGTTTTCTCAGGATATGTGCCCAGTAGTGGGATCACTGGGTCATATGGTGGTTCGATTTTTAGTTTTTTAAGGAACCTCCATACTGTTCTCCATAGTGGTTGTATCAATTTACATTCCCACCAACCGTGTTGGAGGGTTCCCTTTTCTCCACACCCTCTCCAGCATTTGTTGGTTGTAGATTTTTTGATGATGGCCATTCTGACGGGTGTGAGTTGATACCTCATTGTAGTTTTGATTTGCATTTCTCTAAAGATTAATGATGTTGAGCCTTCTTTCACATGTTTGTTGGCAATCTGTATATCTTCTTTGGAAAAATGTCTATTTAGATGTTCTGCCCATTTTTCGATCGGGTTGTTTGTTTTTATTTGTTATTGAGCTGCATGAGCTGCTTGTATATTTTGGAGATTAATCCTTTGTCAGTTGCTTCATTTGCAAAAATTTTCTCCCATTCTGAGGGTTGTCTTTTAGTCTTGTTTATGGTTTCCTTTGTTGTGCAAAAGCTTTGAAGTTTCACTAGGTCCCATTTGTTTAATTTTGTTTTTATTTCCATTTCTCTAGGAGGTGGGTCAAAAAGGATCTTGCTGTGATTTATGTCATAGAGTGTTCTGTATATGTTTTCCTCAAAGTGTTTGATAGTGCTGGCCTTACATTTAGGTCTTTAATCCATTTTGAGTTTATTTTTGTATATGGTGTTAGGGAGTGTTCTATGTACCTGTCCAGTTTTCCCAGCACCACTTATTGAAGAGGCTATCTTTTCTCCACTATATATTCTTGCCTCCTTTATCAAAGATAAGGTGACCATACGTGCGTGGGTTTATCTCTGGGCTTTCTATTCTGTTCTATTGATCTATATTTCTGTTTTTGTGCCAGTATCATACTGTCTCGATTACTGTACCTTTTTAGTATAGTCTAAAGCCAGGGAGACTGATTCCTTTAGCTCCATTTTTCGTTCTCAAGATTGCTTTGGCTATTCGGAGTCTTTTGTGTTTCCATATAAATTGTGAAATTTTTTGTTCTAGTTCTGTGAAAAATGTCATTGGTAATTTGATAGAGATTGCATTGAATCTGTAGATTGCTTTTGGTAGTAGAGTCATTTTCACAATGTTGATTCTTCCAATCCAAGAACATGGCATATCTCTCCATTTATTTGTATCATCTTTAATTTCTTTCATCAGTGTCTTATAATTTGCTGCATACAGGTCTTTTGTCTCCTTAGGTAGGTTTATTCCTAGATATTTTATTCTTTTTGTTGCAATGGTAAATGTGAGTGTTTTCTTAATTTCACTTTCAGATTTTTCATCACTAGTGCATACGAATGCCAGAGAGTTCTGTGCATTAATTTTGTATCCTGCAACTTTACCAAATTCATTGATTAGCTCTAGTAGTTTTCTGGTGGCATCTTTAGGATTCTCTGTGTATAGTATCATGTCACCTGCAAACAGTTACAGCTTTACTTCTTCTTTTCCAATTTGGATTCCTTTTATTTCTTTTTCTTCTCTGATTGCTGTGGCTAAAACTTCCAAAACTATGTTGAATAAGAGTGGTGTGAGTGGGCAACCTTTTCTTATTCCTGAACTTAGTGGGAATGGTTTCAGTTTTTCACCATTGAGGACAATGTTGGCTGTGGATTTGTCATATATGTCCTTTATTATGTTGAGGAAGGTTCCCTGTATGCCTACTTTCTGCAGGGTTTTTATCATAAATCGGTGTTGAATTTTGTCACAAGGTTTCTCTGCATCTATTGAGATGATCATATTGTTTTTCTCCTTCAATTTGTTAATATGGTGTATCACATTGATTGATTTGCATATATTGAAGAATCCTTGCATTCCTGGAATAAACCCCAGGTAATCATGGTGTATGATCCTTTTAATGTGCTGTTGGATTCTGTTTGCTAGCATTTTGTTGAGGATTTTTGCATCTATGTTCATCAGTGATATTGGCCTGTAGTTTTCTTTCTTTGTGACATCTTTTTCTGGTTTTGGTATCAGTGTGATGGTGGCCTCGTAGAATGAGTTTGGGAGTGTTCCTCCCTCTGCTATATTTTGGAAGAGTTTGAGAAAGATAGGTGTTAGCTCTTCTCTAAGTGTTTGACAGAATTCTCCTGTGAAGCCATCTGTTACTGGGCTTTTGTTTGTTGGAAGATTTTTAATCACAGTTTCAATTTTAGTGCTTGTGATTGGTCTGTTCATATTTTCTATTTCTTCCTGGTTCAGTCTTGACAGGTTGTGCATTTCTAAGAATTTATCCATTTCTTCCAAGTTGTCCATTTTATTGGCATAGAGTTGATTGTAGTAGTCTCTCATGATCCTTTGTCTTTCTGCAGTGTCAGTTGTTACTTCTCCTTTTTAATTTCTAATTCTATTGATTTGAGTCTTCTCCCTCTTTTTCTTGATGAGTCTGGCTAATGGTGTATCAATTTTGTTTATCTTCTCAAAGAACCAGCTTTTAGTTTTATTGATCTTTGCTATCATTTCCTTCATTACTTTTTCATTAATTTCTGATCTGATCTTTATGATTTCTTTCCTTCTGCTAACTTTGGGTTTTTTTTTTCTTCTTTCTCTAATTGCTTTAGGTGTAAGGTTAAGTTGTTTATTTGAGATGTTTCCTGTTTCTTAAGATAAGAAATATTGCTATAAACTTCCCTCTTAGAACTTCTTTTGCTGCATCCCATAGGTTTTGGGTCGTCGTGTCCTCATTGTCATTTGTTTCTGGGTATTTTTTGATTTCCTTTTTGATTTCTTCAGTGATCACTTCGTTATTAAGTAGTATATTGTTTAGTCTCCATGTGTTTGTATTTTTTACAGATCTTTTCCTGTAATAGATATCTAGTCTCATAGCATTGTGGTCAGAAAAGATTTTCTTAAATTTACCAAGGCTAGATTTTCAAATTCTTTTTTAACCACACAGTACAAATCAAAAAAAAGTTGAAATGTGCTGAAATCTTGCAAAAACAATAAATGAGGAGTTATTTCTGTCTTCAGAAGACAGAGAAAAAAATTAAATTGCTCAACTAAATAAACTGGTCTTCTTTTTTCACTTTCATGTCAATTTGAATCTGCATGAAGAAATACAGGTAGGGTAACATATTCTCAATTATACTTGAACTTTCAACTATATCCCCCAACATATAATTTGTAAATAAGTATAGCATAAATGAGCAGTTGAAATACATGTGATTGAGCAAGGAGGAATATTCCCACCTATTTAAATGCTTTTCATAAATTACCTTTTCTTTTTTTTAACACTTGGAGACTAATTTGGGTTACTGTTTGTTATCTGCAGTATTGTTTTATTCACTTGGCATCCTCACTCTAGGATGTGTATGTTTAAATATTTAGCATTTTACTATTGATACTTTACCTGAAACAAATGTCTTCTTCTTTCCAGTCATTGTAGTAATGTGCTTGCCTCCTGAAATCCCCAATGCTTTCTTTTCTAAACCCTAGTAAGCATCTGCCCCATAGCTAGAGCACAATGCTGCACAGCTTTTGTCAGATCCTTCTAATTCTACATTTATTCTTATTTTATTTTTTCCTCATTATAGTCCTTCATCTCTATACCTGCTTTCTTATATGTTCTATTTTATTGATCTGGCATTGGATATCTCATCAAGATACTGTTTTCATCTCATATAGCATTTATGTGCAGTTGCTTCTAGAATTTTTATTTTCCTCTTGTGACCACTCCACCCTCCCTAGAACTCATCCCCACCACAAACCACTTAAACTTCTGGTTTTCAAATCTCATTTCCCCTTCTCCAAAAATGATATGTGTTCTCTTACCCACTACTACTCTCAACCTGGTACAGCATAGATTATTTTGTACCTTCCTTTGGTATGATGTGTGTTACTTCCTTTTCTATAGTACCCCTATGAAAGGACCTATGAAAGTCTAGTCAACAACATCATCTTTCCTCACCTTCAAAGGCTTCTGAAATTCCTCTTAATTTATGAATCTTCCAACCAAGTGGAAGAGACATACCATTTGTTTTACTGAAAAATATTACCATCTTAAGCTTCTATAATTTCACAAACCATCAAATCTTATCTATCAATTTTATTTAATCTTCTGTTATTAGATTCCTTCTTGCTTAGAATAATTTTCAAAAATTATTCAACCACATCAATAGTTGTCCAAGGCTCCATTATTTAGCTGAAATATTAGGAAACTTAATAACTTATATTTACTTTGGAGAAGTTTCTCTCTTTTTTTTAATTCAACAGTAAGCAAATATTGCTTACTCATATAGTTTCACTTGATAGATTGTGAACCAATAGCACAAGTGCTTTACGTTTGCTAATGATTATGATAATCTGACTTCCCTCAGAACAAATTTAGAAGTTCATTACTATTTTATTGCACATCAGGTAGTTTGTTGAGGACTTTCTTTGAGTTTAAGGAAAATCAATTACCTTTTGAACTCCCTAGTTAAGTAAATAAACCACAGCAAAACAGTAGTAACAGAAGGCATGTTTTCAAGATTATATTAGCATAAAGTAATTAGGTAAGGGTAATGAGGATTAGTCTCTCCTGTTATGGTAACAACTGCACCTGAACTCTGAACTAAGTCCCTTAACAATCTTTCACGGTTTTTTTTGCTTTGTAATTTCTTGAGAATTTTCCACTCAATCTACGCTTATCTCTTAGGAGCAAACCTCTAATTCAACATAGACCTTTAACACCTAATTTGTTGACAAGTAACTTTGTATCCCTTTGAAAGAAAAAAAAAGTTTCTCTCCAGCATATTCCCTTCCGGGCATCTAGCCTGCTTTCCTCCCTTCCCCCTTAGGCTTCTGCCCTTGCTCAGAGATTTTGCATAGAGTTTATTGATGACTATTTCTGTCCAGGATATATTTCTTATCACTGATTGTCTGCTCTGTTTTCCACATTCTTTCAGCTCAATGAGTTTCCTCCATTTAGTATGGTTAGGACTGGGGGAAAATAATATAACAGGTTGAAGAGGAAACCATAAAAATAATACTCCATAGCTCTAGCTCAACCCTTGATTCTTCTGATGTCACATTATGAAACATCTCTTTCTCATGAAATATCTCTCTTTCCTCTTCTTTATATCATGACCTTGTCATGGCACCGTGGCCAATATTATACTACAGAATGCAATGGGAAAAACAGAAAGGTCACCTATAGGGAAGAAAGAGCTCTTGGGAAATAGAGGCATAGTTTTAAGTGAATGTCCCTGGAGATGGGAAGTCTGAATTGAGTCTTAAAAAAAAAAGGAAGGAAGGGAGGGAGGGAGGAAGGGAGAAAGCAAATGATAATGATGCTCATTTAGAACATGTAGAAACAGGCTGGCAAATGGATGATTTCCATATAGTGATCTAAGTTCTTTGGTAGATCTGGGTGCTGTATGGGCTGTAAAGAGGGACTGGGGAAGACTTTCTGTGGGGGCACTTAAGTTAAACATTGACAAACCAGGTCCCCTACATCCAGGCCAAGGAAAAGATTTGCTCATGTGTCTCTCTTTCATTATCTCTTTTTCTCTGTCTTTGAACACTTATTTAACACACAGTGCTGGGTATTATTCCAGAACTGAGAAGTGCAGTGTTTGAATAAGATAGATGAGGTGCATACTATGATGAGAGACAGGTGACCAAATAAACAAGATAATTTCAGAGAACGATAGATATTATGAAGAAAATAAAACTTGATGAGCTGATAGAAAATAATTGAGACAATTTTAGATTTTGTGGTTAAAAAACTAAATTGAATAACTGCCCTCTCAATTACCTTGAGTAAAAAATAACCTACACTTTATTCAGCAGGAACATGGTTTTTATTGTAAATGAGACATCTTTCTTCAGGTCAAAAATAAAGGGATGGTAATTCTTGATAGGTGTGCTAATGACACAGCTGTTTCCCAGCTCGTTATATTCACTAAATGGTAGTTCCCATTTTATAGAGATGGTAATAATAGCATTTCACGCAGCCTTTGAAATTAGTTGTTTGCCTCTTTTCCCCTCTAGAATGAATGTACATTCTTAAAGAGTTCATATTTTTGGAATCCAGAACTGCTAGTTCAGTGGGAGGAATGAAATCTTTTCTTTTTTTTCAACTCAATTACATGATATGTGAATTGAAATTTAGATCACCCTGCCAATATTCATGATCCTCATAGGAGTGGAGGGAAAGCAAAATGTCATAGTACTGTGTGGTAAAATCATATCTACCATTTGAGGTTCCTTTCCCTAAAGGCAGTGTATTGATTAAGCATTTTTTAGTAAACTGTTCTTTTCTCCATCACAATCATTGCAGAGTGGTTTCTGAACAAGAGTAGATGCAAAAAGAAACAGGAAAAAAATGATATAAGGACCTAAAAAGAAAACAGTGTCGACACACATCCATCTTTCATTTGCTCCTCAGATCTTTCTATTACAGGGCTTAATTACACTTCGTATAGAAATACTTCATAACCATTCATCATTTGCATATATAAATGGAATAAAAACAAATATTTACGTTATTACATTATGTATGGATAATTATTAATTTTCAGTTGTAAAAATTAGTATTCTTTTTGTTAAGATTTTATAAATACTAATTAACAAGTGATCCATATCTGACATATCACTAAACCTTTTAGTGTGTAGATTTTTCAATATAAGTTGATTGAAAAAAATTTTTTTTTACCGTTGGAGACTATAAAAAGTATCACATAAATTTAGCACATATGGTAAACAAATTATTCTGAAAATACCAATTCTCCTTTCATTTGAAACAAAAATATACATGTTATTTCTTAAAATAATTTACATTTCTAAATCCAGATGGTAACTATAATAGATTCTTTCTTGAAAATAGTTAAAGATATTAAGGGAGATTCCAGCATTGTGACTTTTGAAATTGATTTAGAAGAATCACTTGTTAATATCTTACTTCCTTCCTCCATTATAGTGAGTCTGTGTTTTAAGCATTTTTCAAAAACTACAGACAATATCCAGACCTATTTGACCTGTTGAGATGTACTGCTGTATCATTTCTCCTGGAATGACATTTGGTTAATCTTTGATTGATGAGCCCTGAAAATTGTGCCTGCAAAATCATTGCAGACATTTATGACTGTCTTGATGAGAAAGTATATTTTAATGGTTACTTTCAACAGGTTTTCTCCTAAGATTTATATATCTAAAGCCAGTTTGTGTCAGCTCTTGTGATAAAATAATGAAAGCTTCCCAGAATGGTATTACCTTTACTAGATACATCTTTTAAGCATCCTTTCATAGTTTTTTTTTTCTTCTCTAAGTTATAATTTTACTTTTTCTTTTCCAATGTTGAAAAAGAAATATAGCTAATTATATGTAAATGGTCTTTCTCTCTTTAAATATACCAGTACCTTTCACAATTCACAATTTATTTATTTATTTATTTGACTGCGCTGGGTCTTTGTTGGCAGCATGCGGGATCTTCATTGCCGCGTGCGGGATCTTCAAAATTACAGAAAAGTTGGAAGAATGAGCATATGCACATCTAATATATAGATTTAAGAACGGTTAGTGTTGGCCTCTATTTTCTTTACATATGTATGTGTGCATGTGCAAAACACATGCCCAAGCGTTTGGTGAAACATTTGAAAGAAAGTTGTGGATATTATGAAACTTCACTTCCAAATAGAGGATCCGGTGACTATCCATGCATTGCATATGGCTGTTATGTCTATTTAGATCTTTTAACTGATTATTCTCTACAGCTTTTTTTCTCCCTGCCTTTTTTTTTCTTCTTCTTTCTTGCTGAGACTAGGCCAGTTCTCTTATATACCATCTCACATTCTGAAATGTGTTTGACTATTTAAGTGTCATTTAACTTATTCCTTTTTCCTATAAACTGGAAGAAGTTAAGCCTAAAGGCTCAATGAAATTCTACTTTAAACATGTTTGGCTTCTACATGGTTGTACTTCATAGATGATCCTGTGGCCTTCAAATGTCTAGGTATTCTATGTTTTATCACGTTAGGTGGTGTATAATATCAAGTTACTATGACTGATGCAAAGCTTGATCACTTGGTTAAGGTGGCAACATTCATATCTCTGCATCATAAAGGTTTACTTTCAATATTAAAATTAGCATAAACACACACATGTACACTCAAGTGCATGTAAAATTTTGAGCAGGTCAGTGGAGTGTATCAATCTTAAGTGTCTAGTCTTGATATTGTATTTTTGTTATGAAAGAGGTATCACTGGAGGAAACGGGAGACAGTGTAAGGAATCTCTGTTTTTTCTTAAAACTATAATGATTCTATAGTTACTTCAATATAAAAAGATTTTTTAAAACTTGTAGGTAATTTATGTGTTGGATTTAGTAATATATATTACTAAAAATGAATAGATTTAGCCTAATAGTTGTTATTCATTAATATGAATTGTATTCCAGTAGGCTCAGTAATTATGCACATGATTGAGAGATATAGGATCTAGCATATGGTATGATTAAACAATGTTTGACCACTAAATTTTATAAGAAATTCTGATCATTTGCTTTTACTCTGTGCATTTGAAGAATGTGTAAGACAATGAGTCAGTCCAAATGGGGAAAGTGTTAGCACCAAAGCATATTTTTTCTTTTAACTGCAAACATGGCCATCGGTAATCTTGTCTTCAAATTTCCCTTTTATTCCTCTTGACCTTTCAAAAAAGCAGTGGCCTGGGACAGATGCTCTCTTAGGAGGCATCTCTAAGGATGTTTCTCTTAGGCTTAGAAGTCCTTGCTGGCTCCATTTCCTGCCCAGATTTATGTAGCTACCCATGCACTGCTGGCTCCTTAACTCCAGTTACCTGTGAGATCACTTGATGATTCTGGCTTCCAAGGGTGGTTCCAGGGTGGAACTGGGGGTCTCAGAGGTGTCGTTCTGCCTTAGAAGCAGTAGAAACAAATACAGGCCTACCACAGAGTAGAAGGCCAACATTTCTTCCTCTAATTTTAAGCATTCATTCAGATTGCTTTCCCCCTTATTATGCATATAGCTGCCATGATTTGGGCTTTCTTCCACTATTATTACATGTCTGATTTTGCTTTCTTAAGAACCAGATTAATTTTGAACACCAGATTCCCCAGACACTCTCCAAGCCATATATTAAGTCCTCAAAAAAAAGAAAATATATGATTGCTTATAAATAAATCTGTATTATAGTCATAAATATTTTTCTAATTTTTTTCATAACTGGTGAGTTCCCTTGATTTGATTAGAATGTCATTTTAATAAATAGTTTGGCACCCATATTAATCAGTTACCTTGATTTAAGCAATCGGGTATATTTGTTATTCAACACATGTGGTTTGATTAGAAAAAGATCAAGAGGTATGTCCATTAAATATGTTTAGGGCACCTACACTTTGCAAGACACAGTGCTCAAAGCTGGTAATTCAGTATCCCTGCCAACCCACTGTTCTGGGGCACATAACACAGTGGAACAGTGGGAAGACTTCAAGACACAAAAATAATTATATAGTAACTGACTGGGTAAGTACTATAAAATTACAGACTACTGTGAAATAGTATAGTAGAGTCACCTAATTTCAATCAAGGAACAGCTAAGGCCTTTTTGTGGAAAGGATATTTTAGCTGAGAACTAATAGATGATTCACAATCAGTGAAAAGTATGAGGAAGGGAAAGAACATTCAAAGTGCAGCAAACTGCATAGGAGAAGTCTTGAGGAAGGAAAAAGCTTGACTCTATTGAGAAACCAGAAGGAAGCCCATGTGACTGGAACACCATGAACACAGAAGAACCCCGTAAGGGGCTGCACAGGGGCTGGGGCCAGGGCTGAGTTTGAATTCTGCTTCAGATGCAGTAGGAGGCAAACCAGTGGCTTTCAGTTGGCATTGCAGTCATCTGAGTGAAATGCAGTGGCAGCCTGAGTAGGATGGTGACAGTGATGATGATGAAAAATCAAGAGATTTGAGATGCTATTTTAGAAGTGGGAAGGACTAGAGGAAGCCTGAGGTGGCACAGCAGGAGGGGGCTGTGAGAACAGTGAATGCCTTCTGGAAACGTTCATATTGAGACATGTGAGACATTCATAGATTTACAACAAGTTGTTGGTTAAATAAACAAATATTATATTTTAGAAGAGAAGTAAAAGTAAGTCATTTCTACTAATTGTTTTTTTATAAAGAGGCCTGAAGACAGCATCCTCTACTGCAAGTACATCAGTAACATCATCATCTTCATATGCAGACAGCAGGAGGACACCTTTTCTGTACAGTTGTCTGTGAACAACGTGCAGATTAGATTATAAACCAGAATTTTAAAGGGAACAGAAGAAAAGCAAACTGTATTTCTCTTGAATGTTACTTTTTGTGATATATACCATGGATTTGTTATCTTTGTGAAAAAAATGGTCTGTCTGGATCCCATACTACATGGAAAGAAAAATCTATGTATAAGCTCCAAAGTGTTCATATCTGAAGTGAAATATTGGTGTTTAAGTAGGAATTCCTATTTGGTAATTTTTAAGCACGATGCTTTATCACAAGTTGACTTTGCAAATGTGCTAGCTGTGATTATTTTTAGTGTATCCTATCCCTTCCCACCCTTTCTATAAGAGCTGTAGCCAAAAAGAGGTCAGAGGCAAGATATAAACAATATTTTTAGGGGGCTGTAGAGGTGATTCCTCATTCTTTCCTTTACATCATAGGCCAAAACAAAACACACATTGTTTGGAAAGGTGAAAACATTTTTTTTTTCATCCACCCATGGTTCAAAGTCCTTTATATATCATACCCTTGCAGAAAATGAAATATGTACTAATCATCTTTCTATTCATAGCACTTTTGTGTTCTTGTGACTCCCATATAGCTTTTGGCTTCTAAAAAAAATCACTTACTTTAACTTTGCCCTTTCCTCCCTAACTTTTGTTTTCTTTCAATAAATACTTACTGAGCTTCTACTATGTGCAAGGCATTTTCCTGGAAATAGGAAGCCATAAGAAAACAAAAGACAGACCCATTTGCCATCATTGAGCTGCTGTTCCAGTGGAGAGAGAATGAACAAAAAATAAGTAAAACATGTATTGTGTAAAACAATGGTAAATGTAATCAATAATGAAAAAAACAGAAGAGGGGAGAGAGTAAAAGCAAGTATGGGTGGGTGGAGTGAAGGGCTTCAATTTTAGATAAGGTGGTCAGAGAAAGTTTAATTTGGAAGGATAATTTGCACTGAGACCTCAATATTATTTTAAATATCCTCTCTCTGCAAATTAGTCACAAGCACTTTTTCTGAAGTGGCCATCTATTGTGACTGTGGTATGTGTTTACATCATCTGTGACAGAATACTTACTAAATTATTTGTACCATTGAATGCTGCTAAACAGAGGAGTTTTGAATAAATTGAATAGAATCACAACCAGAGCAACTACAATTTATATGACTCTCTGCCAAGGCTACTATCAATGAGAAATAATCATGAATTCATCTATGCTTCCGCATTACCTTGAGAAGATTTGCAAATTAACTCTGCTTATCTTGAGGGAGTAATTTCATTTCTTACATCATTAGTGGCATTTTGGGATTGTACTTCTATCTTCTGACTGCAGCCTATTTGTCCCAAAGAGCCACTGGCCCTGTCTCAGTATGGGGGAGATTCTAGCAATGTGAAGTGTTTCTCTGAGAAAAATTGGAATATATTTCCAGGCTTTTTCATCCAATTTCTTCCTATTCTTCATCTTAAAGAGCTTTTTGTTTAATTGTTCCATAAATAATCATGGTCACTTATTTCTTTGTCAGAATCCAGTAGGTTTTTAGCCATTTTTATTTATTTTAGGATATATATTACAATAATTTAAAAATTTTTTATGTGGAGATTGGAATGACTTTAACACCCAGTTAAAAACCCCTGTTGCAGCTAGACCAAGATGCTGTTTTTGTTTTAAATTATCAGAATATCATCTGCTGACATTAAAGTTTGGATCTTAATGCCCATACATATTTTCTTAGATCAATCTTTTCATGAAATAACTTTGTAATTTAAAATCAGCTTAATGTATCTCCTGCACGTGGATCAAAACATTTATTAATTCAGGATACCTGGTACTGTGGAAATTATCAACATAAGGTTAATAACATAAGGAGATGTTGTGGGAAGGAGATGCATGTCTAGAGCCAAAATATGATTAAAATTTGAAGAAGAAATAAGGAACAAGACAAAATTGTAAACAGAACTATAAACAGGAAAACCAGGGTACCTAGTTTCAATATAATTTTAACAATAACCACCAAGAGTTTTAATGTTACCATGTGCCAGATCCTCAGAAAGTCCTTTACATTTAATATAGTAATCATACTATGAGTCAGTTACTGGTAATAACTCAGTAACTAGCACCTCAACCAAGGTGACACAGTTATCAAGGAACAGAACAAGAATAGAATGTGAGCTCAGTCATTAATTAAGCTACTTCTTCCTTTTTTTTTTTATTTTTTTTATTCAGTAGTCAGCACTTCCTCTGACCACAGCCGGGAAATGTTCTCTCTGATTTTTTAAAAATTAATTTATTTACTTATTTATTTTGGGCTGTGTTGGGTCTTCATTTCTGTGCGAGGACTTTCTCTAGTTGTGGCAAGTGGGGGCCACTCTTCATTGCAGTGCGCAGGCCTCTCACTATCGCGGCCTCTCTTGTTGCAGAGCACAGGCTCCAGACGCGCAGGCTCAGTAGTTGTGGCTCACGGGCTTGGTTGCTCCGCGGCATGTGGGATCCTCCCAGACCAGGGCTCGAACTCGTGTCCCCTGAATTAGCAGGCAGATTCTCAACCACTGCGCCACCAGGGAAGCCCCCTACTTCCTCCTTTATCTATAAATAGCAAAATAAGTAGAGAAGACAGCCCATTATAACTAGAGCAAAGTGCAATTATTCAAAGATTATTAAGACAATTTTAATATTTGGGATTCATTTAGATAGGAAGAAATCTCCTTTTTATCATATCACCTGAAATCCAAGAATCCTTAGTAGATTGTGTGTGTGTGCATGAATGAATATATGAATAACTGACAAATTCTAGGAAATCTACTCAGGCTAAACTATTCTTAGCCAAAAGCTTGGGAAAGCTCTATAATAAATCACTTGCTAATACCTAAGCTGGGGGAAGAGAGCAGAGGACAATTGAAATAGAAGTATTTTTGTGATATGCACTTATCTAAATAGTACAAATATATAACTTGCAAGTAAAACTCTGCTTGTAAATACTGAAATAAAATGTAATAGTAAATTTTAATTTACTGGAAACTAATTTTTTTAAATATACCTAGTTTTTCTAATATTAAAGCACTTTGGATAGTTTCTAAATTATTCCAAAATTTTCAATAGAAAACAATTTAATGTCATCAGATATACATTTTGGGGAAAGGGTTTTTGCCCTTAGTGAGAATTTATGGTGAAAACTATTGTATGTAGTCTAATTATTAAGTCAACAATATTTATAAATACCTGCTATGTAGCAAGTCATATATATTATTCACTAGAGATAAGAGTAAACACATTTAATATAAAACGGCCTGTGCTATGACTGAGTGAAGTACAGGTTATTATGAGAGCGAATAGGAGAGGCAATTGACCCAGATTGGAATCCACTCTGCTGATCTTCCTTCAAGTTTACTTTGTTCATTTAAGGTGACAATATAATTTATCATCCAAACCAGGACACATTTGAAGGTGAAAGAGGACTCTACTTATAATTACATGGGAAAGTAGGTGTAACATGGGCATACCAGGAGGCATGGCCTCCCTATTTCATCCCAACACTTCAGGTGGAGATCTTGCACATGTCTGTAAATGCAGAGGTGCATGTGTTCATATGCTGCTCTTATATTTTGGAAAGCTCACTTAATCCACAAATCTGGCAGGAACTTGTCTGTGCTACCTCTGTTTTTCAATCTAGAAAGCCCTGGAGATAATGTAAACTGCCAAGATTAAGTATTTTTACATTATCTTTTTAACCACAATGTATGGATTAGACATTGGGTAGTTTACTACAGAACGTTTGTGATCATTCTGGGCAAGGTAGCTGTTTCTTTGACTGTTTTGATACAGGCCAGTGATAACAGCACTAGCTTAGCTGTGAAAGCATTAAACCATCACACAGGGAAATTCCCCAAGGTCTCACCTTTGTTGAAAGATGCTTGTGTTTGGTTTGTAGGACCAGTGGTTTTGGCGAGTAAGAAACAACAGGGTGATGGATGGATACCCCATGCAAATTACTTACTTCTGGCGGGGCTTGCCTCCTAGTATCGATGCAGTTTATGAAAACAGTGATGGGAATTTTGTCTTCTTTAAAGGTAAGTAATGTTTCCCATGTCTTGCTCTGCTGTATCTTGGTCATTTTGCCCAGGGCCTTGCTGCAGATATAGAGATGAATAAGTAAAGACTGTTGAGTGAGGTTAGGTAGCTAATTCATTTTATAAAATGAACCACATATGGTGGCTACAAATATAAATGAAGTAAAATCAAAGATAATTTTTAATTCTCTAAGTTATATTTTCTCATTTGGTATCCTCATTTGTAAGTCAAACTTAGGAGGCATTGTGATCACTTAGAATTTTTAGATTTGACTTAAAAGCACCAGAAAAATAAATATACAAATAAGTGAATGAATGAATGAATTAAAAGTCATTTTTCTATTAACTAAGGGATTTGGGTTTTCTTTTTTTAAGAGCATTTGGAGCTGCTTGCTGTTTTTATGCAATGAAATCCATTTCACTTTTTATTTTCATATATAATCTCTTAAACTTTACTTGATTTAGTCAGTTTATGTTAAATAGTTTTCAATAAACTAAGAAATTGCTCATAAAGACAAGGAAAACTTATGAGTAGAAAAAATTCACCCAATCATTTTACCCAATAAAATTTATTATTTGTTCTTTATCTGAGTGACAAAATTCAATTGCACAAATACTAATGTCTAACATGCAAAAGTGAAATTATCTGGTAAAGTGAACTTAAGTCAAGTGACTGGTACTCCATCTTCTAAACTTACTAATATTCAAAACAATAAATCTTAAGTCTATTGGGGGGACAGGGAACACAGACTGACTGAGTTGTAGGACTGAGAGAATTGTGAAGAGAACATGATCGGAGGAAAACTAGAGTGAAGAATGAATATGATTGAATGGATTGGCCAAGAGCCTACAGGTCTGAGAATAAGCTCAAATAAGGATTGAGATTGAGGGAAAAGAAAAGGATCTTAACCAAAAAGAAAAAGGCAATTATTCTCAGGATCAAACTAGAAGAATTCATAGCAGTGATGAGAGTAATGAAAACACAGGGTTTGAGAGACACTTGTGATATTTTAAGTGAAGTCCAAACAACACATGTAAAGTAAAAGTGTATACTCAGAATTTATCTTTACAAATTATAACTTGAGAAAGAGGGGTATAGTACATTAATTATAAGAACATGATGATCCTGCATTCATTCTGCCAATTTTGAGCACTTGCTAGCTGTAAGAACTGAACAGCTACTCAGTTCCCTTTGCCTCGGTTTCTCCACCTGGAAAATGGGATTAGTAGTGCTTGCCATTTTAGGATTAAAGACTAAATTAATGACTACATGTGAAGTGCTTGGTACATGCGAGCTCTCAATAAATGCCAACTATTACTGCTGCTGGTGTGATTACTATTAATATTCCTGCCCTCCTGCTATCTATAATAAGTGTATAAAGGAAGTAACCAAAAAAAAAAAGCAATTATTCTCAGGATCAAGCTAGAAGAATTCATAGTAGTGAGAAGAGTAATGAAAACACAGGGTTTGAGAGACTCGTGATATTTAAGTGAAGCCCAAACCATCCGTGTACTGTATCATTGTGGAAATGTACATGTACTGTACCATTGTGGACAAAGAAAGGATACATCGAAATGTTCTGAATCTTACGGGCATGATATTTGGAGAAAAATTACCCTCCCATACACTCTTCTTTGGTCCTGTGCTCGGTAGCAGCAGAAAAAAGTGAAGAATAAACCCTAGGCAGCCTATGGCTTGAGGGCTGTCCCATGGGGTCCTGTCTCATCACAGGATGAATAGTGCACTCTGACAAAACTGCCTGAGGAGAAACTGCCACAGTCATAAATCAGTGTTCCTACAGTTCTTTATTGCCTGAGGGCCTTCTCACTTTTTTCATGTTGTCTCTCCTCACTCACTCGCTCTGGAATGGCTAGCTCCGTTTCATCTTTAAACAGCTGGCATAAAAGGGACCTCCACAGAGTGCCCTCCCTGCCCACTCCATTTAAAGCAGTATCTTCCAACTTGCACAGCTCTTGTAAAAAACTGAAATTATCTACAGCATTCAAATGTAAATTTCATGAGAGATGGAGCTTGTTTATATTTTCTTGTACACCACTGTATTTTCAGTTCCCAGAACAGTGTTGGGTACATAGTAGGTGCTTAACAAACATTTTAATGAAAACAATATGGTTAAATATTAATTTGACTCAATAAGGTATTTCTTATGTCATCATGCTAACAACAGGAACAACTCTGTCTCTTGTCACATATATATTAAACTTTAAGAAAGTTTAGCTTGTTAGTGGTGTCATCATTTTTTTTTTCATTCTTTCTTTTTTTTTTTTGCTGTACGTGGACCTCTTACTGTTGTGGCCTCTCCCATTGCGGAGCACAGGCTCTGGACGCGCAGGCTCAGCAGCCATGGCTCATGGGCCCAACCGCTCCGCAGCATGTGGGATCTTCCCCAACTGGGGAACGAAACTGTGTCCCCTGCATCAGCAGGTGGACTCTCAACCACTGAGCCACCAGGGAAGCCCAGTGGTGTCTTCTTGATATATTGTCTGTATCAGGAAATGTCTAATCTTAGAACTTTGTCACTCCAAGGACCCTGCTGTGATGTTTCCTTCCTTCAGTTTACTCTCCACATTACCTTCAAATAAACCTTCTCAAAACCCAGCTATGAACATCAGCTCCCTTATTCCAAACATCATTGATTATGCAGAGGGAGCCATAAGCTCTGGTTGTTTCCAATAAGACCACTCCCTTCCCTGGCATCTATCTCATTATTGACAGGAGAGTTAAGAGTCCTAGAACCCTGAGATTTGGGTGACAAACCACTCCCTTTCCTACCCTTCTCACAATAGTCACAATCAAAATGAGTGTCTCAGCTTGCCACCATCTCTTTATGGCCTTTATCACCTTAAAGTCTAGATAATCAGATTAACTCTCACACCAAGACCATCATCCCCATCTTGCTCTATGGACCTTGAGACCACCTCATCTCTAGCAGTCCAATTTCCCTCCCTGTTTAATTTTCTACATATCATCCAGCAAACTATGTTTCACTTATTTATTGCTCATCTGTATCCCTCTCAATAGAATATCAGTTCATAAGGTCAAGGTTTTTTCTAGTTTTTTTTTTCTTTTAAATACTGTTGTACTGACAAAGGAGTAATCTCCAAAATATACAAGCAGTTCATGCAGCTCAATATCAAAAAAACAAACAACCCAATCCAAAAATGGGCAGAAGACCTAAATAGACATTTCTCCAAAGAAGATATACAGATTGCCAATGAACACATGAAAGGATACTCAACATCATTAATCATTAGAGAAATGCAAATCAAAACTACAATGAGGTATCACCTCACACCGGTCAGAATGGCCATCATCAGAAAACCTACAAAAAATAAATGTTGGAGAGGGTGTGGAGTAAAGGGAACCCTCTTGCCCTGTTGGTGGGAATGTAAATTGATACAGCCACTATGGAGAACAGTGTGGAGGTTCCTTAAAAAACTAAAAATAGAACTACCATATGACCCAGCAATGCCGCTACTGGGCGTATACCCTGAGAAAACCATAATTCATAAAGAGTAATGTACCATAATATTCAAAGTAGCACTATTTACAGTAGCCAGGACATGGAAGCAACCTAAGTATCCATCAAGAGATGAATGGATAAAGAAGATGTGGCACATATATACAATGGAATATTAGTCAGCCATTAAAAAAATGAAATTGAGTTATTTGTAGTGAGGTGGATGGACTTAGAGACTGTCATACAGAGTGAGGTAAGTCAGAAAGAGAAAAACAAATACCATAGGCTAACACATATATATGGATTCTAAAAAAAAGAAAATGGTCCAGAAGAACCTAGGGGTAGGACAGGAATAAAGTACAGACATAGAGAATGGACTTGAGGACACGGGGAGGGGGAAGGGTAAGCTGGGACGAAGTTAGAGAATGGCATGGATATATATACACTACCAAATGTAAAATAGATAGCTAGTGGGAAGCAGCCACATAGCACAGGGAGATCAGCTCAGTGCTTTGTGTCCAACTAGAGGGGTAGGATAGGGAGGGTGGGAGGGAGGCACAAGAGGGAGAAGATATGGGGATATATGCATAGCTGATTCACTTTGTTATACAGTAGAAATTAACACACCATTGTAAAGCAATTTTACTACAATAAAGATGTTAAAAAATAAACAAACAAGCAAACAAATAAATAAATAACGAGCAAAGGAGGTATACAATTATAGCATATAGAGAGCTTTAGAATAAACCTTATTCTGAGTACATATTAAGTGTCACTAAACATCTGTCAACTGACGGGCAGGGAAAACAAGCCTCTTAAACTACAAAATAAACATTTTCTAAGCAATAAATAAATAAATAAATAAATAAATAAATAAATAAATACTGTTGTATCCCCAAGATCTTAAACCAGGAGTTGACAAACTTTTTCTGTAATGACCAGATAGGAAATATTTTAGCCTTTGAAGCCCATACCATCTCTATTACATATCTTTTTTTTTTTAACCTTCAAAAATGTAAAAACTCTTCTTAGATCATGGGCTGTATAAAAACAGGTCGTTTGTCCTAGTTTGCTGAACTCTGTTTTAAGCAATAACTGGAATGTAGTAAACACTAAACAAATAATTATTGAATGAATGAAGAATAAAATTCAAGTCCCAATCTGTGTTTGTATTCACAGCTCTATACACATTGGTCTCAGCCTATACCAGCCATCCTGGATAACTGTTACTAATGTGTTTAAGCATTATTCTTCTCCAAGTTGTTCTTTTCTTTGGCCCTCTTTCCCTTTTTTTCTTTCTACTTTATGTTTTTGTCTTCTAGTCTGTACTATACAGCAGTACTTGTACTTAACTAGTTTAGCCTTTTATTCCTTCTGTTTACCTGATGCCCATGTTGGTACACAAAGTTATTTAATCATATATTTCCTAAATGTACTTAGTATTAGCCTTGCTTTCATCTTACATAAGAATTTGAAGGTGTGGATTTGAATATAACCATAAACTAATATTATAATTTTAGTTATAAAATATAAATACTGTCTTAGTAATATAAATAAAGCATATGTTATATTCAAGTGAACTTTAATAAATATCTTAAGAATAGGAAGCTGCTAGATACAATTAAAACTTCATATTTTGGTATAATGTGTATAATTTTTGAACTTTGGGCAAAATTGTATGTGTTTGTATGTCATATGCAGTGGGAGTTGCCAGTACACAATTATAAAAACATATATTGCTTGCCTTCTATAGATGTGATCAGTTTTATATTCTTAATAGAATTTTATTGAGTTTTGTTATGTAAAAGTATAGTATAAAGGTGGGCTCTGCTTCCAGCCAAGATGTAATAATAGGGATCAGATTTATCCTTCCACCTGAAACCACCAAAAATTGGACAAAGTATATAAAGTGATGATTTTCACGACATTGAACATCAAGAAATAAAGGCAGTGAATCTTGAGAGTTAAAAACAAAGAGAAATAAGCCCAGAAACCGCCCCAGTTTCCTGTCTTGAAAGAATTTCCAGGCTGTGGCCCAACATACAGAAATCCAAGCAAAGCTCAGAAGATTCTCTCAGTTGAGGAGATAGAGCTGAGAGTCAAGTGAGAATAAGGTGGCTATAGTTCACAAGACAAAGTAATGCAGAGGAAAGAGCTGCACAGAGTGAAGACCTAGAGATTATCAAAGAAAACTCCTAAGGGATGGGAGAGAGAATTGGTCAGCATATGTGTGTAAGGATGCAACTGAAGTCTGGAGAAAGAATCTTGTGATAGATATAAAAGAAGCAATGCCTGACCCTCACATAGGGCTAACAGTATTTGTTCCTACCAGTCACGTGTTGTCCATGGGCACTGGATAGAATACTGAGAAGAGTCTTGCCTCAGTAGTGGGGAATAATTATCCCAGGAGCACTATTTCAGTCCTACCTAACAAATCTTAAAACACCTGAAGTAATCAAATTGTTTCTAAGTAACAGTCCTAGAACAAAGCTCAAGAATAATTATAGGGATATAAAAATATTCACCCAACCAGGCAAAATTCACAATGTCTGACTTTCCCCATAAGATCAGGAACAAGACAGGGGTGTTCATGCTTATCAATTCAATTCAACATTTTACTGGAGGTTTTACCTAGTGTAATAAACAAAGTAAAACTGTCAAAATGTTCACAGACAACATGACTGTCTATGTAGAAAATTGGATGCCATCAACCAATTATCTATAATTGATCAGTGAGTTTAGCAAAATTTCAAGATATAAGACCATAATACAAAAAATTAATTGTATTTCTATATGTTTTCAAGACTGTGAAGGGTCTAAGACTTTACCCTATTTGTAAGCTAGCAAGTTAGCCTGCCACACTTTCATGAATGTTGGCAGAAGACATGAGATTCCTGACTCAGAGAAAAAGAAAGACTCAAAAGCAGTAGCCATTTGTATGAGTTCCCTGAGCCCCAGTTCTCAAAGGGTGACATGAACTGGGCCTGTTAACGCCTATACTTGTAATCAGTTACGTGCAGGAGAGGAGCCACAAGCTTAGAGAAACTAAATTTTTTTTAACATCTTTATTGGAGTATAATTGCTTTACAATGTTGTGTTAGTTTCTGATGAATAACAAAGTGAATCAGCTATATGTATACATATATCTCCATATCCCCTCCCTCTTGTGTCTCCCTCCCACCCTCCCTATCCCACCCCTCTAGGTAGTCACAAAGTACTGAGCTGATCTCCCTGTGCTATGTGGCTGCTTCCCACTAGCTATCTATTTTACATTTGGTAGAGTATATATGTCAATGTCACTCTCTCACTTCCTCAATAAGCAGTAAGCTGCTTAACCTTTCCCCAGAGGAGGCCTTTTATTTATTTAATTGAGGAGTAAACAAACCCTCCCTTTATTGTGGAGGGAGATGCTTTCTCTATAACCCAAGATTGTTGATATACAAACATCTTTGGAAATAAAGTCCAAAAGAAAGACATTATCAGTGCCTCTGCTCATGAGACATGCTGAGAAGCAAGTGACGTAGGGATAATTTTCTCCCGTCACATACTAGCAAAGAATAATCAATAATTGAAATTTAAAAAAAAAATGACATCAAAAATATCAAATATTTAGGGATCAATCCAAATAAAATGTGTATGACCTAGACACTGAAAACTACAAAAATTTGCTAAATGAAAGTGAAGAAGACAAAGGGACAAATATGCCTTATTCATGGCTTCAAGAACTTGATATTATTACAACGTCAATTCCTGCCAAATTTATCTATAGATTCAGTACAATCCCAATAAAAATCTCAGCAGGCTTTTTGGTAGTTACTGTTAAGCTGATTCTAAAATTCATATGCAAATTCAAAAGACCTAGTATAGACAAAACCTGTTTGAAAACACTACTTGATTTCAAGTCTTATTTATTTATTTTTTTTGGCCTTGCCATGCAGCTTGTGGGATCTTAGTTCCCCCACCAGGGATCAAACCTGGACCCCCTGCAGTGGGAGCTTGGATTCCTAACCACTGGACCACCAGGGAATTACCTCAGTTCTTATTTTAAAGCTACATTAATCAAGACAGTGTGTCATTGGTGTAAAGATAGAAAAACTAGATCAGTGAAACAAAATAGAGAGTCCAGAAATAGACTAAAAATATATATGAACAAGTAATTTCTGACAATAATACAGAGAAAATTTAGTGGAGAAAAGATAATTTTTCAACAAATGGTACTGAGAACATAGGATGTTCATATGCAAAAAAATAAATTCTAATCCACACCTTGTACCATATATAAAAATGAATTCTAAGTGGTCCAAAGCTAAATGTAAGACATATAACTGTAAAACAACTAGAAAAAATTAGGATAAAAGTATATGTGACTATGGCTTAAACCAAAATTTCTTATATTTAATGCCAAAATCACAATTCATAAAAGAAAATGGTAAGTTGGACATCAAAATTTTTTAAATTTACTCTTCAAAGACACTAAGAGAATAAAAAGACATTCCATTAACTAAGAGAAAATATTTGCAAACACATATATGAAAAAGGATTTGTATCCAGAATATGTAAAGAATTCTCAAAACTCAATAAAAAGAAAGCAAACAGCTCAAAAATAAGCAAAGGGTTTGAACAGAAACTTTAACAAGGATAATGTACAGATGCCATGTAAGCACATGAAAAGATACTAAGCAATATTAGTTATTAGGGAAATGTAAATTAAAACCACTATAAGATGCATATTTGTTAGAGTGGCTAAATTTAAAAAGACAGACCATGCCAAAGCAACCATGCCAAGCTGACAATTTCTTTAAAAGTTAAACATACAGACACCATTGCACTCAGACATTTTCCCAAGATAAATGAAAACATTTGTGCAAAGACATCTACACAAATATTCAAAGCAGACATATTTTTGTTAAACAAAAACTGAAAACTATTCATATATCCTCAATAGGTGAATAGATAAACAAACTATGGAATATTCATATAATGGAATACTACTCAACAATAAAAAAGGATGAACTACTGATTTGTACTATAAATGAATGAAGCTCAAATAATTATGCTTAGTTAAAAACTTCAGACAAAAAAGGAGTACATGCTGTACTGTTATATTAATATAAAATTCTAGAAAGTGCAAACTAATCTATAGTGATACGAAGTACCTCAGTGGTTGCCTAAGGACAAGTGAGATAGATTGGGCAGTATGGAATACAGAGAGGCATAAGAAAACATTTCAGGATGATGAACATGTTCATTATCTTGATTATATAGATCTGCTGGATATGCTGACAGATATATACATATGTTGAAACAAATTACATATTTTAAACATGTGCTATTTATTGCTTGTCACATCAGTTTATGTTGGAATAGTTTAAGTATTTCATAAATTTAAATATATTGGTGACCATGGGTAGTAAAATTTTATTCCTTCATTGTTCCACATCATATTAATTATGAGCATCCAAATTAATACTGTTCTGGTTCAGTCACTTACTTAAGCCCAGTGATAATCAAGCAGGGTGTCCCCAGATAGCAGAGATGCCTCATTCCCCAGCAACCTCTCTTCTTGGTTAAAGTTCTTGTGCTATTGAGAACAGTAACATGAGAAATTAACTAAATATTAATATAGAATTAATCCATTTACTGCAGATATCATATTTAAAATTATATAATCTCAATTTAATTTAGATGTTACAACTTACAATGATTATATTTTCAAATAAGTGTTCGTATTGGAAATGACTATATAACATATTTTGATGTCCACATTTTGAATAATTCCATATTTTTTATTTTATATTACTTATCTATGTTCTATTTCTTGCTCTCTATTCTATTTTCCCTAGTCTTATTTTTGTTTATATTTTACTATTTTATCACATTTTTGCATAATGAAACAAGGTATAAGTAAGTAGTTAAATATCTTAAGGAATTTTCTTTTCAACCTCACATCTATAGTTATTGCTTTTGTTTTTCCTTAAGAAGCCAGTTCTTAATATCTCCCTTCACTGGTCAAGATGCTACTCAGTATAGCTGTGTATATTTGAGTGTAAGGCTGGTTGTATAAACTGCGAGCCTTTCCACTCCATGCTAGCCAGTCTCATGGTTTGGTATACGTGACACATGGTATACCTGTCGTTGTTTAGAATAATGATGTCTAAACAGACCCCCTCATTCCTCTACTTGATATTTATCAGTGAACTGAGTCAGTCTCTTCTATTTATGTTCAAAAGTTGTTTTATTTAGTGAGAAAGCCCCAGAAATAGAAAATGTATTGCCCTTCAGGGAAGTAATATGCTTTTCTCCAGCAACTTACTGTACTACACACTTTGTGCTAGTCAGCTGTCTGAATATCACTCAGGTAAATCCTGTGTAATAGAGTCATATTTTATAAGCACAATCAAGCCAGGTGTTTATATTCTCGATTACTAGTCATGTTCAGGCTGAATGGTTATGAGTTAATAATATCAAAAATCTATGTTAGAAATTGAGCTGGTGTAAAGTCCTTCAAGAGTTGGACGTAAATTTAAAAAACACCTTCAGTGTTGTCCAAATCAGTAGTAGTCAAAATTAAGTAGTTGAAAAATTGTCTCAAAAGTTGTCTCGTATTGTTGCTATCACTCAATAACTTTTAAGCAGGACTTAACCTATTTGACATTTTCGTTTCAAGAGGCAAAAATCTCTTATAGAAAAGGAACCAAAATATCTGAGGCAGAAAAGAGGAGGGTAATAAAATTTGGGAATAAGAAAGGAATACAAAAGATGCATATCAAAAGAGAAGAGTTGTCTAAAATCTGTGGTACCACAAGATGACAAAAAAAGAAAACTTTTGCTTAAGAAATGGTTTATGTGACTTGCATTACTACTTTATTTCAAATGCTCATAAACTGCAATTTATTTATGCTGCTTACAAATTATCACATTTGAAAGACTTAGGTAATGCTAATGAAGTTCATTTGAGGTAGAAATACATTGCTTCTTACATAGTAAAATGGATAATCTAAAAGATCTTTTAATATAAATATAAATAGATGAATATAGGATTACTTATTTCTGTATAGGAAATAATGGAAAATTGATGCCTAAAAAGTTACATTAAATTAAGAAATTTACATTCAGTGGCCTTGGTATACACAGTAATAGATTTATAACATGTAAACTGTGCTATTTTTTTGAATTAAAAATATTCAGAAAATTTTAATATTAATATTTTATATTGACATGAAGTGACCATCTAAACCAAGGGGCCAAACATTTAATATTTGAAAATCTCCCTTGGTATTTTACCTCTATGTATTTATAATTATTTAGAAAATCTATTGTATGATTTTCTTATGGCAGTTTTTATTTATACTTCAAACTGCAATATTTTTTCATCAATAGTGCTTCTGTGTCGAAATGTTCCTCATTTTCAAAAACTTTTGCCACATACTTTTATTTCTTGTGTTTGAGTTTGAGTTCCCTGGAAAGCAAACACTATGATAAAGTTACAGGGAGGGAAGTAAACCTGTGAAAGATGAAGAGGGAGGAAGCAGGACTGGCACAGTGTCTTGGCAAACCCAACAAGAAACTCCAGGGCAAAGATTGCCCACTAGAGAAGTCCCAGGTAGGGCAGAAATAGTCAGAATCTAGTACCTGCTGTGCTCAGTCAGGAAGCTGGAAGCTGCCTGGAAGCTGCCCAAACAGAGCATGGACCAACAAAAGGCACTCAGCTGACTGCTTGGCCTAACTATCAGATCCAAAGGCATTCAGCTGAATGGCCAGTTCTTTATTCAGGGGAGATCTAAGCCACTCACCTCAGTGTCTGCCACATTTGGATAAGTATTCAAATACTTCTCTGGATAAATTCTCTGCTTACTTGATAATAAATGCTAGTAACGAAAAGTGGCATGACCTCCAAAATTGGGTATGTATTCAAATTTCTTGAGTAACCTACCTATAAACAATATAGAAATTAAAAGGTAATCCATAATTTCTCTTTCAGATATTTCATCATTAGTGTATAGGAATGCAGGAGATTTCTGTTCTTTAATTTTGTATCCTGCTGCTTTACAAAATTCATTGATTAGCTCTAGTAGTTTCCTGGTAGTATCTTTAGGATTCTCTATGTATGGTATTATGTCATCTGCAAACAGTGACAGTTTTACTTCTTTTCCAATTTGGATTCCTTTTATCTCTTTTTCTTCTCTGATTTGATTGCTGTGGATAAAACTTCCAAAGCTATGTTGAATAATACTAATGAGAGTGGGCAACCTTGTCTTGTTCCTGATCTTAGTGGAAATGTTTTAAGTTTTTCACCATTGACAACGATGTTGGCTGTGGGTTTGTCATATATGGCCTTTAAGGAAACACTCCCATTTACCATTGCAACAAAAAACCTAGGAATAAACCTACTTAAGGAGACAGAAGACTTGTATGCAGAAAACTATAAGACACTGATGAAAGAAATTAAAGATGATACAAACAGTTGGAGAAATATACTATGTTCTTGGATTGGAAGAATCAATATTGAGAAAATGACTATACTACCCAAAGCAATCTACAGGTTCAATGCAATCCATATCAAACTACCAATGACATTTTTCACAGAACTAGAACAAAAAACTTCACAATTTGTATGGAAACACAAAAGACCCCGAAGAGCCACAGCAATCTTGAGGAAAAAAAAAAAAAAAAAAAAAAAACAGAGCTGGAGGAATCAGGCTCCCTGACTTCAGACTCTACTACAAATTTACAGTAATCAAGACAATATGGTACTGGCACAAAAACAGAAACATAGGTCAATAGAACAGGATAGAAAGCCCAGAAATAAACCCATGCACATATGATCACCTTATCTTTGATAAAGGGGGCAAGAATATACAATGGAGAAAAGACAGCCTCTTCTATAAGTGGTGCTGGGAAAACTGTACAGCTATATGTAAAAGAATGAAATTAGAACACTCCCTAACACCATACACAAAAATAAACTCGAAATGGATTAAAGACATAAATGTAAGGCCAGACTCTGTAAAACTCTTAGAGGGAAACAAAGGCAGAACACTCTATGACATAAATCACAGCAAGATCCTTTTTGACCCACCTCCTAGGGAAATGGAAATCAAAACAAAAATAAACAAATGGGACCTAATGAAACTTAAAAGCTTTTGCACAGTAAAGGAAACCATAACCAAGATGAAAAAGACAATCCTCAGAATGGGAGAAAATATTTGCGAATGAAGCAACTGACAAAGATTGCTCTCCAAAATATACAAGCAGCACATGTAGCTCAATATCAAAAACACAAACAACCCAATCCAAAAATGGGCAGAAGACCAAAATAGACATTTCTCCAAAGAAGATATAGAGATGGTCAAGAGGCACATGAAAAGATGCTCAACATCACTAATCATAATCATTAGAGAAATGCAAATCAACACTACAATGTGGTATCACCTCACACAAGTCAGAATGACATCATAAAAAAATCTACAACCAATAAATGCTGGAGAGGGTGTGGAGAAAAGGGAACCCTCCTACACTGTTGGTGGGAATGTAAATTGATACAGCCACTATGGAGAACAGTATGGAAGTTCCTTAATAAACTAAAAATAGAACTACCATATGACCCAGCAATCCCACTACTGGGCATATACCCTGAGAAAACCATAATTCAAAAAGAGTCAGGTACCACAATGTTCATTGCAGCTCTATTTGCAATAGCCAGGACATGGAAGCAACCTAAGTATTCATTAAGATATGAATGGATAAAGAAGATGTGGCACATATATACAACGGAATATTACTTAGCCACAAAAAGAAATGAAATTGAGTTATTTATAGTAAGATGGATGGACCTAGAGACTGTCCTACAGAGTGAAGTATGTCAGAAAGAGAAAAACAAATACCATATGCTAACACATATATATGGAATCTAATAAAAAACAATGGTTCAGAAGAACCTAGGGGACAGGAATAAAGACACAGATGTAGAGAATGGTCTTAAGGACACAGGGAGGGCGAAGGGTAACCTGGGACGAAGTGAGAGAGTGGCATTGACACATATACACTACCAAATGTAAAATAGATAGCTACTGGGAAGCAGTCCCATAGTGCAGAGTGATCAGCTCGGTGCTTTGTGACCACCTAGAGGGGTGGGATTGGGAGGGTGGGAGAGAGACGATAGGGGGAAAGCATATGGGGATATAAGTATACATATAGCTGATTCACTTTGTTATATAGCAGAAACTAACACAACAATGTAAAGCAATTATACTCCAGTAAAGATGTTAAAATTATTTTTTAATTTAAAAAATATTGAAAAAAAATAATAAAGAAGAATGAAAAAAAAAGGTAATCCAAATAATGGGCATTGACATCAGTGTCCTTAATCATTGATTATTGACATTATTTATTTGTGTAGGTAGAAGGCAAATTTGTTCAGCCGAATATTGTGTTATATAAGAAGTACCATTTATTGGGTACTATGAGCCAAATACAGTTTGGGTATATTATACATTTGATCTATCATTATTTCCAGAACTTTTTATGAGAGGTGTTAGTATTTTATGTACAAATTAGGAAAGGAAGCCTCAGATTTAGTGACTTGCCCAATATCTCACAGCTAATAATTGGTAGAGCATTCATCCCCTAGTTCTGATTTCAAAGCTGTTGAATGTTCCACTAAATGACAGAGACTAATAAAGAATATATTATTTATGATAATTTTTAAAAAATTTATAGTGTTCTCAAAGAACACTAAAATTTAGTGGATAATCCACGTACAGGCTCATTTTATATGAAGAAAAGACAGCCAATGTGAAATTATGTTCTAATTTTTTATGTAAAAGGTCGCATAGTAAATACTTTTGACTTTGCGGACCATAAGGTCTCTATCATAATTACTAAATGCTGTTGTTACATGATGAAAGCAGATTAAACAATATGTGAATGAATTGGTGTGTCTGTGTTCAGATAAAATTTTATTTACAAAAACCGGCAGCAGCTGGTGGCCCTAGTTTACTGACCACTGTTGTAATAGAAGATACAAAATATAAATGTATAAGTAGAGTTTTGTAGACTCTGAGGAGACAGAAATACAGTTGATTGTTTTAAAAACTTGGTAATTTAAAAAATGTATCTAATTCATGGGGATACAATGAGCAAGGCATGAGCATAATACAGTGGATTAATTAGTAAACACTTCCAAAAATAAATGTGGAATTGATAAAGTTGATAAAGGGGAAAGGAAGCAGGAAACTATCAGCAATTCTGAGAGCCAGACAGAGTGTATACATGTTCTGTTTTGAAAGTCAATTTGGAATTAAGTTAAGCACTGAATTAAGAGACCTGGACTGTAGTACAAATCTATTAGCAATTGGTTGTGTGATTTCAAGCACATAACTTTTTTGACTTGTAAAATAAATGTGTTAGGCTAGGCTGAATTCTCAACGTTTTTTCTGATCCAGTACATGTGAACAATACAGTGCACTCCTCTCAGTAACAGTGGCTCAGTTCAAGGGTGTTATGAGAATAAGTAATAGTCTCAGCCTCCAGAGTAGGCACTGTCCTCTTGATAAAAATTCTTAAAAGTAATTAGACACTATACTTTTCCTTGTAGGAGTAAGCACGTAATTTAAAAATTCCTTTTGGTATTGTTTGCTTAGTGTCTCTTTCTTGTGCTGGTCTCTCAGCTCCACAAAAGCAAGACCCTAGTGTGTTTCCTTCATTGTTGTATCTACAGCTCCTAGTTCAGTGTCTGGCTATAATAGGCTCTTAACAAGTATACATTGGATGGCTAGCTGTCTGGCTGGCTGTCTGGCTGTCTGGCTGTCTGGTTGGATGCATTGCTTGGTGAATCTCATTGAAAAATTATTGGAATAGATGATCTATAAAGTCCCTTCAAACCCCAAACATTCATTGAGGTTATTTGTTTTATTTATAAAGCTTCTCTGTCTTTAACTCAGACTTGTTGATATTTTTCTCTGCATTCTGCCAAGTACAAAGTCAGTAAGGACCAGTTTTTTCCACTTATTCCAGAAATCAACCTCATATGAAATCCAGTAAATGCCTTCTTTCTGCCAAAGAGGCAATATTTTCCTAGAGAACCAGACCGTCTGATGGTAAGGTAGTTTAAAAATCCACTTCTATTAAAAAAAAAAATAGTTGAATATGAATCTTACATATTTACTGAAAATCTAAAAAATAGGAACAAAGTCACTTCAATTTTGTCATGTGAAAATCTTACCTCATCAAGATACAAAAGGAATTGTATAATTGTATTTCCTTAATAAGCACTTGGAGAATTAACTGTATGGCTCACAATCATTGTTGCATTATTTTCTTGAATTCTAATGCCACAAATACTCAGCAGGCAAGATGTTGTTCATTTTAAATTGTTTTGTATGTAACTGCTGGAATCTCATCATGCAACCTTACAGCAAATGTTTACTGATGAGTTTTCTTTTTTGTTTTTTGTTTTAAAGAGAAATGAATACATTTTAAAAATCCCCTAGTGTTTGTTCCTAAAAGAAAAAAAAATTAAAGCTAATTGAGACCTTTTAAGACAAAGGCCTTGATCACTAAAAGTGAAGGGCAAATAGTTTCTCTTTTATTGATGGAAAACTTTTGACCAACAGTATTGGGGAGTATTTCCAAAACACATTACAATTCCCTCTCCTCAGAATAATACTTTTATATAATAACAAGGCTTTTCTGGAAGAACTGTAAGTCTTTGTCTTTCTTCACACATTGTCCTCTCCTGAGACACACATAAAAAACTGTGTTTCTGTGAATATTTTCTCATGTTGTATGTACCAGGACCTAGCAACCTTGAGCCTAGCAACATCACTAGAAGGCCTAGAAAGAGTGTGAAGAAATTTTCATGGAAAGGACTGAGTTTAGGAACTGTGAATGGAAGTGCTCTAAAGCATACTAGAGTGCTTCTGCTTGAAAGAAAAGACAACCAACTGAGTTGAGCTGGTAAAAGTTTTACTCTTACGTAGCCAGCATGGGAGGCATTGAAACTATATACTGTTTCGTAATTAAAGCTGAGATGAAAGGAATGGATGTAATAAGTCACTGAGGTACAGGCTAACAGAACAGGACTTTCTTTCTCTTTCTTCTATTGTTGTAAGGTTTTCCATTTTAAATGCCACAGAGATATGACTAAAATATAGAGCAAGCTGGAAAACAGCTCTGTGGATTTTCCATCACACTAACTCTGGCAAGGAAGTGACCTGGGCCTTTTGGGTGTAGTTTTTTTCTTTATAAAGTATTCAGATTAAACAATGGCTCAGGAGAGGTGTATATTTTTATGATAATATTTCCCAACATACAATTAAATATAATCACACAGTACTGGGTCATGCTTTTAAATTTTCTTAGACTTGCTGATAGTTATAAAATTAATTTTCCTTCTATCAGCAAGACACAAGACTGAAGTCCATGATGTTGTTTATGTAATCTTTATTGTCCCTTTGTGTGAAAGTTTTGGATTTTGTATTCAATTATTTGTGTAATATTAAACATGGTTCTTTGAATCACTAACCATTTATAAAGCACCTGTTACTTTCCAGGCATTATATACAAGGTGCTACAGAAAAATGGAATCGGATATGTTTGTTCTCAAGTTGTACACAGTCTATAATGGGTGGCGGGCTTGTGATTCATTAAAGTGCAGAGTACAAAGTAAAATGATAAAAGTGAAGACTGAGCACTCTGGCAAACTAAGAGGCCCACTTTGCTCAGCTAGGAACTGCTTTCCAAAGACATGATGTCAAGCTAAGTCTTGAAAGAGCCATACCAGTTTTCCAGAAAGGTAACTAAGCAGAATGTAATGTAATGTGTAATCAGAGATGCATATTAAGAAGAATCTTGAAATGACTTATAGTTGGGTTTGAGTTTTATTGCAAATGCAATGGGAAACCACTTTAAAATGTGAACAAAAGAGATAAAATCAGGCATACATTCTAGGGAGATATCTTTAATGACCTTATAGAAGATAGATAAAAGATAAGCAGACTGGAGGCAGGGAAACAAGGAAGGAGGCTTCTGGACTAATACAAGCTATAAAGTAAAAGGGTTGCTCTTAAGTCACAAGCCTGGAAGGCATATGATACAGTGGCTAACAGCCAGGACTTTGGCCAATGGACTTGGTCTTATACACCTAATATCTGTGTTATGTTTGGATGGTCAAAAAGTTATATTGAACAGTCTCATTCAATAAAAAGAAAAATAAACCCAACCAGGTTAATTGAGCTTAGGAGTGGGTGTGACAGGAAGTCACATAGCTCAGAAACTGGCTACACATGCCATCTCTCTAATAGACCTCCTTGTTTCTCTTCTATTTGTTCTTTGCATTTACCCCATTATTTTTTCTCTTTCAATCTACCTCTCTGATTACTCGATTTCTTCTTCCTCATAATGTATGCTTGCCTAGGGAATCATGGCTTCGTAGGCCTCCTAATGCATAATGACTATTCAGTTGCCTCTGCTGGGTGGAAAAGTCTCTCAATATTCCCTGAATCATATTAACAAGAAAGAGACATGAATGGCTCTGCTCATCTCTTCTGATCTTCCTAACCCATATCTCCATAACTCTGCAGACTTTTAACTGGTTCTAGGTTTGGAGTGGTAATATATAGGGAGGCTATGGAGAACAATGAGACCTACCTTAGAGCTTGTGGACAAGACACTTGACTTTAAAAGGGATGATGGAAAAGCATACCTAGAACCTGGGTCAAGAAGAATGATCTGCAGGGGGCAGGTTCAAGGAAGAGTTACAAAATCAAACCAGCTGAATGTAATGATACAATAGATATGAAAAACTATGAACAGGGAGGTTTCAGATGTGAGCCACTGAGTAACTAGCATACCAAACAGGGAAAAACAAGAAGAAAGGTCTTTTAATGAGTTCAAATTTGAGCACGTGGGTCAATTTTGTAGAAAATCCCTGTAGGTAACTGTATATATTTTTGGCTTTCAAGATATATTTGGACTATAGACAGCCATTTACAACCACTCTCTTTTTTGGATTCTTGGGTTTTTTTTACTTTAGTCTTCCTTCCTTGTCTCTTCCAACTCCTTCCTATTTGCCTACTCTTCCCTCATCCCTTATGTGATCTTTTTTGGGATCACATGTTTCTAGAAACCCAGTCCTGGTTTCTCTTCATGCTCTATATATTTCCCTGTATTATCTCATGAAATCATAAATTAGTAAATGCCATATTTATGCTTGTGACTTAAAATCTATTATCTTCAAACACACATCCAATTGTCTATTTGACTTCTTGATTTAGATATCTAAATGACCTCTCAAACTTTTGAATTGAACCCCCAACAGCATATCCACCCCAGTCATCTTTGTCTATTTATGTAACGATATTATTCTCTCATTTACAAAAGTCAGAACTTCAGGATTTTCCATGATACAATCTTTTCCTCATTCCCCACAGCCAACCCATCGGCAATGCCTATAAATATCATCTCCAAAATATGTCATGATTCCTTTCCAACTCTATTGCTGCCATCTTATTCGAGACTACTTATAAATAAGTAAGTAAATAAATAAATAAATAAATAAACCTTTAAACTGAATTATTCAGTGGCTTCCTATTTCACTTACAATAAAGTTTAAATTTTGACAAGGCCATGGAAATAGAGGTCCTCACCTCTATCCTCACTATATACTCCTACAATGTTTTGTTCTAGCTATTTAACAAGATTTTTCCCATTGGGACATTTGTTCTTGGTATTTCCTCCCCCTCAAACCATCCTTAATGGGTTGGCTCTTTTGAATTATGTGAGTCACAATTCATCTGTCACCCAAATAAAGGGATCTTTCCTATCTCCAATACAAAGAAGCCCCCCATCCACCACTACATTGTTATATCAATGTTTTTTTTTCTGTTTTATAGCACTTTTCTTTTTGAAATTATCTTCATTCTTTTTCTTATTTAAGGTCAGTTTTCCCCATACCCATTCACTGTGATCTAATCTCCATGAGTAGAGATGTTGCCCTTCTTTTCTTCTTTTGGCGGTACGCAGGCCTCTCACTGTTGTGGCCTCCCCATTGCGAAGCACAGGCTCTGGACGCGCAGGCTCAGCGGCCATGGCTCACAGGCCCAGTCTCTCTGCGGCATGTGGGATCTTCCCGGACAGGGACACGAACCCGTGTCCCTTGCATCGGCAGGCGGGCTCTCAACCACTGTGCCACCTGGGAAGCCCAAGATGTTGCCCTTCTTGTTCACTCCCATATCTCTAGTGCCTAAAGCAGTGCCTGGTATGTGTACTAAGTTGTTGATTAATAATTCAATTAATTAATTCTAGCAAAAGATCCTTTTTTTTCTTTTTTTAGGATGTATGGACAGCCTCTTACATGGCGAGTTTATTTTTCTCTTTATTGGGGTATAGTTGCTTTACAATGTTGTGTTACTTTCTGCTGTACAACAAAGTGAACCAGCTATATGTTTACATATACCCCCTCTTTTTTGGATTTCCTTCCATTTAGGTCACCACAGAACACTGAGTACCCTGTGCTATAGAGCAGGTTCTCATTAGTTATCTATTTTATAAATATTAGTGTATATATGTCAATCCCAATCTCCCAATTCATCCCAACCCTCGTTTCCCCTCTTGGTGTTCATAAGTTGGTTCTCTACATCTGTGTTTCTATTTCTGCCTTGCAAACAGGTTCATCTGTACCATTTTTCCAGATTCCACATATATGCATTTCTATAAGATATTTGTTTTTCTCTTTCTGACTTACTTCACTCTGTATGACAGTCTCTTAAGATCCATCAACAACTCTACAAAAGACCCAATTTCATTCCTTTTTGTGGCTGAGTAATATTCCATTGTATATATATTCCACATCTTCTTTATCCATTCCTCTGTTGATGGACATTTAGGTTGCTTCCAAGACCTGGCTGCTGTAAACAGTGCTGCAATGAACATTGGGGTTCATGTGTCTTTTTAAATTATGGTTTTCTCAAGATATATGCCCGGTAGTGGAATTGCTAGGTCATACTGTAATTCCATTCTTACTTTTTTAAAGCACCTCCATACTGTTCTCCATAGTGGCTGTATCAATTTACATTCCCACCAACAGTGTAGGAGGGTACCCTTTTCTCCACACCCTCTCCAGCACTTAATGTTTGTAGATTTTTTGATGATGGCCATTCTGACCAGTGTGATATGATACCTTATTGTAGTTTTGATTTGCATGTCTCTGATAATTAGTGATGTTAAGCATCTTTTCATGTGCCTCTTGGCCATCTGTATGTCTTCTATGGAGAAATGTCTATTTACGTCTTCCACCCATTTTTGGATTGGACTGTTTTGTTTTGTTTTGTTTTTTGATATTGAGCTTCACATGCTGTTTGTATATTTTGGAGATTAATTCCTTGTATGCTGCTTCATTTGCAAATATTTTCTCCCATTTGGAGTGTTGTCTTTTCATTTTGTTTATGGTTTCTTTGCCATGCAAAAGTTTTAAGCTTCATTAGGTCCATTTAATTAGTTTTCTTTTTACTTTCATTACTCTAGGAGGTGGGTCAAAAAAGATATTACTGTGATTTATGTCAAAGAGGGCTCTTTCTATGTTTTCCTCTAAGAGTATTACACTGTCTGGTCTTACATTCAGATCTTTAATCCATTTTAAGTTTATTTTTGTGTATGGTATTAGGGAATGTTCTAATTTCATTATTTTACATGTAACTGTCCAGTTTTCCCAGAACCACTTATTGAAGAGGCTATCTTATCTCCATTGTCTATGCTTGCCTCTTTTGTCAAAGATAAGGTGACCATATGTGTATGGGTTTAACTCTGGACTTTCTATCCTGTTCCATTGATCTATATTTCTGTTTTAGTGCCAGTACCATACTGTCTTGATTATTGTAGCTTTGTAGTATAGTCTGAAGCCAGGGAGCCTGATTCCTCTAACTCCATTTTTCTTCCTCAAGATTGCTTTGGCTATTCGGGGTCTTTTGTGTCTCCATACAGATTTTAAGATTTTTTGTTCTAGTCCTCTGAGAAATGCCATTGGTAATTTGATAGGGATTGCATTAAATCTGTAGATTGCTTTGGGCAGTATAGTCATTTTGACAATATTCATTCTTCCAAACCAAGGACATGGTATATCTTTCCATCTGCTTGTGTCATCTTTGATTTTTTTCATCAGTGTGTTATAGCTTTCAGAGTGCAGGTCTTTTACCTCCTTAGGTAGGTTTATTCCTAGGTATTTTATTCTTTTTGTTGCAATGGTAAATGGGATTGTTTCCTTTTTCTGACTTTCATTGTTAGTATATATTAATGCAAGAGATTTCTGTGCATTAATATTGTATCCTGCAACTTTACCAAATTCATTCATGAGCTCTAGTAGTTTTTTGGTGACATTGTTAGGATTTTTTATGCAGAGTATCATGGCATCTGTGACAGTGACACTTTTATTTCTTCTTTTCCAATTTGGATTCCTTTTATATCTTTTCCTGCTCTGATTATCATGGCTAGCACTTGCAAAACTATGTTGAATAATAGTAGCGAGAGTGGACATCATTGTATTGTTCCTGAGCTTAGTGGAAATTGTTTCAGTTTTTCAGCACTGAGAATGATGGTTGTTGTGGGTTTGTCATATATGGCCTTTACTATGTTAAGGCAGGTTGCCTCTAGGAACACATTCTGGAGAGTTTTTATCTTAAATGAGTGTTGAATTTTGTCAAAAGATTTTTCTGCATCTATTGAGATGATCATATGATTTTTACTCTTCGATTTTTTAATATGGTATATCACACTGATTTTCTTTTAACATCTTTATTGGAGTATAATTGCTTTACAATGTAGTGTTAGTTTCTGCTTTAGAACAAAGTGAACCTGCTATGCATATACATATATCCCCATACCTCCTCTCTCTTCTGTCTCCCTCCCACCTGTGCTATCCCACCCCTGTAGGTGGTCACAAAGCAACAAGCTGATCTCTCTGTGCTATGGGACTGCTTCCCACTAGCTATCTATTTTACATTTGGTAGTATATATAAGTCCGTGCCACTCTCTCACTTTCTCACAGCCTACACCTCCCCCTCCCCGTGTCCTCAAGTCCATTCTCTACGTCTGTGTCTTTATTGCTGTCTTGCCCCTAGGTTCTTCAGAGCGTTTTTTTTTTTTTAGATTCCATATATGTGTCTTAGCATACATTATTTGTTTTTCTCTTTCTGACTTATTTCACTCTGGATGACAGACTCTAGGTCCATCCACCTCACTACAAATAACTCAATTTCATTTCCATTTATGGCTGAGTAATATTCCATTTATATATGTGCCACATCTTCTTTATCCATTCATCTGTTGATGGACACTTAGGTTGCTTTCATGTCCTGGCTATTGTAAATAGAGTTGCAATGAACATTGTGGTACATGACTCGAATTATGGTATTTTCAGGGTATATGACCAATAGTGGGATTGTTGGGTCATATGGTAGTTCTATTTTTAGATTTTAAGGAACCTCCATACTGTTCTCGATAGTGGCTGTATCAATTTACATTCCCACCAACAGGGCAAGGGGGTTCCCTTTTCTCCACATGCATTCCAGCATTTATTGTTTGTAGATTTTTTGATGATGGCCATTCTGACTGGTGTGAGGTGATACCTCATTGTAGTTTCGATTTGGATTTCTCTAATGATTAGCGATGTTGAGCATTCTTTCATGTGTTTCTTGGCAATCTGTATATCTTCTTTGGAGAAATGTCTATTTAGGTCTTCTGCCCATTTTTGGATTGGGTTATTTGTTTTTTTGATATTGAGCAGCATGAGCTGCTTATAAATTTTGGAGATTAATCTTTTGTCAGTTGTTTCATTTGCAAATATTTTCTCCCATTCTGATGGTTCTCTTTTTGTCTTGTTTATCATTTCCTTTTCAGTGCAAATGCTTTTAAGTTTCATTAGGTCCCATTTGTTTATTTTTGTTTTGATTCCCATTTCCCTAGGAGGTGGGTCAAAAAGGATCTTGCTGTGATTTATGTCATAGAGTGTTCTGCCTATGTTTTCCTCTAAGAGTTTGATAGTGTCTGGCCTTACATTTAGGTGTTCACTCCATTTTGAGTTTTTTTGTATATAGTGTTAGGGAGTGTCCTTATTTCATTCTTTACATGTAGCTGTCCAGTTTTCCCAGCACCACTTATTGAAGAGGCTGTTTTTCTCCATTGTATGTTCTTGACTCCTTTATCAAAAATAAGGTGATCATATGTGCAGGGGTTTATCTCTGGGCTTTCTATCCTGTTCCATTGATCTCTATGGATCTGTGAAGTCTGGGAGCCTGATTCCTCCAGTTCCATTTTTCTTTCTCAAGATTGCTTTGGCTATTCAGGGTCTTTTTTATTTCCATACAAATTGTGAAGTTTTTTGTTCTAGTTCTGTGAAAAATGTCATTGGTAATTTGATAGGGATTGCATTGAATCTGTAGATTGCTTTGATAGTATAGTCATTTTCATAGTGTTGATTCTTCAAATCCAAGAACATGGTCTATGTCTCCAGCTGTTTGTATCATCTTTAATTACTTTCAGCAGTGTCTTATAACTTTCTGCATACAGGTCTTTTGTCTCCTTAGGTAGGTTTATTCCTAGGTATTTTATTCTTCTTTTTGCTATGGTAAAAGGTACTGTTTCCTTAACCTCTCTTTCAGATTTTTCATCATTAGTGTATAGGAATGCAAAACATTCATCTTCTTTAATTTTGTATCATGCCAATTTACCAAATTCATTGATTAGCTCTAGTAGTTTTCTGGTAGCATCTTTAGGATTCTCTATGTATAGTGTCATGTCATCTGCAAGTAGTGACACTTTTACTTCTTCTTTTCCAACTTGGATTCATTTTATTTCCTTTTCTTCTCTGATTGCTATGGCTAAAACTTCCAAATCTATGTTGAATAATAGGGGTGAAAGTGGACAACCTTGTCTTGTTTCTGATCTTAGTGGAAATGGCTTCAGTTTTTCACCATGGAGACCGATGTTGGCTGTGGGTTTGTCATATATGGCCTTTATTATGTTGAGATAAGTTCCCTCTATGCCTACTCTCTGGAGATTTTTTATCATAAATGGTTGAATTTTGTTGAAAGCTTTTTCTGCATCTATTGAGATGATCATATGTTTTTTCTCCTTCAGTTTGTTAATATGGTTTATCACATTGATTGATTTGCATGTACTGAAGAATCCTTGCATTGCTGGGATAAACTCCTCTTGATCTCAGTGTATGATCCTTTTCATGTGCTGTTGGATTCTGTTTGTTAGTATTTTGTTGAGGATTTTTACATCTATGTTCATCAGTGATATTGGTCTGTAAATTTCTTTTCTGGTAACATCTTTCTGTGGTTTTGGTATAAGGGTGATGGTGGCCTTGTAGAATGAGTTTGGGAGTGTTTCTCCCTCTGCTATATTTTGGAAGAGTTTGAGAAGGATAGGTGTTAGCTCTTTTCTAAATGTTTGATAGAATTCACCTGTGAAGCCATCTGGTCCTGGGTTTTTGTTTACTGGAAGATTTTTAATCACAGTTTCAATTTCAGTGCCTGTGATTGGTCTGTTTACATTTTCTATTTCTTCCTGGTTCAGTCTCAGAAGGTTGTGCGCTTTTTTTTTTTAACATCTTTATTGGGGTATAATTGCTTTACAATGGTGTGTTAGTTTCTGCTTTATAACAAAGTGAATCAGTCATACATAAACATATGTTCCCATATGTCTTCCCTGTTGCGTCTCCCTCCCTCCCACCCTCCCTATCCCACCCCTCCAGGCTGTCACAAAGCACCGAGCCAATATCCCTGTGCCATGCGGCTGCTTCCCACTAGCTATCTACCTTACTACGTTTGTTAGTGTGTATATGCCCATGACTCTCTCTCGCCCTGTCACAGCTCACCCTTCCCCCTCCCCATAACCTCAAGTCCGTTCTCTAGGAGGTCTGCGTCTTTATTCCTGCTTTACCCCTAGGTTCTTCATGACATTTTTTTTCTTAAATTCCATATATATGTGTTAGCATACGGTATTTGTCTTTTTCTTTCTGACTTACTTCACTCTGTATGACAGACTCTAGGTCTAACCACCTCATTACAAATAGCTCAATTTCGTTTCTTTTTATGGCTGAGAGTAATATTCCGTTGTATATATGTGCCACATCTTCTTTATCCATTCATCCGATGACGGGCACTTAGGTTGTTTCCATCTCCGGGCTATTGTAAATAGAGCTGCAATGAACATTTTGGTACATGACTCTTTTTGAATTTTGGTTTTCTCAGGGTATATGCCCAGTAGTGGGATTGCTGGGTCATATGGTAGTTCTATTTGTAGTTTTTTAAGGAACCTCCATACTGTTCTCCATAGTGGCTGAACCAATTCACATTCCCACCAGCAGTGCAAGAGTGTTCCCTTTTCTCCACACCCTCTCCAGCATTTATTGTTTCTAGATTTTTTGATGATGGCCATTCTGACTGGTGTGAGATGATATCTCATTGTAGTTTTGATTTGCATTTCTCTAATGATTAATGATGTTGAGCATTCTTTCATGTGTTTGTTGGCAGTCTGTATATCTTCTTTGGAGAAATGTCTATTTATGTCTTCTGCCCATTTTTGGATTGGGTTGTTTGTTTTCTTGTTATTGAGCTGCATGAGCTGCTTGTAAATTTTGGAGATTAATCCTTTGTCGGTTGCTTCATTTGCAAATATTTTCTCCCATTCTGAGGGTTGTCTTTTGGTCCTGTTTATGGTTTCCTTTGCTGTGCAAAAGCTTTGAAGTTTCATTAGGTCCCATTTGTTTATTTTTGTTTCTATTTCCATTACTCTAGGAGGTGGGTCAGAAAGGATCTTGCTGTGCTTTATGTCATAGAGTGTTCTGCCTATGTTTTCCTCTAAGAGTTTGATAGTTTCTGGCCTTACATTTAGGTCTTTAATCCATTTTGAGCTTATTTTTGTGTATGGTGTTAGGGAGTGATCTAATCTCATACTTTTACATGTACCTGTCCAGTTTTCCCAGCACCACTTATTGAAGAGGCTGTCCTTTCTCCATTGTACATTACTGCCACCTTTATCAAAGATAAGGTGTCCATATGTGCATGGGTTTATCTCTGGGCTTTCTATCCTGTTCCATTGATCTATCTTTCTGTTTTTGTGCCAGTACCATACCGTCTTGATAACTGTAGCTTTGTAGTATAGTCTGAAGTCAGGGAGCCTGATTCCTCCAGTTCCTTCTTTCGTTCTCAAGATTGCTTTGGCTATTCGGGGTCTTTTGTGTTTCCATACAAATTGTGAAATTTTTTGTTCTAGTTCTGTGAAAAATGCCAGTGGTAGTTTGATAGGGATTGCATTGAATCTATAGATTGCTTTGGGTAGTAGAGTCATTTTCACAATGTTGATTCTTCCAATCCAAGAACATGGTATATCTCTCCATCTATTTGTATCATCTTTAATTTCTTTCATCAGTGTCTTATAATTTTCTGCATACAGGTCTTTTGTCTCCTTAGGTAGGTTTATTCCTAGATATTTTATTCTTTTTGTTGCAATGGTAAATGGGAGTGTTTTCTTGATTTCACTTTCAGATTTTTCATCATTAGTATATAGGAATGCCAGAGATTTCTGTGCATTAATTTTGTATCCTGCCACTTTACCAAATTCATTGATTAGCTCTAGTAGTTTTCTGGTAGCATCTTTAGGGTTCTCTATGTATAGGATCATGTCATCTGCAAACAGTGACAGCTTTACTTCTTCTTTTCCGATTTGGATTCCTTTTATTTCCTTTTCTTCTCTGATTGCTGTGGCTAAAACTTCCAAAACAATGTTGAATAAGAGTGGTGAGAGTGGGCAACCTTGTCTTGTTCCTGATCTTAGTGGAAATGCTTTCAGTTTTTCACCATTGAGGATGATGTTTGCTGTGGGCTTGTCATATATGGCCTTTATTATGTTGAGGAAAGTCCCCTCTATGCCTACTTTCTGCAGGGTTTTTATCATAAATGGGTGTTGAATTTTGTCAAAAGCTTTCTCTACATCTATTGAGATGATCATATGGTTTTTCTCCTTCAATTTGTTAATATGGTTTATCACATTGATAGATTTGCGTATATTGAAGAATCCTTGCATTCCTGGAATAAACCCCACTTGATCATGGTGTATGATCCTTTTAATGTGCTGTTGGATTCTGTTTGCTAGTATTTTGTTTAGGATTTTTGCATCTATGTTCATCAGTGATATTGGCCTGTAGTTTTCTTTCTTTGTGACATCCTTGTCTGGTTTTGGTATCAAGGTGATGGTGGCCTCGTAGAAGGAGTTTGGGAGTGTTCCTCCCTCTGCTATATTTTGGAAGAGTTTGAGAAGGATAGGTGTTAGCTCTTCTCTAAATGTTTGATAGAATTCGTCTGTAAAGCCATCTGGTCCTGGGCTTTTCTTTGTTGGAAGGTTTTTAATCACAGTTTCAATTTCAGTGCTTGTGATTGGTCTGTTCGTATTTTCTATTTCTTCCTGATTCAGTCTTGGCAGGTTGTGCATTTCTAAGAATTTGTCCATTTCTTCCAGATTGTCCATTTTATTGGCATAGAGTTGCTTGTAGTAATCTCTCATGATCTCTTTTATCTCTGCAGTGTCAGTTGTTACCTCTCCTTTTTCATTTCTAATTCTATTGATTTGAGTCTTCTCCCTTTTTTTCTTGATGAGTCTGGCTAGTGGTTTATCTATTTTGTTTATCTTCTCAAAGAACCAGCTTTTAGTTTTATTGATCTTTGCTATTGTTTCCTTCATTTCTTTTTCATTTATTTCTGATCTGATTTTTATGATTTCTTTCCTTCTGCTAGCTTTGGGGTTTTTTTGTTCTTCTTTCTCTAATTGCTTGAGGTGCAAGGTTAGGTTGTTTATTCGAGATGTTTCCTGCTTCTTAAGGTGGGCTTGTATTGCTATAAACTTCCCCCTTAGAACTGCTTTTGCTGCATCCCACAGGTTTTGGGTCGTTGTGTCTCCATTGTCATTTGCTTCTAGGTATTTTTTGATTTCCTCTTTGATTTCTTCAGTGATATCTTCATTATTAAGTAGTGTATTGTTTAGCCTCCATGTGTTTGTATTTTTTACAGATCTTTTCCTGTAATTGATATCTAGTCTCATGGCGTTGTGGTCAGAAAAGATACTTGATACAATTTCAATTTTCTTAAATTTACCAAGGCTTGATTTGTGACCCAAGATATGATCTATCCTGGAGAATGTTCCATGAGCACTTGAGAAAAATGTGTATTCTGTTGTTTTTGGATGGAGTGTCCTATAAATATCAATTAAGTCCATCTTGTTTAATGTATCATTTAAAGCTTGTGTTTCCTTATTTATTTTCATTTTGGATGATCTGTCCATGGGTGAAAGTGGGGTGTTTAAGTCCCCTACTATGAATGTGTTACTGTCGATTTCCCCTTTTATGGCTGTTAGTATTTGCCTTATGTATTGAGGTGCTCCTATGTTGGGTGCATAAATATTTACAATTGTTATATCTTCTTCTTGGATCGATCCCTTGATCATTATGTAGTGTCCTTCTTTTTCTCTTTTAATAGTCCTTATTTTAAAGTCTATATTGTCTGATATGAGAATTGCTACTCCAGCTTTCTTTTGGCTTCCATTTGCATGGAATATCTTTTTCCATCCCCTTACTTTCAGTCTGTATGTGTCTCTAGGTCTGAAGTGGGTCTCTTGTAGACAGCATATATAAGGGTCTTGTTTTTGTATCCATTCAGCTAATCTGTGTCTTTTGGTGGGAGCATTTAGTCCATTTACATTTAAGGTAATTATCGATATGTATGTTCCTATTCCCATTTTCTAAATTGTTTTGGGTTCGTTATTATAGGTCTTTTCCTTCTCTTGTGTTTCCTGCCTAGAAAAGATCCTTTAGCATTTGTTGTAAAGCTGGTTTGGTGGTGCTGAACTCTCTCAGCTTTTGCTTGTCTGTAAAGGTTTTAATTTCTCCATCAAATCTGAATGAGATCCTTGCTGGGTAGAGTAGTCTTGGCTGCAGGTTTTTCTCCTTCATCACTTTCAGTATGTCCTGCCACTCCCTTCTGGCTTGTAGGGTTTCTGCTGAGAGATCAGCTGTTAACCTTATGGGGATTCCCTTATGTGTTATTTGTTGTTTTTCCCTTGCTGCTTTTAATATGCTTTCTTTGTATTTAATTTTTGACAGTTTGATTAATATGTGTCTTGGCGTATTTCTCCTTGTATTTATCTTGTATGGGACTCTCTGTGCTTCCTGGACTTGATTAACTATTTCCTTTCACATGTTAGGGAAGTTTTCAACTATAATCTCTTCAAATATTTTCTCAGTCCCTTTCTTTTTCTCTTCTTCTTCTGGAACCCCTATAATTCGAATGTTGGTGTGTTTAATGTTGTCCCAGAGGTCTCTGAGACTGTCCTCAGTTCTTTTCATTCTTTTTTCTTTATTCTGCTCTGCAGTAGTTATTTCCACTATTTTATCTTCCAGGTCACTTATCCGTTCTTCTGCCTCAGTTATTCTGCTATTGATCCCATCTAGAGTACTTTTAATTTCATTTATTGTGTTCATCGTTGCTTGTTTCATCTTTAGTTCTTCTAGGTCCTTGTTAACTGATTCTTGCATTTTGTCCAATCTATTGTCCATTCTATCTCCAAGATTTCGGATCAACCTTACTATCATTATTCTGAATTCTCTTTCAGGTAGACTGCCTATTTTCTCTTCATTTGTTAGGTCTGGTGCATTTTTATCTTGCTCCTTTATCTGCTGTGTGTTTTTCTGTCTTCTCATTTTGCTTATCTTACTGTGTTTGGGGTCTCCTTTTTGCAGGCTGCAGGTTCGTAGTTCCTCCTGTTTTTGATGTCTGTCTCCAGTGGCTAAGGTTGGTTCAGTGGGTTGTGTAGGCTTCCTGGTGGAGGGGACTAGTGCCTGTGTTGTGGTGGATGAGGCTGGATCTTGTCTCTCTAGTGGGCAGGTTCACGTCTGGTGGTGTGTTTGGGGGTGTCTGTGGCCTTATTATGATTTTAGGCAGCCTCTCTGCTAATGGGTGAGGTTGTGTTCCTGTTTTGCTAGTTGTTTGGCATAGGTTTTCCAGCACTGTGACTTGCTGGTCGTTGAGTGAAGCTGGGTGCTGGTGTTAAGATGGAGGTCTCTGGGAGATTTTTGCCGTTTGATATTATGTGGAGCTGGGAGGTCTCTTGTTGATCAGTGTCCTGAAGTTGGCTCTCCTACCTCAGAGGCAGAGCCCTGCCTCCTGGCTGGAGCACCAAAAGCTTTTCATCCACACGGCTCAGGATAAAAGGGAGAAAAAGTAGAGGGAATTAGTAGAAGTATGAGGAAAGAAAGAAGGAAAGGAGGGTAGGAAGGAAGGAAGAAAGAAAGAAAGAAGCAAAGAAGGAAAGAAGGCAAGAAGGAAAGAAAGGAGGGAGGGAGGGAGGGAGGAAGGAAGGAAGGAGGGAAAGAAGGAAAAAAGACAGAAAGAAAGAAGATACAGTAAAAATAAAATAAAGTATAATAAAGTTATTGAATTAAAAAATTCTTATTTAGAGAAAAAAAAAAAAAAGGGACGGAAAGAACCTTAGGACAAATGTTGGCAGCAAAGCTATACAGACAAAATCTTACACAGAAGCATACACATACACCCTCACTAAAAGAGGTAAATGGGGAAAAATCATAAATCTTGCTGTCAGAGACCACCTCCTCAATTTGGGATGATTCGTTGTCTAAAGGAGGGAAGGAAGGACGGAAAGAAAGAAAGAAAGAACGAAGGTAAAGTATAATATTGTTATTAAAATTAATTATTAAGAAAAAAAATTAAAAAAAAACATGGACGGATAGAACCCTAGGACAAATGGTGGAAGCAAGACTATACAGACAAGATCTCACACAGAAGCATACACATACACATTCACAAAAAGAGGAAAGGGGAAAAAATCATAGATCTTGCTCCTAAAGTCCACTTCCTTAATTTGGGATGATTGGTTGTCTATTCAGGTATTCCATAGATGCAGGGTATATCAAGTTGATTGTGGAGCTTTAATCCGTTGCTTCTGAGGCTGCTGGGAGAGATTTCCCTTTCTCTTCTTTGTTCTCACAGCTCCCAGGGCTAAGCTTTGGATTTGGCCCTGCCACTGCGTGTAGATCGCTGGAGGGCGTCTGTTTTTTGCTCAGACAGGATGGGGTTAAAAGAGCCGCTGATTGGGGGCTCTGGCGCACTCAGGCCGGTGGGGAGGGAGGGGCACAGAGTGCGGGGCGGGCCTGCGGTGGCAAAGGCCGGCGTGACTTTGCACCAGCCTGAGGTGCGCTGTGCGCTGTCCCGGGGAAGTTGTCCCTGGATCCCGGGAACCTGGCAGTGGCGGGCTGCACAGGCTCTGCGGAAGAGGGGTGTGGAGAGTGACCTGTGCTCGCACACAGGCCCCTCGGTGGCGGCAGCAGCAGCCTTAACGTCTCCCGCCCGCCTCTGGGGTCCGCGCTTTTAGCCGCGGCTCGCGCCCGTCTCTGGGGTTCGCGCTTTTAGCCGCGGCTCGCGCCCGTCTCTGGAGTTCCTTTAAGCAGCGTTCTTAAACCCCTCTCCTCACGCCCCAGGAAACAAAGAGGGAAGGAAAAGTCTCCTGCCTCTTCGGCAGGTGCAGGCTTTTTCCCCGGACTCCCTCCCGGCTAGCTGAGGTGCACTAACCCCTTCAGGCTATGTTCAAGCCGCCAACCCCAGTCCTCTCCCTGCGCTCCGGCCTCAGCTCGCAGCCCCGCCCACCCCGGCGGGTGAGCAGACAAGCCTCTGGGGCTGGTGAGTGCCGGTGGGCACCGATCCTCTGTGCGGGAATCTCCCCGCTTTGCCCTCCGCACCCGTTGCTGTGCAGTCCTCCGCAGCTTCGAAGCTCCCCCCTCCGCCTCCCGCAGTCTCCGCCCACGAAGGGGCTTCCTAGTGTGTGGAAACTTTTCCTCCTTCACAGCTCCCTCCCACTGGTGCAGGTGCCGTCCCTATTCTTTTGTCTCTGTTTTTTCTTTTGCCCTACCCATGTACGTGGGGAGTTTCTTGCCTTTTGGGAGGTCTGAGGTCTTCTGCCAGCCTTCAGTAGGTGTTCTGTAGGAGTTGTTCCACGTGTATATGTATTTCTGGTGTATCTGTGGGGAGGAAGGTGATCTCCGCGTCTTACTCTTCCGCCATCTTCCGCCTTCAGAAGGTTGTGCTTTGCTAAGAATTTTCCATTTCTTCCAGCTTGTCCATTTTATTGGCATATAGTTGCTTAGTGTCAGTTGTTACTTCTCCTTTTTCTGTTCTAATTCTGTTGATTTTATTCTTCTCCCTTTTTTCTTGATGAGTCTGGCTAATGGTTTATCAATTTTGTTTATCTTCTCAAAGAACCAGTTTTTTAATTTTATTGATTTTTGCTATTGCTTTCTTCATTTCTTTTTCATTTATGTCTGATATGATCTTTATGATTTCTTTCCTTCTGGTAACCTTGGGGTTTTGTTTTTTATTTCTTTCTTTCTCTAATTGCTTTAGGTGTAAGTTTAAGTTGTTTATTTGAGAAGCTTCTTGTTTCTTGAGGTTGGATTGTATTGCTGTAATCTTCCCTCTTAGAACTGCTTTTGCTGCATACCATAGGTTCTGGGTCATTGTGTTTTCATTGTCATTTGTCTCTAGGTATTTTTTGATTTCTGCTTTGATTTCTTCAGTGACGTCTTAGTTATTTAGTAGTGTATTGTTTAGCCTCCATGTGTCTGTATTTTTTACAGGTTTTTTCCTGTAATTATTATCTAGTCTCATAGCATTGTGGTTGGAAAAGATACTTGATATGATTTCAATTTTCTTAAATTTACCAAGGCTTGATTTGTGACCCAAGATATGGTCTCTCCTGGAGAATATTCCATAAGCACTTGAGAAGAAAGTGTATTCTGTTGTTTTTGGATGGAATGTCCTATAAATATCAATTAAGTACACCTTGATTAATGTATAATTTAAAGGTTGTGTTTCCTTATTTATTTTCATTTTGGATGATCCGTCCATTGGTGAAAGTGGAGTGTTAAAGTCCCCTACTATGATTGTGTTACTGTTGACTTCCCCTTTTAGGGCTGTTACCATTTGCCTTATGTATTGAAGTGCTCCTAAGTTGACTGCATAAATGTTTACAATTGTTATATGTTTTTCTTGGACTGATCCCATGATCATTATGTAGTCTGCTTCTTTGTCTCTTGTAATAGTCTTTATTTTAAAGTCCATTTTGTCTTAGATGAAAATTGCTACTCCAGCTTTCTTTTGATTTCTGTTTGCATGGAATATCTTTTTCCATCCCCTCACTTTGATTGTATGTGTCCTTAGTTCTTAAGTGGGTCTCTTGTAGACAACATATATACAGGTCTCCTTTTTGTATCCATTGAGTCAGTCTATGTCTTTTGGTTGGAGCATTTAATCCATTTACATTTAAGGTAATTAACAATATGTATGTTCCTATTACCATTTTTTTAATTGTTTTGGGTTTGTTATTGTAGGTCTTTTCCTTCTCTTGTGTTTCTTGCCTAGAGAAGTTCCTTTAGCATTTGTTCTAAAGGTGGTCTGGTGATGCTGAATTCTCTTAGCTTTTGCTTGTCTGTAAAGGTTTTAATTTCTCCATTGAATCTGAATGAGATCCTTGCTGGGTAGAGTAATCTTGGTTGTAAGTTTTCCCTTTCATCAGTTTAAACATGTCTTGCCACTCCCTTCTTGCTTTCAGTGTTTCTGCTGAAAGATCAGCTGTTAACCTAATGGGGATTCCCCTGTTTGTTATTTTTCCCTTGCTGCTTTTAATATTTTTTCTTTGTTTTTAATTGTTGATAGTTTGATTAATATATGTCTTTGTGTGTTTCTCCTTGGATTTATCCTCTATGGGACTTTCTTTGCTTCCTGGTCTTGATTGACTATTTCCTTTCCCATATTAGGGATTTTTCAACTATAATCTCTTCAAATATTTTCTCACTCCCTTTCTTTTTCTCTTCTTCTTCTGGACACCTATAATTCGAGTGTTGGTGTGTTTAATGTTGTCCCAGCAGTCTCTAAGACTGTCCTCAATTATTTTGATTCTTTTTTTCTGTATTCTGCTCTGTAGTAGTTATTTACACTCTTTTATCTTTCAGATCAGTTATCCGTTATTCTTCTTCAGTTATTCTATTGATTCTTTCTAAAGAGTTTTTATTTTCATTTATTGTGCTGTTCATCATTGTTTGTTTGCTCTTTATTTCTTCTAGGTCCTTGTTAAACGTTTCTTGTATTTTCTGCATTCTATTTCCAAGATTTTGGATCATGTTTGCTATCATTACTCTGAATTCTTTTTCAGGTAGACTGCCTATTTTGTCTTCATTTTTTAGGCCTGGTGGGTTTTTACCTTGCTCCTTCATCTGTTGTGTGTTTCTCTGTCTTCTCATTTTGCTTAACTTAGTGTGTTTGGGGTCTCCTTTTTGCAGGCTGCTGGTTCATATTTCCTGTTGCTTTTGGTGTCTGCCCCCAGTTGACAATGTTGATTCAGTGGGTTGTGTAGGCTTCCTGGTGGACGGGACTAGTGTCTGTGTTCTGGTGGATGAGGCTGCATCTTGTCTTTCTGGTAGGGAGGTCCACATCCTGTGGTGTGTTTTAGGGTGTCTGTGACCTTATTATCATTTTAGGCAGCCTCTCTGCTAATGGGTGGGGTTGTGTTCCTGTGTTGCTAGTTGTTTGGCATAGCTTGTCCAGCACTGTAGTTTTCTGGTTGTTGAGTGGAGCTGGGTCTTAGCATTGAGATGGAGATCTCTTGGAGAGCTTCCACCATCTGATATTATGCGGATCCAGGAGGTTTTTGGTGGACCAATTCCTGAACTTGGCTCTCCCACCTCTGAGACACAGCCCTGACGCCTGGCCGGAGCACCAGGATCCTGTCAGCCACATGGCTCAGAAGGAAATGGAGAAAAAAAGAAACAAAGAATAAAATAAAATAAAGTTATTAAAATAAAAACCAAAAAATAATTATTAAAAATATTAAAAAATCAAAGTCAATTGAAAAAGGAAAAAAAAGGAAGAAAGAGAGCAACCAAACCAAAAAAACAAATCCAACAATTATAACAAGTGCTAACAGCTATACTAAAAGAAGAAAAAACAAAACAAAACAAAACAAATCAAATAAACAAGCAAAAAAAAAAACCCAGACAGAGAGAACCCTAGGGCAAATGGTAAAACAAAGCTGTACAGACAAATTCATACAAAGAAGCATACACATACACACTCACACAAAGAGAAAAAGGAAAAAGAAAAAATATATATATATATATATAAAGAGAAAAGGAGGAAGAGAACAATCAAATCAATAAACAAATCTACCAATGATAATAATCTCTAAATAGTAAACTAAGATAAACATAAAACCAGAGAAAAATTGGATGCAGAAAGCAAACCCCAAGTGTACTGTTGCTCCCAAAGTCCACTGCCTCAATTTTGGGATGATTTATTGTCTATTCAGGTATTCCACAGATGTTGGGTACATCAATTTGATTGTGGAGATTTAATCCGCTGCTCCTGAGGCTGCTGGGAGAGATTTCTCTTTCTCTTCTTTGTTTGCACAGTTCCTGGGTTTCAGCTTTGTATTTGACCCCACCTCTGTCTGTAGGTCACCTGAGGGCGTCTGTTCTTTGCTCAGACAGGACAGAGTTAGAGTAGCAGCTGATTAGGGGGCTCTAGCTCACTCAGACTGAGGGGGAGGGAGGGATATGGAATGTGGGGCAAGCCTGTGGTGGTAGAGGCCAGCATGATATTGCAACAGCCTGAGGCGTGCCATTTGTTCTCCTGGGGAAGTTGACCCTGGATCACGGGACCCTGGCACTTGTGGGCTGCACAGGTTCCCAGGAAGGGAGGTGTGGATAGTGACCTGTGCTTGCACACAGGTTTCTTGGTGGCCGCAGCAGCAGCCTTAGCATTTCATGCCCGTCTGTGGTGTCCATGCTGATAGCTGTGTCTCGCACCCATCTCTGGAGCTCATTTAGGTGGTGCTCTGAATCCCCTCTCCTCGCGCACCCCGAAACAATGGTCTCTTGCCTCTAGGCAGTTCCAGACATTTTCCCAAACTCCCTTCTGGCTAGCTGTGGCACACTTACCCCCTTCAGGCTGTGTTCACGCAGCCAACCCCATTCCTTTCCCTGGGATCTGACCTCTGAAGCTTGAGCCTCAGTTCCCAGCCCCCACCCACTCCAGCAGGTGAGCAGACAAGCCTCTCTGGCTGGTGAGTGCTGGTTGGCATGGATCCTCTGTGTGGGAATCTCTCTGCTTTGCCCTCCAACCCCCTGTTGCTCTTCTCTCCTCTGTGGCTCCAAAGTTTTCCACCCACCACCCCCCATCTCTGTCAGTGAAGTGGCTTCCTTGTGTATGGAAACTTTTTCTCCTTCACAGCTGCTTCCCAGAGGTGCAGGTCCCATCCCTATTCTTTTGTCTCTGTTTTTTCTTTTTTCTTTGGCCCTACCCAGGTACGTGGGGAGTTTCTTGCCTTTTGGGAAGTCTGAGTTCTTCTGCCATTGTTCATTATGTGTTCGGTTCGAGTTGTTGTAGGTGTATTTCTGATGTATTTGTGGGGAGGAAGGTGAACTCTACATCTTACTCCACCATCTTAAAGGTCTCCCTCTATCACATTGATTGATTTGTGTATATTTAAGAATCCTTGCATCCCTAGGATAAATCCCACTTGATCATGATGTATGATCCTTTTAATGTGTTGTTGGGTTCTGTTTGCTAGTATTTTGTTGTGGATTTTTGAGTCTATATTCATCAGTGATATTGGTCTTTAATTTTCTTTTTTGTGATATCTTTGTCTGGTTTAGGTATCAGAGTGATGGTAGCCTCATAGAATGAGGTTGTGAGTGTTCCTTCCTCTGTAATTTTTGGAAGAGTTTGAGAAGGATGGGTCTTAGCTCTTCTCTAAATGTTTGATAGAATTCATGGGTCTTAGCTCTTCCCTAAATGTTTCATAGAATTTGCCTGTAAAGCCGTCTCATCCTGAACTTTTGTTTGTTGGAAGATTTTTAATCACAGTTTCAATTTCATTACATGTGATTGGTGTGTTTATATTTTCTATTTCATCCTGGTTCAGTCTTGGAAAGTTATAGCTTTCTAAGAATTTGTCCATTTCCTCCAGGTTGTCCATCTTATTGGCATATAATTGCTTGTAGTAGTCTCTTACGATCTTTTGTCTTTCTGAGGTGTCCTGTGTAACTTCTCCTTTTTTATTTCTAATTTTATTTATTTTAGTCCACTCTCTCCTTTTCTTGATGAGTCTGGCTAAAGGTTTTTCAATTTTGATTATCTTCTAAAAAAAATCAGATTTTAGTTTTATTGATCTTTGCTTTTGCTTTCATTGTTTCTATTTCATTTATTTCTGCTCTGATCTTTATGATTTCTTTTCTTCTACTAACTTTGTGGGGTTTTTTTGTTCTTCTTTCTCTAGTTATTTAGGTGTAAGGTTAGATTGTTTACTTGAGGTTATTTTTGTTTCTTGTGGTAGGATTTTATTGCTATAACCTTCCCTCTTAGAACTGCTCTTGCTGCATCCCATAGGTTTTGGGTCAGTGTGTTTTCATTGTCATTTGTCTCTAGGTATTTTTTGATTTCCTCTTTGATTTCTTCAGTGATGTCTTGGTTATTTAGTAGTGTATCATTTAGCCTCTATGTGCTTGTGGTTTTTTACACTTTTTTTCCTGTAATTTATTTCTAATCTCATAGAATTGTGCTCAGAAAAGATGCTTGATATTTCAATTTTCTTAAATTTACTGAGGTTTGATTTGTGACCTAAGTTGTGATCTATCCTGGAGAATGTTTCATGTGCACTTGAGAAGAAAGTGTATTCTGTTTTGTTTTTTTTTAAATTAATTAATTATTTATTTTATTTGTGGCTGCCTTGGGTCTTCATTGCCATGCGTGGGCTTTCTCTAGTTGTGGTGAGTGGGGGCTACTCATTGTTGCGGTGTGTGGGTTTTTCATTGCTGTGGCTTCTTTTGTTGCAGAGCATGGACTCTAAACGTGCAGGCTTCAGTAGTTGTGGCACACATGCTCAGTAGTTGTGGCTCACAGGCTTAGTAGTTGTGGTTCACAGGCTTAGTTGCTCTGCATTATGTGGGATCTTCCCAGTCCAGGTATCGAACCCCTGTCCCCTGCATTGGCAGGTGGCTTCTTAACCACTGTGCCACCAGGGAAGTCCCTATTCTGTTGTTTTTGAATGGAATATCCTATAAATATCAGTCAACTCTATCATTTAAAGCTTGTGTTTCCCTATTTATTTTCATTTTCGATCATCTGTCCATTGGTGAAAGTGGGGTGTTAAAAAGTCCCCTATTACTATTGTGTTACTGTCGACTTCCCCTTTTAGAGATGTTACCATTTCCCTTATTTATTGAGGTGCTCCTATGTTCAGTGTATATATATTTATAATTGTTATATCTTCTTCTTGGATTGATCCCTTATCATTATATAGTGTCCTTCCTTTTCTATTGTAACAGTCTTTATTTTAAAGTCTATTTTATCTGATATGAGTATTGCTACTCCAGCTATCTTTTGATTTCCAGTTGCATGGAATATCTTTTTCCATCCCCTCACTTTCAGTCTGTATGTGTCTGTAGGTCTGAAGTGGGTCTCTTATAGACAGCGTATGTATGGGTCTTGATTTTGTATCTATTCAGCCAGACTGTGTCTTTTGTTTTGAGCATTTGATCTATTCACATTTAAGGTAATTATTGATATGTATGTTCCTACTACCATTATCTTAATTGTTTTGGGTTTGTTTTTGTAGATTTTTTTTTTATCTCTTCTGTCTCCTGCTTAGAGAATTTCTTTAGCATTTTTTGTAAAGCTGGTTTGGTGGTGCTGAATTCTCTTAACTTTTGCTTTTCTGTAAAGCTTTTGATTTCTCTATCAAATCTGAATGAGATCCTTGCTGTGTAGTGTAATTTTGTTGTAGGTTTTCCCCTTTCATCACTTTAAATATATCCTGCCACTCCCTTCTGGCCTTCAGAGTTTCTGCTGAAAAATCAGCTGATAATATTATGGGGTTTCCTTTGTATATTTTTTGTTGCTTTTCCCTTGCTGCTTTTAATATTTTTTCTTTGTATTTACTTTTTGTTAGTGTGATTAATATGTGTGTTGGCATGTTTCTTCTTGGTTTTGCCCTGTATGGGACTCTCTGCACTTCCTGGACTTGATTGACTATTTCCTTTCCCATGTTAGTGAAGTTTTTGATTATAATGTCTTCAAATATTTTCTCAGAACCTTTTCTCCTTATCTTCTTCTCCTGGTACCCCTATAATTTGAATGTCAGTGCACTTAATATTGTCCCAGATGTTTCTGAGATGGTCCTTAATTCTATTCATTCTTTTTTTTAATTCTGCTCCATGGCAGTTATTTCCATCATTCTATCTTACAGCTCATTTATCTGTTCTTCTGCCTTAGTTATTCTGCTATCTATTCTTTCTAGAGTATTTTTGATTTCAGTTATTATGTTGTTTATCACTGTTTGTTTGTTCTTTAGTTCTTCTAGGTCCTTGTTAAATGTTTCTGTATTTTCTTGATTCTATTTCTGAGATTTGGATCATCTTTATGATCATTACTCTGAATTCTTTTTCAGGTAGACTGCCTATTTCCTCTTCATTTATTTGGTTTTGTGTGTTTCTACCTTGCTCCCTTGTCTGCAACATATTTCTCTGTCTTCTCATTTTGTTTAACTTACTATGTTTGGGGCCTTCTTTCTTTAGGCTGCATGGCTGCAAGGTTGCATTCCCTCAGTCTTTTGGTATTTACTTCCAGTGTTTGAGGTTGGTCCAGTGTCTTGTGTAGGCTTCCTGGTGTGTGTGGGGGGGGTGGGGGGGTTGACTGGTGCCTGCATTCTGGTGGGTGGAGCTGGATCTTGTCCCTCTGATGGGCAGGGCCATGCCAGATGTATTTTGGGGTGTCTGTGAGTTTAGTATGACTTTAGGCAGCCTGTCTGCTAATGTGTGGGGGTGTATTCCTGTCTTGCTAGTTGTTTGGCATGAGATATCCAGCAGTGGAACTCGCTGGCTGTTGGGTGGGGCCAGGTCTTCTTGTTGAGATGGAGACTTCTGGAAGAGCTCTCACCAATTAATATTCCCTGGGCCCAGGAGTTCTCTGGTGATCCAGTGTCCTGGACTCGGCTCTCCCACCTCAGAGGCTCACGCCAACCCCTGGTCAGAGAACCAAGACCCTGCAATCTGCATAGCATGGAAGAAAAAAAAATAAAGAAAACAAACTGACAAAGAAAAACCCCAAGACAAATGGTTATAGCAAAATCAAACAGACAAACACACACAAAGAAATACAGATACACACAGAAACAGAAGAGAAAAACAAAACAGAGAAAACAAAAAAGAAGAGAGCAACCAAACAAATAAATGAACCCCAAAATGAAAACAATAAAAGTTAAACTAACAAAAACAAAAAACAAATCAAAAGCAGAAAGCAAACTAAAAAAAGTCAAAGTATAAAACAAACACACAAAAATGATGAAAAAAAGAAAGAAGAAAACAAATGAAAAATGGAAAACAACAAAAAAATAAAGTAAAAATTTAAAAATATAGTTAAAAATATAAAAACAAAACAAAGAACAAAAACCAGGAAAAAATACAATATTACAAAAAAAGTAAAAATAGAAAAAAACTTATTAAAAATAAAAACATAAAAAAAGAAAAGAAAAAATAAAAAAAGAATAATGAAAAAGAACAACAGAATAAACAAAACAATAAAAAATAGTAATAATTATTATTATTTTCCTGTAGCCTCAGCTGTCATTGTGCTTGACTCCAGAGTGAGCCACAGCCAATCCCTGCCTACCCAGGAAGTCCTCCTATACCTCTAAGTAGGTCTCTGGAACTGACATGGGCACTGTGAGCCCAGCTCAGACTTTGACCTGCCCAACTCCTGCATGTCCTTATCCCCAAACTCCACAGTTGTTAAAGCTAGACCAACCTCAATTGTGGGGACACTCGTCTATTCAGATATTCTACAGATGTAGGGTTTACTAAGCCAATTGCCGGGATTTAATCTACTGCTCCTGCAGCTGCATGGAGAGATTTCCATTCCTCTTCTTTGGTCACACCACCCCTGCAGTTCAGCTTTGCTTTTGGCCCCATCACTTACCTGCCCAGGTGAGAGGGGGCAAAAGCAGTAGCTAACTAGTGCACACTTACTCACTCAGGCAGGGGAGAGGGATGGATATGGCAGCCACAATTGAGATGTGAGGGGAGTGCCTGTGGTGGCAGAGGCCAGCAGGAAGTTGCAGTAGCCTGGGGCTCACTGTTCACTCTCCTGGGGAAGTTGGCCTTGGATCGTGGACCCCTCAACAGTGACGGGCTGCACAAGCCACTGGGAAGTTGTGGGCAGTGAGCTGTGCTTGCTCACAGGACCCTTGGCAGCAGCGGTGGCAGCAGTAGCAGTCAGCTCCTGCCTCTGGGGTCTGAGATAGCAGCTGCAGCTCGTGCCCACCCCTGAAGCTCATGTAGACTGTGTCCTCTGCCTGTGAGCAGAAGAAGCTCCTATGGCAGGCCCGCCCCTCTCCTCATGCACCCCCAACAATGGTTCTTTGACTCTCTGGCAGGCCCAAGCTTCTTCCCAGACTCCCTCATTTGTGGCACACTAGACCCTCAGGCTGTCTTCATGCAACCAACCCCAGTCCTCTCCCTGGGGTCTGACCTCTGAAGCTCAAGTCTCAGAACCCAGCTTCCACCTGCTCTGGTGGGTGAGCAGACAAATGTCTCAGGCTATGGAGTGCTGGGACCCTCTGTGCCAGACTCTCTCTGCTTTTCCCTCCATACACCTGTTGCTGTGCTCTCCTTTGAGGCTCTGAAGCTCCCCCTACTCCCTGCCAGTGAGGGGGCTTCCTAGTGTGAGGAAACTTCTCCCCTTCACAGCTCCCTCCCATAGGTGCAAGTCCTGTCCTGATTCCTTTGTCTTTTTTTTTTTCTTTTGCCCTACCCAGTTACATGGAGATTTTCTTGCCCTTTTGGAAGTCTGAGGTCTTCTGCCAGCGTTCAGTAGATGTTCTGTGGGAGTCATTCCTTGTGTAGATGTATTTATAATGTATCTGTGGGGAGAAGGTGTGCTCCATGTCTTACTCCTCCTCCATCTTGAGGGTTCTTCCCTGGCAAAAGATCTTTGATAGAGCTTCTCATTTCCACTCTTCACTCTAAGATCCATTTTCAAAAAAAGACCAAAGATCATCTTCTGAAAATAGGAAACAGACCATATGCCTTTGCTAATTTAATTTCTTTGATGGCTTACCAGTGTACTCAAACTAAGATCCAAGCCCATCATATAGGTTTTCAGTGCTACTATCTTCTTGCTTATTACATTCCAAGGATCTTATTTCAACTTTAATCATATAAAACTCTGCTTTTCTTGGAGCACTCTTCCCAGTATTCTTTGCATAGGTATCACCTTCTTCTCTTTCTTTAAATTTGGCTTAAGTGTTACTTCTTCAGAGATGCTTTCCTGATCTCCTTATTTAAAGTAAGTTCCCCTTATGTTTTCTTTTTCTCAACCCCTGATGTGTTTCCTTTGTAGCATTCAATAGTTTTTCAATTACTATAATTACATTTTTGTGTTTTTGGTTTTCATCTGCTGAATTCACTTGAGTATGGGATGATCAGGGTAGTGATCAGTTCTGTCTTGTTCTCTTTAGTATCCTTGGTACCTAACATGATACTTGGGACACTGGAGGTACTCAACAAATGTTGTTTTAATTTAAAATGATAACAAATGGTAGTAGAAACTCTTGGGGTAAATAAGATTACCCTGGTTACAAACTAGAGACTCCTACCTAAATCTAGCCTGAAGATGTGTTTTTTTGGTTCATTTGTATTGTGTTGATTTAGGCTAGTAAGTGGTTTTAAATTTTTTAAAATTCCTTTAGGTATAACATGAATGCTACAGTTTATCATAGTCCTCAGCTACAGATAGTATTGAAATATTTTAACAATGAGGAAGGGCTTACATCTAGTAGAAAGGACACAGGATACTTTGTAAGATATTAAGATAATGTTTTACTTTGCCAGATATTAACCTCAAGAGGAGTTAGTTACTCAAGAAGTTGCTTGGGTATAGAAAGATCCAGGATGTGTCTCAATATTTGAATACCTCTGCCACTCCACTCCTGTCATCTCTAGACTGGCCCTTATAAATATTTGAGTTGGTGACACCACTCTGTCCCTGTACAATTTAAAATTAAAAGAGAAGAGGGCAGAGAACAGAGCCTTGGGAAATGTCAACATTCAAGGACTGAGTAAAATAAATGAATCTCAGAGAGAAGCAGCTAGAGAAGAAAGAGCAACAAAAACAAAATGGTTTTCTAGCAGCTCAGGGAGAAAAGTTCTTTAAGTGGGCAACTGTGTCAATAGATAAGGGTGGAAAATTGTAGGCATTGGTGACTCCAGGACAAAAGGTTTCAGTAGACAATAGGTATTAAGTCAACTTTCAGTGGAGTGAGAAATGGTTGCAGACAACTTGAGAGTCATACCAAAGATGGGAGTGGTGTACATAGTCTGCCAGGGCTGTAGGGCATAAGGAAGTGTGTTGTTTGTAGATAATTTCAAAACAGTAATAAAGCTGACTGAAGTTCATCTTTTTTTTAGTATTGCTGTACTCTGGCAATTCTGAACAAGTTTAGGGTTAAAATTTTGCTACCTTCAGTCATCACTCTTAAAGAGAAGGATAGTGTAACAGCTAGAAGAGGGCATCATGTTAAAAGAGGATGACTTTATTAAACTAGATGGACTTGTGAATGTTTATATATTAAAAGAAAAGGATCAGTCCAGAAGAAGTGTTTTAACAGAGTAGAGGTTGTAATCAGTACAGCAATCTGAGGGCATATAGAATGCCCAACACACAGGAATGATTTAGCCTTGAATGAAAATAAGGCCTCTAATTCCTAGAGGAAGAATCCCTGACCCTTGATTCAAAACTGTTTCAATAGGGCAAGTTCTAGATCTTTTTTATTTCTTAAATTAACACACAAATTCTGATTACATTATTAAGTAAGTTTTCATTTTGTCCACTTTTGAAAATAACATTTATGTTTCAAAAATAATGTCAGTATTCCAGGTGTGACTGCTACTAAGTTATTTCATGGATTTCATGTAAAATAATTTTAAATGCATTGTGTTAGTAGATATATTCTAATTTCTGACATTAAATTAGTGTATTCTGCATTTGCACTTATTTCATACAGGTAACAAATATTGGGTGTTCAAGGACACGACTCTTCAACCTGGTTATCCTCATGACTTGATTACTCTTGGAAGCGGAATTCCCCCTCATGGTATTGATTCAGCCATTTGGTGGGAGGACGTTGGGAAAACCTATTTCTTCAAGGGGGACAGGTCAGTACACATTTCACATGAGGAAAACAGTTAACTAATGTTTAGAGAAATCAATATATCTGGTCTATAATAGGCATGTACATTTGAGGAAAGAACCTGTGTAGATATAAGCACAAGAATTAATAGAATTGCAACCATTTTTAAACATATTTTAAAATAATATTCAAGGTAAATCTTTCTCTAATATACCCAAGTAATGTGACTTTCTTATGAATGTATATATATAGTATATATTCTTTCTCTTCTGTATAATCTTAACATGCCTATAAAGCTGTATAGGTCGTGTATTTTATCCTTACAATGCATTTTCTTGTAATTTTACTTACTTTACTTAAAAAGTACTTTTAAGAAGGCTTTTTTTTTGCTTTTATATTTAAAGTTAAATTTTTACACTTTTCACACAGTTAATTTTGAACATTTTCAAATACTTTCAGTTTAGTCATGAGTTCTATTTCTTAGGACACTATTTATTTAGGTACCAGCAGATAGGTGCGATGAGCTAACTAAACTATCACTGGACTAAACACTTTTAGCTTGAAGTATAATATCTCTTGCTATTTTCTGTCATTTCTTTTCCTTTTATGACATTACTAACAGGGTTTGTAAAACAAAGTGAACTATTAGTTTATGACATACAGTAGCCACTAAGCATACTAATTTCACCCCCTGCCTACTTTTTGACAGATATTACATATAAAATATAAGCTGAAGGCTATATTTTTATTATTTTAAATTAATATTAGGTTAAAAAGAAATAAAGATGAAAAATCAAATTTTACTTACACTATTACTAGTTGGGTCAAAATGTGACACTCATAAGTAACCTTCATTGTTAGGTAAAACTTAAATATGTTATTTTACAAGTAAATTTAAAGCACGCACATGCACAAATACACATAAAAACAACAGGTTTTAATGAGCAACAAGCTAGTATTGAGTTCGCCTTATAATCTTAACATAATGTAACCCTATAAAATGTCTCCAACTTCATGAGAAAAATAAGGATATAAACCTTGTTTATTTTATACTTTGTAATTTTTGATAGCAAGTGACTTAAAACATTGAGCTTTATCTGTGAACAAAAGGATCCTATCATTTGTGTCCATGGATAAAAATGTATAATTTTATTCTGTTACAAGCTTTTTATACATTAAATTTGTATATATTTCTATGGCAAAATATTCATAGCTTTTAATTCACTATCATGAAACTAAGGTTTTGCTGAATGTTTCTTACTAAATCACAAAACAAAATGATTCATCAAACAAAAACTCTATTAATGTAGAAGATACTACTTATCATCACAAAAAAGTATATGACTCTCAGTAAGATATGTGTAGTTAGAGTATGAAAAGAGAAGAATGAAGAAATTGCCACAGCATGGTGACCCCTAATGAAAATAAATCTGTGGACTTATATTCTTTAAAATAACAACCCTCAGGTTGTTAGAGCTTAATTCCTCAGCTGGTTTTAATTGCTTGAATGTACTCTTTCAGGACTAGGTTCAATACAGTCCTGTATTGTCCCCACCCCACCCCCACTCCCAGAAAGGGGTAGAAACAAAAGGCTGAGAAGACACCCTGGAGAAATTAACTTCTACAAGACAAAACATGAAAGCTTAACTTACATATAACAGCTTTAATGAGGGTTTCATAGATGACAATAAAAACTGCCATTTTATTATCAGTTAGCCATACTTTTAAAAATGTTTCCATTCTAAAAACTTAGCACTTCTTGAAAACATTAAGTTTAGAAATTAAATGTGGGCTACCTCAAGTCAGTGAAATCAATGAAGGTTACATACCAAATTTATAATGGAATAAAGATATAGTAAGTGAGAAAAGGAGTTTTAGTAAATTTATTTCTGACTTGACAAGCTTCATGCAAAATATAACAAAATATATAGAAATAGTTTGATTTTAAGTTCTGCTTAAATAACTGCTTTTATAGGTTTTAAAAATATTTAAAGCAGGATCCCAACTAATTTCCATGTGTGTGATCTTATATATGAGTTCATGAATCACAGATGTTTTATAAACAGATGACTTCATATTTGTATAATTGCTTAATTCCAAAGTCACACAATTTATTAATACATTCATTCTAGATTAAAAGTAGATGGAAAAGACATTAAATTATCTAACTCAAACATTAAAACAACAATTTGCTTATCACTTTTATATGAGAATTCAGTGAGTTTTTCTTCCTTATAGGCATTACATATTTACAATACTTATCAATTTTAACTTTATATATTTTTCCATGTATATTTTGAGTGAAAATATTGAAAACATTTATCTTTATTTATTTCTTCCTCTTATTTCATTGACATTTTTCTGTTTTAAAAAAATGTAAAACAGATTTCTATTTCTCTAAGGTTAAGATCAGAAAAGGATTTTAGAGACAACTTAGTCCTGGTGTAAAAAACTCAATTGCTTTAAGGGATCGTGCAAATAATATATACAGTGCTGGGTATAGGAGTAATATATACGGCAGTAGGGAGTGATAGGTACTGTGATGAGCTGGAAAGTACAAATACTCTAGAAAAGCATTCAAAATCAGAATCATTTATATAATTTGCTAGACAAACAAAGCATAGCTTTAAATTATATTTGATTCAAGTGCTGCCATATGTCAGTCCTACATCATATTCACTTCCTACCAAAGTCTAGACTGCCTCAGTTACATTCCATAGGTATTCATCCTTCTGTACCTGACTGCCTGTGGTGACAGCATAAATATGAGACAGCCCATTACATTCTCAATAGCTCTAATTCCTTCTTGCATAAGATTTCTGTACTCATCTTGGCATATCTCTCACTCATTTAGTTAAAACATTTTTTGAGCACATACTATGTGACATGTACTAGGTAATGAAGATATAGTAGTAAAAATAAAACACATGTATTCTTCTCCCATGGTCCTTAGATTCTATTAGGGGAGATAGTTGTAAACAGAGAAGAAATAAATGACCCTGATACATTAACATTGAGAAACACTACAAGAAATATAATAGGTGATGATGTGATAGAAGCTTGTGGGTGGTAAAGAGTGGTTGGGAAATTAGTGTGGAGGTCAAGAAAGGCCTAAATTGTGAAGGGTACACTGATGCAAGGACTTTAGTGGGGAGAAATTTCAACCGCACGAAGCTATTCAGAACAGTGTGTTGTAAGTACCTGAAATAGCAGTACAAAAGCAAAAATGTTAGAATATTCAAATCAGAAAAAAATATTGTGGCTACAGCATAGTGGATAAGTGGTCAAGGAGGTCACACAGGTAAGCAGGGACCAGATTACGAGGCCCTGTAGAACATGGCAAAGACTGGATTTTTTAATTTTAAGTACAATGGAAAACATTGGAGGGTTTTCAACAGGAAAGTGCATGTTCTGATATGTATTCAAAAACATCATTATGGCCTCCGTGTGAAGAATGGACTTCAAAAGTGGAAGCAAGGAGATTAACTGGTAGGCTGTTGAAGTAGTACAAGGGGACACAATGGTAGCAGTGGAGATGGAGCAAAGAGTACAGTTTACATTTTGTATGTAATCATAACAAGTTTTTCTTATGGCTTGGATTTTACAGGTGAGAAAAGCAAATCAAAGACACCATCTAGGTTTATTGCCTAAATAACTGAGTAGATGGTGCCATTTCTGAAGATGTAGCAAAGAAAGGAAGGAATACTGGGGGAAGGGGACTAAGAGTTTGAAATGTTCGTTTTCGGTTTGAGATACCTGCTTACACACCAATTAGAGAAATCAAGCAGGTAGTAACAGTTCACAAGGAAAGGTGGGTTGGAGGCACAGATCTGAGAGTAATTTCATATAAATTGTATTGAAAGTAAGGGCCGACATGAAATCTCATACGTATAAAGATAGCTAAAGAAGTGTAGATGAAATGATGGTTCTTTAAACAGATCTGTAAATTCAGATTAAAATGTCCAGTTTCACTGTTTCACATATAGCATGGAACTCAGTCCCTCAGACTCCTACTTGCCCTTTTCTTAATATACTATAATTTGATACTTGGATACATTTTGATCTTCATAGCATTTAGCTCTAAAATGCTATGTTCTTAAATCATCTCAGCATCTTTTCACAAATATACCCAAGACTCTCTTGTCATACTTCATTCTAGGCTGAACCGTTGAGGATTTTAAGACATTTTCAAAGAAAGAAGATAAAATTTAGATCTATTTTGGTTTGTTTTATTATTATTATTACTAATAGCCAAACAGAAAAATACATTTATTTCCTATAGCTTAAGGTGTGTGTTTATGAAGTAATTCCTTTTTGTGTTTTTAAAATTATCCAACAGAGTACAGATTGATATTTTCAATTCTGTTACATTTTTAATAAGGCTTCTGAAGAAAGAGATTTTGTATGATTATTTGGGCGTGAATAAAAGTGGCCCTGGGTTTTGTGATAACAGAGGCAAGTAGTCTGACTCTAGAGTAAGAAAATGAGACAAAGTGGATGAAGAAATGACCAGATCATATGAAATCAACCTTGGAGCCACTTTCTGTTCAGTTTGAGTTCAGTATCCAGAAACATTAAAGTATGTCATTTCAGAATTTTCTATACCATTTATTTGTTCACACAGAAGGAATTTAAGAAATTGTTGTATACTATTACATGGACAACTGTTTTGTCTTATGGTTATGACTCATGATCAAATCTAAAAAGTGATGAATAAATCCCATTTCCATTCATAATTTATTTTAAAGGATTGATTTACAATGCTTTTCTCAAAGAATCAGCAATTTAAAGTCATAATTCTACTGCAGAGATTATTGATATATCAGAAGAAAAAATATAAGCTTTATTTATAATAGCTACTATCATTTGCTGACCTTACTGCACAAAATTCCAAAATTTTTCCATTATAATATCTAAATCTTAAACCCCTCCAAGTGGTTTATTTACATAATGTTCCAGATGAATATGCTAATATACTTCTCAATGAACCTATAAGCCTATTTTTCAGGGAGAAAAATATCAGTGGGATGAGCTTTTTTGTTCATGTTGAAATATGTTCAAATATGTTAGAAATTAAAATGCAAACCTATATTTATGAATAAGCCTAGGCATTTTTATAAGACAGCTGGATATAATGTGTATATATAATAATATAACAGACTCAATAATATTATGATTGAATATAGTTAGATGATTCTAATCACATTGAAGTTTACTGGACATATATCAAAGCTGACACAGCAGGTAACCTGAGGGCCCAATCTTATGCTGAGTTTTTCAAAGATGGTGAAATGATCCCAAGTTATAGTTTTGCATTATCTACTAACAAAAAGAGGGGAAAATTTCTTTTATCCTGAAAAATTCATACCAGGATTATGCTCCTACTAGAGGGTACAATAAAATTCACATTCCATAAATATTTTCTTGAAATGTGATCTCAATAAATCTTATATGTCTTGCCCATAAGTGCTCAAAAAAGTGTTGGTAGGCAAATGGATCTATAAGCAAATAGCAAGGGATGAAGGAAAATTATATTGACACAATGAACATTAAGAATTTGAGTGAGGGCCCCAAGAGGGTAAGATGACAAGGGGATTAATGTAAGAGTGTTATGTCAAGGGAAACACTAGCAGAATTGTGGTAGAAAATTGTACTAAACTATGAATCAAAGACCATTAGTTTGAGTTTCAACTCTAACATTCAAGAAGAGCAAATGTGACTAAGACCTTACCTTTGAATAATATGATGCCCAATGCTTTATCATTGACTGAATTGCATGACCATATATACTATATCTATGTTAGGACCTCAGCATAAGTATGTTTTAATATGCAATATAAAAGATATTTGAGGGATTTTAGTGAAATAATATTAAAATAATGTATGTATATAAATTTACTTTATAGCTACAAAGCACTACATGAAGAATAGGTATTGTTACATGAACAGGGTTATAACTACATCTTGGAGAACAAACCTGGTTTCTGAATATGTAGTAATCTTCCTTAAATCATATGTAGAGTGTGATCCCATTGTCCCTAGGATTTTAAATTATTCCTGGGTTAGCAAAATTTTAAAACTTTCTTTAAGTTATGGTTTATGCCATCTAAAAATGCCATTTATTGTAAGATACATCATAAATTAATCTATCATTGAGGGGAAAACTCTGCCCAGTATGCTTTGACATAGTATTGAGGTGTGAAATACCTATAATAGAGATGTGAAATGTGAAAAAAATATGTATCTTAGAATCCGTGAAATAAAGTATTTGATGATTTCTCTGTGAGAACTTTTCTTTATGATCAACTTCAGGAACCAGTTAATATATATGACTATTGTAAATCCCATTGAAATATTTACTTGAGAGAAGGGATCTGGAGATTCTGAGTGCAATCTCAACCCCATTAACCATGCTATATTCATCTCAGCGTGTTCTGTGATACAGGAATATTCAAAAATAACTTAAAAGCAGATGTTGCCATGAAAGAAAATATACTTTAGCTTTGGTAGAACTTTTCACTCCCTACTTGTCTTCTTCAGAAAGATAGGCCTGGCTACCATTATTTCAGCTCAGTGCTTCTCCCTGAAGCTTTTCCTGATCTCTCTATCAAATCTGCCCTTATCTTCAATATGATAAGAATCTATGACAAACACCTCTACAGTGTATTTTCCTGTCTGGATAAAATCTGCCTTGTGACTTATTATTGGGATACATCCTGAAACAATCTTTTTTTCTTTTCCATGTGAATACTGAAGATGGAAGAAGTGCTAATATTCCACATGTTACTTATCTGAGGTATCTGGGAATCTATAGCAAAACATTCTTTACGAGATCCCACAGCTCTGTAGATAAAGGATTCTCCATAGACCTGAAGCAAGAGAATATACAGAAAAGACTGGATATTTTTTCTCTTTTTCTGATTTAAGCTAAATGCCTAATCCCAAGATAATGCATTGTGTGTTACTTCACAAATCTCTTCGTGAAATGCTACCTTTAGCATATGTTAAGAGATGTTTAGTGGTGTGGGGGAGAAAATGTTGTCAAACATATTTGGTATGTGTAGAAGAAAGAATAGTGACTTTTGAAATGGAACAGAACTGGTTATGAGTCATTGTCCTCCAAGAATTCTCCCCTCTCGAATGGAGACAATGACAATTCTCTCATGAGTTTATAGTGAATAAACATTTGGTATAATGCATAGAGCATTATGCCTGCCCTAAAATAGGCAATATCACTGTGAACTCCCAATGGTTTCACCCCAGTTTTGTCAATCCTTTTGAACATTCAGACATAAAAATTTTGACTCTTAGAACATATAAGCAATAATGAGTGATCCAAAGTAGGGAGGTTCACAATTTTTTCCTTAGATGTCTAGTGGGTCTGTGAAAGTGGCCCAATGGCCACCTTGTGACGGGATGAGAGCTCTGAGAGTTCTGACTCTTAGCAAGCTTTGCTTTTATCTGTTTATCCATCTATACACCAAGGACTCTAGTCAAGACTTGCCCTAAGGTCTACAGTCATATACCTAATTGCTTCATCAACAACTACTTTGTTGTTTAACAGGCATCTGATTTTAACACGCTTAAAATCAAACTCACAATTCCTCAAACCTCCTTAACTTACTTTTCCATGCTTCCTTATCTCATTGAATGGCAACATTATTCTTCTGGTTGTTCAGGCCCAAAATTCTTGAGTTATGCTCAACTTTGTTCTCTCACATACTGCATTCAATCCATTAGTAAGCTTTTTGGGCTTTTTCTTCAAAATAATATCCCAATCCCTTGAATCATCATCAGTTCTCCAGTACACATTCTAGCCCAAGGATTACTGAAATGACATCCTAACCAGTATCTCTTCTTCTACTTTACCTCCTTCAATCTGTTGAACTCATAGCAGCAGTGCGTTCCTTTCAAAAATAAGCCATATCTTGAAGGTCCTCTGCTCAAAATCTTCATCGGCTTCACATCTCTCTTAGAGGAAAACAAAAGGTTTTGCCATAGTTTAAGGGTCTATCTAATCACAGGTGCTGGTTCCCACTCTGACCTTGTCTCCCTTTTGCTAACTCTATTCTAGTCACTCTAGCCTCACTGTGGATGCTCAAGTGCTCCAGGCTTATGCCTGCCACAGAAACTTTTGATAACTAGTTACTTTACCTGGAATGTTATGCTCCCCAAAACTACAGAATGTTGCTTCTCACTTCTTTCTGCTCTGTGCTTAAACAACGGCTTATCAAAGACCTTGCTATCCAGTATTTTTTCCTGCTTTGTTTTCTTAATAGATCTTACCACCTCCTATGATAGTATGCACTTATTGACATTTTTTTTTGCCTGTAATCTCTACATATCCTAAAATATAAGATTGATAAGAGCTGGGGCATGTCTGTTTTGTCCAAGGTTGTATCACTGGCACCTACAGTAATGCTAGAAACACAGTAGGTACTCAATAAATATTTGTTAAATAAATGAATGGGTAAATGGATCAAGATTATGCTTATTTCAAATGATGTATTCTGGTGCCTAAGTAAGATTTTTAAAAATCATGAAAACCTCTGATTTCTACATAGGTTGGTGATACCCTTTTGAATTGTAACTATGCTTAGCTAGAGTTTTAAAATTAATTTTTAGCAGACTGAATAAATATAAAATAAAATATCCACTTTTAGCATATTCTAAAAAGGAAACAGAATAAATTGTGTACACTGTCTTTGCATGATTTAAATCAGTTCTTTAAATCACTAACAAGTACATAGGTAGCATGCAGCAAGGATTTAATGAATGCTAGCTAGATGTTATTGTTTGTATACATAATTGTCTTTTCTATGCATGTGTTGTTGTTGTTTATTTATCCTTTTCAGGTATTGGAGATATAGTGAAGAAATGAAAACCATGGATCCTGGCTATCCCAAACCAATCACAGTCTGGAAAGGTATCCCCGAATCTCCTCAGGGAGCCTTTGTGCACAAAGAAAATGGTATGCAACATGTGCATTATATATTTCATGAGCTTACTAAGTATTTGAATAATCTATCCTACTTGTTCACTATGCTAAATGATTAGAAAGTAACATACTAGGGCTATCTCATATTACATTTATATAAAATTTCCTTCATAGATTTATATTTAATATTATGCTCAAGATGTTTTTTTAACCTCAACCTATTTTAGTTTATAAGAAAAAAAAAGTAATTTTTAAAAATGAAGAGTGTTAATTCCTTTGAAGTAACCTCACCTATTTTCTACTAAAATTCATGTAAAGATAATAATAACAGACGTATGTGGGACAGGAGCTGGTCACAAAGAAGATATGTTATAAATGTGGGCTGAGGATTGTACAGCATGTTGAGGATTATAATTTTTCATGTGTACCTTTGGCTTATAGTGTCAGCAAACAAGAAAGATCCCAGCTCAATACAGTAAGGCTAGAGTAGATGTATGATTGATTAATAACAGAAACATATCACAGAGCTGACTTGTTCTCCATCTCAGGATTCGGGATTCAGCCAGATCCTAAGGGAAGTTAGCCAAGCAATGGGTAATCAATACTTCTGTATCTGTTGGTAAAGTTTGAACATTTCTCTCCACATTCAGGAATTAGTAAGTAGAAATAAACCATAATAATAATAATTCAAAATAAAATTTATACACAATATTCCAGAACAAAGGAAAGTGACATCAAACTGAAATACAGAGAAAAAGAAAATACTCTCTCAGATGATTTATAATAAGAACGAGAAGAAAATAATACATTATGTGGGTCCTAAATAGCATGAAAAATCTATAACATATATGCAACAAGAACAAAATAAACATCACTTGCAAGAGAAAAATTAAATGTATCTTGGAGAGGAATATTGAAAAAAAATAATGAAGAAACAGGGGAAAATGAAAAATTGACACCACCCACTGAAAACAATGGCTGATCATCAGCAAATTGCCAGAGTTTAAGAAAGCTTTACACTGAGTACAAGCTTGAAGGAACTGACACCCAGGATGATAGCAATCAGAAAAATAAAACACAAACTGTGTTTTGACCATTGTTTTGACCATTGTTATATGTAATTTATACTACATTCTGTGTAAGGATATTCCACAAGTAAAACATTGTATGCTAAGTCAAAAAGAACCTTGAAGCCCTGCTTATAGCACTTACTGGAATTATAGTTTTTTGTGTATTCTATTGGTTCAGAGAATTAAAGGACCAAGTTAATATATAGCCTGTATGTGACAAAAGCAGAAATCCACAGGAGAGGACAGATTGAGATGAAACATATCTGTCTGAGATAAAAAGGAAATCAATAAGAAAATAAAGTTACAATGCAGTCAAATTGGAGGCAGTAAAACCATATCAATATATGGCAAAAAACTCCACAAACTATGAAGATGCAGAAGACAAAGAAGTGAAAAAACATGAAAGATAATCACATGGAAAGCAGAAAACTGAGATGATCCCCTAAAATTAGAGCTGTCACTAAGAATCTAAGGGGGAGAGGAGATTTCTTGAGGTTAGATTAAAGGGGGTTGTTTCAGTCCAGATAAAACCAGCTCTAGCTTACCTTTACAGAAGTTCTACCACTGCTCTAGACTGCCCTCAATAAAAGTTATCACACACTATACAAAAATATATGCAAAGAAAATTAAGCCACGACCTTACCAGTGATTAAGTATAGCAAGTTTGATAAAATTTTTTTCAATTTCTTTCCTTTATTAATATTCTAAAATGAATATAACTTTTATAATAAAAATAACTTTTAAAATAAGTAATAATTATTTCAAAAGATTGAAAAAGTACACATAACCTTAATTCCTTAGCATATTAACTGGTTTTTTTTTTCCCTGTTTCTATTTGTAAGTCCATTAAAATTTGAGATTTGATTCAGGTTCTCTGGAAATAAATCATAATTATATAAAGATAACAAAAAAATCTTCTGGCTGCATCTTGCCCCATGATTTTTCATATTCTTGTCCATCTGAAAATAATATTTGTTTAGTATAAATGGTTTCCTTACATTCAGAATTTAATATTTTATTTTCACATGGCAAAGAATAACTTTGTAAAATACTGGCAAAAAAACAAAGAATGTTGGAAAAACCAGTGCTTACAAATGACAAAAATATACAGATGATACTTCAACACATCTATGTCTTCTGTACCTTACCTGGTCCAGCCCTTTCTTTGATATCCTTCAACATTGAGCTCACTTTTGATCTTTCAGGAATCCTTGAATATCCTTTTTGGTACACCATCCCTTGCCCTCAAAATCTCATATTACAACAATCCATTTATATGCCTGTTTGTTATCCCCTCTAGTGTAAACTCTCAAATGCAGGTACATAGTAACCATTCAATAAACATTAGTTGTTGAAATTAATTTTATCCCTTCCATTACTCTAGACCTTCACTCCCTGCATTGAAGGAGATCTCCTATTTGTTTGAAACCCTTGTTCTGTAGGGTAGTGATATTAATCAATCTGGAACGTCTTAGTCTAGATAGTCTACCAATAGCAAATTCTCTACTTTTAGTTCTCTATTCAAATCTCATGCTTGTGTTTTTTTACCTTGAATTCAAATTTTACACAACTTCTTCCCTTATGTTTTTTATAGAAGATCAAGTTCAATTTATTGAGTAAACACACTTATATTTATATAAATATAAATAAATTTATATACTCAAAGTAATTCCCTATAAGGATAAGTCCATGCATATGATACTTGATGGTCATAAAATCAGAGATGATAGAGCAATGAAATGTTTTCTCTAATTCTTCACCCTTCCACCAAGGTAGGAATTTCTTCCTAGGGATCTTCTCCTTATGGTAGTTTTCAAAAAAAAAAGAATCCCAGAAGCTTAAAATTGAGCTATAGATTTTTGAAGGATGTTTTCATATTAAGGTGGAATATGCCTTCCTATAATACCTATTGATATTAATTCTGCCACCTTGGCCAATGAAATGTGAATATGTGGTGCAATTTACTGACTTCCCACCATCTATCAGTTGTGCTACATAAATTTGTTATCTAATTTAATTGTCCAACACAAATACCTCTTTACCTCGCTTATAATTATTTATGAATGAGGAAAACAGCATCAGCTAGTTTAATTAACTTACTCATGATCATGAAAGTGGTGATATTATATGTCTACGGTTTGAAACTAGACCATTCTAGCCTCACTGAATTTCTCTAATGCACTCTCTCCAAAGAGGAAAAAATAAAACATCCTTTCCTACATTATACCATTAAGGTAATTGACAATCTGTCATGTCAGGCCAGATTTTTCATTTTGTCATATTAGATATACCTTAGGGTTTCTCAGAATATAGCTTCTAATCCATCATCATCCCAGTTTTCACCTGTAACCATCTTAATTTAACAATTTTCTTATTTTCTTCTTTATTTTTAGCCCCTGAAAATAGCTACAATAATCCAAATGATATTTAACTTATGCCATATATATATATATATATGAATTATTTCTTCTTGCTTTTGACAGTGTTTTAAACAATGGCATGAGTTTTTAACTTATACTAAAATTGTAGTAAATAATCACTGCATTTACCCACCTTCAAATCTCTAAGTTACTTGCTGTCAAGCCCTGCCTCCTAGGTATTCTATATTCTCTCCTTAGAAAATGCAATTTTAAGGTTAATACAAGATTCTGCTTTAACACTGCTGCATTTTATTTTACTGATTATAGCTCCACTTTTAGCCTGTTAAAATAGTTTTACTCTTGATTCTGTTGGTGTATTAATTCTCTACCCCGACCCTCACTCTCTGTTAAAATCTACACGTGGGATTCAAACAAATATTATCACAAGACCCAGGTTATTCATTCACATTTGTTAAACATTAATTAACTTTTACTAATAAATATACAATAGTAGAAAACAGAGAACACACAGGCACTGCCATGCAGGATCTTCTATGAAGTTATAACAAGGCAGCTATGGTAGACAATTTCTCCTTACATTTTAGGACTAAGCAATAGAACAGTCACCAGTGAAAACCAATCAAATACAAGGAAAAAAAAAGTCATCATATAATTCATTACAGCCTAACTGACTTCTACCTCAGAATTTCTCAAAAATGATACTTCAGGTGAGTTCATCTGAAGTTTCTACTCTTAGTAAGCATAACATCTACAAGATTATAACATCAAAGTTACTCACAAAAGAAAAAAAATGAGTATATAAACATTTCTTCAACCCACTAATATTTCATAAATGGTTAAAAAATTATTGAATGAGATGAATTTTTCAGGATCAATGTTTGACAGATTTCTATTACCAAGATTTTAGGCTACTTCTTTTCAATTACTTTTATTCTCTTAACTCCTGCTGACTAGACTTCTTACCTCTAACAAGTGTATTCAGCCAACTATAATTCTACTGTATATGGAGTGTGTTAGTATAGAACTTGGCCTGCAGACATGATAAATATGAAAATGGAAACTTCTGAATTTTTATGTGATACCCAGTAGTTTCTTAGTAATTAGCTTTGACTAAACATTAAAGATGAGGACATTTCCAGCTGTTGGTTTCCAGTTTACAAATATAAGAAGTACATTCACCTGTCTGGAAGGTCTGTTTCATTCTAGATCAATGCCATTATTCAACTATAATCATCTAATGCACTTTATTTGGCAGGCCCTCGACGTTTGTTTATCCAAGCTTGTTGGGTAATTACGTTGGAGTTCATTAGCGTGATCAAATACCAACTTCCTGCATGCAGAAAAATTTGAATCTACATACACCTGTTTTCACTTGGCAAGTTGTTCTGATTGAAAAACTGCCCTTCAAAACTAAAAGCAATAGCTGATTTTCATGGCATTGAACAGAATGATTTCTAGAATGAAGTGACCTGAAGTGATGGTCTATCCTAGCTGAAAGTTTTTGAGAGATGTCAGAGTTTTTTGTTGTTATTGATTTAGGAGTGCTATCACCACCTGTGATGTTGAACCAAGGAGTATTTGTGAAAAGACAAAAATCTCTAAAGGACCTGGCCTTAGAAAAATCATTAAGATTCAGGCTCTAAACCTAGACCAAGATTTAAATCCTTTTTTCAACATGACTAGGGCATATCATTTTATCTGAGCTTCAGTATCTTTGCCTGAAAAGTATAGGTAGCTAATTCTACCTGACAGAGTGTTTATGAGGATTAAAAGATGTCATTTACTAAGTTGTTTTTTTTTTTGCGGTACGCGGGCCTCTCCCGTTGCAGAGCACAGGCTCCTGCATCGGCAGGTGGACTGTCAACCACTGCACCACCAGGGAAGCCCCATTTACTAAGTTTTTAACACAGTGATTCTTCCATAATAAGTACTCAATAATGAAGGGGAAAAACCCTCATTTATGATTATTAACTCAAAAATAGGCATGCTATTCAAAATTAGACATCTCCCAAAATATAGTTTTTAAGTAATTATAACATTAAAACATTTCTTATTTTCTTGAATTTTATCTCAAAGTCACAAAGAAACTTGACATGAAAGAGATATGCACAGAAAGAAAAACCTGGGCTTGCTCCCAGGAAAAAAAAACAAAAGTTAAGAGAATAGTTCTAAGAAAAACACATATTTATAGTTTAATTGTCACAAGTTTACAAATCTATTATCTGCATCCATAATGTTTTGGAACATAAATCATATGTGTTGCTAAGTTACTTGAGCCTTCTACATACTACCTCCTCCCCCATGAAATATATGTTGGTTGGAAGTATTAAAGATAGAATTATAGATTTATTTATACTCTATTCATCCTTTACTCTAAAAGGATTAACAATAGCTTTAGAATTTCTGTAAAATGTAGCTAGGTGATAAAAATTTAACATAAGCTAAGTAAATAAGAAAGTTAAAAAATGAGGACAAAAGAAGAGACAAAATGGTCATGACCTAGAGCTGAAAAAGGTTACTGCACAAAATACAATAAATACGTATTTATTAAAATTCTTAGCATACAAAGGAAATCACCTTTAGTTTCGTGATTTATGATTTCTTGTGATTTCTTTTCCAAATGACAAAAACAAACTTGTTCCTTAGGAGGAGTACAACTATTCCTGATGCTAAGATGATTAGAAATTTCCTTTGAGGTGTTTCATGGAGACGCCTCCTTATGATATATTGCGCAATGTCCTCAATAGCTGCATGAGGGCAAACAGGGCTTCTGTTTATAAGGCTGTTTCGGCATCTTTCAATACAGGTTGATACTCTCACACTAATGTGTAATTCTGTACCAGCAATCCTATAAGCGAGCAACAGTATGAAGTTCTCTTTGCAGTGTAGACTAAGAGTAGATGTATAAAGCATGGTCTTTCAACAACTCTGTGCAAATATTATTTCTCTCTTTCAGCTGAGCTTTCCCTAGGCATTTGAGGGCGCAGTTTCTGGAGGACAAGTGCCAGATCCATTTCAATAGACAGCTGATCTGGGAATAGTGTTTTCCTACAAAAATTGAGTGGCTTTAACATACATCTTTTAAGTATCCTATTTAATTAAATTTCTATACATATACACTTTTACAAATAAGTGGTTCCTGTGTGTGTGTGTTTTCCCCCCACCAGGCTTTACGTATTTCTACAAAGGAAAGGAGTATTGGAAATTCAACAACCAGATACTCAAGGTAGAACCTGGATATCCCAGATCCATCCTCAAGGATTTTATGGGCTGTGATGGACCAACAGACAGAGATAAAGAAGGACACAGCCCACCAGATGATGTAGACATTGTCATCAAACTGGACAACACAGCCAGCACTGTGAAAGCCATAGCTATTGTCATTCCCTGCATCTTGGCCTTATGCCTCCTTGTATTGGTTTACACTGTGTTCCAGTTCAAGAGGAAAGGAACACCCCGCCACATACTGTACTGTAAACGCTCTATGCAAGAGTGGGTGTGATGTAGGGATTTTTCCTTTCTTTCTTTTCTAGGAGTTTGTGATAACTTGAGATTCAAGACAAGAGCTGTTATGCTGTTTCCTAGCTAGGAGCAGGCTTGTGGCAGCCTGATTTGGGGCTGACCTTTCAAACCCAGAGGGTTGCTGGTCCTGCACATGAATGGAAACGCACTCATGGGGAAGCTTCCATGATGCACAGTACCTGCCGTTCTTCAGTCCTTTGTCTTTTTTTGTCATTCAGTTCTAGGCCTTTCCTCTGCACGCTCAATGCCCAGTAAATTTTCAGGATTACCTAAAGAGGAAAAAGAAGAAAAGATTCTTCTTAAAGGTTTCTAATATGTTTTTTTCTGATGTCTGAGCCCATTTCTGGGGGAAAAAAGCAAAATGGAAAACCCACAAATTTTTGCTTTACAGCAAGGAAAAAGAAAAGGTTAAACAAAATACCCACAATTGAACGTTCAGGAAAGTGTGAAGACCCAAAACAGCTTTGTCTCCAAAGAAGATAGTTCTCTGACTGCTATGGACAGTCTCCTATGCTTCGTTTTTGTCAGGTGGGAGACCTGGAATACACATGCAGGACTTTAGACTGTTGGGACAGCCATTTTCCAACAAACAAGGGGCCAAAATATCTGCAATATTGTAACAGCCTTAATACTACATCCATTTTTCATTTTATACAGCTGTTCTCAGCTATGTTCTCAATGTTTCATCACATTTATATTCACAGCTATATTCAAATGGGACATTTTAATTGTTTTGAAGTGTTTCTAAACCCCTTCCTGCCACCTTACCCCTACATCATTGTGATAATCTCCCCAAGTTGTATTAGGCCACTGCCCCAGGCCTTCCATGGGTCTGTCAGGAATATTCATTATAAGTGGAGCAAAAAGCAGTATGTCTTTAAAGTGGTTTAAAGTGACAGTTATTTTATAAGGATATGTGACACTAGTAATACATTGGTGTAACCCTTTGAGAACTATCAAATCAGCTTTCAGAGTCTTATGATCTGGTAAATTATTGAACTGGGCAATGGTAAAAACAGGCACAGGTTTAAGAAGTTCAGGTTTTTAAAACAGATATCCTATAACCCCATGTAATTTTTAGTTGATTCACACTACTACATAAATGCATTTATAACAAACAGAAATGATGTTACTTGCCAAAAATTTTCTGGCAAATAAAAAGGTATTTTATTAAATATCTTGTAAGAGTGAAATTTTATTTGAACAACTGATTATAACAGCCTGTCTTTTTTGTTGTTGTTGTTAGGCACAACACACAACACAATTTCTGTTTTAAAATCCATTGCATGAAAACTCAATTTGCCGTGGAAGACGCCGCTAGCATTGCCATCTAAAGAATGAATTAAAATGATGACTCTGAGATTGCATGAATATCCTCCAGTGTATTAGCTATCTATCGCATGTCAACCATAGTTCTCAAAGGGTTAGTGTGGCTTCTGGCATTTAGCCATCCATTTGATAGCTGACAGAGCCAAGAGACCACCAAAGCATTTCATTGTTGAGTGTAATTTGTCCTAACAGCAGTATTGTCATTTTCAGGTGACCTGCAGAGCAGGTTTGTATCAATATTTTTTTCCTAGAGAAAAGTCAGCAACTGACAGACCTCTTAATTGATTTTTAGGCGCTGCTTCTTGCAGTGAAAGGCTTTACAGCCACTGGGCTGTGAACTTATTAGAGATGGTCAGAACGAATGCACCCCATGAGTCAGACATTGGCTTTGTGTGAAAGCCAGCTTTTGAGGGGATTAGCTTTTGAAACAATGAACAGCTTGCCTTGAAGTTGATTATTGATCTGTTGACTGTCATTAACAAAAACTTAAACATTGTCTTCTGTGAAAATTTTCCTTGAAGAGTCCTGTTCTATGTCTTTGCCCTTTGACCTTTAACTTGCAAACTGGCACAAACAGAGGAAGTCTTGTGTTGCTTCTCCATTGGAGTGTTAATTGTTCTCTAAAAACCTAGTAAGCATGAGCTGTTTCCTTAGAGTGGAGAGAGGAGTGTTGCTGGTGGATCTGCAGATGGACACTTTGCTCTTTACACGCACACTTTAAAAATGCCGTATAGGTAGAAGTGACTTTTAATTTTCCTTTAATATAATTTCGAGTCTAAATTCATCATTTTAGTACAAATATAGAACTATGGGGAGAAAAAAAACTCAAAATACTTGAAAGGCCAGTGTGGCTTTTATATAAAGCAGGAATTTTATACTAGTGAAAATTTCTTACTCATTTGCTAATAATACACATTTCCAGATGATTTTAATGAGTGTAGGTATACATTCTTATTTGGAAATGGTTGGTTTGGCTGCCTTGAATTTGTATTTATACTCAACATAGCATGAAAATTAGAATGCCTCTCAGTTAAACTACATGTTTATGTTTTGGTTGGGGAAAATATTTTGTAATCATGGAGGGCATGTTGCAAATCCTTGCAGATTGTTATTTCTTACAACCTGAACATAAAGTAAGGCTAAGAAAAAAGGATAGTTAAAAAAAGTAATGGCTAATGGCTTTACAGTAAAACATTATGCAATGCAGACTGTATTTTGACAAGATGATGGAGATTATGTGTGTGAAGGCCAAGAAAGCAAGGGGAGAGGACAAGAATTAGCCCTGTAGCTTTATTTCAGTGCTTCCATTCTAGACAATGCTGGTATTATAAAGAGTCGCTTCTACTGAGCATGGAGCGAGAACTATATACATAAGCTCATTTATACAATGTTTGCCTGTGGGAGGGTTTAATCTTTTTAGGGCCTGATGCCAAGAAAAAAAAAAAGACTGGAAATTGTGTTTTGCTGAAGATTGAAATGAGTAACCATGTCATTTGGGGACATATGTAAATCATTGAGGAATTCCATCAACCTGCACCAAAAATTGATTTTTTTTTTCCTCTAAAATGAGAAAGAAACTAAAGAAGCAATCTTTTGCCTCTTTACTCATTTGTCACGATATCCTGATTCATCAGAAGACTATAAATATATAAGGGCTAGAAAATAACGATAGCATTAAGAAGGGAAAGACTCTGTCATTATGCTTGAATTCTGGAAATGTCATAGATAAGTGTTGGGCCATATTTTCCTCAATATGAGATGAGATTTATGTGATAAGAAAAGGCATATATGGTTTCTCTGTTTATTAGAACATTTAAATTTTCAGGTTGTGAGACTACAAGAGATAAGAAAATATTAAGTACAGCATAATCACAAACATTGGGATTCTATTTGCCTATTTTATGCCAGGCACTTTGTATGGTTACTACTTCTCTTCCACTTGGGGTTTGGGGAAAAAATGTCAATCCTAATGGAATAGTGAAAGGGAGAGTGACTAATTGGTCTAGCACATAAGAATAGTGATTCAAGAACAAGGTGAATAATAAATAAAACAATATAATGTACAAGTTCAGTATCAATAGAGATAAACAACATATCAAATATTTTTCAACATTCTATCACTGATAGCATGGAAAGTTCAGACCTAGGGTTTCCTAAATTGAAATGAAAACACATTCACAATGACAAAAAATAATTCACCTTCTGTTTCATTATTTCTCATTACTTTAATATAAATATAAATGTAAACAAGGTAATGTTTCTTACATAAATTAACTATATTATAATTTTAGCCAAATATTATTTTTCTATATATTATTAACTGGACTGAATGAAGTATTAAACAGCCAATCAGTCTGTGTTCTCTACAAAGCAGTTAAGCCACATCAGATCTGTGGAAGAGGTTGTGAATCTAACTACTGACCTGTTTCAGAACAAAGTGTCTTCTGACATGGCATCAGAACAGGTGAATACAGATGTTCTTTACAATCACAAAGGTAACGTGCATAAATTAGAGAACATTATATGATACTAGCAAAGACAACTTCTGTTATAAATCAGAGGGCAAGACTTTTCTGAATCAGATGTAATAAATTACTAAGTAATAATTTACAAAAAATAATTACTGAGTAATAAAGGATAGAGACTGATTTACTAAAACAAGCAAGTGTTACTTTTACTATTCAGATTGCTTGTAATCTTTTTCTATTGACATATAATTTGTGTGTTTCATATACTAGATACTTGTTTTTATTCACTTTCTGTGGGTGATTTAAAAAACACAATGTGGTGGATGAGGACATTGCCCAACTTCACTGGTATTTCCAATACATGGATGATGTGTATATATGGGATCCTAGGGAAACTAATATAATACTTTCCACTTCTACATATTATGCTGTTATATCTAGTATGCTACAAATACACACTCACACTTTGTGGATCTTATAGTAGAATAAGCAATGTGGCCATATTGACTAAATTCAGTGTGCTACCGGAAAAGGAATGGATGTTATAATCAAATAGACTGAGTTAACACAAAATTCATTAAAATAATCCTTTTCTTTTTAAGTTTTGGAATTATTTCCAAAAACTAATAAAGGCAGTAGCTTACTGATAGTATTGAGTCTGTGAGACTGTAACATATACTGAAACAACCTCATGGCTGGTGGTGAAATCTTTTTCAGCAAACACAGCACAGAGTTGATTGAATTTTTGATTCTCTCAAGAACACGTTCCAAAATATCAGATGTTAAACAGAACATGCCATCTAAACCAAAAATGTTAAATTCAGATAAGCCATTATAAGTAGTCATGAGTACAATCTTATGATATCACAAGGTTTCATGACAATAATACTGAAAATCTAACCATTTCATTGTATCTCATGCACCTTCCTGATTGACTTATTGTGATCACAGTTTATAACTGCCAGAACATATGTATCTATGTTACAGAGTCTATGTTGCCTAGTAGGGAACCATAGTTACATCAGAGAAGTTATATTTAAAAAATTAGAACTTCCTAAATATCAGAAAAACTTCATAATAAAGAATGCAGCAACCAGGCATAGCACCACATGATAAATATGAATTCTAAATGTTAAATTTATCATATATTATGAAAATTAAAGAAGAGGAAATATGAGTCTTTTGTAAAATATAAAACATCATATAGCACTCCTTAATACAACTGGAAAATTTACTTTAGCAAGTATAAAAATAGTAGAACAATGCAACTTCAGGCTCTTCACACTAGTGACAAGTATGTGATATATCAATGTATATAATTAGACAGTGGTCATTAGCTGTTACCCTGCATAAACACATCCGATACTCATGCATTGCCTTCTAGGCTAAAAATGTCAAAGTTAGATATTCAGTAACCTCAATTGGAAAGATCTATATAATGTTAGAATCTCCTGAGAAAAGCCATGTCCCTAGGATAGAAATTTACCTCAATAATTATGTAACACAAAACACTTGGCAGAGTAGCAAAGAAGTTGCCTTAGTGTTTTAGTCTCATCTAATTGTAACCGTTGTCTTTCATGTACTACTCAAATCATTTTTCATTTGTTTACTTTGGTGTAATTTTGAAATGATTCTGATATTTTCCAGGTCAGATTAATAACATCCAATTGCAAATATCTCTTCCAACATTTTATACATATATCTACTTTGAAATTTAAACCAATAGTATATAAAGCCTAAGAATGAGCACTGATTTGACAAATTCGCAGAAATTGAGTGAAAAACATGTGATATTGCAAAATTTTTAACAATTTCCTGGTAGGATACTGAAGTATCAGCTTTCAATTTTTAAACACAACTGTGAGCTTATAACTGGACATGTCATGCATTATTTTTTAGAACAATGCTAATTCTTTATACTAAGTAAGGGTATAAGATCATGAGTGCTGTAATGCAGCACCTCAGGCACTCATAACTAAAGCTCTTAAGGAAAATGAAGGCATAGCCAGTAACTCATGGTTAGTGCATAATAAGTATAAAAAAGTATGGGAGATAATTCTGAAGATCTATGACGATTCTATGCTTTTTCAATTTAAAGAGCAGCATGTCTTAAAATGAGTCTTATACTAACATTGGACTGGGAATAATGTTCAAGTTTGCACTCAACGAATCCTTATGTTCAAGAGCATACTGGACAGTGTAGGACAAACGCATCATAAACTAGGATGTTTTGCTGATTCACATAACTTTGCCATGTGCTCTGCTATAGAGCTGGATTTATATGCCATTAAGAAGGAAGAAGAAAATCAATTAAATATGAAAATTGCATTATGTTAGGCCACTTAACTTCAAAGCAAGATGTTATTAACTCTTATATAGAAAAACCAGAAGGAGAAAATGGTGAACATGAATGAAATGATTAACTTTTTGATTTACAAAGACATTTCTTGAGTATCTTATCCACTTGTTTTTATCCATGAACAAATATCACTCACAATATAAACATTTCTATAGCACTTGGTCTGTAGCTAGATTGGATCCCAGGAGAAATACTTTTGGACACAGGCCTTTTTATATATGCCTCATACATGATGAAGCTTCAGTGATTGCATGTTACGATGCTTTTTCCTAGGATAGGATATGGTGCTGCTTGTACTTGCCATCTTTATTTGAATGTATGTTTCTATGTTGGCCTGCCTTGCCAAGATATAGATGAATAAAGCCTGGTGTGAGCTGTCCATTTGACAAGTTACTAGAACACGTTTCATTTGCTCTTATGTAATGCCAATTTGATCTTGTTCCGACTCTATATACTGACAACCCAGTTGCAAAGGTAAAATATACTCTACTTGAATGAATGATTCAATCCTTAAATCAATGTCATAGTTTTGCTACCACTGAAATATCACAGAGGCCACATTTTTATTATCTTCTCACAGCTCTTTAGTATATACTATTGCCTGTGTAAAATTAGATTTTTAGTTCTTTTTGTCACTTCTTTTGTATCTGAAGTGGAATCCATTATTCCTTTATATATTCATGAATGCAAAATTTCACAATTCAGTTACATTTTTATTTCCAAACAAACATTATTTCCAAACAAGTATGCTCTGTGTGCCTTATTTTTCTCTTCCTTCAGTTCTGAAATTATTTGTTTGTGTTCTGTTTGTCACCCCTAAATACAGGTGGTTGGGAGGGATATATTATTTTGTGTTGTTCTGTGCAGTCTGTGCCTATATTTGCATTCCTTTCGATTTCTACCTAGCCCCCACCTTTTTTTTTTACAGATTTGTTTTTCCCTTCCCTTTATGAAAACCAGAATTGAATATCGTATGCGGTATCCTGAAAATATGTTTGCCCCTCAGTTTTCTTCCTTAACAAGTTTCATGCAAAGATTTAGTTCCAATAAATTTCACACACCTCCCAATCTCTTGCATTGGATTCTAACTTTTCTAGAGCTATTCCCCTGAGAAAAGTGAAATGCTGAGTATGAAGGCTGTTGTCTATCGATAAGCCAGCTAAGGAAGTTTGCTTTTGGTGAATGTATCTTAAATAATTTATACTGGAAAGTAAATACCATAATACAGTGTTTTGTTTAAGGTACATCAGGAGTACATGAATGCCTAAAACCTCAATACTTTGGTCTATTTCCCTTTATGTGTAAATTACATATATATTAAAAAGAATGAGAGAATAAGAGATTAAGGGGTGTTATAGTGGCAGCTTTTTGCTGTCTTTGTTTGACTACATCAGCATTTCTATTGTGGACCTCTATTTTCAGGGGTTTTAGAGACTCACCAGTAAAAATTTGCTTCAGGCTTAAAAGTCTTGAAATATTTTTTTTAGATATATAATTTTAAACCAATATATCTTGTTTTTATATTATAGGAGGGAAATAACTGGAGTTTACTAGTTCAATTTTGTGCAAATATAACTTTTAATGAGCTTAATTTTTTAATAAAACAAAATCTAACCAGTCCATAGTCTACTGATGGTTTTTTAAAAGAATCACTAATTGACAGAGAAAATTGCCTGCTTTGTCAGTGTAGCAACCTATCTTCAAGATATTTTAAAACTTGTAACCTATATTAACATTATCTTGATTCTAACAGTGGATCAGTATGATAATGAATGCAATTTATGCCATCCATATGAGCTATCTGGTAATATAGATTTGGAAATATATAGTATATTTAGTAAATATATATGTATATATATATTTACTAGGTAGATTAAGGGAGGTAAGTGCCCATAAATTTAGTTTGTCAAGTAAATACCATATATATTTTAAAAAATTGCACAGACATTTATCTTTCAGAATTAGATACAAGCAATTGCAAAGAAAAGTTATCTCTTGAGTAAACAATACACATTTTATAGCTTCTTATGAAAATCATTTTTTTCTATATTGTAGTTATGGGAAATTAAAAGGATTTAATGCATAAAATTAATGCAGACTTTACTTAAATAGCATTAAACTATGAAGCAGAGAGAAACACTAGGAAATGAAATATTTAGGCTGTTATCTTTTGGTTTAAGACAATACTTTACCTTTATTTTCATTCCTATTGATATTTTCAGTTATGCAGAGAGTATTAAATTCTAACTTTAAGTGTCTGTATTGTTCACGTTACACTCAACACTATTTCATTAAATTTTTGATAATATGTAGTCTTCTGTGTGCAAGGAAAGAAAAAAATAACACACTTATTTGCTGAATGAGTTCTAAGGTTTGCAAGTTGTTAGTGATTTTTTTTGCCCACACAGGTTTCTATACATTTATACCATCTTAAATCTGGCATATATATATATATATATATATATATATATATATATATATATATATATTTGTTTGTTTCAGATAGCTTCTATTGACAAACACAAAGCTTGTTTGTGTACAAATATAAAGCTAAATAAATGGTGCTAAAGTGTATTATGACTGTCAGATATAATCAGGCAAAATTTTGTGGTGCTTAAATTAATTTTTTCATTGATTTATTGATCAATGCATTGAACAGTGTTTATTATTCACAAGTTGTCCTTTATTGGTAAATCAAGGCCTCATAGCACATTGTTAAATAAAATAGTTGACTAGTCTATGTAACAGCTCACCAAGCTACTATCTCTTTAACTCCTTATAATGTTTCGTCAGTAAAGGTCAAGGGATCATAATATTAATCTCATTGCTGTAGACCATTAACATGACTGAACTTTTCCACAAAGTACTTATGTTTACAATGCTATAACCCTTTGACTGCTACGGCAACCTTTAACTACACAAATGTCACAAGCTAGAATCATCAGCATGGTTCTTGCCATGGCAATCAAAGAGTTAAGGGCTGTGCAGTGATTTGTTTTATATTTATTAATTTATATTTATTTCATTTTCATTCAAGAAGGGGATTTTGGGTGGGGCCGTTTTTTTCTGCTGTAAGTGTCTTAACCTAGGGAAGGGTTAAATGGCTTTTTATACTATTGCATCTTCTGTACTTACCATCAATTCATTGTGTTGTAATTTAAAAAAAAAACTGTCAATAAATAAGAGAACAGAAAAATGGTTCATAGACATTGTGGTTTACTCAGTGATGATATACATACATTTATGGTGATATATAGCAGTAGGCTTTGCTATCTATGTCTTCCTAATTGATATAAAACATAAAGTACAAACTCTAAAGTAATTTAGGCCAAAATCTCCTGTGTGTGTTTGCCTGAAATAGTAAGTATATTAAAATGGCCACGTCAATTGGAGAATTGTTTAACTGCTACCTAGATGCCTATGACTGTGACCAAGGACAGAAGCAGGAAATATTACTATACCAAATGTATTTCAGGCAAGTGCCCATGAACATAGGATATGTTAAGATTTCATTACCACTTGACAAAAATAAAAATTACATTTTGGATAAGTGAGTATAATTTATTGATTAAAGTCCTAAATTTAATCAAAGGAGTTAATATTGATATCAAAAGTCTTTGGCAGTATCCTATTTAAGGATTTTTTTCCTCCTTCTTTTTCTTTAAATGATAGGACTATAGTAAAGGGTGGCCATGAATAGAGAACTGACTCACAGAGAGAAAACAAGAGTAAGGATAAACATTTTCATACTTAATATTTTAATAAATTATTTTCTTAGAATATCAAATAGGTACATGTAACCAAGTGCTTGAACAAGTGTTTCCTAGAAAGCAAATCTAATATGTATCAATAGTTCTAAAAGATCATCTGAATTTTAAGAAGAATTAGGAAAGCATATTGGGAATAAAAGAAAATGTGTTCTCTCATGCAAAAATTAAGGTTCATCTGTGCACAAATAATTTAATATTATAAACTTTAATGCACACAGAAAAGAGCAGCGCTGAAGCAGAGCAACTAAGATAATCACAGAAATTTAATTGTCTGAAGTAATAAACAGACTAGAAGGACAGAGGACTGTTTATATTAAGGCTTTGAAATCTGCATCTAGGCTGAATCCTTGGAAATTTGGAGATCTTTCTCAAAGAGTTTAAAGAAATACTCAGATAAGAGTTGTACTTTTGGAACATGTCAGCATACAAAAACCTACAAGATTTAGTCAATTAACAATATAGTTTATTTTTATTTGTAGAAGCTTTTAAATAAAAGATAGCCTTTATTTTTATAAGGCTATTAAGGATGTGTGACCATAAATATCAGGTTGAATCCAAGAATGAATCTCCCTTGTTTTTATTATCAAAGAGAAAAAAAGCTATAACAATTAATCTCACCTAGTAGAATTTTTTTTTAATATCTGAATCATTAATTTATATAATATGAAAATACACTATTATATCACTTATCTTACAACCAAAGACCAAATTAGAATAGTATATTGTTTAGAAAAATAAAAATCCAAATAGGGGTATTGAGAACCTAATAACACACCTAGCATACTATAGAAACACAAATATAATTTATTGCAGTGAGCAGTGTTTGCATACTTTAAACCTTTTATAAAAAGTATTGAATAGGCATAACTTCAACCCAGTTTGATACACCATCATTTCTTCAATTTAGTTACCACATGGTGTATCATTAGCTCTCCCTTCCCACTTCTTCCTCCTTCTCCTCCCCTCTGCCCCACCCCCTTGTCTGTCTCTCTCCTTTAATTGCTCTATTCCTTGAAAGAAAAATTTATAAAGTCACTCCTTTCATATCTTCCTAACTCAATTTTTTACTTCTTATTATTTATTTGTACTTCTCACCATGCACTTGATGTAAAATTTCTTCAATGTAAATGATATATTTATTACTTAACCCACTCTTCCTAATTCTCTATCTTACTTGGCTTCTTAGCAATATTTAATACTGATAGTTACTCTGCTATTCATACTTTTCCTAGACAGCTCCTTGAGGGTGGGACCTATTTATTTCTCACCTGTCTTCCATACCCAGAGCCTGATACAGTACCAAGTTCATAGTCGGCCCTCAGTTAAATGTTGGCTTCGAGACATTAGAGTTTAGAGGATTTCCCTCCACCATATCTAACTTTTTAAACTGGTTCTTTGAGCTTATATAATTTCCCCATATGTTCTTTTCTTTTCATACAGTGTAAAACTTAATGGAACTGACAAAGTAGGTAGAAAGATAGAAATATCCTTCATCATCTATATATGCATCCACAATCCATTCATTTGTTCATTCAATGATATTGAGATCTGACGACATCCCAGGCATTTTAGGTGTCAGGGCTGAATCAGTGACTAAAAAGTCATTCAGCACAATGAGCAACAAATAGTATGTCAGGTCATAGGTTTGATGAAGGAAATCAGGGTCCAGGGATAAGATGGGGATGTTTGGAACAGTAGGGTATTTCTAATCAGGTGCCATCTGAGTAGAGGTAAGAAAAATTGAGGGAGTGGGCTATGTGCACATCTGAAGGAAGAGCCAGTGCAAAGGCCTGGAGGAGGAACAAGCATGGTGTGTTGTAAGGAACAGCAAGGGGGCCATTGCAGCTACAGCAGAAAGAGCAAGGAGGAGAGGGGTGGATGTGTCCATGGAGGCAGTATTTGGGTCATGTCTTATGGAGCCTTAGGGGTACTGAAAGGAGCAAAGCTTTACGATGAGATGGGAAGCCGCCGGAGGGTTGTAAGCAAAGGACTGTAATGGGGCAAGGGTGGAAGCAGGGAGACCAATTAGGAAGGAAGCCACTTCAGTCAATAACAGGCAAAGAAGATGGTGACTTGGGCCAGGATGGAAGCAATGATAATGGCAAAAAGTGGTTGCCTTAGGGATGGACTCTGCAAGTCCAGCCAACAGGCTGTGGTGGAACAGCTGAGAGGTGAGAGGGAAAGAGGGAGCCAGGAAGATTGGAGTTGCTGTTTCCTGCAAATAGAACTGGTCTAGGGGGATTAGGATCCCATTTTGGACATTTTTCTGTACTGTTAGTAATGTTCTCATTCATGATGTGGTTGATGACTAGATAGGTATAGACATATGCAAAAATTATTGATCTGCACACTTAAGATGTATGCATTTTACTCTATGTAAGTTTTATCTCAAGGAAAAATTGCTGTTAAAGACTAAAAACAAAACCCCCAAAATGAAGTATTTAACTATACTAATAGTTACTAATGGGTCCACAAAAAACAGAGGACTGAGAAATGAACATTGGATTCAGCCCCTATATGTTCTTAACCTCTTTTATTTTACACTCTTTCATGGACCCTTATCCATAAGCATGGCTTTGGCTTTGTGGATGGGATATCTCATGAAATCCAGATTCACAATTTCCAGCCACTTGCTGGACAAATTAATCTGAATTTTTCTTTAGCTTCCAAGATTCAATCTACTAAGCATAAAACCCATCACCATCATTTTTCTCCCATCAAAGTAAACAAACTTCATTCCAAATTATCTAATTTATTAATGGCACTAAATTTTCTTGGTTACATATCCAAGAAAGCACCAGTTGGTCTTGGACTTCTCCTTCTCCCTTTGCTTCCCATGTCCCCGTTAGACATTTGCCAAGTCTATGAGTTCTACTTCTGCAGAATTACTGGCATCTGATTTTTCCTTGACATTCTTGTCCTATTTAAGGTTCATTACTTCTTCCTTTCTCAATCTCCTTTCCTAACACAACCTCTCTCAGACTATCTATGACAGAATGATCTTCTCAAATTAGAGTTTGAATTGTATCATTTCTCTATAAAGACAAAGATTTTACATGAAGACCTGCCAAAATCTGTTTTTAACTTGATTTTCAAGCTTTTCACCAGTATATATTTTTATAGCTGAAACCATCCAAATACTTGCCATCCCTTACCCATAGTTTGGCTCATGCTGTTCTCTCCACTTTGAATTCCACCTTTTCCTTCTTTATCTTTCCTGACTTCACTGAAGAGATAAAACTCCACAACTTTGAAACCTCTACTATCTTTTGCATCTTGTTTTGTTTCGAATGATCCTATTGATATTGTTAATATTGTTCCCCTTTCTTTTCAGAGGTCTGTCAATTCAATAAGTTGAATGGTCATACTCATACAACTTTTTAGACAAGGCTTATAATTTTATGTAAATTTGTTTTTATTATTTCTTGTCATTATCTAAGCTCCTGAGGATTGCAGCATCTAATACTGCAGCATCTAATGCAGTGCCTTGAATGAACTCCAGAAATGTTTGTTGCACTAAATTAAATTGTATTTTTAATGCAATTGGCATTAGAGAAGCTTTATTACACTTTGTTATATATTCTCGAACACACTTTCTGAGTCTTATGAATAAAGATATTTAAAAAACTTTTGTTTACAAGATACAGTATTTTAAGCAGTTGACCTTGATTCTTTCCAAGATCTTACTTTTTTCAAAGCTCTTTAAATATTTCTCATTAAATAATAAAGAAAACCTCGAGTTTAGGCTAATCTTTTTTAATATTCATCCTTTACTTCTAATAATCATCTTTTGAACCAGAGAGAATTCTTTAGCAACAGTAGCTGAGTGAAGTGGGGAGAACTGTGTTTTGGAGGCACCAGTGTATAGAAGTTTTCTGATTTAAAATATTAAAAAAAAATCAAATTCCACTTTCTCAAATGTGTGCATAACATGAAATAAATATTTGCTTTTTTACTATGAATTGGTAGGGCAGATTACCTTACAAATGAGAAATCATGAAAAAAACTTTCAAACAAGAGTTGTTTTGCCTATTCAGAGGGAAATGCAGTCCAAATTCTTGCTAGTATTGGGGTCTAGTATTGGGGGCTAGTATTGGGTCACTATGACAGGATGTCAAGATAGTGTTCAATCTGCAAGGTAAATAAGAGATTGGTGACACAGATTCAAAAGGGAAAGAGACCAGTCAAGGACAGAAAAGAGGACATATAAATAGTTCAAGGGCAGGGAAAGATACAGGTTTTAAAAAATTATTTGTTGCTTAGAACAATTATCAGTGGGCCTTTACATTTTCAATATCTTTCACCTTGAACTCTTTAAAGATTTTACCTGGCTTGTGATGTGTGTCTCAAAGCTACCTCGGCACTTTCAAGTCAAATGATGGCATATACTTTCACTCCTTCCAAAGCCCTACTAAAACTATAGAAAATGATTTTCTTTTCTTTTCAAAGACTTAAAGGGAGTACAAAAGAGAAGACAATAGCAACATTTGGGAAGCTGGAAGCAAGTGGGCATCTGGTAACTGACCTAACACACCCAAGGCAATCAAATTATAAATTATAAATTTATAAACTGGCAGGAGCAATCAGAGAGCAAGCCCAAATGTATCACTAGTATGCTGAAGTCTCAGGGAGTGGAAGCAACAAGCACCTGGAAACAGGGTAAATGGAGTTGACTAAATTAAGGTCTGAAAATCATTCATAGGAACCAGTTAAATGCTCTAAGTCCTGTCCAGGCCTCTCCACTTTCTCTCCCCAGCCCCAACCTAAAAGTTTATTCTGTGGAGAGGGTAAAAATGGTCTCTGAATTGGGGATTGCCAGTGTTCTGTACCAATAACAGGGGATTAAGTGAGCTTCTACATTTTAAAAACTAATACAGAGACCTCCAGACTTGCTATGTTTCACCACTGGAATATCAGCAGCCAGTTTGTGGGGTAGCTTTTGTTCTTGTTTTTGTTGTTATTTCCTTTAGGCAAGAAAATGGAACACTCTTCTTTGATGAATCTGATCAATCCAAGAAGAAAATAAAATCTGTAATCAGGGTTTTCCCAGCAAAAGGAAAGCAAGATTATTTTTAATAAAGCTCATACTGACAAGTCCCAGCCATGCAGGCAGTGTTTTCCATCAGCATTCCCTGCCCCCCCCCCCCCCCCCGTTAAAAAGGATCAGAAAACCAGGGATTTCTAGGTATCTAAAGAAAGGTTAAAACAGAAAGCTAGTGACCAAAACAAAGAAACAAAATTAATAATAAGGAAGGAAACAGTTTATCAGGGAGAAAATCAAACCTTAATAAAACAGCTTTTTTATCAGAAGAAAAAGTTGTTTTAATCTTTTGTTTGAGAATTAAAAACTCAATAGATTGGAAGACAAAGTTAAGTCTTTTCGAGAATACAACAAAATGAGAAAGATATGAAAAAATTACTGGGGCAAAATATTAGAAAATTAGAGAACACAGCCACAAGTCCAGAAACTACAATATTCATAAAATTGTAATTCCAGGAAAAAAACAAAAGAGAGAGAGAGAGAGGAAAAAAACAAAGGAGAGAAATTATTATCATAAAATTCAGTAAAATTACCCAGAATTTAGAGACATGGGTTTTCACACTGAATGTGCCTAGAGATGTCCTGTATAATGGATAAAAATAGCCATACAAAAAGGTGTATCACTGTGAAAATTCAGAGCACAGGGGACAAAGAAAACACTCTACAAGCTTTCAGAGACAAGGTGGAAAATTACAAAGCACAAAGAATTAGAATGGCCTCAGATTTTTCTAAAGTAACACAGAAAACTTGAAGATCATAGAGTAATGTCTTCAAAATACAGCATAAAATATTTCAATATAGAGTTCTATATATAAGCAAATATTAATTAAATGTTGAGTAAAATAGGGATAGGCAAAGTCTCAAAAAAATTTCTTCCCATGTTCCATTTCTCAGCTAGAGGATATGCTCCACTCAATTATGAGAAATTCAAGAAAGAGACACTGAATTCAAAAAAACAGGAGTTCCAAGTAAAGGAAGAAATAAGTAAAGGGATTATCCAAAACAATGGTGATGGGCATTTTCAAGATTACAAAAGTGCACCAGGAATAAAAGACAAGCCGTTCAGAATGGAGCAGCAAGACCAAGAGACTAGCACGTTAAAGACTTTCATCCTCATGAATTTTGTTGCTGTGCCAGGCTTTTTAACCTATGAAGCTAAAGTGGGATGTGCTCCATCAAAACAAGAAAATAAATGAAGAATACCGACATGTAAGATCTGAGGAACAGAGATTCTATTTCTTGAGAAAGTCAAAGAAATTTCCTACAATAACAGCAAAGATAAATCCTAGGATAACAGGCCTAAAGAGCAGCTGATCCAAACTGAAAGAGAATGGATGACTCTAGTAGGTATATACATTGGGTAGGAGTATAACTACACACACACACACATATATATATACATATATATATGTAGTTATATTCACATGAAAGCACAAAGTGAAACCAACAGATTGCTTGATGTGATTAACCTTGTGGAAAATTGTACCTAGAGGTTTTTGGAAGGTGTAGGGAGAATTAGCAATAGATAAAATAAAGATGAAACAAGTGTAAAAACAAGGCAATTAATTTAAGAAACATTTTTTAATTATTAAAAAGATCCCATTCAGTGCTCAGTTCTGAATAGTTATAGGCATAATAATGTAAAAATTGATTTTTTTCTTTAACCAAAAATTGTAATAAAGTATATTTAGAGGATAGGGGAAAGGAAGCAGAGATGACATAGGAAGACAGCTTAATCTTTAACATAGCAGGAAATCAAGAGATAATGTCTAAAATTGATTGATTTAAAGATAAAAGTACATGTATATTACTTAGAAATACTGAAGTATTCAATTCCAGGAATAAAAACAATCACCCAAAAATACCAAAAGAGGTTCTGGGGAGGACTATGAGAATGGGGGATAGGGCTTGAAATGGTTATATTTTGTTATAGTATTATTTTAGCATTTTATGATATTTTAAATGATGTAACTATATTAATTTGATATAGAAAGTTTACATTAAAGCACAAAAAGAAAATCTATGGTCAGCTTGTTCACAAGTTTCTTCAACATAGGGATGCTTTGACCATAACTCCACATGCTTTGCCTCTACCACTGGACAATAATCATATTCATTAGGGACCACTGTTTTTCTTTTCATCCACTTTCCAACATATCCCTCCTTTGTCTTTGATCCCCATTACATTCTCCACACTTCTTTTTCAGTCTTTGTAGTCCCTCACTTGGCAGAGAGAAAGGAGAGTCATGAAAATCTTGGCAACTGATTTTCAAGGACACTTGACCCTTGCCTTAGGGAGATACTTGGTCAAATGTTTTTGGATGATGACAACTTAGGAAAGATATGTCATTCAGCTTTTTTAAGTTTGAGAAATGTTCTTCAAAGGAAAGGTCACTGGGGAAAGCAATAGTCAGTAATATTAAATTGGAACAGGATGTCAACCAACTCTAGGTCATCTGCCCTACCAGAAAGTGAGAATCCTCAAGTAGGTATGATTTAAGATCTGACAGAGAAATCTTTGTGTATTATAGAAATACTTGTAATATTAACGCTATATGCCAATTTAGTGGTGTTACAGTGAAATTATAAATTATCATTTCTGAAAAAAATGATTATCGATTCATTTGTCTGTTCTTTTGATATTAATTGAATCTCTGTTACATTTTAAATATTAGCTAGGGCAAGGGATAGGATGTGCAAACTGAAGTAGCAGAGTCAAATTTGCTTAAATTATACCTCATTGTAATTAATATATTACATTATATAAGATGCATAACACAATGTAACATAACATTAAAAAATGATATATAATGTGAGAAATAATATATTATAATATTACAGGTACAACCAGATCATGAGAGAATCCAGATGCTAACTCTATTTAGGATTTTCAGGGAAGATTTTATAAAGAAAGTAATGCATTTTTTTTTTAAGTGGAAGGTTAACTGGTAAACATCAGGAAAGTAGCATTTTAGGCCAAAGGTACAGCTTATAAAAAGACATATAAGTGTGACAGAGGACAGCATAATTTAAGAAAATGAGTTATTCTTCAACCAAAGCCCAATGTACAGGAAGGAGAGCTATGAATGACAAGTTCAAAAATATTGGCAAGGGCTACATCATGAAGGGATTTGATTCCTCTAAATTTTTTTTGCTCAGCCCACCTGGTCATTCCGAAACTACTCTTTACCATTTTAAGGCTTATTATTTTTTTTTTTGATAAACTCAGGTGGAGTTTTTTTTAATTCTATTTTTTAAACTGAAACAGTAAAGTCAGCCATTTCTTCCACTCCCCCCAGCCCCTCGTCTCTTGCAACCACCAATCTGTTCTCTATATCTATAAGCTTGTTTCCTGTGTTTCATTTTTTGTTTTTGTTTTAGATTCCATGTAATATAAGAGAGATCACAGGATAATTATCTTTCTCTGCCTAATTTCACTTAGCATAATGCTCTCAAGGTCCATCCATTTTGTCCCAAATGGCAAGAGTTTATTCTTTTTCATGGCTGATTAACATTTCTTTATCCATTTTTCAACAATAGACACCTAGGTTGTATCTATATCTTGTAAATACTGCTGCAATGAACATGAAAATGCATATATCATTTAAAATTAGTGTCTTCATTTTCTTCAGATAAACATTCAGAAGTGGAATTGCTGGGTCAAACGGTAGTTCTGTTTTTAATTTGTTGAGGAAGCTTCATACTGTTTTCCATTGTATTTGTACCAATTTACATTCCAACCAACAGTGCATGAGAGGGCTCTCTTTTCTCCAAATCCTTGACAGCACTTGTGATTTCTTGTCTCCTTGATAAAGCTATTCTAACAGGTGTGAGGTGATGTCTCACTGTAATTTTGATTTGCATTTCCCTGATATTAATGATGTTAAGCATTGTTTCATATGTCTGTTGGCCATTCTTATGTCTTCTTTGGAAAAACATCTATTCAGATCTGCCATTTTTTTAATTGGACTTTTTTCTTTTTTTTCTATTGAGTCATTTGAATTCTTTGTATATTTTGGATATTAGCCTGATATCAAATATATCATTTGCAATCACTTTCTCTCTTTCAATAGATTGTCTTTTCATCTTTCTTATGGTTTCCTTTCCTGTGCAGAAGCCTTTTAGTTTGATATAGTCCCACTTGCTTATTTTTGCTTTCGTTGTTTTTTCTTTTGGTATCGAATTCCAAAATTCATCACCAAGACCTATGTCAAGAACTTTACCACCTCTGCTTTATTCTAGAAATTTTATGGTTTCAGATCTTACATTCAAGTTCTTAATTCATTTTGAGGTAATTTTTGTGTACGGTGTAAGATAGTGGTCACATTTCATTCTTTAGCAAGCAGCTGTCCAATTTTCCCAACACCATTTATTGAAAAGACTGCCTTTCCCCCATTGTATATTCTTTGTCATATTAATTGACCATACACACATGGATTTATTTCGTGGATCCATTCTGTTCCATTGACCTACATGTCTGTTTTTATGTCAAATCATAAGTGTTTTGATTATTATAGCTTTGTAATATAGTTTGAAATCCCGAAGCATGAGGCCTCCAGCTTTGTTTTTATTTTCTCAAGATTGTGTTAGCTATTTGGAGACCTTTTCAGTCCCACACTAATTGTGGGATTGTTTTTTCTATTTCTGTAAAAATCCCCAATAAGGATTGCATTGAATTCATATATTGCTTTAGGTAGTATGGTCATTTTAACAATATTAATCCTTCCAATCCATGAGCACAGAATATTTATTTACTTGTACCATCTTCAATTTCTTTCAACAATGTTTTATGGCTTTTAGAGTGCAAATCTTTAACCATCTTGTTTAAATTTATTCCTAGGTATTTTATTCTTTTTGAGGTATTTGTAAATAGAATGTTCTTAAACACTTTCTGATAGTTCATTATTAGTGTAAAGAAACACAATAGATTTTTGCATATTAATTTTGTATCATGCAACTTGACTGAATTTGTATATAAATTTTAAGTCTTTTGATGGAGTCTTTAGGATTTTCTATATACAATATCTTGCCACTTGCAAATAGTGACAGTTTTACTAATTCCTTTCTGATTTGGAAGCCTTTTCTTTCTTCCTTCCTTCCTTTTCTTCCTTCCTTTTCTCCCTCTCTTCCTCCCTCCCTCCCTCCCTCCCTCCCTCCTTTCCTTCCTTCCTTCCTTCCTTCCTTCCCCCTTCCTTTTCCTTTCTCTCTCTCTTTCTTCCTTTCTTTCTTTATACTGTTTTTTCCCCTAATTGCTCTGACTATGCCTTCCAAAACTTTGTTGAATAAAAGTTGTGAGTGTGCACCATCCTTATCTTTTTCCTGGTCTAAGAGGAAAAGCTTTCAACTTTTCACCATTGAGAATGACATTAGTTGTGGGCTTGTCATATATAGCCTTTATTATGTTGAGTTATATTCCCTCTATACCTGCTTTGTTAAGAGTTTTTATCATAGATCACTGTTGAATTTTGTCAGATGCTTTTTTTCTATATCTATTGAAGTCATCTTATGATTTTTATCCTTCATTTTTGTTAACATGGTGTATCACATTGACTGAATTGTGGATGTTGAACTACCTTTGCATCCCTGGAATAAATCCCACTTGATCATTGTGTATGAGCTTTTTTTAATATATTACTGAGTTCAGCTTGCTAATATTTTGTTGAGGATTTGTGCATTTATGTTCATCTGGGATATTAGCCTGTAGTTTCCTTTTTTTGTGGCATCCTTGTTTGGTTTTGTTATCAGGGTAATGCTGACCTCATAAAATGTGTTTGGAAGGACTCCCTTGTTCTTTTGTTCTTTTTTTTTTTTTTTGAAGTGTTTGAGAATTAGTATTAATTCTTCTTTGAATATTTATTAGAATCCTCCCATGAAACTGTTTGGTTCTGGACTTTTCTTTGTTGGGAGGTTTTTGATTACTGATTCAATCTTCTTGCTTGTAATTGGTCTGTTCAGATTTTCTATTTCATCATGATTCAGGCTTTGTAGACTGTGTTTCTAGGAGTTTATCCATTTCTTTTAGATTCTCCAAGTTGTTGATGTATAACTGTTCATACCAGTTTCTTTTGGTCCTTTGTATTTATGTGGTATCAATTGTAATATCTTCTCTTTCATTGCTGACTTTGTGTCCTCTGTTTTTCTTGGTGAATCTAAAGGTTTGCCAATTTCATTTATCTTTTCAAAGAATCAGCTCTTAGTTTCATTGATCTTTTCTATTGTCTTTTTAGTCTCCATTTCATTCACTTCTACTCTAATGTTTCTTATTTCCTTCTTTCTTAAACTTTGGGCTCTGTTAGTTTTTCTTTTTCTTTTTCCTTGAGTAATAAAGTCATGTTGTTTATTTGAGACTTTTCTTGTTTCTTGAGGTAGGCATTTATCACTATGAACTTCCCACTTAGAACTACTTTTGCTGCATCCTATAAATTTTGGTATGCTATATTTCCATTTTTCTCAAGGTTTTTTTTTTTTTTTTTTTTTGTGGTACATGGGCCTCTCCCTGCTGTGGCCTCTCCCATCGTGGAGCACAGGCTCCGGACGCACAGGCCCAGCAGCCATGGCTTATGGGCCCAGCTGCTCCGCAGCATGTAGGATTCTCCCGGATCGGGGCACAAACTCATGTCCCCTGCATTGGCAGACAGACTCTCAACCACTGCACCACCAGGGAAGCCCTCAAGGTGTTTTTTGATCTCTCTTTTAATTTTTTAAATCCATTGATGATTCTGTAGCATGTTGTAAATCTCCAGATATTTGTGAATTTTTCAGTTTTCTTAGTGTAATTAATTTCTAATTTCATACCTTTGTTGTCAGAAAAAAATGTGTGATATGATTTCAATTCTCATAGATTTATTAAGACTTGTTTTGTGGCCTAACATATGACCTATCTTGGAAAATGTTGCCTGTGAACTTGAGAAGAATGTGTATTCTGTTCATTTTGCATAAAATGTTTTGTAAATGTCTGTTAAATTCATCTGTTCTAGCATGTTGTTTAAGGCCAATGTTTCCTTACTGATTTTTTCTGGTCTGGATGATCTATACACTGATGTAAGTGGTGTATTAAAGTCCATTACTATTATTGTACTGCTGTCTATTTCTCAGGAGTTGTTTGTTTGGTCATGCAATTAAGACTCCCAACTGAAGTGGTTTTGGGCAGTAGAAGCTTAGGAGAGTAGGAGGACTAAGAATAGGAATGATCTTTCCTGGTTAGGCAATGAATGGTGAAAATTTGTCTATTTTAAAGGTGGTTTATATTTAATAGCTAATGGGCCAAGAAAGGGGCCAAGAAAAGGACAATTAAATTATCACCTTCACTACTTGGAATAAGGTAAAATCGAAGGAAGGCTTTAAAGGGCCCAGTTGCTACTGCTACATATCTTTAAGAAAGATATGGGAATATCAAAAACTATGGGCTGCAGGCATTATTTTTAATAACATGTGAAAGCTTAAAGGAAAAAATTAAATGAATATTTTATTGTCTTAGGCATTTACTGAAAATTTAGGACTTTCTAAGAATTTCTTAACTTTTGCAGCTTCAGCAAGCTTGAAACAAAACCCTCATTTGATCCGGTGTGTTGCCAAATTTCAATGTCCATTAATGCACAGTCTCATTAGGTCTCTTACATTAAATATAGGGTTTGAGTTGGGAAAGAATAGAACTACAGTCATTAAAATGAGAGGAATTATAGGTTTCAAAGTACTCTAAAATTTCCAATTAATTGTGAGCTGAAGTATCACTTTTCCCCCAAACTAATGAGACTGTTTCCATTTTGCTTGAAGACCCCATGGTAACTTCTTCAATGGAGTTATCTTGCAAGAGAGAAGTTAATAAAATTCTTGCCTCATTCTTAACTCATTTAATTGTCTCCAGATATAAAAGGTAGAGTCATATTTCAACATGCCTTGAGGAGGAATTAATTAAAATGTCAAATATTGGAGAAAACAGCTTACATACCAAAATTTAGCTACTTTATGTCATCCATGTTCTGGGAAATATGTAGGAGGAAGGTTTCTGAAATTACTAGGCCGGAAAGGGAACAATATATTTCTTAATTGGCCAAGTTTACCAGTAGGCTTTAATTACTAGAGATTCTGCAGCAAATGAGCTAGATGAAACAGCAGGGAATATTGTAAAACTGGAATCAACATTGGTTCACATAAATTGAAGATGAGATGCCAAATATTCCTTGATATAATAAAGAAAAAGGATACAAAAACTTAGTGAGAGGGAATGTTGGAGTGAATATATCACATGTAACTCATTCAACTATACCCAACCAGATTCCCAGATGAGGTCCCAGAAGGCAGTCCATGTGATGCAGAGAGAAGCATCATTTATTTTGAAAGAATATTTTAGAAGTTTTTCTCTGCTAACAAGGATGCTAGTGAGAGAAACTACAGATGAAAAGGGCTTACTATTTCAATGAGAATTCTATTAATATTTCAATGTTAGACTCCAAGAATCCAAAAGTCTAAGTAACAATAATTGACCACTAGAGACAAGGAGTGTGTGGTTACCATTACAATTAGTGTATCTTTGGGAGTAACTACTTAATCATAAAAGCCCCTGAGACCAAAATAGAAGAGCATCACACAAGATCCTATCTAAATTGCAGAACTGATAAAAATAATAAATCTAGTGAACAGAGGCCTGACTCAAGCCAGCTCATAAGAGAGTTAGAGCCTTGTCAGTTGACCTGAATCAGATCTCAGACCTGAATCAGTTCATAGACTCAGCATCCACTGAAATAAAAAAGAAACATCTAGTTACATCTGAGGAAGACCTTTCAATATTATCACAGTTGTGACAGTGAATCTTTCCTCTAATCTTCCCTGAAAGTATTTGTGGCCATTGCCAGGGTAATTATGTTCCACGGTAAGGTAATTAGCCACTTTTTTAGAGATTTTTAACAAAATTTGTATTTGAATATAGTGAATTTAAAATGTTGCGTTAGTTTCTGCTGTACAGCAAAGTGAATCAGTTATACATATACATATATTCACTCTTTTTTAGATTCTCTTCCCATATATGTCATTAAAGAGTACTGAAAAGAGTTCCCTGTGTTATACAGTAGGTCCTTTTATTAGTTATCTACTTTATATATAGTATATGTAAATCCCAATCTCCCAAATTATCCATCCCCCTCCTTCCCTCTCTGCAAACGTAAGTTTGTTTTCTACATCTGTGGCTCTATTTCTATTTGGTAAATAAGTTCATTTGTGACATTTTTTAGATTCCACATATAAGTGATATCATATGATATTTGTCTTTCTCTGTCTGACATATTTCACTCAGTATAACAACCTCTACATCCATCCATGTTGCTGTAAATGACATTATTTCATTCTTTTTTATGGCTAATATTCCACAGTATATATATACCGCATCTTCTTTATCCATCCTATATCAATGGACATTTAGGGTGCCTCCATGTCTTGGCTATTGTAAATAGAGCTGCAATGAATATTGTGGTGCAAGTATCTTTTCAAATTATCATTTTCTCCACATATATGCCCAGGACTGGGATTGCTGGGTCATATGGTAGTTCTATTTTTAGATTTTTATGGAACCTCCATACTGTTCTCCATAATGGCTGTACCAATTTACATTCCCACCAACAGTGTAGGAAGGTTCCCTTTTCTTCACACCCTTTCCAGCATTTATTATTTGTAGAGTTTTTGATGATGGCCAATCTGACCAGTGTGAGGTGATACCTCATTATAATTTTGACTTGCATTTCTCTAATAATTAGTGACGTTGAGCATGTTTTCATGTGCTTTTTGGCCATCTATATGTCTTTGGAGAACTGTCTATTTAGATCTTCTGCCCATTTTAGATTGGATTGTTTATTTTTTTCATATTGAGCTGCATGAGCTGTTTCTATATTTTGGAGATTAATCCCTTGTCAGCCACTTCACTTGCAAATATTTTCTCCCATTCTGTGAGTTGTCTTTCAGTCTTGTTTATGGTTTCCTTTGCTGTGCAAAAGATTTTAAGTTTAATTAGATCACATTTGTTTATTTTCTTTTTTATTTTCATTACTCTAGAAGGTGGATCAAAAATGGTCTTGCTGTGATTTATGTCAGAGAGTGTTCTGCCTATGTTTTCCTCTAAGAGTTTTATAGTGTCTGACTTTACATTTAGAGCTTTAATTCATTTTGAGTTTATTTTTGTGTCTGATGTTAGGTAGTGTTCTAATTTCTCTCTTTTACATGTAGCTGTCCAGTTTTTGCAGCATCACTTATTGAAGAGACTGTCTTTTCTCCATTGTATATTCTTGCCTCCTTTATCATAGATTAGGTGGCCATAGGTGCATGGTTTCATCTCTGGACTTTGTATCCTGTACCATTGATCTATATTTCTGTTTTTGTGCCAGTACCATACTGTCTTGATTACTGTAGCTTTGTAGTATAGTCTGAAGTGAGGGAGTCTGATTCCTCCAGCTCCATTTTTCTTTCTCAAGATTACTTTGGCTATTTGGGGTCTTTTATTTTTCCATACGAAGTGTGATTTTTGTTGTTGTTGTTCAAATTCTGTGAAAAATGACATTGGTAATTTTATAGGAATTGCACTGAATGTATAGATTGCTTTGGGTAGTATAGTCATTTTGACAGTATTGATTCTTCCAGACCAAGAACATGGTATATCTCTCCCTCTGTTTGTGTCATACTTGATTTCTTTCAACAATAACTTATAATTTTCTGCACACAGGTCTCTTGTCTCCTTGAGTAGGTTTAACCCTAGGTATTTTATTCTTTTTGTTGCATTGGTAAATGGGAGTGTTTCCTTAATTGCTCTTTCAGATTTTTCATCATTAGTGTATATGAATGCAAGAGGTTTCTGTGTCTTAATTCTGTAATCTGCAAGTTTACCAAATTCATGGATGAGCTCGGTAGTGTTCTGGTAGCATTTCTGGTACTTCTTATTTGCCAGTTTGTATTCCTTTTATTTACTTTTCTTCTCTGATTGCCATGGCTAGGACTTCTAAAACTGTGTTGAATAGAAGTGGCAAGAGTTGACATCCTTGTTACCGATCTTAGAGGAAATGCTTTCAGTTTTTCACCATTGAGAATAATGTTTGCTGTGGGTTTGTTGTATACGGCCTTTATGAAGTTCTCGTAGGTCCCCTCTATGCCCACATTCTGGAGAGTTTTTATCATAAATGGGTGTTGAATTTTGTCAAAAATTTTTCTGCATCTATTGAGATGATCATATGCTTTTTATTTCTCAGTTTGTTCATGTGGTGTATCACACCGATTGATTTGCAAATATTGAAAACTTCTTGATTCCATGGAATAAATCTCACTTGATCATGGTGTATGATCCTTTTAATGTGTTGTTGGATTTGGTTTGCTAGTATTTTAATGAGTATTTTTGTGTCTATGTTCATCAGTGATATTGGCCTGTAACTTTCTTTTATTGTGATATCTTTGTCTGATTTTGGTAGCAGGGTGATGGTGGCCTCATAGAATGAGCTTGGGAGTGCCCCTTTGTCTACAATTTTGTGGAAGAGTTTGAGAAGGGTAGGTGTTAACTCTTCTTTAAATGTTTGATAGGATTCGCCTGTGAAGCCATCTGCTCCTGAACTTTTGTTTATTGGAAGAATTTTAATCACAGTTTCAATTTCAGTACTTGTGATTAGTCTATTCATATTTCCTATTTCTTCCTGGTTCAGCCTTGGAAGGTTGTGCCTTTCTAAGGGTTTTTACATTTCCTCGAAGTTGTCCATTTCATTGGCATACAGTTGCTTGTAGTAGTCTCATGATCCTTTGTATTCCTGTGGTTTCAGGTTGTAACTGCTCCTTTTTCATTTCCAATTTTATTGATTTGAGTCCTCTCCCTCTTTTTCTTGTTGAGTCTGGCTAAATGTTTATTAAATTAGTTTATATTCCCAAAGAACCAGCTTTTAATTTCACTGATCTTTGCTATTGTTTTCTTCATCTGTATTTCATTAATTTCTGCTCTTATTTTTATGATTTCTTTCCTTCTACTAACTTTGAATTTTATTTGTTCTTCTTTCTCTAGTTGCTTTAGGTGTAAGGTTAGGTGATTTATTTGATATTTTTCTTGTTTCCTGAGGTAAGATTGTATTGCTGGAAACTTCCTTCTTAGATCTGCTTTTGCTTTGTCCCATAGGCTTTGAATCATCATGTTTTCATTTTCATTAGTCTCTAGGTATTTTTTGCTTTCCTCTTTGATTTCTTCAGTGACCCATTTGTTGTTTACTAACATACTGTTGAGTCTCCATGTGTGTCTGATTTTTACAGATTTTTTTCCTCTAATTGATTTCTCATCTCATAGTGTTGTGGTCGAAAAAGATGTTTGATATGGTTTCAATTTATCAACTCTGGTTTTGTGTTACTTTCAGTCTACATAAAGGTACTTAAACTATCTGTCTGTATAACAGAAACACTTGTAGAATTTCATAAATGCTCAATCTTATGTCTCATAACTGATATATTGAACAAATTATTCATCTACAATTATATCACAGTTGGTAGGAACTCAGAAAGTCTAATGTATCTAAGTAGGCTATCTCTAGAGTTTTCATTAAGTCTAAATTTAATGATAAGGCAACAGCCACATTTTACAATGAGAATCATGTAAGAAAAGATGTAATATTATTTTGAATATTGTAGAGGTGTAGTAAGAGTTGTATTAGAATAAAAAAATGTTAAAATGTCTAAAAAAAAAAAGAAAAGATGTTTGATATGATTTCAATTTTCTTAAATTTACTGAGGATTGATTTGTGAGCCAAGATGTGATCTATCTTGGAAAATGTTCCATGTTCACTTGAGAAGAAAGTGTTTGCTGCTGCTTTCGGATGGTATGTCCTGTTAACATTTAAGTCTATCTGGTCTAATATGTAATTTAAGGCTTGTGTTTCCTTATTACTTTTCTGTCTGGATGATCTATCCATTGGTGTAAGTGGAGTGTTAAAGTCCCCCACAATTATTGTGTTACTGTCAATTTCCCCTTTTATGGCTGTTAGCACTTGCCTTATGTATTGTTTTGTTCTTATGTTGGGTGCATAAATATTTACAGTTGTTATATCTTCTCAGATTGATCCCTTGATCATTATGCAGTGTCCTTCCTTGTCTCTTGCAACTGTCTTTATTTTAAAGTCTATTTTGTCTGATATGAGTATTGCTAGTCCAGTTTTCTTTTGATTTCCATTTGCATGGAATATCTTTTTCCATCCTCCCACTTTCAGTCTGTATGTGTCCCTAGGTCTGAAGTGGGTCTCTTGTAGACAGCATATATGCATCTTGTTTTTGTATCCAATCATTGAGTCTGTAACTTTTGTTTGGAACACTTAATCCATTTACATTCAAGGTTATTATTGATATATATGTTTCTATTACCATTTTCTTAATTGTTTTGGGTTTGTCTTTGTAGGTCTTTTTTCTTCCCTTTCTCTTTTGTTCTCTTGTCTTGTAGTTTGATGACCATATTTAATGTTGTGTTTTGGTTGCTTTTTCTTTTTTGTGTGTGTATCTATTGCAGGTTTTTTGTTTTCATTTCCCATGACATTTGATATAGCATTCTGTATATATAAAAGTTGTTTGAAGTTGTTGATCTCTTAATTTCAAAGGCAGTTCCCACTTCCTGCATTTGTAACCTCTTCTTCTCATGGTCGCTGGTTTTGATATGACATTTGTGTGGGGATGATTTCCTAGTTTTACTGTATGTTTGCCTTTACCAGTGAGCTTTCGCATTTGTGATTTTCTTTTTTTGTAGTGCAGCCTCTTTTCTCTCCCCCTGCCTAGAGAATTTCCTTTATCATTTGTTGTAAAGCTGGTTTGGTGGTGTTGAATTCTCTTAGCTTTTGCTTGTCTGTAAAGCTTTTGATTTCTCCATCAAATCTGAATGAGAGTTTTGTTTGGTAGAGTATTCGTGATCGTAGGTTTTTTCCTTTTATTGCTTTAAATATATCATGACACTCCCTTCTCACTTGCAGAGTTTCTGCTGAAAAATCAGCTGATCAACTTAGGGATTTACTTGTATGTTATTTGTTTCTTTTCCCTTGTTGCTTTTAATATTTTCTCTTTATCTTTAATTTTTATCAATTTGATTACTGTATGTCTTGGCATGTTCCTCCTTGGGTTAATCCTATATGGGACTCTCTGCATTTCCTAGATTTGGGTGACTGTTTCCTTTCCCATGTTAGGGAAGTTTTCAGCTATTATCTCTTCAGATATTTTCTCAGGGATTTTCTCTCTCCCTTCTCCTCCTGAGACCTCTATTATGCAAATGTTGGTTCATTTAATGTTGTCCCAGTGGTCTTTGAGACTGTCCTCATTTCTTTTCATTCTTTTTTCTTTATTCTGTTATGTAACAGTGATTTCCAATACTCTGTCTTCCAGCTCACTTATTCGTTCTTCTGCCTCAGTTATTTTTCTACTGATTCCTTCTAGTGTATTTTTCCTTTCAGTTACTGTGGTGCTCATTGCTGTTTGTTTTTTCTTAAATCTTCTAGTTCCTTGTGGAGGAGGTTTTCTTGTATCTTCTTGGTCTGTGCCTCCATTCTTTTTCTGAGATTTTGGGTCACCTTTGCTATCATTACTCTGAATTTTTTTTCAGGTATATTGCATATCTCCTCTTCATTTTGTTGTTCTTGGACGTTTTTATCATGCTCCTTTATCTGCAACATATTTCTCTGTCATCTCATGTTGTCTAACTTACTGTGTTAGTGGTCTCCTTTCCACAGGCTGAAAGAATCATAGTTCCTCTTGCTCTGGTGTCTGCCCCTCATGGGTGAGTTTGGTCCAGGGGCTTGTGCAGGCTTGCTGGTGGAGGGGGATGGTGTCTGCCCTCTGTTGGGTGGAACTGTGTCTTGTCCCTCTGGTGGGGAGGCCCATGTCAAGTGGTGTGTTTTGGAGTGTCTGTGAGCTTAATATGACTTTAGGTGTCCTGTTTGCTAATGGGTGGGGCTTTGTTCCTGTCTTGTTGATTGTTTGGCCAGAGACATTCCCAGCACTGGAGCCTGCAGGTTGTTTGGTGGGGATGGGTCTTGGTGCTGAAATGGGGACTTCTGGGAGAGCTCACTTTGATCAATATTCTCTGGGGCTTCTGCTATCTGTGTCCTTGCCTCCACAGTGAGCTACAGCCAACCCCCACTTACCCAGGAGACACTCCAAGACTCCTAGTTGGGTCTAGCCCAGGTTCTTATGGATGTACTGCTTTGTGCTATGTCCCAGTGCATGTGAGGTCTTGTGTGCACATTCCAAGAATGGAGTCTGTGTTTCCTTCAACCCTGTGGAGCTCCTGCCCAAAGTCCTGATGACTTTCAAGGCTAAATGCTCTTGGGGTTTCTCCTCCTGACACCCCAAGACTGCCCCAGAGCACATGAGCTCACCCCAGTGAGGACAGGTCTCACTGGGGAGCTGGTGGCTGCTGGTGTGAGAGAGCCAGCCCTGGCAGGAGCCCTTCCTACTGCCCGGGGAGGAACAGACTGGTATGTGGGGAGAGAGGCTGCAATGGCGTCCCCGCCCTTTACACGTCACTCAACAATGGTGCTTCACTTCTCTGGTGGTCTGAGCTTCCTCCAGGAACATTCCTGCTTGCATAGCTCCTCTCTCCTGTTCCCCTCAGTCTGTCTCCTCACAGCCAACAGCAGTTTTCTCCCCAGGTCTGCTCTCCAAACCCCATGTTTCAACACCCAGTTCCCGTCTGCACCAGCAGACACATGTCTCAGGCTGGGACACACAGGGCTGTGGCTTGGACTCTCTGTGTAGTTCTCACTTTGTCCTGCCTGCCACAAACTGGTTGCTGTGCTCTCCTCCGAGCCCCTGAGGCTCCCCTTCTGTTCCAGCTGATCTCCCCACTGGTAAGGGGCTTCCCTGGATGTGGGAACTGTTCTTCTCCTTCAGTTACCCCCAGGGGTGCAGATCTCAACCCACTTCCTCTCCTCTTCCTTTTCCCTTCTTCTTTCTTTTGTCCTACCTTGTTATGCAGTGATATTTCTTGTCCTTTTAGGTGTCCAAGGTCCTCTGCTAGTGTTCAGCCAGTTCTCTGTAAGAATTGTTCCATTTGTATATGTATTCTTGATTCCTTTGAGGGGAAAGGTGAACTCTACATTCTCCTACTCCTCCACCATCTTGACTCCCCCGTCTCATTTCTAGAGATATTTTAACACAGACTTTGCACTAACTCTAACTCCTAAGAACCTAAACAGCTACTCTGGTCTTCTAGGCAGGTATTTTATGGAGAGAGTTTTTGACTCAATGCAGCCCCAACAAGATCCTAACAAGTGCTAGTGTTATCTCCCTAATGAGTTGGGAATATTACATTTAGCATCTTGTAGAGTCTTTATCTTCAGTATTCATCTAAGTGAAGGGTGGTAGCAATAAGTAGGATCCAAAGGAATCTCCCAGGTCTCCTTCTTCATACAAAAATTAAAACTACATCCCTGGAATAATGCACACAAAAAGTTAGGGCCATCATAAAAGTTTTTAAAAATTCAAAGATTGTTATTGCTACTACATCACCATTTAACTCCCCACTTTAGCCAGTTAAGAATATGAATGGGTTTTGGAGAATGATGATGGATCATCATGGTGATAATCAGGTGGTGATTTAAATTGTCATGAGTATTTCAGATGTGATCTCCTTACTGGAATAAATTGTTCATTCTCTGTCACTTGGTTTGATCTGACAAATGATTTTTTTTAATTTATTCCAATTAGTACAGAATATCTTATTGAGTTTTCTCACTTACCAAGGATAGCAGTACACCTTTGCCATATTGTACCATGTTATGTCAAATCTGTGTTATAATTTAGTTTGAAATGAAATAAATCATTCTTAGCCCTACATAGAATTCTTGTCTGCCATCTACACTGATGACAGCATGCTGATGATAGAATCTGAATAAGATGAGCTAGGAGATGCAGATGCATTCAGGTCAACATATGGAAAATAAATGTAAGAAGGAGGTTTGGCCAATCCAAAGAAATTTCTACGTGTCTAATTTTTTAAGGCAACCTAGAATAGTCCCTGAATTAATAATATAAAGTAATAATTAAAAATTATTAATAAGTTGTTTTAGCTTATAGACACTACTATCAAGAAAGAGTTACATGTACCATTTTGGATATGCTCTTCAACTCATTTACTCAATAATCTAAGACTGCTTGATTTGAGTGGACTCAGAGAAAGAGGTATGTGTCCATAGTTTAAAGGATTTGTTTTCTGGCTATCATTACTCAGTGTATTTACTTATGCTCAAAATACATTTAGCATATTCAACATACAACAACCCATAAAATGAGAAATTTTCAAAGCTCTGGAATGAGAATAATGCACTTTACATCAAGTAACTATTCTCATTTTGAAAAATAATTCTTGACTTGCTACTATGCCCTATTAGATATTGAATCACCAACAATGAAATTCTGGCATTTTCTGTGAACTGAATGAAAGTTAAGCATGCCAGTAGGACTCCAATATCAAGTGGAAGTGGTATATACTGGATGAGGCCCAAGCAGGTCCTGATTGCACAAGTTGCATGAAAAGGTAATACACATTCCCAATTACCTGCACCTCCTGCAAGGTCACGCCTTCCTCAAGGCACAGCAATAGGCTGAGGAGGAAATATTTCCAGTCTGTTTTATTGGTTATTTGAAATGCTGACACCAACCGAAGAGGACTGTTGTAGTGCAAGAGTTCAACTCAGGAGTGGCTCTGAAGGAAAACAGGGAAAAGAAATTCTTTAAGTGATAAATCTTCACTTTACACAGGAGGAGAGATAGTCAGAAATAACTGTCTATTCTGCTGCAGAGATAGTGGGTAATAGTTTTACTGGGTGATCCGGGAGTTGAAGGGGAAAAGACTGGAATCACAGTAACAAATTTGCCAGTGGATTTTCTTCATTGTTTCAGTTTTCAGAAACAGAGTAGTCTCTTTTCACAACAATCTTTTCTCATAACCAAAATCATGATCTATTTAACTGATAGCATTGCTCATGGTTTGAGTTTCCTGGCTATAAAATATCATAACATTTTAGATGTAAGAACATATTTTTTTTCCCAAAAAGATATGAGATATAACATTGCCAGCTGATATCCAAGTATTTAAACTAGATGCAAAGCCTCTGAAATATTTTAACTAATAGTATCACTTTCACCAAGAGGGCTAGTATAATTTGGTGAGTAGAACTGGTTAGGAGTCCAATGAATCACTAACTAAATTCTGAGAACCAAGGAAATCATATCCCTAATGTTTTTGTTTTCTATCTATTAAAATCATTGTTTTACTAGTCCTTTTTTATTCCAGGATTCTAAAGGTGATTGAAATGACAGGATTATTAAGAGGACAAGGTTTCATTAAAGAAACAAACATTTATATGATAATGTGGATAAGGTGTTAACATAATAGTTCATTTTGGAGCTATGAGTTCCATCTCTTGGATCATATATTTTAGATGTTGATTTTATATCATACTTCCTTTAATATAATACTGCAGTGTTTCTCAAAGGTGGCTAATTATCAAGAACTTTTAATGCATTAAGTGGCCATACAGATTGCTGAGTTCCATCTCAGCCTTGCTGAATTAAATTTAACAAACACTTCAAATAGTTTTGATGTTTGGCTATGGTTTGGGAACACAGCCATTTGACATTTCTAGCTAATTCTTTCCTGAGAATATTCTTTGCTTAGCCAACAGAAATCTTTCCTTTCCTGGGAATGTGACAGAATCCTATCATTTTCCATAATTCCTAGCTCAAGTTTGGGGGTGTAGTATTGTGTATGTATGTATATAATTGTCATTATATAATTAATTTAATGAACAAAGATTGAAGAGGCAATCCAGAGTATATTTCCTTCTGAATAAAGACTTTTAATATATTTGACAGATGGAAATGTTCCAACTTGAATTTGTTTGTGACTGTGAACTATCTAATTTACTGACAGTGATGTTCGATTTGACTCATTCATTCCTGCATTAGTCACGAAGTGAAACACCTTCTAAAGAGCATATTTAATTGTTCAGATGTTCGTGTGAAATTACTGCCATTAATCACAGTATTGATTATTCTTCTCCTGTCTTCTTACAGTCTTCTATTTTTAAACAGTCCCCTGAAGTGACACACAGAGACATCCCTGTTATCCATGACTTTCTAGTTTGTAATCTAATCGATAGATAAAAAATGTATTGCCTACCATTTAAATCTGCTGCTTGTGTTGAAAATGTAGTTATTTTTGTCACTTCCTGTTTGCCACAAAGCAAGTTCTCTTCTGTAGTTTCAACAACTGGACCACGTTTTCTTTAGTCATCATCTCCCTACATATTATGACTGACCTTAAGCAAAACCAAGTAGTAGGCAAAGCTTTTTTGGCTCTCCCCCAGCTCACTTGTCAGCACACCTCCTTAACCCACACCTATTTTCTGCCTTTCAAACTGTAAGCTTCTAGATTGTGTTCAGTTTCAAAGATCTCAGCTATCAAGTAGCTTAGCTTAAAATGTATAAGCCTGTATGTCTCCTAGAGGGTATCTGCATTTTGATAGCAACCTTGAAAATCAATAGACATCCTGCCTCAAAACTGGGACACCTTATGGAGTTAAAAATATATAAAAATCACTTTTTAAAAACTCTCAGAGATTTCTATCTTTTAGGCCAAGTAAATTACTTTTCTTTTTGTGTAGGAGACGTTATCAGTTGTGTTAAATGATGTCTTTCTTGGCCTCAGTTCTCTAACCTGTAAAATAAAGTTATTGAACTAGATTATTCAAAGTCACTTCCAGCTCCAAAATTTCAGCATCTTAAGAATGTAAATTGATTCTTCATGGCTTGTATGGGACATGGTCATGCAGAACTGGGTCTTATACATCTCTAGTTCATATGTGGGTACTGTTTAGTATAACCTGGGTATCAGAATCTTGATGGCATTTGAATTTCTTTGGGTCTAGCATCCATATCCAACAATACGTAAAGGACTTTATAATGAAAAAAAAAATTAGTTGAGAGTGAACTTTCTGCCAGAAAGCATATAGAGTTAATGAAAAGTTACTTAAGTGATATACAAATCAAACATATACTCAAAAGCAAAACAAAAAGATATATATATATATACATGAGATTATATATGATTTTTAGTTTGTCCTTGTATTAATTAAAATATCTCCTCTGTGTACTGAGTAAATAAAACTCAGAATCAGATTGGCTAATCATGCCCTATACCCAACATTTATGGGGCCTAGGCCAAAAGTACAAAATGAGGCCCACATACCAAATATCTAAATATTGATATTAATTGTTATAAGCCAAGCCAAGATAAAATGCATTCTACTCTTCTACCTTGACAAATAGACCTTCCCAACAACTTGAAAGTTAGGCTTCAATTTAGAAATCTCAGACTTCTGCCCCAGATTGGGGTGGAGTAGAGCAAACATGTGAATGCAGACCCGGCCCAGGACTATCCCATTTCTCTTTCCATCCCTGGCTTGATCCTGCATCTCAAGTAGCCACACCTCCAAACTTCTTCCACCAGCCCAACAACTGATGGTTACTCCCTACAATCCTGATGACATGGTCTACTCTCAAAAAGACAGACCCACACAAGCTCTGGAAGCAGCTTCAGAGTTATTTGGACAGAGAATTCCAGGTGCTCAGGTGCCAGAGCATGTGTGTGCATCATCTCCAGATGGGCACATCTGCTCAGTCTTGTGGACTCCACACCTTGTGAAGAAGACTACAGCCAGAAGACCTCAAAAGCAGAGGCCTAAGAGAGGGACCCAATTGCCAAGGTCTAGGAGTCAGACTGCTAGGGCTAAAGGACTGTTCAGTTCCATCCCTACTTGAATGCTCTTACACTTTCATTATTATGTTTCTATGTTGTTTGATGATCCTTTTTTCTTTTTTTTTTTTTTTGGTTCTTTCCTTGGCCACATGGCTGTAACTGAATAGTTTTTTCCATGTCTTAGAATTTTTAGCATCTCTCTCTTTCTCTTTGCAAATGTTTACAGTTTAATCATAAATAACCTATATGTTTATAGCTATTCCTTTTTCTATTTTCTATGCTACAATATCATGGAATACTTGAGATACAGATTCATAACCTCTGCAAAATGCATGCTGCAAGTCAGCTATCAAAATAATTTTTCTCTCTGTTGCTCATTGTGGCGGTGGGAAGCGTTTATATAAGAGTGCTTTAGGACTGGAAGAAAACAATGTCTATGTTGTCTGCCAACCAAAATTCTTCTCCATGCCAAAATCATTGTTTGGTAAATTTTGTATCTCACAATCAGATGTTTTTCCCCCTTCTTTCTTTCTGGAGTTTTGCAGTTTAACCATTCCAAGACCACTTAGGTGAGTTATATTTATGAATTAAACACTACTGTTAATTTCATGTTAATGAAATGTTTTTAAGACTCTGAACATATCATCTGCCTGAGGCAAAAATATTTCTTTTTAAGGAAAAATAATTGATACAGTCTATAGAAGAGCAGAATATTTCCAGCATCTAATTAAGGAAAAAGTATACTGATCTTTAACTCTTACTCACAGTCAGAAACTGTTCTTATTTTTAAAATGAGATTTCTTTAAAATAATTTAAAAATACCAATTAAAGGAGAAAAAAGGAAACAAATCAGTATTTAAAAGGGGTGGTTTATTTTGCAGACTTTTAATTACAGAAACAAAAACTAGTAAAGCGGAAACTATTTTGGCTTTTATTTTCTCAGTGTCATTTTTATATAGTAAGTATAATTAATGTTAATAATAAAAGCTATTGATATTTCATTCCCATAGACTTTGCTAAAAACAAGGAGTGCCCATGCTTTTGATATCTGATATTAAAAGTATCAGAATAATTGTTCTCTATATATTGCTCTAGCTTCTGACAGGGAAAAAACCTGTTGGTTCCTTCCTTTAGCAACGTCATCAATTTCTACTTGAATTTTCTCATAGTCTTAATCTCCCCAGAATCCCCCTAGAAGGTTGTCAGTGTTGGAATCAAATACTCAAATACACACTTGTAACAGGCTCCTAAGCAAGTAAGGCTAATAGCCACAGAAGTCTTCTGAAATCTGAATGTAAATGATGAATTGTGTTTATCATTTGAATGATTAAGGCAATATCAAGTGGAAGATTCCAGGAGTCTTAGAAAATCTCTGCAAGTTCTAAAAATAATTTTCATGTATTGGAGAAAAGCTATGATGAATGCTGTTCTATGCTCACCCCTGATTTTCAGCCTTTCCAGGATTTAAAGAAACAGAAAGCCACAAATGCTGCTTCATTCAACTAGTTCAGTGAAAGTTTATTGAAACAGGTGTGAAAAAAGTTCTGGTGTGTTGCAAATGAAGTAAAAGCAGAAGAAACAATATGATATATATTTATCTGAGGTGTACAGTTCAGTTTTTAGAGGACAATATATTTTTTCTACAGAAATTGAGGGAAGTTATCAAATTAATATGTGAAAGGGATACTCTGGAAATCACTTCAGAGTTGCTGGAAGTAGACTAGAGAGCAAATTCATTTCTGAACCTGTTAACTGTGCCTCTCAACAAGGCCAAGAAACAAAATTTAAAAAAGTATCACAAACCATTTTTTTAGACCTAGAAAGCAACATGAACTGCAATCTTCTGTCAGATATGACAAAAAGTACTTTTGTCTAAATCATTTTTTTTTACCTTCAGAAAGAGTGAATATTGATGGGGTATTCAATTAGCACAACTGACTGAGGAGTAATGAGTAGAGGGTGTATCTGTAGAGTAGATGGGCTTGGACAATAAGTTCTAACCTCAGTGGTTTTTGAATGTGGACTTTTAGAATCAGAAAAATCTGAGATCAAATTCAAGTTATTTTATTTAATAGCTGGGTAACTTTGGAAAGAGCAGAATGTACTATAAGTGGTTAGATTAAGTCATCAGTATGAATTCATGGTTTTTAATATATACTTAGAGATTGGCAGATATGAAAATATGTTTAGATATGGCTATGTGTATGTATATATGGATACATACAGGTTACCCTAGCTCAGTTAACTAAGAGGTCCTATAAGCAATGACCTACTAGTAGCAATGAGAAAAAGTAAATCACTCAAATCTTGGTTTCTAAATACCTTTATCCATTAAAATTCACCATGGCTTCTTAGAGAAAAGGCTGATTCAAGGGATGAAAAAGAGAAAGTATAAGAAGTGCCTGGAATATCTTGTTATGCCAGAAAGTACGGAAGTGTTCAAGAGGGATGAAGTAATTCAAGAGAACACAGGAATCATCTTGAAGGGACTTCAAGTCATCAAAGTAGTCAAATCTGGAACAATTTGAATATAAAATAAGATAGTGATAGATTATAACTCACTGACTAAAAAACCCATGTGTTCCTACACATATATAAATGAATATAAATGGAAGAGAAAGGAACACTCTTTGTTATAGCAGGATGTTAATCTATAAATATAGAAAGAAAGATGAAATTAGAAAATCATCATTGGAGCAAAAGTTGGTGGATTAAAGTTTAATGAGGTATAGAATATTTATATAGTCTCAAATTATCACCCCACAAATTGCTTATTAATTACAAATGGAAAAAGGTAACTTTTGTGTGAAGAAACTTGGTAGATACAACAATAGCCAAGTACTAAAGTTACCAACATCAGAAACATAATCAGAAACATAATGCATGCTTTCTAATAGGATGCACTAAGGAAGAAGAAGATCATAGTATTCCTCCCCAAAATATATAACCTGAAACTAATTATGAGGAAGTACCAAAATATCCCAAACTGGGGAATTCTCTACAAAATAGTTGGCCTGTACTCTTCAATAATGTCGAGGTGCATAAAAACAAAATCTAAGGAATTCTTTCCAATGAAAGGAGATTAACTAGACATGACAACTAATTGCAATGCTTGATCCTGGACTAAGAAAATAACAGCTATAAAGTATTTTATTGGGCATTCGACAAATTTGAGTATGAGCTATGGATTAGAGAAGTATTTTGCATCAATATTAAATTTCCTGATTTTGACAATTTGTCCAAGAGAATATAATTTTACTCAGGAAATATATAATGAAGCACTTAGAAGTAAAGGGGCATGATGCTTACACCTAACTCTCAAAAGGGTGAGAGACAGAAGCAAAACAGAAAGAATTGATGGTAAAGCAAATGGGGCAAAATGTAAAAAATTGTGAATCTTGACAAAAGATATATAAGAGTTCCTTATATTATTCTTGAAATTATCTACTGAAATTATATTAAAATATAAAGGGAAGGAAGGAAGGAAGGAATGAAGGAAGGGAGGGAGGGAGGGAGGAAGGAAGGAAGGAAGGAAGGAAGGAAGGAAGGAAGGAAGGAAGGAAGGAAGGAAGGGTGTGAGGGGGAGTGAGGTTGGCCATGACTGTGAGGTAGAATGTGCTTTCTCTGTCTTGGTGGTTTGCACTGTTTAGAATGAAGGGGTAAGCAATGGATGGGCAGGACTTTTGCATGACCAATCATCCAAATTTCTTCCTGTTGGGTCAGTTACCAGATTTGGTGCTGCTACTGTTTTATTCCTCACTTATGACCCTCAAAATACAATAAAATACAGGTTACTTTTTGGTTCACCAAGGAAGTGCTAAACTGATCTGGTTGGTGTGTACTTACTATTTGCTACTTTCTTTATTGAATTGGAATGTGTCTTCTTGTTGCAATATAATGTCTCCATATGTTTCAACAGCAAGGTAAAGGCATATTTCAGAGCTAAAATGGTTATAAAAAGTCTCTACCCACAACTAACCTAGAAACTGCCAATTTTGTGACCTGCTCTATGACTTATTAGTTGAAAAACTAGCTATTAATTTAGGAAAGAATATTACTTTTTACTGTTAAGAAAAATGTCATGATTCTTAAAACATTATAAGATGAAATGGATATAATAGAATAAAACCCCCAATGGCCTTTGAAAGTCTAAATTGGAAAATGCATTCTCAGTGCAATTTTAATTAAAACAATTGAATTTAAGCAGCTGAGAGGCAAACAAGGAAATGGAATCTCTAAACCTTAATTTATCACTACGGTAGAACAGATTATGGAAATTGTATTTTAAATATAGGTCTCCATCGGTTTGAGCTAAAAAACTCTATCAGATACTGTGCTGCAAGTCATACTCCTGGTCTTTCATTTAATTGTTTTCTTGCCTAGTTGATTAAATAAAGATTAGTGTTTATTATCATCACAGCATTTTACAAGATTTAGCAAATGAAGCTAAACAGCCTTTCTATGAGATGGGCAAGCCCATTTCTTTATCCTCATTTACAGAGAGATAAATAAAAGAGAAAATTCAAGGTCTCAAGTAACACAGTAACAGGGAAAAGTAGAAAGTCATACAGCTTAACTTCTACCTAGGTCCTTGAACCACTTCTAGTATGTTCCATCTATTGATCACAAGAAACTTCAGATCTTTTGACAATTGTTAGGATTATATGATACCTGTGAAGAGATAAGTTCTCGCTAGCTTTCTCAGCTCACAGTAGAGGGAAGGGAGGGGTTAGTTTGTAGTAATCACTCATATTAGTTTCCTATTGACACTGTAACAGATTACCACAAACAGTGGCTTAAAAGACAACAGATTTATTCTCTTACATTTCTGGAAGTCAGAAGTCTGAAACTCAAGGTGTCAGCAGGGCTAGTTCCTTCTGGAGGCTCTAAGGCAGAACCCATTTCTCTGCTTTTGCATGTTTCTGGAGGTCACCTGCATTTTTTGGCTCATGCCCCTTCCTCCATCTTCAAAGTCAGCATCTTAACATGGTCAGATCTCTTTCACAGACTCTAAACCTACTGCCTCCCTCTTATAAGAACCTTTGTGATTTATCTGGTCCACTGAGATAATTCAGGATATTCTCCTTCATCTAAAGATCCTTAACTTGATCACATTTGTAAATATCTTTTTGCTATGTAAGACAACATATTCACAGATCCAGGGTTAAGGATGTAGGTATCTTTGGGTGGCCATTTTTCAGCCTACTGTACCTCTCAAAACTTATGTATGGAGGAAGGTAAGTGATATCCACTCTTTCTTCCCTTTACAGTCTTCAAATTAGAAATCCTGAGGTCACAAGCGGCTACCGAGACAGAAAAGTAAACCCCAAGGACACATCTCAATTGAAATGGAAAACTAAGGAAGCAATATGGTGTGGTAAATCAGAGCAGGGGCTTTGTAATAGAATGATTTGGATTCTAATCTGATATGGTACTGGTTGGGTAAGCAAGTCAATTCTCTAGTTAATGAATGAGCAGGCAAATTAAAACAAAATTTAAAAAAAGGCTCCAGCTTACATTAATTCTCCAAATCTCCTGCCCTTAATTCTTCAAAAATTTATTTCATACTACCTTCTAATATACCTTTTCCTCTGGCCTAAGAAACTTCCTGTTGACATACAACCTGAAACATACTGAGAAGTCACGATTTTGGACTATGTACCCACAGAAAGAAAACATACCCTATCTCTCTTTATCCCTACATTCCAACTGAGGCTTCTATCAATACTATTAGTCCTGACTTGGTCATTTACCAATAGGGAGACCTTAAGCAAGCCACATAATTCTCTGAGCCTCAATTTTCCTCTTTCTAAAATGGGCACAATAATCCTTACTTCAATAGAGTTTTGTGGGGTTTAAGTGAGATCATGCATGAAGACCATCTTGCCCATAATAAATGGTAGGTAAAAAACAAAAATAAATCCCCAAACCTTGGGATATGTTCCTCTCAAGAAACTCATTCCTCAAATTTCATTTTAAGCAAACACTTTTAGGCTATTCAGCCTAACAATGTGAGAAATATATGACAACAAAACTGACAGGTATACAGATACAAAAACCTTCTCTCTTGATAAATAAATATATATTAACATCCCACCAGGCACTATGCTAAGCACAGCTCTCCAGGTGTGCAATTTCAGAGAAGATGAATCATTACACATAAGCTGAAAAGCACAGTGATAAAGAGATGAACACACTGGTTTCAGAACAAAGGACAGACAGATGTTTACTTTCCTCTTCTCCCTGACATCTGTGGAATAAGGTGGTGAAAAGAAATTGGGCATCAACACAAATGATACCAATTCCTGGGTAAGTAAACATACTTTTCAAAGAATATGCATTCTTTGTTTTTAAGGCACTGGGCAGATAAGAAAGTATTGCTTTTCAGGCAAAACCAAGAAAACTACAGATAAAATACCAGTCCAACAATGTCAGCACAAAATCTTTTTATTCAGCCAAATTAGACCTATGTTCTGGCTGATTGCCCATGAAAACAGTAGTATTGTGTTAAACTAATTACATTGTTTCCTTGCAAAGAATAGTCTGAACTTTATCTGATTTCCTCTCTAAGTGATAATCCCTGTTGTAACCAAATTGCTTCATTCAGTAATGGAAAGGACTGGGAGCCTGTCTCTCATAGTCAAGCCTTTTGTACTTCATTTCCTCTGCTGTCAAGTATCAACTGTCTCCACCTAGTTCCTCCTCACTCAGATATTCCAGCAACCTAAAGTCAAAGTAATTCCTAAACCACCACAAAAATAAAAAGTCACAGAAGCAAATATTCAGAGGGAAAAAAGAGTAGAGTGGGTGTATGTTGGCTCTTTCTTTCTTAATGGATGTGAAGCATGTTCCATGTGTGGCTTTCACATTTGTTAGGGCAGACTAGAATGTGATTTATAGACTCATATTACTTTTACTAAAATTCCACTGCAACAGAACAACTCAGGTGCCCTCCAGAGTTGTTTATAATAGGATTTTATCTTTATTAGAAAGAAAACAGCACTAGTTCCAGCTGCTCTTGCTTTGGATAAAAATTTTACTTTTCATCAGTAGAATGTATAGTTTAGTTTGACAGCTGCCCTCATATAATAAAATGCTATTTCATGTTATTTAGTTTAAAATTTCTCTCATAATGCTAGGAACAGATAAGAGATCCAGGTGCTGAATGGCATATTTTTAGTTTTGATGGAATGGACTTTGTCAACAAAGTTGAAAAAGTGAAAGAAAAAATAAAACAGAACTGCTAAAAAACAACCTTACTTGAATGAAATCTAAAGAATTTAGCCTGGTGTTTTCATGAGCTTTGCCAAAAGTGTAAATGAAAATAATAAAAATTGGTTCTGTCAGCAGAACTATATATTATACAAAATAAAATAGCTATTGAAAGAAAAATCACAACAGAATGAAAATATAATACTTGTGCTCTTTCCTTGTCTCCTTCACTATAAATATCTCTCAAAATGTAAACAAAAGAAAACAGTCAGGGCTTCCCTGGTGGTGCAGTGGTTGAGAGTCCGCCTGCCGATGCAGGGGACACGGGTTCGTGCCCCGGTCCGGGAAGATCCTACATGCCACGGAGCGGCTGGGCCCGTGAGCCATGGCCACTGAGCCTGTGCTCCACAACGGGAGAGCCCACAGCGGTGAGAGGCCTGTGTACGGCAAAAAAAAAAAAGAAAGAAAAAGAAAAAGAAAACAGCCAGCATTCTTGACTTTAGGAGACATAAATTAAGAGATTTTGAACAGGTTCTTTGAATTCTAAATGAGGAGGCAACCAAACATGGAATCATCAAATTGTCACTAATGGTAAAACAAACATCTAATTCTAGGACACTTAATTCTAGCTCATTTGTGAACTCAACCATGATTTAAATGCTATATGCAAGCAGAGGTATTAAAGTCCTTTACTTTTTATTACAACAGAAGGTTGAACCATCCCCTACACAAGTTATACAATCAAGTGCACTGTCATTAAAGAAGGGAAATTGTGTATAGTTAGAGCCCTGGAATTGGAAAGTGTAGAATTGGGGATTCTTGTTAGCTCAGCAAGACAAGGGTATTGACTATCCACAAGTCAGGATACAGACAGCCAACTCTCAAAGCTAGGTATATGTTCAGTTAGTTTATAGGCTCCAAGTAAACTTACCAGGTAGTACTTTTAAGCCCTAAAACTTGCATTATTTTTCTTGGAATGTTTAATTTCAAACTTTATCTATTTTCTCATCCCTTTATACAGCATGCTGAAAGTTGCCAAATTATCTGTTCCTAATATAGACATCCTGGAATAGGGAGGTGACTAGACAGTGCATCACAGTTGGAAGCTCTCATCTGACTTATAGAAGCAGACTCACTATTTCTCCACAGTAGTAATTGACCATTTAATATGGTCTACATAGTGATGTGTGTGTAAGGTGTGTGTGTGCGTGTGTGTGTGTGTGTGTGTTGTAATGGCCATCACTTAGTCTACTACTGTGGCCATAAGCACTGAAGTGTTTAGATAATTATCCAGTAAGATTCTAAATCATTATTGGGAAATTAAATACTCAGATAATTGATGTATTAATATTTTATATTTATAATAATAAATAGGCCTATAGTATCTACTTTGTGCAAAGCTCTGTAAAAGGCAATGGAAAACATGAAACTAACTGAAACATCTGATCATCAAAGATATTCATAACCCAGGAGAGGTTGAGGGGGATGCAGGAGATAAGCTCATAAAAATAATAATAAATAAACCATAGTGAATAAATAGCATAGCTAACATCTTAGGTCAGTTTATTTTTTTCTTTACACTTTTATGAGATAGTGTAGTATTAGAAAAACTACCCAGTTTTTCACCTCCTGTGACTTTCTTTCCTGTGTGTCTTCTTTACTATCACACTGCTACCACATTCACACAGGGCACTGCTGGTTACCAAATGTGTGGAGACTTTTCTCCAGAGCAAGTGATTCTCTGCAACACCAGCTGGGTGTCCTACAATTCAACTCAATTCTGACACTAACCCACAAGACTGCCCTCCCCTTCCGCTCAATGTCAGATGCCAGTCTCAAGGCCTGGTTTTCATCTATGCTTCTGACCAGAGGTTCCAATAACCCCCCTCTTTGGGTTCAATTAATTTGCTAGACCAGCTCACAGAACTCAGGGAAACACTAACATTTACCAGCACAGGAATTTCTATCCCTGTGAAGTTGGGGTGTGTGGAGTTATGCTGGTGTGGAGCTGTTCATCAACCTAGAAGCTCTGAATCCTGTACTGCTGGGATTTTATGGAGGCTTCTTCTTGTATTTGTGATCAATTATTAACTCCATTTCCAGCTCCTCTCCCTCTCTGGAGGAAGCAGGGTGGAGCTGAAAGTTCCAAGCTTCCAATCATTACTTGGTTTTTCCTGTGACAACCTATCCAGGAACCACCCAGGCACCCGCCCAGCATTGCCTCAAGAGAAGGAAAGATTCTCCTAGTACTCTGATCACTTAGGAATTTATTAGGATCTCAAAACAAGACATAGTTATAGGCATAATGATTGATGGTAGATATGTACTCTTTTTATGGGATGTCAGGGATGACTTATCTGAAGAGGTGGCATTTAAACTTTTCTCAGTTTGTTCAAAAATTCAGTAGTTTTATAACACTTTTTTTCATGAAAATAATGTGTGCTCATTGAGGAATATTTAGAAGTGTAAAAAAACATAAAAGAAAATTAAAAGTAATCCATCAAATAAAGTCAAGTATCCATTATTCTACCATCCACATGTAATTACTATCCTATGATATTTTAGTGTTTGTCCTATGAGATAATTAGAACATTGAAATCATATTGCTTACACAATTCTATATAGTGCTTTTTCTCTTTCTTTGGATGATGAATATTTTTCAGTATCACTAAATATTCTTTTAACATATGATTTTAATATTTGTATGGTATTCAACAACAAGAATGGACCACAGTTTATTTAGACTTTCTGTTGAATTATCCTTTCTGTTGTATTATCCTTTCTGTTGGATGTCTATATTACTAAATAATACCTAGATAATGACTTTTGTGCGTAACTTGTGAAATTCTCATATTATTTACTTAGGAAATATTCTTAAGTGCTGAATTTCTGGGGAAACAAATGTGCAAAGCCAAATTTGATCTCTGGAGAGCTCATATCAAATCATTCTTCCAACAACCTTTTATGAGTGCCAATTTAAGGCATTCTTTCTAATTAAGATTGTTACTTAATATGTATATCAGCTAATTTTATGAATGAAAATTTTGTTATAATTTATAGTTTGGATATTGATCTTCCATTGAAAAACACTCTAAATTCAGATCCCCAAATACAGATGATTGTTGAGAATCCTAGCTTGTCTGTTATCTGGAAAGCAGGTTGGTTGAAGGTGCTGCTTTCTAATCCTGATCTGTAGAAAAAATGATGGCAGAATTAATTTTTGGCTTAAATCTATCCATTCATTCATTTATTATGCAGTCATAAAATATTTATTTAGTGCCTACCATGTGACAAGCAGTACCTAAGCTCTAAAGACTTAGCATTGAACAAAGCAAGCTCCTTGATCCCATGGAGATTTATTCTTATGGGGGAAAAACAAACACACACAATAAAAGCTAAATCCCAAAATATGTCACATTTTGATAACTGTTATGGAAATTGTAAGTGCCACCAACATGTAAACTCCATGAGAACAGCCTTTTTGACTATTTTTGTTGACTGCTATGCCCCTAATACCTAGAATAATGCCTGGAACATGACAGGTACACAGTGAGTGTTTGGTGAATGACATAATAAACAAATAAAATAAATGAAACAGGTTAATGGGATAGAGAATGTCTGTTGGGTGTGTGTGTGCTAATTAATATAGAGTGGTAAGGGAGATGCTCAACGCCAACATGATTTGAACAGACACCTTGGCTCCTACAAGAACTAGAAAGAGGGCCGGGGTGGGTGCTGTGGAGATGATAGTGAGGAACAGAGGAGCAGAAGATGCATTGTGGAGGAGGAAAGGAGAGATGAGACCCTGTAAATAAAGTCCCTAGCATTTGGTCTCAGTGTGATGCAAATCTGTTGAAGAGTTTTAAAGGAGTGACAAAGTCTGACTTGTGTATTAAGAAGATTTCTCCTTCTTCCTGATTCTAGAGGCACAGAATGGAAGCAAGAGTACAACATAAGGGAGACTGTTGCAGTAATCCACACTGTGGTCATGATGGCTTGGAAGAGTGTTAGCTGTGGAGACAGAGATAGATGGGCCCCTGGGCTAGATGGTTGTTGTTTGTCAAGTGGATTAAAACTGAAGCTTTGTTCTCTCCCAGCCACTCCAAGGACAAAGCTAGAGGCAGAAGCTGAGCTCTGTTGAAGTAAAGAGATAAGATGACCACTCCTGAGGTCAAGGGAAACTTCCCTGTCTGCACATGCACAGGAAGTTTCCTTAAGGGTCAAAAAGAAGGGAGCGCCACCCCATAATAGGTGTGGACGTGCACCCACAGGCCTCCGGGGTGGGATCTATCTTAGCAAAAGGTTGTACACACATGTTGGTGAGGGTCCTGGGACCAGTTGGGTGTGAAAAAAGAAACAAGATAATTGGCCAAAGGTAAACAAAGACCCTGAAGGACTATCCTATATAAGCAATTTAAATCACATTTTTACTGCACTCCTCCTCATTAGGGAGGACAACTGTACCCTTTCTTTCTGGGTGTGTATTTCTGCCTTGCTTCTGTCTTAAATAAACAAACTGCTTCTCTGTGTGCTCCCTCATACATTGTGCTGTGTCTCTAATAATAAAGTTTGTACCTGTTTTTACAGTTTTTGCCTCCTTGAAGCATTCTTGCTTTCAAACAGGGGAAAGAGCCAGGGCCACTTTACTTCTAACCTCTCGCCCCTGGTGATCTAGTGGCTAGGATTCCTGGTTTTTCATCCAGGCTGCCCAGGTTCAATTCCTGGGCAAGGAACTAAGATCTCTTTTCAGGACTGCTCACTGCTGTCTCTCCAATATCAGTCTGAGGATAGAGCCAACAGTATTTGCTGGTATTTAGGATGTGGTATGAGAGAAAAACTTGAGTCAAGGGTGACTCCAAGGATCTGGTCCAAGAGAATAGAAGGATATAGTTGTCTTTTACTGGGGAAAAGTTGTGAAAATAATGGGTTTTTTTTAAACAGAAAATTAGGAAGCTGTTTTTGAATATATTTAAATTGGTTTCAACAAATTTGTGAAGCAAAAAGCAATCTTTAATGTATTGAAAATGTTTTAAACAAACCACCTGAAATTTTCCATTTTAGGAATTAAGGTGTATAATGAGAAAACAAAATGAGTTTATTTTAAATTATGTATAGTCACATATATCTTTGTAAAAAGCTGTTTCACTGAAATCCAGAGTAAGAAGCAACACTGCCTTTGGAGCCCTTGAATTTAGTAACATATAAAGGGGAGGGATCAGTCTTTACTTTGCAGTAGCAGCTTTGGTGTCTTGACGACCCTAGAGTTAAAAATATGGCAAAGATGCCTGATACACATGTCTGTACCTTTAAGATACCCAGTTGTGCATTGACGGTACCTAGCAGGAGTGTTCTTTGTGAGCCCAGTTAAGACAATGTTTGAGCTATTACTGTTAATCTGAATTTATCTCTTATTCGCCTACTGGTAAGTGCTTGAAAATACCAGTTATACAGCTTTTCAGTGCTGGAAATTTATACATGAATAATTTTAATTCTTATTATAAATTAGTACAGTCATTGAAATTTTATGAATATCTTCAGACTTTGCAATAATTTCACTTTGCATTCTACTGATAAATTTAATCCTTAACAAATAATTTTCTAACCATTCTTTGAAATAATTCAAAACAACCTTCAATGTTTCTTGTAATAATATAGATGTGTGAATGATTACCCAGAGGGAAAGTTCTTATGTCTCAGCAACCTAAGGCATCTATGTTATGATGTTATAGATTTTTCTCTATGTTTCTTGAACCATCAACAACTCTTTTAATTACAAGGAGCAGAACTAAAATATACAGTGATGGGTTTTGGAAGACACTGCAGGGTAATATTTTGTGACACCATGGAAGAAATATGTACTGCAGTAGTGAAGATGTAGCTTCCTCCAATGCAGAGGGAGTCAAGTTCAATTATCAAAACGTATTAATAATGAGATTGCTTACAAGTATACATACACATTTTTTTCAGGATCTACTTGACTGAATCACTGACACATTCTCAAAAAGAAATTTCATTTTGAGAAAATTCACCCAAAATTAATTCTAAAGCTCATGGAATTATCCTATTTTGTGGCTCACATGAAAAGCTTTTGCCTCTGATTTTTCTCTTTTAATATGGATTCCCTCTTTGCCTCTGATTTTTCTCTTTTAATATGGATTCCCTCGGGAACCTAAACTCAGGAAGCCTCCTGCATGCATCATAAATTTTCTACTGACATATTTAACTCAGCTTCCTCTGTTGGAGCCTAGTGTATTAACAAACAACTCCTCTGACTTCCTAGAACACACACATTTATTGAGTTACAAAGTGACCATTTTTTAGGCCTATTGGAACACAAAATAAAGCTCTCCTTTACCATAGGCCCATTGAAGGCCACTTTGATTCTTCCATCAATATTGGGAACTGCCAGAAAACTTTCATTTTTTTCCTGTGCCTGTTGGCAGTAGGAGAAAGGTTCTACTGAGTCCATTATCAGCAAACATGACTTTCTTGGATTGCAGAATGCTAAATTACAAATCAGTTGCTCTTTTCATCTCTGGATGTGAATGTGTGGGTTTTCTTCCTCTCTGAAACTGCCAGTTAGGAAGCAGGTTCTCCTATCCTGTATTTCAAAACCTTATTCACGAACTGACATTAGTGTTACAATTTCAGTAATGGACCCTAAAAAAGCATTGCAGCTAAATGGTTCTAATTTCAATTACAAATGACCATCGTTTAGAATGAATGCTCAGATGCTTCAGACTCCAACTAAATACACTATATCCTAATTGCTTTGCAATCTTTCAATTCAAATCAAGTGAACACAGCAACCCTGTTGCTTCAGTCTCTCCAAGAAGGTAAACACCAGGCTTTAATGGGATGTGCTAATAATAACTTCTCAAAGAAGTTAAAACTTCAATTCTTTTCAAGGCTGGCAATGAAAAGAAAATTCTAAAAGGAAAGACTGTGAGTATCTGAGATTAGTACTAAACTTAAAAAAAGTTTTGGAAACTTTGATAGCCTACTTAAAAAGATAGTCAAAGAACTCTAGTGAAATTTTTGTTTCAATATATGAAAGCAACAAGATGAAATTCAAGGCAGACTGGAAGACTTCCCCTTCATTTCTTTCCATTTGTAGATACTTATCAGGGAATGGTCCTAACTAGCTCAGAAAATTTATTTCAAAACCTGTTTTATTTGTTCTTTTTTTTATTTTTTAAAAAAACTTATTTATTTATTTATTAACATTTTTATTGGAGTATAATTGCTTTACAATGGTGTGTTAGTTTCTGCTTATAACAAAGTGAATCAGTTATACATATACATATACATATATCCCTATATCTCTTCCCTCTTGCATCTCCCTCCCTCCCACCCTCCCTATCCCACCCTTCTAGCTGGTCACAAATCACGGAGCTGATCTCCCTGTGCTATGCGACTGCTTCCCACTAGCTATCTATTTTACATTTAGTAGTGTATATATGTCCATATGTACACTACCACTCTCTCACTTTGTCCCAGCTTACCCTTCCCCCTCCCCGTGTCCTCAAGTCCATTCTCTAGTACAAAACCTGTTTTATTTGAATGGTTCCTATATTTTAATCACATAGAGAGTAATTTTAAAAATACTTTTCCTAACTCTATCTAGTCACCCATTTCTAAATATGAATCAAAAATAGGTCTGTGAGAAACAATTGGCAGTAGAAAGCAGAACACAGTATGAGACTAGTTGTGTAGCAATAATTCTTTGCTTTCTGAGAATTCTAAGGGAGAATTGAGGCATGAGGCCAGGGCCAGATTAAGACAAAATTCCAGAGTTGGGAAAACATTGGGTAAACACTCAGTGATTCCTATTCTCTCTAAAATGTTTAATTTGACATGTAAATGAAATATATTCATTTCATAATACATTTAGACACTCAATAAATGTTTGCTGAATGCAGTTATGAAATGAAAATTTTAAATGCAGAATTCATTACTTTATAATTATATATTCATAAGTCACTGTATGTTTACAAAGTACTTCTCAATCCTACTCTTCATTTTAGAGCAGAAGAAATAGATTTGGATTAGCATTAGCCATAATGAGTCTCAGCTGAATAGCACTTTACAACTTTCCCATATATTATTTCACTGAGAGATGTTAAATGCCTTGTACTAAACCACTCCAAACCATGCCCTAAGCAGTGTTCATTCCTTTGTGCCCACAGTACCCATTGAGCCATATTGCCTCTTCATCAGTCCCTGCATCATTATCTAGAGAAAAGCTGGGTGAAGAACAAGTCCAAGTGCAGCTATTTATGGGATACCACTGAAGAGTATGATTATGGAATCTTTAATCCTTTACTATAACAAGATTTGTATGCTCTAATTTCCCAGCTTTTATCAGAGAATTCCAACTAAAAATTCCACATTACAATTTGATAACACAAAATAAGATGGACAAATCAGATCCAGTAAGTTACTGTTCCCATTTTGTTCAAGAAACTGTAATTCCCTTAAACTTCAATTTGCCCACTTTACAGAAGCTGTTTTCTTGCCTTCTAAATAATTCAAATTATCTCATTTTCTTAAAAAAAATATGAAATTGTTTTTAAACTAGATTTGTGTGTCCTAAGAAATGAGGTAATGTTAGAAGAGTGAAACAATACACTGTTAACAGATAAAATTCATTATCATTATACGCCAATTAGCTTGAAATAAACATGAAGCTCAAATGACACACTCTGTTTAACAACAAGAATAAATCACCGGGTTAGATATTGAGAAATAGAAATTTTAATCACTGAGAGTTTGGGTTTACTATTTCCAGCTACTTTCACATATTCATTTATTTAATTATCACAAAAGTGCTATTGTTGCACAATATTACAGTTGAGAAAATTGAGGCTCAGGACACTAAAAAAAAGCAGTATAGGATAGGGATAGGGTAGCACATAATAGCAGTCTTTAGTGTCAAGCCAATATGATTTTAGTACCAGAGCTTATACCAACTTAGGCAATTTATTCAAAATTGCCAAGCCTCATTTCCTCTTCTATAACTTGGGCATGATGATAATACCTACTTCATACAGTGAGAATTAAATGGGTATGCATATAAGGTGTTTGGCACATGGTCAATATTCAATAAGTATTAGTTATATAGGTATATACTATTAGTAAATTTAATAATTTATATGACCAAGATACTGACCCAGAAGTAGCAGAGTTGATTTTTTTTTTTTAATTAGGGTATTGTTGCTTTACAAGGTTGTGTTAGTTTCTGCTGTACAACGAAGTGAATCAGCTATATGTATACATATATCCCCTCCCTCTTGGACACCCCCTTCCATCCCACCCATCTAGGTCATCACAGAGCACCGAGCTGAGCTCCCTGTGCTATACAGCTTGTTCCCACTAGCTATCTGTTTTACACGTGGTAGTGTATACATATCAATCCCAATCTCCCAATTCATCCCACCCCTCTTCCCTCCCCCCATGTCTACAAGTCCATTCTCTACTACTGAGTCTCTATTCCTGCCCTGCAAATAGGTTCATCTGAACAATTCTTCTAGATTGAAGTAAGTCAGAAAGAGAAAAGCAGAGCTGATTTGATGCTAGCTCTGTCTGAGCACAGAATCTTTGCTCCTAGCTATTATAGTCTCTTGCCTTCCACCATCTGTAAAATGAGAGTTTTCAAAATGGGCCACGTGATCTTCTAGTTCTGAGATATTGTGATTCTGGGCTATGAAGATATTTATTATTTCCTCACTTTAGTTAGTCCATCTAAATATGTATTTCTACTATTAAAACCTAGAGATCACTAATTATAACAATGAATTCAGACCTTTCATGAAAATTGTCATTCCTTGCTTAGAATCAGTTATCTAACCTTAAAAATTTGTCCTAAAATGAGGACTTATTTGTCTAGCTCAGGATACTTTATTTATAATAATACAAGTTTGAAATAAAAAAAATTCCTTGTTTGAATTGCACAAATAGAATAAGGCATCATCTCAAATAACTACACAGAAAGTTCAAAATTTGGTACTGCCCACAATGGACCTTATTTTTTTAATTATAACTTTGAAGCCCAAGGCACATGCAATTAGTAGATTAGCACTTTCTTTGTTTTATTTGTGAAAAGAATTAGGTGACTCCAAACAGGGAATTTATTGAGTTTGAAAGGCATAAAATAATTTGAATATGTCAGTTAAGCTGGATTAAGTGAAACTATCTTGATTTCGAGGAATAATTTTGCATCATCCCTTTCAAGTGTGTAGTTGTGTGGAGGTACACAACATCAAAAGGAAAACTAAGTAAAGGTTGTGACTCTATGTTGCTGTAGCCCTAAATATGCACTTCACATAGAAAGTTGGCTCAACCCACAGCATGTTATTTGACAAAGGCTGAGCTTTATTTCTGGAAAGAGGAGATTTGAAAACATTGTTTATGGTTGGGAAAAACAATATTTTTCCATTGGACTCAGTTATCATTTATATATACTCACAACATAATCTATTTTTTCATTGACAATTATTTTATATTCAATTTACCATGAGACGTTCATCGTCAAGGATAGATCGTAAGAGTGTTTAGCAACATTCCACTGTAGGATAATTGTCTATCATGTATAAACATGTGTATTTAAATTTTTTTTAATATACTGAATGTTTCAATATGAGACCTTAATAGATGCATCTAATCATTAACTGAAAAAAGAAATCCCATACCATCACATTTGGAAAATCTCCCATATAAGAGAAGACACATAATTATCTGCTAATATAAGTTGGTCTTGACCTTGGAGTGTCTCACAAAACTGGCTGTCATTTCACTTATGGATGGATAACACCATCAGGAAATGGGATAATTTCTTCAAGTCTGTTCTCTTTCACAAATGTTTAGGCTTTGTATAAGTTGTGATTTCCTTTTTAGGTTGCCATTTATTGGTCTTTTCTATCCTTTAGAAAATAGAGGAAAATTAAATGTTTCTTTTGAAGATTGATTTGCAAAGATGGAAAGGAATATATAAAGTTGTTTTGAATTTCATTTATAGCATTATGTCTCTCTGTGAGGAAAAAATATTATACAGTGAAAGTATAAGTGAAAAAGGAGCTTTTCATTAAAGAAATGGAAAAGGCAATGGGTATGAGAATCATCAAGTTCATCTTTCTTTCACAAAATAAGACAGAAATTAAAATATTTCAAAATATAGTGTGGGGTTTGTATTCCTAACTGCTCCTTACCACTTACCCCACAGTCACCCCTTCATGTCAACTAATCTGGGATGAACAAGGACTAGAAATCCTTCAACCATAACCTGGCCTGGTAGTAACACTTACCTATGTCCCTGCCATCAAGACTTCTGGGGATCACCTGCTCCCATTCTGGGTCATGCTAAGTAAATGCTTTGCTTGGGAAATCAGACTTTCCATCTACTATTGGATGTCTGGCCATCAGGCAAAGGTATATAAATGAAAATCAGTGTGGTGCAGCAGCAAGCACATGTGGGCCATCACCCAGAGTGTGATGCTATTTCTGGACAGACAATGGAAACAATAAAAAGGGGTTGATTTTGTGCTTCTACATAGTCTCCTATGGTTCCTGGCTACACTCTTTTCATTTGCAATGTAAGCTATGTATTAGACTCTGAAAGATAATTTCCAAGGTATTGTGACTAGGTTCGTAGTTCATGACTTATGATTTTTCCAAAATCAATGAGTGCACTGGAATTTACCTTCAGTAAGTCTTATAGGTATGTCGTGGACCTTTAAGATTTTCTAAAGCCATCTTATTTAGAAGAAAAGAAGAATTTCAGTGTGTCCTGATGGAGTACTTCTAGAATGGAAGGGCCCAGTTTGTAATGCATTTTATTCAGTTGGCTTACTTTGAGATTGCAATGAGATCATTGATCCTAATTTGGCCATTCCAGTTGAAAACATTGTATTCTTGTGAAGATAAACAGAATAATTAATGCCTCAAAGAGAACCAAAGATAACATGTACTTTGAAGAAAGAAGAAAAGATAAAAATTATTTATCTTCAGGATGGGACTATAGACATATTATGGGGGTAAAAATCTGCACGTGGTGCATCTACAACTCGATGCTAACTGGCTGATACCAAGATAAAAGTGACAGGAGAGTGAAGGAGGAATGGTTTACCTGATTAAAAAATGAAGGGTGATCATGATGTGACAAGTTCTGAAGACAAGTAGCTTCAAGATCACAAGGAATACATAATTAGGAGCAGTATATCACTACAAATTAAATGTGTTGCATTCTTCATTTTTGTATCAGCTGGATCTGACATTCTAGTATATAAAACAATCTTGTAGAAAATTGTGGTTGTATATGACACTTAGGGAAACATAACAGTGTGCTTCTAGAGCAATAATGCTCCAATGTCCTCTGGTTGCTTTTACTAACCCTCTGGGCCACTGTATGGACACCATATAATATTCAGATATTCTTTAATGGTGGTCTTGTCCTATTTTTAAAGTGTTCTACTGCCAAGACTCCAAAACTCTATGTGTTAAGTATTTTATGGATGTGATATTGGATTAACTGTCATAGCTTGATGCCAATACAATTTTAGGGATCAAAGTATAAAAGAAATAATAATACCTAATCAACAGCAAGAGATTTTAAAGCAATACAAGAAATATAGTGTATAGAGACAGCTGAAATTCTGTGAATTGAGGAGGAAAAAGTGGATTTGAAGAGTGAAGAGATAGATTAATACATATAGAAATAGAGATATAAACAGAAATCTAGTTTATATTCATACAAACATATACATCTGTATTTATATACATTTAAAAACATATATGCATATACAGTCAGTTATTATTATTATTAATGTTCTATAAAGTTACCAAAAAGATTAAGTTAGTGAATACTGAATCATTGCACATAAGGGATATGAAAGATTAGGTTCCTGTGAGCCACCAGTCGCATTTTTATCAACTGAGAAATATATAACTTTGTTTTTTGTGTGTTTCTGGTTAAAGACTCCTTATTGAATATTTATTGTCGATTCATTAACACTGAACTCATGGCCAGCAGCACTATAACTCATGCCTGAACAAAAAAAACTACTAACACACTTATTTTGTCCAAAAGGCACATCACAGCCTTTTGCACTTAGGAACAGTAGACAGCACTTTATCACTACACTTGGGGGCCATCTTAAATAGCAAAATCATCAAAAAAAAAAAACAACACACACAAAGTGCTAAAAGTGTGTCTGCAAAACATTTGTTTATGGTATAAGGACTGTAACAAGGAAGCAGAGTGTCACCTTGTTTGACCTCAACTGGGAATGTGTGGTTTGGGGCAACTCAAATATTTCACTGCTGTGCACATGTCCATGAAAGACTGAAAAATCACCAGAAATATTAATTTTAGGGTTGTGCAACAAATAAATTTTAGTGCATAGGCAAATTCACAAATGCTGAATATGTGACTAATGAAGATCATACTATATATAGTATATACACATACATTGGTTATCTCCTTTTAAAATTCTTGCACAAGAGCTATCTCCTTATTTTCTTTGCATATGTATTAGTGATATTTCTGTATGTCACAATCTTGGTGGAATCTTAAGGATACATAAAAAAGCACAAATGAATATGTAATCTATGCTGTGCACATACATTTACATTTTCAAGTCATTTCATATTCTTACACTATAATATATAAATGGCCCATTATATTATTGCCTAGTTGATACTGTTTGGTCATAAAGATCTCAACTCCCAAACTATTACAGGATATTTCATCAACTGATTCACATATGAGTTTTTACATCCAAGTCTTTATGTTTACGTGGGCATGCAATAAAGGCATAGCTAGAGGGTCTTTGCAGTAAAGTTATGATCACTGTTCTAGGCATATTTGTTCCACTTTTGAGAAAAGAATGATACTATGCTATGATCCATGAAATCAAACAACAAGAATGCAAATTTTCTATTTTTAGGGTACATGCAAACAATAAAAGGAAAAAGTCCAAATTAATGAATAATGATAATTTTAAATTAAATATTCTCAGAATCAGTTCTAAATTGAGCTTGCACTGCTTTATTTATGCTCTCTCATCCAATAAATTTTAATTAGCAATATTTGCAAAATCCAGTTATGGGTGGTCAGCTAGGGAGGACTCGATGGCCAACCATGGTTTTATATGCATTGTAACGGCATAAACTGAGATAGTTACAAGCAGACTCAATTCCTATTAATTAGTGTATTTTAGATGAGAAACCATAGATTGAAGCTTTCTTGGGTTCTTGAACTCACATACTATCTACCTGATGAGAGGTGGTGTGACAATCAGAGGTATTTCTGGGTCACTGTCATCAAACTCTACTGAATGGATGATTTTTTTTTTTTATGGAGCTGACTTTTAAGCAGAAACATGGAAGATGCAAAAGAAGTAGCTCTTGTGTTGTAGAGAGATAACTTCTTAAGTATGCTGAGACAGAGTGAATGGATGAAAAAACACTGGGAATTAGAGAAGGAGGCCACCACTAGAGGTTCCCAGACCTGTCCCTGAATTGTTAGGCTGTGAAGTTTTGGATCTAAGGTTCAGTGGTCAATTTTAAGCAGGCTGTGAAAATACATATTCTCTCCAGGGAATTTCTCTCAAAGAGTAGGCTCTTTGATTTCAGAACATCCCTGAAAAAAATATAGATTGAAAACTTCTCCCCAGATATCAGATTCATAGGCTGTATTGATAACCCAGAGTTGGAGAAAACACCCAAAGTATTTCTGGAAGCTGTTACAAGGACTTGACTAGGTCCCCAGGACCTATATTTCTGAAATTTGAAAGAATGGGTTTTCTTGAGGTTTCAGAAAACCTTCTATGGGTCCAGGGATTACCTTTTAAAACCTTTCTGGTTACTGAGATGTGTTAGAGGATCATTGACTACCAGGGTAGATTGTAGAGAAAAAAAAGAAGAAAGCCTGCACAGATGACACAAATGCATGAGCTACTGTGGAGAAATATGTGCATGTTGGCCACATTTGAATGCAGAAATGAGGGCCAGTTGTAAAGTTCCAAGTTTTCAGATCTAATACTGATAGAGAATGCTGAGGAAGAATTTGGGCTTTTAGATTTCCCTGGAAAATTCAATATCCTTTTATAATGAATTCAGTTGTACCTTTACTTTGTGGATATTTTAGTGAGTTTTTTGGGATTTTGTGTATCGATCACAAGTAGAATATGTTAATAACTGATTTTACATATCTGTAGGAGCAAAGGATAAGCCTTACTTAAGATAGTTTTTCTGAAAATATTTGATTTAGATATTCTCTATTATATCAAAATTTTTTACATAATGCAGTTTTTTTTACAAACAGAGCATATGTTTATTTGAATACATATATTTGTCTCTTAGTCTGAAAGGCAGATCATGTTGGTAAGTGAGCAAGTGATCTCTCTCATCATTTAACTCCCTTTGCAATGCTTTTGGTTAGTGCATCTTCCAAGACGGTAGATAGAATATGGTACAGAAGAGACATTGCCTCCAATTCTCTCATGTTTTTTGAATATCTTATTTACTCAGGATTACATGGACTAAATGTATGTTGTAAGCACATGCAAAATCATATTATATTTTGCATATGGCATTTGTAGTATGGAAGGCTCAGTGCCAGTAACTTTTTTTTCAAACAATACTTTAAAAAAAATTTTGACAATGCTTAAAAGGAAAATTTTAAGAAAATATTTTAATTTAAAAATTTTAAGAAAAAAATTAAATTTAAAAAGAAAAAATTTACCCTACCACTCCATACCACTATAATACATTCACTGTTTTATTGTTTCAATGTAATTTTAAAGACCCTCCTTGTCCAAATTCATTTACATTTTTAAATAGTACCTCATATTTCCAGTCTTCTCAACTTTCATATTTTAATAGCTCAGAAATATTTTATTAAGTCGATGGAGATTTACTTACTTGATCAATCCTCTTTTGCTAGATAGTTTGTTTTCCTCCTCCCCTGCCCTTCACCTGGTCTTAGAAAAACTTGTAGTTTATACCTTTTTTCTTCTTTTGAATACTTATCTTAGGATAGATGTATTGTAATTAATAACGCGGCCACCAGCAGGCCAGCAATTTCAGTTTGATTGCTTCCTTCCATGTCTGCCTTCCATTACATACTTAGTGTTCAAATGCATTTGTTCATATGTAGATTTTCTAGACTATATTAAATCAAAATATGCCATATGTTTAAATAGAAATATTAGCAACAGGTCCCAGCAGCTGTCATTTCTGAACACAAGCTGAGAGTAAACTCCATTGATTTAATTAGGATATTTAGAAGAGTGAGTACATCAGATAAATTAGAGCAACATCTCCCACCCTCCATGCCATAGTCAAGAGTATGCTTTGGAAATAGACAAGTCTTCAAATCCAGATGTGTCTACCTATGTGGTTTATTTTTTGTTTTGTTTTGTTTTTCTTAATTTATTTTTATTTTATTTACTTATTTTTGGCTGCGTTGGGTCTTCATTGCTGCGGGCGGGCTTTCTGTAGTTGTGGTGAGCGGGGGCCACTCTTCGTTGCAGTGCGCGGGCTTCTCATTTCAGTGTCTTCTCTTTTTGTGGAGCACGGGCCCTAGGTATGCGGGCTCTAGAGCGCAGGCTCAGTAGCTGTGTCCTGCGGACCCAGTTGCTCTACAGCATGTGGGATCTTCCCGGACCAGAGCTCAAACCCACATCCCCTGCATTGGCAGGCGGATTCCTAACCACTGCACCACCAGGGAAGCCTGACTTATGTGTTTTCTGTCCTCTTCCTCATTTGGAAAAGAAAGGATAATAATACATATCTGGGCTTCCCTGGTGGCGCAGTGGTTGAGAGTCTGCCTGCCGATGCAGGAGACATGGGTTCGTGACCCGGTCCGGGAAGAACCCACATGCCACGGAGCGGCTGGGCCCGTGAGCCATGGCCGCTGAGCCTGTGCGTCTGGAGCCTCTGCTCCGCAATGGGAGAGGCCACAACAGTGAGAGGCCCGCGTATCACAAAAAACAAACAAACGAAAAAATAATAATACATATCTCCCCTGGGTGATGATAGAATGAAATGAAATGAGGGAAAAACTACTCAGGTCATTGCCTGCCACAGAGCAAGGGCTTAATAACCCTAGAGCTTTGTGCTCTATTTAGAGAGGAGGAAAAGTCATCTGGGGTCTATCAATTCAGTATTAGTTGATTTCTGGTACCATAAAATGCTTAGTAGTGCCTTATTTTGTGGATAACAAGTGTATTCAAATGAGAAAAATGGCATTTCTGTGATTGTCTCAAGTCATGTTACCAATTCCTGATTTACTTTTTTAGCAGAGCTGAGAAAATATGTACAGTTATGAACTAGTGGGTGCAGGTGTATGTTTGGTTCTTTATAGTTGACCCTTATCCAGGCTTTTGTGAACATATGTATATCTAAACCTCTTTAAAACTATGTTCATTTTCTGGACAAATGGACAAAATCATTCTAGTGGTCAAATTAAAGAAAAGGAGAACTCCAAATATCTGCAGTCCTATGTTTGACAAAAGAATCCAGAAATATTTTTCCGTTTGAATAGCATTCTGCATTTAGACTGGAGAATGATAACTGGTAGATTATTTGAATGTAAAAAGCACAGACTGACTGTTAGGTAAGGCCACAATTTATAAAGAACTTGTATGATTTGCCTATGAAGAGAGCACATCCATTTCTCTGGTACCTGTAGGCAGAGAGGCAGGTCTGTGAAGAAAGAGAAAAGCAGTAAAGGCAAAGGGTATAAGACATCAAACAAATGCAAGCATTTGTACTTAGTCCATATATAGTTTTTCCTATCCTCAAAATAACTTGTTAGGAACTAGTTTCTCCTCAGTGGAACGCTGGCATCCCCTCACCAGTCCATTTCCTGATGGTCTGAAGGAAAGGCTAAGCTTTACAATGTTAAGGACAGTTGAAGAAACCATTTATTTTTGTCTTGCATTAAATCATCATTTGAAAATGATTTAAGTTTTTATTAAATCAATAGTGGGCTGTTTGTATATACTAAAGATGGCCAGCTGCAGTTTGCTGATAGTCACAAAGACAACTGTTCTAGATATTCTATGTTGCTTTACCATTGCTCTGCAGTTGTGCTTGTCTCATTTGTCCCCGTTGCTTTTGCATTTCTTGCCATGTCATTGTATTGCAAAGTTTTAAAAGGAGAGAAAAATCCCACAAACTTCAAGGCACATTTTGTCAAAGATTGTAAAGAGGAAACCACCAAACAAGCAGCGATAGCCCAACATTCAGTCACAACCAGGAGTCTCCACTATGAAACCCACAGACTTGACCAGAGGCAGCTGTCAATCCTGTCAATCGTTTAGCTGCCTAGTTTTTTCATTTGTATGAGGTGAGATCGGCAGTTAGATGCATTGTTACATGTTTTGTAAAGGAAAAGTATCCTTAGCTTACACACACCTGACTTTTCATTTAGACAACTGGGGGCACCCGCAAAATTTCTCTGTCAAAATAGAGCGCAATTGGAAAAATGCAAAGAAACAAAAGTTAGATGGATGGAACTCAAAATTTAATTTTTTTTTCTGTTACCCCAGATATTTCTTTTATTTTTAATTTTTAATTGAACTTCCTGGAATCTCTATTCACCCTAACTGGACAAGAATAAGAAAAGGATGTTTATTTCCACCTCAATCTAAATAGAAATCTTGGAATTCATAACACTTTTTAAGTCAATTTCTTTCTATAGATATGTCTAAGAGAGTATCTGGATCTTATGGGATATGCAGTCACTTATTTGAGGATATCTTTTAGCCTCCCTCTTTTGAAGTCTTTCGACTGTCAATGTGACTAAAGTAGAAAGAGCATATCTAGGAGCCTAGAAAAAAAATGTGAAAACAATTCATACATCAGCTCTATAGTTGTGCTGTATAAGGAAAACTATGTTTCAGTGAAAGCAAAAAACCATTCAAATCCTTAAATTAAATCATATCCTCCCATGATGGAGAGTGTTCCACTAGGTCCCACCTGTACCTGATCTCTCACCCTCAATCAGTGCCACTGTCACTGGCACCATTAAGAACCAGAGAGTCATAGTACAATCATTGAAGCCAGAATGTGATCAGTGCTTCATCTGCCCCTACCAACACACTCAAACTGAGGCACTGTTTGTTTTCTAATCTCATCCTGCTTGAAGCCTTAAAATAAGTTAACAATCCTACTCCTACATCATTTTCAATTCCTTTGTTGCATATAGAGCACTTAAATGTACTAAAGAACTCTTTAATTTGCAAAATTACTAATTTATCATGTCATGTTAATGAACTGTCCCAAAACAGCTTTCCAAAGACGAAAATATGCTTCCACAGAGTAGCTGATGCACTGAACAGAATCTATTTAATATTCACTCACTGAAGACTTTGAAAACATTAATCAACCACATGATGATCTGGGATTTTACATTTTAAACCTCAGACCATCTGGGAAGTAGCCACTATTTAATCATTCCTCGAGGCAGCCTGCTCTAGTGAAAAATGCAAGGACCAGAGAAAGAAAGCAGGTTTTAAGTTGTACCCAATGCCAATTGATTGGTAATGGCTTCTTGAAGTCCTGGGTAGAAAGGGATTCTGGGACAACGTGGAAGCAAAGAGAAAAAGAGTATTGAAATTGATTAGCTATGTCTGTCATGCACCCAGGAAAAGGCCATAGCAGTTTATGTGGCACAGATAAGCAGTCCCTGCATGGACTGTGGAGATAAAAAGCCCTAGCTTCCATCCATGGTGCTCTCATTTTAGAGTTCTAGATCTTGTGCTACTTACTTAAGTTTTCAGTTTTAGTTTTGTCAACTTTAAAAAAAATATCGACAAATTATACAAACAAAATTGAGTTATTTGGGAATGGCAGAGGAATTGCAATTCAGGACAAGCCAGTTATGGAGAACTATAGGCAAATCCTACAAAGGAAAGGTATTTTTAATAGGTCTCAGGAGGAAATTGGGGAAGGTTGTTGAGACCAAAAGTTTTTGGAGCGTAAGAGTTCAAGGATGTGACGGTTTCTCATTGGCTATAAGGGTTAGAACATTGTCACTGCTGTAGCAAGAGATCTCCCTTTTTTTTTTTTTCTTTCTTAATAGCAGGAGATAACATTCTCAGGTGAAAAATGTTCTCCCTTGTCAGAATAATTCTTTCTTCCTGCTGGTGAAGTAGGCTGCAGGAGTTACCTGCTGAGAACTCCTCCTTCAGGGATTCCAGACTCCATTTCCACAGTTTCCTTGTTAATAAGAAAGGGAAGGCTAATCAGTTTTACTCTGAAAAGTGGAGGAGGAAAAGTGTGTAAAGCCCCAACTTATTTTTAAATAAGTGTATATTGATTATTTGAGGGTTTTTTAAGAAGGTTCTTTTTTTTTTTTTTGCGGTACGCAGGCCTCTCACTGCCGTGGCCTCTCTTGTTGCGGAGCACAGGCTCCGGACGCGCAGGCTCCGCGGCCATGGCCCACGGGCCCAGCCGCTCCACGGCATGTGGGATCCTCCCAGACCGGGTCACGAACCCTTGTCCCCTGCATCGGCAGGCGGACTCTCAACCACTGCGCCACCAGGGAAGCCCGAGAAGGTTCTTGAACTACAATCAAAGTATAGTTTTTTGTCTACCACTCTTATATGGAACAAAGTTCTTTTCCATAATTAGATACACACAAAATTAAATTATTGTCACTTTAAAATATTTTAAGCACACAAAATATGCCTAAAACTCTGCAGATTAACATATATTTCATTATAATGTCCCTATTATTTCAATTCGACCAAGAACTTAATTTAGTTGCCATTAGATTTATGAAGTGTGGAAAGCTTTTAAGATCACTTGATTAAATGTAAATTCATCCTTTTTACTAATATTTGTTACTTACATGTAATACCCTAAATACAGTACTAAATGTGTGCATAGGATGTTATAAAATGAAATAACAATGAACATTTTCAGGCATATATATTTTTCCACATCATGATGGAGTAGCTATTTATGATTGTTCAAATTTTAGGTAATATTTTCATTATTATAAGATACAGTTTCAGCAGTGTTCAGGATTAAAAATCAATTATCTCTTCAGATTTTAAAATGACCAAATTAATTCTTTAGCTGATATAGCTCAATGAATATTATTCATTTTCCCCTGTTAAAAGATAAATTGAGGCACATTAAAATTTATGAGAGTCTGATCAAAGATCAACTGCAGTCAGGCAGCACCAAATGTGAAGTGGTTAGGCGGGCTGCACTGACAGGAGCAAGGGGAGATATTTTTATAAAGAAGATAGGAAGCAAAACAAGAACATTATTTGATTGGCTCTAGTTTAAGTGGTTGCCTTATTTGGGAAAGACTGGTTGGTTGGTTGTGATTGTTTTTTCTTAAATTTGATTGTCTTGGATTCCGGTGTATTGACTGTGGCTTAGGTTTTAGTTTGCTTACATAGGCTACCAAAGCATTAGAACTACCACAATCCAGTGGCCTCCTTGTTTAATTACTTTAACACCCCTAATTTTGTTTCTAAAAATTTGAGCCTGATATTTGTATTAGGCAAGAGGATATCTTTGTTCTATTTGCTGCCTCTGCATTCTGAGAACATCTTGCTAAAGAAAATCTCTTAAATATCTTATAAATTTGATTTGTTTATTCATTGTAGTGGCAGCACCTGGTAGATTTGAGAAGAGAGAATGGTAATTAACATTGGCAGAAGAAAGGAAATTCAAACTGAAAATGACCACAATCCTTTATTTGTAGTAGACAAATAAACCTTTAAGAGAAAAGATTGTAGCTCCTAGGTTTTGGTGTAGGAAACTAAGGGGATATCAACTAGTAACATAATTTGTTACAGGCACTGTCCATGCATAGCTGGAACAACCAGTTGGAAAGTGAAAAATCGTTGTCAGTCAGTTAACCAGTTGTTTTGTCTACATTATAGAGTAAAGAAAAAGTTGAGTTTTTTGTTTTTTTTGCATTGCTCAATTGATTCAAATTTTAAATATTATATTCATTAGATATTTTGTTCCATGGAGCACAGAATCAGAAAACCTCTAGAGCAATTGCAAAGGGGCAACCTCATTAAAGTTCATGAACTATGTTGTTGTTGATAGTTAATTGATTTAACAATAATCAGGTTTTCTTAAGTCTTAAGTTTTACAACTAAACAAGAAAGACTTCCTTTGAAAGATATATCTTTACCTTGAGTTTATCAATTTTATTTTATTTTTATTTTTTAATTTTTTCGGTAAGCGGGCCTCTCACTGTTGTGGCCTCCCCCATTGCGGAGCACAGGCTCCGGACGCGCAGGCTCAGCGGCCATGGGTCACGGGCCCAGCTGCCCAGCGGCATGTGGGATCATTCCCGGACCGGGGCACGAGCCCGTGTCCTCTGCATCGGCAGGCAGACTCTCAACCACTGCGCCACCAGGGAAGCCCCAAGTTTATCAATTTTTAAAGCAAGCAATTCTTACTTCTTTCCAAATGGCATAGAATTTAAAATACTGAAGGCAAATTAGAAGATGTAAACTTAATTCATAGATAAAATAGAATTTCTTTTCAGCTGAGCCCATGAAAAAGGAAGGGGAGGGCTTCCCTGGTGGTGCAGTGATTGAGAGTCAGCCTACTGATGCTGGGGACAAGGGTTCGTGCCCCGGTCCGGGAAGATCCCACATGCCGCGGAGCGGCTGGGCCCGTGAGCCATAGCCGCTGAGCCTGCACGTCCGGGAAGGGGAAAATTCTACACTTGCTAAATAATCTTTTCAGTTGTTTACTGCCTTCTATTCAACTCCAGTGACTTTGCATTTGTTGCTGCCCTCACTTAACTGCTTTATCATTCTCTTGTAGAACCCCTTAAAAATTTCCTTGGAAATACCAGCATTTTTGGAGACATCAAAAAGAAGCCACATATAAGGCTTAAAACTTCTGAGTAGTTTTGTGTTTTATATTATATAATCATGCAAATTTTGCATTCTGCTTTGTAGAAACCCATATTTGTCCAAAAGAAATGATTTGCTGGGGGACTGGGGGCGGGAATCCAGAAGAATGTCCTACCTAGTGGCAGAGCAGTAGAAATTATGCTCACTCTCTCTGGACGGAGGGTGTTAGGTTCAAGTCCTGATCCTCCTCTTGCTGGTGATCTTGGCCAAGTTCCTTAGCTTTTCCATGCCTCAGTTTCATTATCTCAAAACTGAGAAGATTGGGCTTCCCTGGTGGCGCAGTGGTTGAGAGTCCGCCTGCCGATTCAGGGGACAAGGGTTCGTGCCCCGGTCCGGGAAGATCCCACATGCCGCAGAGCGGCTGGGCCCGTGAGCCATGGCCGCTGAGCCTGCGCGTCCGGAGCCTGTGCCCCGCAACGGGAGAGGCCACAACCGTGAGAGGCCCGCGTACCGCAAAAAAAAAAGTGAGAAGATTAATATACCTTGTATGCATTCAATGTGCAAATTAAAAGCAAAAACATGGGTAAACTCCTTAGAGCAGTGACAGAACACACAATAAATACTAGATAATATTTATCTATTATTTGTATTGGTTCTTTCATGTAAGAAAATTTGAACTGTAGAGAGTTAACTGCCTATCATGTTTAGCATCCCCTTGTGTTCCCTCTTCTGTCTTTGTGTTATGATACTGTGAGGAACAGCATCCTTATAAATATTAGAGAGCAACCACCTTTCAAAAAACAGCCCTTCGGTATATATTTATTGAGTATTTACCAAATATTTTGTTAGACACCAGGGATACCTAGAATGCTGAAGAGAGTGTAGGATGCAATCTCTTCTAGCTCCTATTGAGATTTTGATAATTATAAATGCTGTGTATTTTATGCTAATTCAGATTTTGCTAGTTTGAAATAGTACAATATAAAATATTAACTAAATCTCATTTCATGAACCAAATTTTCCAAAAAAATAATGCAAATGCTTTTTTGCATTTATTTCTATGAGATAATTAGTCCTGGATTAGGTGAGTTTTGAATAATACAAAGTCTTCAAGAATATATGCTTTACATAAATATCTTATTGCTTTACTGTTTTTTTTCTTCTGCTAGTAAGGTTACTTGTTTTAATAATTGGCTGAAAGGGTTTCTAGTCAGAGGTTACCCTCTTTTGTCAAAAGGCTTTAATTTTTTTTTAAATTTTGATTGAAGTATAGCCTATACATAGAAAAGTAAACAAGTCACAGACAGTGTATAAAAATCAAAAAAAAATTACAAATTTATCACACTATTTTAATCAGCATACATAAACAAAATCAGCATATTACCAGAAAGTTAAGAAGCCTACCCTATGCTCCCTGCCAGCCACTACCCACTACAAGGGCAAACTCTATCTAACTTCTAACACTGTTGATTGATTAGTTTTATTGTTTTTGAACTACAAATAGTCATTCAGCATGTGTTCTTTTGTGTCTAGCTAATTTCATGCAGTATTTTGTTTGAATTATTTTCCAAACAAATATATATGGGACTTCCCACTGGGGTTACAACTAAGTATTTCATATTAACAATATGCTAGTGACTGTATAAATTTATTTTATGTATAATCTCATTTAATCATTACATTAAGTCAAAACATAGGTAGTTCTATTACCTGAACTTTATTGATGTGAACACTAAGCCTTAGAGTGGTAAATTATGTTCCCAGGATATACAGGAAAGTGCATGCCTTCCTTCCCCCATTCCTTCATCCAGCTTCCTGAAACATGAAGTTGGTGATGAGTTAACTTGATTCATGTGGACAAAGAAACTACTTTCGGCTATGAAATAAAATTCATATTTTATGGCAAGACAAGAAAATTTTAAGCATAAAAACTCTTCTCTTCCCTTTGGCCTCCTTTCACCCCTTACTGTGCATTGTGTATCTATATTATTCATCGACCAAACCTCCCCCATTGGCATCCCCCTGCTCAAATATAAAGAGCAACATTCTCTTAGCATCAACAAGACAACTCCTTAAAGGTAACATTCCTTCCTGATCTTATAAGAGATCACATGACCCACCAGGATGACACTGGATCTGGATTATGTAAACTGTCAACAATACACTGTTTGATGTACAGCACTCTGTCTCAAAAAATTTATATAACTGTACCTTGATTTCTAACAGGCAGAACAGTTCTCAGAGCTTTCTGAGATGCTCTTCCTGGGTTATATCCTCAAATTTGGCTCAGGTAAAATTTTCCAATTCTTTCTTAGATCGACTGATTAATTTTTTGTCGACAGGGGATACTGAAGCTACAAGCTAGAACTGACTGAGTTACTGGCTGCCATACAAGACTTGGACCATCATTTTGTCCCCTAAGGGAAATAAGCTGCTATCTTGTTGAAATGATTTAATTTGACAGTGCAACACAAAATACTGGTGTGCCACAAATGGATTTCATGCTGCCAAGGTATTGATCTCAACCCTTGGGGTGACTGGGTAGAACCTGAAGCTGCTAGAACCTTTAGACTTGTCACCATCTTCCCAAAAACTCTTTTTTGTTTAACCCTGTTTTAAGTATGTCATGACATTAGAAACACTGGGAAATTCTGCCCTAAACAATACAGAGTCTTATCGTTTTAGCTCGTGGGTAGCCTGCTTCACTGAATCCTCGAGAATGCCCTATAGTATAACCTTAAGAAATACAACACAGAAGTAACTAGGCTATGCAACTAATGGCAAGTAGAATTGCCTTTTATAGTAATTGGACATAGACTCTCATCTCTAAGCCCTCAGCCTGAGAAGGTGTAAAGGCAGCTTGCAGATCCAGCCTCCATTCACCTGGTATCCTCCTCGATTCCTTTGGGTTACTAAAAGGATCCAGCAGGAGTGAGCCTAAGTAGGAAAGAAAAAGCACCAGGGATCTGCATGCACTGGCTCCATTACATGTGCTTCATTGCTGGTGTTGTCATCCCAACTTCCTAGCCCAACTTATAAATCCCCATTTGAAATTAATCCCAGTAAATTTCTGGTTGTCATTTTTGTCTGTCCTTACACATGGAGACCAGCCTGGTGGTCTGGCCTAGAATCCCAACTATTATTTAGAACAATTCCATCATAGTGGCTTAATATAAAAAATAAGCCCAGAGAGCATAGTAGATCATATTATTAACATTAACAAGAGGTAGATAAGCAATCTATTGCAAAATGATTGAATATAACTCCCTGGGCTAAGAGCATGAGAAAATTTCTAGTTGCCTTTTGAATTTATACAAAATCAGAGATTCTTGGAGTCAGTCATAAACAAAGCTGATTTAATGACCCCTTGTTTGGAACACTAAACCATTCACAGATGTTAAGAAATATACTAAAAATGGGTTGGCAAACAGGATGATGAGGCCCCAGAGCCTCCACCCATCCACTCATCTTCTCAAGGGAATGATAACTCAAAATGTTACTTTCTGACCACCCTGGACTTGCTAAGTCTCAGAGGTCTCTATGCATCTATGACTAATGGTTTCTTTTCTTTCTGAAGTTTAAACGTGAAACAACTTGAAAAGGACCACACCTTCCCTCCGGGCCCTTAGTAACCATGAGAAAAAAAAATCAGTGTTCCTTCCATATGGGCAACTGAGAAGCAGAATATAGAAATAAGTTATCTTGTGACATTAAGTAATGTTATAGGACAAGGAGCCAGAAAGCTCCTTTTCTGGAACTGTCCATCTGACCCTAAACAACATATATCTTCCTTTTTAAATGAAATCTTGACTGTGGCTCTTTCTGTAGGCATATTATGCAGGAAAAAACAAACATAGACTGGCCATTGACATAGATGTATGTATGGCCTAGATTGGAAAGGATAAAATGGGTCAGTCAGGTCTCCTCTTTGAAAAATTTGAAGGAAGAAATATGAAGTAAATGAACTACTTAACTATAGGAATTTAAAAAGCAATATCTTGGCAGAGAGAGACCATTTCTTTGTCTAATAAACTCTTGTCATGCAAATTTCAGCACAAACTTGACTTCCTCAGGGAGGCCTTCCTTTATCTTTAGACTGTGTTAAATCTCCTTGCCTGTAGCATAATGAACTTGCCTTTGCTATATTCATCATAAGGACTTGTTTAAGGTCTTTTTCTTCTCTGTACTGTAGATTTGGGTGAGTGCTCAAGTGAGAAACCTGGGTGTCATTCATAAAGCCTCCCTCTCCTTCACTCCCCAGTCTAAACTATCAGCAAGCCCTGTAAATCCTACTTCCAAAATATATTTCAAATCTGACTACTTTTGTTCCATACCTATTGCCAGCTGCTTACCTAATTCCCCATTTTTTCTCAACTGGACAACAAAAGCCTCCAACAGTCTAAGTAGTTTCTGATTCCTACTTTTACCTCCTTTTTACCCACTTCCACAAAGTTAACTGAATGATCTTTATAAATGTAAATTGTTCCAAATCATTTGCTTGCCTAAAATGATTCAGAGGTTTTCCACTGTGCCTAGAATCAAATCTTAAGTCTTTGACACAGACTATAAAGCATGCCTGATCTCTTCCCTGCCCCCACTGAAACCTCACCTCATGCCACCACCCCCTCACTCACTGGGGTTTACTTTCACTGTCTAATTTTCATTTCTTCAAATTTACTAAGCTCTATTCCATGTCAAGGCCATTTTCAGAGCATCCTTCCACTCAGCCACCCTCAGTTTTCAACAGGCATTTCTTTAGATGGTTGTTCCCTTACTACTCAGTCTAAATTAGCTTTCCCTGATATATCCTTATAGCAACTTTTATAGTACTTTTCAAATTTTGGCAGCATGTGTTTATTTTTATGATTTTTTGTCTCTTCTCCTGAACTGACGGGTCTCTGAGGACAGGGGCCCTGTGTGCTTGGTTTAGTACATAGTATAATGCTTTGCACATAATATGTACCCAATACATTTATATTGGATTAATTAGAATATAAGCAAATAGACTGGTTTCTTGAGTGGAGGCAGACATGGAGAAAGGAGGTAGACAGAAAGATAGAAAGATAGATAGATATGAAACAGGAAGGAAGGAGGCAGGGCACAACGTTTGAAAGAATGACGTAACCCAAGGACATGACATAAACTGATTAGAACCAAATGGGTCCAAGATGTGGACAAGTCGACTTTCTCCACTAGATCTTGAGCCTCAGTATACGCTCACATCAGCAAGCTAAATGACACAGCCATAGGCACCGTGACAGTTCCAAGACCATAAGGATCAAAAAGTGGGTGGTGGCCCAATTCCTGGAAATCCCTGCCCCTTTCTAAAATAGCTGGAATACTCCTCCCACTCATTAGCCTATGAAATTACCCACCCCTATAAAAACTGACAACCCCATACTCTGGTGCCTTTCCCACCTTCTGAGATGGCCCACACTCTGTCTGTGGAGTGTGTTTCTCTCTAAATAAATACACTTCTTACCTAGCACTTTGCCTCTCACTGAATTCTTTCTGTGATGAGACATCCAGAACCTGAGCTTCATTAAGTCCTGAAACCAGGTGTGTGATCTCAGTTGGAAGACTGTGGGGTTTGGCTGGGTTCGAGTCCTGGCCACATGGGTTCAAGCCCCAATCTGGGTTTAGGCTGGGTTCAAGTCCTGGCACGGGGGTTCAAGTCCCAGTCTGAGGTGCACTGTTTCAGATAGACAGTGACCAATCCTGAGAGGAATAAAAGAGTTAGTTCTTAGAGTTGTCATGATTTGCAAAAGTTCCAGTTTTGTTCAACTTGTACTTTTTTCAGAGGGAAGAAAACAGAGACAAACAAGCAAAAAAGTCTCTTTGAGTAATGAGCTAACATATGCTCCTTGAAATTAAGTAAACAAACCAACAACCCTAACTACCTAACTAAAGTAGTATATTATCATGATAAAGTGAATGTGTAGGTTGAAAATACAATAATTTGTCATTCCAAAGGAGAAAGGGACACCATTGTCTTAAATTAGATTATTTTTAGATTATTTGTATTCATTTGTTGGTGGTTAGCTTGTTAATCATCTGCCTCTCCCAGTTGTATGTAAGCTTCCAGGTGGCAAGACCTCTGTCTATGTTGTTTATAGATATATAGCCAGCATGAGTAAAACATAATGGTTTTAAAGTATATATGAATTTAAACTTTACTGTTGGAGAGTAGCAGAGGATGATGTGTGTGCAGAAAAATGCAAATAGCATTTAGGAACTTGCATATAGATTAGAACATATTTCCTCTTGGGGTTAGTTCTTGATGCCTGATAAACTTCTGTCCAATGACAAATGTGTTAAAATGGTGTTTGGAAACCTATATTATAAGTGAAACTTGTGGATTTCAACCCTGGGGAAGAGACAGAATTGAACACCTACTGTCCTAAATAGCAATTCTGCTAGAAATATTGCAGTGGAAACCTGGTGTTTTGGAAAGAATAATGTAATCAAGGCCTTTTACCCAAAAAAAAAAAAAAAAAAAAAAAAAGGATTACAGGATTGAGAAGGCAATTTCCTGGGTAGTACAACAACTAGTATTCATTTTTGTTTTTGACTTAAACACTGAGAAATATCTCTGAGGAGTCTGAGAATTCAAATGATCTAAATTTTTGGCTACCTTATACCTGCACAGAGGATATTCTCATATCTATGCAACAAACTTAAGAAGGATGCCATATATTCTTAATTTTCTCAGAAAAATAGTTTCTTCAGTACTGCTTTTATATACCTCTTCATTCATTCATTCTTTCAACACATATCTATCACCAATGTTTGATTGGGAAATTTTGCACAAATGAGTATCTACCAATTGAAACAATTATATTGAAAGTGACTATATGGGTCCAAAGAATGGGCTAGATCTTTATTCTCAACCGTAAGTGCGGATTAGCATCTTATGGGACAGTTTTAAAATTATTTATATGTAAGCCCCACCAAAGGAGAGCTCATTCCAATTAAATTTGAGTTTCTGGGAGAGTGTCAAAGTATGGCTTTTTTGTAAAGCTCCCCCTGAATAGCTAGGGCTGCTGGTGAATTACTGTTATTTGTCAATGAAGCAGTCATTCTTCCTTCATGGTCTTCTGAACTGAGTTAGTGTTGACTGTGCCCAAAATGAGCCCAACGCCTGCCATTTTCTCCATTTGAAGACAAAATTACTAAAAGATTTTGCCTTTCTTATTTCTTTTCAATCAGCTCTGTATCAGTTTGTGTTTCTTTGATTTGTAAATACCATTTTTTAGTAGAGAATCAATAAAAATATGTTTTTCAAATCTGTACACCTGTGTCATCTGCTAGTGAGAACTTGTAGTAAGCCAATGGAGAACTAGACAGGCAATATATGTTCCTTCCAACTAAGAGTAATTTCTAGTCAAACCCCACAAATCACTTGCATTATGCATAACATTTCACCTTGAATTTCCACAGGTTTGCATAAATGAAATATTTATTTTATTAAAATAAAATTAATAAATAAAAAAATCATTTTATTAATTTGCCAAATTAAGGATCTAGCCTTTTACAGAGTGGTAAAATAGAGTGAGTATTCAGGACCAGGAAAAATAGACTTATGATCTTCAGGATATTTTCTTTCCATCTTACTGTTAAATTTCCTCTAAGGTCCATCTTGTCATAATTATTATATGTATCTCAAAAGTGATGAAACTTTCAGTAATTGTGGAATTTTCAGCTACGGTGTTTCCTAAAGACAGACTTTTTTTCCCTGTTGTGTGAGCAGTGATATTAGATGTTAAAGGGAGTAAGTGGAGTGTGTTAGAGAAATGAGAAGACAAAGACATCCAGGAAAGGCATGTCACTTCACAGTATTAATCTTGTCCTAAGCGGTACTGAGCATGTGCCAACATCCCTGGAACAAAGCAACTTATGTGAAAGCCAAGGAGAGAAAGAGCAGGTGGTAGCAGAGGAGTCCAGGCACTCATAAAGCTTCCGCTCTTCAGTGGCCCAGCCTTGAAAAGCTGCCCTGATCGCGGAACTGAGTGACTGAATCTTAAAGTGATTGACACACTGTGAGTATCAGAGGGTGCTTCTGAGTCATCATGAACATGCACATGCAACAAAGAAATTTAAATGAATTGCTGCAATCTATCCACCTTTGTACACCAGCTCAAAATGTCAGTCTGTGAAAAGTCATTTCACTTTTTCCAGCTTACTATATTTGGATTAGATGGTTGAGAATGCACATTTAACCCAGCAAATTAATGGGGCTTCAACAATTCACTGGGCATAGTTGTCCTTCAGGGAAAAGAAATTAAGAAAGCAATTGCTAAGCAGATATTCAATCGTGGCAGCTTCCCTTTTAGTTGAGATCCCTATTGAAAGCCAATTTACTAATCCAGTTGAGTGTGGGTTAGTAAAAACATCCATTGACCATATTTTTATAGTGTCAATTATTCTTTTTTGTATCTTTACCAAATTCATGAATCATCTCTACTAATTGAGCATCATATGCAAGATGTTTAGTTTCTTTTTTCTTGCTAAAATCCTGGGTGAACAATTTACATGGGTCTAGGAATGATGGCAGGAACATCATGAAGTTTTCCAGAGGTCAGAAATGTATAAGTAAGCAGCTTAAAGAAATACTACATACTGTCCACGGACCCAGAGATATTAGATGATGCCTTTGCTTCATGCAGCATAATCAGTTCTGAGGCTGTTATTGAACACAGCCTCTGAACAGAGCAAGGTTCCTTGGCAAATAAACATCAACTTTACAAACCACACAGGCACACAGATGGCTCTGACCTTGCTCCTTTCCTTTTATCTTGGAAGCCTCCTGGGACTTCTCAGTGGGAGTCAATGTGTAAAATACAAAACAACCAAATACTCAAAGCTGTAGAAAAAAAGAAGCCGCAGGTTTGGAAATAGATGATGATGATTTATTTTGAAAAGTGGAAAGTATTGGAGGGTCTGATCCTGTGGCAGTGGGGTAGATTTCCTGGTTTGAGTAAAGATGACGCTTCTTGCCCTCATACAAGATTTTGCTCTTGACATTGTATGTGTTTTTCCCCTTTGTTGTAGTGTAAATCTCTGAAAGGCTATCAAAAGCATATTTGTGTACCTCTTTCCTCTCTTTACAGTGTAATCACAAGTAGGGTGAAGGAGCTAATGGCCATTCATATGTTCACATAATTCAATAAATGAATTCCTTTGTAATACCTAGTTGAAACCAACTCTTTGAAAGAATGAGGGCTTTTATCAGGGTGAGATAATTTTGAAGAATTGGGGGACAGATAAGAATTTGGGGTAAAGCTTCTTTGGGAAGCTGTAGTGGGAAACGTAAAGTAGCTTCAGGACTCTGAATTATTTGAGAGTTAGGGAACAGGGCATAAAGGAAGTTAGAAAGGGTCCTAAAGACAAGTAGAGGAAAAATATGCTATTTAAATTTTTGTTTGTTTGTTTTGCACGTAGTAGATCAGGGCTTCCAGAGATACATAGTTTGAAAATGGCTACAACAGGACACACTACCAGAAATAAAGAGGACATTTTCTCACTTTTTTCTTGCCTTCTCTTTTTCCTATTTTCCTTCTTTTTCTTTTAACTTCACCTCCTTGTTAATAATAAAGACCATTTGTTGAGAGTCTAGCTTCAGAAGATACGTACTAAAACACATATTAAAGAGAATTGTACTAAGTTGCTATGAGGATTATGGCAACAATGACAAAAAATGATATCAGCATCAGAGTGTGATGAGAAAGGTGATTCCAGGAATCTATCTCCCTAGGTGAACCTCCTGATATGAGAACCTGGCTATGTCTCTGCCTTACACATCAGATGCTGTGCTAGGTAGTTTACCAGCCTTGTTCACTTAACCTTCACAATAACCCTGTGTAGTTAATATTATTTCATTCCTACAGGAGATGGAAGATCACAGATGTACAGGAAATTTCTCAGGGTGGCACAATGAGCAATATTGTACCCAGAATTAAGCATAAGCCTGATTATGATGCACAACATTATTTATGTGGGAAAATGTGACCTTACAAGTAACATTTAAAAGTACAGTGTGATCATATATTAGGGATGGCCCACAATGAAACTGTTTTAAAAAGGAGAAAGAGTACTCTGGATCAGCATTATGTGTTCTAGAACAACAACATTTATCCCTCTCCTGGTTTTGAGAAAAGCATTTGCAACAAAGTAATATGATTTTGAAAGTTCACACACAGTTTTTCAGGTTCACTACTGTGTGGAGATACCTCTCACAGGAATGAGTAGAGCCAAAGTCCAGCTTGTACTCATCTGCCAGGCCTTGAGTTCAGTAAATTGTTCTCTCTCCTCTACAGGAGACACGTCTTTCTCCCTTCCTTCCTTCCTTCCTTCCTTCCTTCCTTCCTTCCTTCCTTCCTTCCCTCCTTCCTTCCCTTCTCTTTTTTCTCCCAGAGGGAATTCTTTTTTTTCTATTTTTATGAAGGCTAGCAGTGATTCTTTCCATGATGCAGAATTCTCTCTTGAAAGCAGAACTATATGCTACTGTGATACTAGAAGGCTCAATATAAAAGTCAGCCAAACACTGTCAACCAGATATTAATAATTAAACAGAATTTTAAAACTTTAATCATGACCCTGCTGATTAAATATGTTCCCTCCTAGGAATAGAAACTAGGATGTACTCTCCTGAAGTCCTGCTTGGAATCGTGCATAAGCACTAGCAAGCCATCCCGAGGAGAACACTGCTAAGAAAGAGCAGGGCTGAGTTAACATTTTTGGTAAGAGTGACCATGAAACAGTTCTCAAATGCATAGAATACAGAAAAACAGGAATGCAGAAAAGATGTGATTTGTATAATTCAAGATGTTCAAACAATTAAATAAATAAATTAGAGCTCTTTAAAAATAAGGTTGGTATGAAGTGAAAATAATAGGGAGTAATTCTTCAGGGTTTATTATTTTGCTACAAATGTGGTGTAATTTTTAAACCATTTACACAAGAAATGAGGCAAAGATTTTGTTCCCTTTATGCGACTTGAATGTGGTTAATGCAAATTGATAGTGTTGCTAATTAAAATGACTGCATCTTTATTTAGATGGTTTTCTGGGTATAAAAATTGCACGTAATTGTATTATTAATGAAGTATTTATAGATATTTGGGTGGAGTTTGTTTTGCTTTAAGGCAGCTTTATGATTATTACTTTTATTATATATATAAACATTTTCTCTACCTTAGCAATGAAAGTCCTTTTCCTAAATAATGAGAAACAACAAAAAACACATTATATATTACCCACTAAGGATTTGAGCATCATAAAATGAATATATAAAACCTCAAAACACAGAATTCTTGTTTATTTAAATAAAAGAAAATCTATTTTGTTTCAGTGGCCAGTAATGAACATTAAAGCTAAATAAAAATCCTTTGTGACTATTCAAGTGAAGACAAATTGACAATTAAGGCTGTAGAGTTGCAAAGTACATGTGAGACTGCTTTATTAATATTAATTTTAACATACATCGAAGGACCAACACATTGTAAGAAACACTATAAGATATAAATATTCAAGAAAAGGAAAAATAATTGGGCTATTTCTTCTGCAAAATATTTTATAAGTACAATTTAGAGAAGTGTAATTTACAGAGAAATGTTTAAATTATTCAGATATTTTTAAATGGAATTTTAGAGTTGACATAGAATGCAGTTATATAGAAAAATTATTTATATATAGCTTCTTTTTTTTTGCTGTGTGTTTCAGAGACTTCCAATACATTTGAACCCCACTCTGCCACTGTTCCCTATGTGAGTTCATTCAGGGTTAGACTCTAGCTCCCTTGACTCACCAGCTCTCTGAATTGGAGCAAGTCACCTAACTTTCTGTGAGCTTCAATATCTTCATCTGTACAATGGGACTCCACTTATCAGGCTGTTGTGTTGATCAGTTGAGATAATAGCCACAATGTCCTCAGGAGAATTCCTTTTATTATAGTTCAATTTAACATATGTGGAATACTGTATAAAAGCTGCAAATCCTGTTCTTGCTGATTTACATTTTATGATATTTATAGCCCTCATTATGAAGTGTGTATGGGTTATTTTAAAAAATAGAAATAAGAGTGGTCAAACTGGTTAAGATCTACCTGAAATCTCCTAGTCAGGAGGTGGTGGCATTGAGTTGTTCTGACTCCAAAGCCTGTGCCAACCACTACACCCTGTAATTTTATATTTATAAAGCATGTTTCAAATAAAAGTAATTTGTTATGGAGAGACATTCACTGTAAAGTAGGCCCACTTGAATTCTTTCCATAGACTATTTGTTTTTAAAACACCAAAGGGACTTTGCTGTAGGTCTGTTACAATTTCAGTAGAAGTGGTGCTACCTATTATAATAGTGCTAGTTAGAAACAATATTGTCAGATTACATAGTATGTAGATGGTGCAGAGAAATAGCCTAAAATAAATTAGAATGGAATTGCTTTGGAAAATTCTTGGGTGGAGATGGAGGTTGCTGGAAAAGGTGAGAAAAAGCATTATATTGGGTTGAACAATTATGCTCAAATCAAGACTCTCTTGGATGTCTTGGATGCCCTGGAAATGATATAAGCAATTTTCAACTAGGAATGCTTGTGACCGTAAGCTAAGCTAAGGTAGTATAGCAAAGTGAATGTGAGGCTCTTAGCCAACTGCCAGTTTATATCTTAGTTTCAGCTGGTACTAATTGTGTAGTGTAGGGCAAATTACTGTCTCTATATACTTCAGTGTTGTTTTCTCATGTGTAAATTGGGGATAATGATAATACTTCTCTATAGTTTTATTGTGTGGATTAAATCACCTATTAGATGTAAAATGTTTGGAATAATATCTGACATAGAGAAACAGTTCCTGGAAAACAGTAAGCATTTGACAATTGTTTGCTGCTCTTATTATTTTTATTGCTATGATATTATTATGAGATTCTTAAGACATTTATTTACCTTCCTATAGTTTTCATTTTCATTTCACTCCTAAATCCGCTGCAGCCAGCCTTTTGTTACCAGCCCTCCACTTAAACACTCTTCCTAAGTTTACCAATAAACTTCCAATTACAAAGTCCAGACCAGAGGGCAGACAGCAGAAGCAAGAAGAACTACAATTCTGCAGCTTGTGGAAGGAAAACCATATTCACAGAAAGATAGACAAAATGAAAAGGCAGAGGACTTTGTAACAGATGAAGGAACAAGATAAAACCCCAAAAAACAACTAAATGAAGTGGATATAAGCAACCTTCCAGAAAAAGAATTCAGAATAATGATAGTGAAGATGACCCAGGACCTTGGAAAAAGAATGGAGGCAAAGACTGAGAAGATGCAAGAAATGTTTAACAAAGACCTAGAAGAATTAAAGAACAAACAAACAGAGATGAACAATACAATAACTGAAATGAAAACTACACTAGAAGGAATGAATGACATAATAACAGAGGGTCCTGGAGGGTCCTTAGTCAACTTGTCTGTGGTGGGGTGGGGGTGGGGTGAGCAAACAGAAGTTAATGCCCCTCACCCTTTCAATGATTATAGTTTCTAGACCTGTTCTCTACAAACACCAGTGTTTTCCTCTTACTGTAGGATTCTGTAAAAACACCAAAGGGAGGAAAGGGTAGTATCCCTTACGCACATGAATTCCCCAAATATATCCATGGGACCCTCAAAACTAGATAATTGTATGAAATGACATGCTGCCCCTGCCCTGGATTAGGGAGAAAGATTCCAAGCCAATCTTAGCTCCGTTCTCAAGCCACAAAGTGGTGAAAGTGTTCTCAGCTCCTTTATTTACATTTACATTCTCAAATTCCCAGGGGACTCTCTGCAGTTAAGGCCCTTACCAGCCTTCCATTCTTTAGCCTTGAAACATCCCTCTAGGGTGTTCCTATTAATTCCTTTTTTCAGGGGCACTGCACAGCCCAGGGATGGGCTGTACAAAGTTCAAATCACAGCTCAACTGTTTACCATGTGTTATCTAGGGGCAGATTTTTTTTTTCCTTTGACCACACCTTGCAGCATGTGGAATCTTAGTTCCCTGACCAGAGATCAAACCAGAGATCAAGAGGATATATGGTTCTTTGATGCTGATAAGAAACCTTGCTTTCACTTCTCCCCTGGAAGCTAGGGAGCCAGGGAACTCAAGTAGTGACAACAGAGCAGCTACTTAGGGGCTCTGAACCCCGGGGAAAATTGCTTCTGTGACTCAGTTTCTTTATATGTAGAGTGTATTAACATAATACATCATAATATTGTGCACTTACTGCCACACACTGTGCTTAATGTTTTACATGCACTTATTCATTCATTTAAATATTTACTGAGCACCTACTATGTGCAGGTATGCTTCTAGGCTCTGGCTACATAACAGTAAACAAAGTCCCTGTGCTTCAGAATCCTACATTCAATGAATCCACCCAATGACCTTCTGATGTCAACGTTATTGTTACCCCTATTTGACAGATGACGGAATTGAAACTAAATGTGGTTAGGTAAAATCTGCCCCCAGGGAATTCCCTAGTGGTCCAATGGTTAGGTCTCCGAGCTTCCACTGCAGAAGTATATTCCTAATAATACCTCTCATAATCTTCCCATAGGTCATGCCTCTGTCATAGCAGATGTCACATGTATATCATTACCTGCCACAGAGCTCGCCAGAGTGTAGGCACTCATTACATATTGTTGATTCCATAAATATTCAACAAAAACCTGCACACGGATGTTTATAGCAGCTTTATTCATAATTTCCAAAATTTCAAAGCCACAAAGATGTCCTTCTGTAGGTGAATCAATTAATAAACCGGTTCATCCAGAGAGTGGAATATTATTCAGTGCTGAAAGGAAATGAGCTATTAAGCCATGAAAAGACAGGGAGGAACTTTAAATACATATTACTAAGTGAAAGAAGGAAATCTGAAGAGGCTACATACTTTGTGATTCCAACTATATGACATTTTGGAAAAGGTAAAACTATGGAGACAGTAAAAAGATAAATGGTTTCCAGGGGTTAAGGAGGAGGAGAGTAGTGAGTAAGCAGAGCACAAAGGAATTTTAGGACAGCGAAACTATTCCATGTAACTGTAATGGTGGATACATGCCATTATACATTTGTCAAAATCTCTAGAATGTACAACACCAAGAGTGAACTCTAATATGAATTATGGACTTTGGGTGATTGTGATGTTTCAATGTAGGTTTACTGATTATAACAAATGTACCAATCTGGTGCAATATGTTGATAGTGGAAGAAGGAGTGTGTGTGACGGGGCAGGGTGTATATGGGAACTCTCTGTACTTTACACTCAACTTTGTCTTGAATCTAAAACAGCTCTAAAAAATTATGAATATATCTTAAGGGATGAGTTGAGCAGTGAAGATTTGTCAGAGCAAATGACATCTCAACTGGGGTTTGAAGCATTAGTAAACAGAATGCTAGAGAGACAAAAGGGAAGAAAGCCTTTCAGGTCGAGAGGACAGCCCGCCTAACATTCAGAGGCTTGAAAAAGCATTTTGAACTTAGAAGATAAATAACATAGGCAGATTAGTTTTATTGAAATATAATTTAACTAAACAAATACCCCTGTTTTTATTCATATAATTTGTAAGTTTCTAGCTTAAATTTAGTCTTCTGACATTATTCAGCATCTTTTGATTAATTTTTCTTGTCTGAATAGAGTCACCAGTTATATATAAGGTAAAAATATTTTGACAGACTGACATGCTAACTGATTAGCTTAAACGCTGCTAGCATCAGTTGAAGAGAGTCCATTGGATCTGTTTATGAGAAAACAAGGACTTTCTGATTCATACAGCTTCCTTTGTGCATCTGAAGACTATAGTTAAATAGTGTATAATACACTGAAAGAGACACTGTAGTTCACTAAAATGACATCCTGTGGCCTCAATAGGAGATTTTGACTCAGTTCCTACAGGACATAAAGTGTTTTCACAGGCTTTACAAGAAAGCACTGTTCAAGTTATAACACTAAGGTTTCTTTCATCCCACAGAGGAAAAAACTTTACAGCAAAAGAGAAGTTTACCCATCTCTTCTCACAAGAGTTAGAAGGCAGGGCACTGAGAGACTGTAGTTTAGATGCTTTGCTTGTGAATGGAACTAATCCTGGTAAGATACTGTCCAAAGTAAAAATACTGAAGCACAACATAATGAATCATTTTCTTTCTACAGACTGCTTTTTTATTATTCAGGTTTATGAATGTATCCATTGATGCTATCCTTGAGTTAGAGAAGGATTTTAAAACATGAAATACTACAGAGAATTTGTAATACATAGTTTGTGTATGTGTATGTGTTTTAATGGAAAAAATCGAAACTTGAATAGCTTTTCATTCACTGTTTATTCATTGCTTCATTCTTTCACAGAATGATTATTGAAAGACTCTTATGTGCAGAGCTTTGGGGAGGGTCGGTGGGGAAAGGAGGTTGAGAGTACACTAGATACTGAATCTTCCCTCAAATGTTTATAAATTTTAGAGGGAAATTAAGTATGTGGTTTTGTTGTTTTGTATGTATGTGCATGTATATTCATTGCATATTATATATATTACACATACATATTGATTGCATATTAATTACATATTATAAAGTGTATCCAAATTCACTTTTAAACTGTCTTACATTTCATTTCTTGTGCTAATATAATAGGAGAACAAACATTCAGAGATTAGATGTTTTTGAACACTCAGAATCATTTGGAAACTCCTAACAAAGTAATTGCCTACTTTCTGAAAATAGCTTTATTTAGGATAATAAGTCACATGTATAAACAATTAAAATTGGCCATTTTTCATTTTTCTTAATCTTCTGAATGGGTGTTGCATAAGAATTGATAGATTTATTGATAGTTACCATACATAGTTTAGATCTATCTAGATGACAACCCTATGTATATTTGTTACTGCACATTCTGTTATACTTTGCTGTTCCAGTTTTTAAAATTTCCTCTCATCAAAAGGAATTTACTTCTCAGTAAAAGGAAAAATAAATAAGGAGTGAAAAGTGGTAAGATGGACTTTTGAATATTGAAATAGAGAATTTTCTCACTGCAAAAAATAATAATATCCTTTTCTTCACAATTTTCAGTGCTCAGATCAGGAGATTTTTGTGAAAACTATGTGGCAGTTTAAATAAAGACAGAATATTATTAGAGGTGTCAATGGGGTGTTTTTTGGTTTTGTTTATTCTGGACATATATATTCACATTTTACATATTTCCTTTAAAGATAAAATTATATGTTACTATATGGCAAATCTCAGCAAATAAATAACAAATCTGAGAGTTTATAGAAAATAGTTTAATTTTATTTTCTTTTAAAGAATTTGTGGAATAAATCATAATAATCAGTGAATTGAGAAACATGAAAATGATATCTACTTTGGATATGCAAAGATCACTTGATTTTAAATACTATAATATTTTATACTGCCCTTTTCAGAGAAATTACTAAGTGGCAATTTCCTGTCTGCATATGGTGACAGGTCATCCAGATAGTACTGATGTCTGCTCGAAAGACGTCTTTGAAAATATCTGTTGTATTGAGCATTAAAATGTGCTTTTTTTAAATCAAAAATTACTTTTCACATCTGTTATACCATGGACAATCTAATGAAATCCATACTTGACAGCAGAAAAGCTATTGACTTTTGCTCATGAGGGTCAAAGAAAACAAATTATGAATGTAAAAATACAAAATATAGAATCTAAATTGTCATCTATTTTTATAAAATTATCAAAATACATGAATCCAAGGTCAAGTTTCTGTCTAGTTTTTCAAATGTTTGAATTCAATATTTAGGTTGTAGTTAGTAGTGTGCTGGTAAAATGGCTTTCTGGAAAGGAAAAGAACAAAGCAGAACAAACATCACCACCACCACCACCACAGCAAAAAACAAGCCCTTATTTGTAGTAGTATTTGCCAGTTTCCATGGTGTAAATATTCCCACAAGGCTAATTTGAAGTTAACAATGGTTCAACAGCTTCTCACAAAATTCCTGAAATGTATGAATTAGTTCCTGTTAGTCAGTAGGAGCCAACTCCAGAACACCACTTGTATCCATGATAGAAATAACATATACTCTTTCTTATACTAGCTGCTATGAAGTCCAATTTGTTCTACTACATAAACATAGATGTCTCAGTTTACCTTTCGTCTTGAGCAGCCATTTTTAATTGCTAGAGAATCTTCTATGTAGGCAACATATACATTTGGGTAATATAGTTACCCAATTGTTCCTCCTCTCCATATTCTTCTAATAAATCTTTATTGTTTATTATGAGATATGGGTACTGAAATGTTTGGAGGGAGTTTGAATTTGAAGAGGATTATAAAAAAAATGGTACAAAATAGAGGGACCACTTGACCTATATAATTTGTATTGCAGCTTAGCTTTTTTGAACTTGTGACATCACTAACCCCACAACTTATCCTTAATAAAGCTAGTAAAATATCTTATTATTCTGCAATTAAAACCAGTCACTGTTTTTATTACATCAAGACCATATTATTATAGACGTCAAATAAAAAATGTTAATAAAACAAGACAATGATATTGTGAATAGTTAGCTATCAGTTACAGTTTACAAGGACTTTATTTTTATTTTTATTTTTTTTTTCGGTATGTGGGCCTCTCACTGCTGTGGCCTCTCCCGTTGCGGAGCACAGGCTCCGGACGCGCAGGCTCAGCGGCCATGGCCCACGGGCCCAGCCGCTCCGCGGCATGTGGGATCCTCCCGGACCGGGGCACGAACCCATGTCCCCTGCATCGGCAGGCGGACTCTCAACCACTGCGCCACCAGGGAAGCCCTACAAGGACTTTATGAAGGCCCTGATCCTCAATTTATTTTATTTTTTGAGGGGCTAGCTCTTGGTGGTCCAATAAATTATCTGGACATTGTTATTATTATTTTTTATCAAATGGAGTATATTAGTTGCAGAACACATAACTCCAAAATTTAGTATCTTACTATAATAACTAACATTTATCAGCTCATATAGTTCCTATGGGTCACAAATTTGGGAGAGGCTTCCCATGATCGTTCCTGCTTGGGATCTTTCATGAAGTTGTAGTTGAGATGTCCTCCAGGGCTGCAGTCATTAAAGATTTGACTGGGATTGCAGGGTCTACTTCCAGTATGACTTCTATATCTAGGTGATTGGTGCTGGCAGTTGGCCATGTATATCCCTCTTGAACATGGGTCTCTTCAAAAGACTGCCTAACTGTTCTCACAACATCATAGCTTTCCTTCAGAGCAAGCAGTCCTAGAAAGAGTAAGGCAGAAGTAGCAGTGTTTTTATGACCTATGCTCAGAATTCAAACACTGCAATTTCCATAGCATCCTAGTGGTTACACAGGTCAGCCTGTGAAAGTAGACTGCAGTAGAGTACGAGGATGAGAAGTTGAGAATCACTGGGTCATCTTAGAGGTTAACCACCACATGGAGGTTTTTGTCTTGTTTTTTTTTTGTTTTGTTTTTGTTTTAAACAAATATTATTGGAAAAGTATCCTGACAATATGGATGTTCAGTCAGTTGAGCCAATAGAATGATAGGCTAAAAGATTTCAGTGAATCTTAAGTGGCACTATTCAAATTTCTGATACTAAATGAAATATAAAAATGATTATGAAATCCTTTTATTTGCCTTGATGCTAGTTCTTCAATAAATAAATGAAGATGGTGAATGATTGATGGAAAGGGTAGAAGCAGGAGTTCTAATTTCATTTGTGTAATAGTACAGCATAGAGTTTAACAACACAAACCCTGTAACTACCTGTATTCAAAACTCAGTTCTTCCACTCACTAGCTGAGTAGCCTTGGACAATTAAATAGCTCTCTGCCTCAGTTTCCTCGCCTGAAAAATCATGATAAGACGTACTTTACAAGATAATTTTTAGGAATGAACTATTTGACATGTGTCCCATGTTTAAAAGAGTGCCTGCATATAACTAAGGCTCTATGAGTTTTAGCTCATTGATTTGTTAGTGTTAGACTCTATAACAAATTTTGGCTATTTTTTGGAGGAGGGGGACATACTGTATGTCAGGAACTTTCTTATCTTAACTCCTCATGGCAAACCTACAACATGGGTTATAATTGTTTTCACTTTATGCTAGAAGAACCAAGATGAATCAAGGTGAGGTAACTATCTTAAATAGGACAGTAAGTAGAAAGAAGTATTAGACCCAAGATTTATTTGGTGGTCGGCATGCTTAAGGGGATTTCTGAGGTTTAGCACTAGAGGTACTTAAAATTTTCAATAGTTTTACACATTAGAACTTCAATTTTGTTAACTGCTCCATCTTGTTGGCTAAGTAGAATTACTTAGGACATACCACATTTTTGATTTGGCTCAATATTATGCTATCTACTCTCTGGCCAAAATTTGCTTTTCCAGTGCAATTTCAGTCTTGTAAAGTCAAGTAACCAAATGCCTACTTCAACGATATTTTCCTTGTAACCTTGAATTTGTGTATTATCATTGACAGTGATTACATAGGATAACAACTTTTCTAAAAACAAAATGACATTATTATTAAGAATGATATAGATATATGTCATTTACATTCATTTTTAATGTCTGAATACTCACTTTCAAATATTGGCTAGAATTCTGAATGTAATATGGAGTAAAATCTTTTGTGTGTGTGCTTTTCATGGTTAAATTCAATCAGTCATATAAAATATAAATTATATTTAATATTGCAAGATTGTTAAAATTTTTAACTTTATATATAGAAAGTTATGAAGAAACTTCAAAATAAAGAGGGAAAAACATTCACAGTTAATATAATTATCATAAGAGGGTCTATTAGCTCAATAATTGTATGAAAAACATTTTTGAACCAGCACATGTTTATAAATATTAAATAGTAATTTGAGATAAAGTAATAGAAAAGTTATAATTTTAATATTTATAGTATTGTTTGTTTATAAGCTATGTGTCTACTACACCTTAAAGAATAACTGTTATTCATAATACTGAATAAAATAAATTTAAGCACAGTCTTTGATTTTTAGTTATTTAATTTCATTTAGGCTATAAGTCTTTCCAGTAAAAAGTCCTGTTTGATAATTCTTCACTTCTTGTGAAGATGAATTAAAAACCATATAAAATATTACACAAAGAAGAAAAAATCCAAAATTATATGGACTATATCTACAATAAGTTATCTTTAATTTGGGTAGAATGATGTGTATAAAATGTAAAGAAAATAAGAAAATATTATAGAAAGAAATGTCTCCCTCAAAACATATTTGTTCTTATGAAGCAAACAATTAAAATATAGACTTTAAAGGAAGCTTTAAGAGGAAAATTTCTTAGAGATCTGAAACTGTAAACATTACAAATCTAAACAAAATTTAGTTGAAATATTTACTACTGACTGCCAACCCTTTTCAATATTTAAAAGTGAAGAATTTCTCAGGTTTGCAAGGCTGATTTTGTCCACTTATTCTGTCAGTGTAGCTCTATGACAGCCGGTCATTTGATATGGTGGTTATTTACAAGACAATAAAAAGCATATTATTTTGAAATGGAGTAATTGTAACAATATCCATTCAACATTTCAATGAGAGTTCAGTCTCATCTCTGTGTGAAGACAAGTAAGCTTGCACTATTCACGTTGGAAAATAGGCAGGGAAATTCAAGCGTATACTTGTAATTGTGACAAGAGTGTCTGGTTAAGAAGACTACTGAAATATGTACTTTAGGGATAGATTATGAAACCATAAGAAATGGAGATGGACCTTACTTATAGATGTACTTCATTCTTCAGCCAGCATCTACTTGTTTGGTGTGCTTCCTAAAATTTGTAACTCAAATTATAGGGATTTCAACAGTTCCCTGAGGAGATCATTTTATGTGCCAGTACATACATCTTTTTTTCTAATATTCAAGAATAAATCCTCTTTTAAATTTTTTTATCCAAGCAATAATAAGTACTATTCAGGATTTAATGAGCCTGGTTTTCTTCCCTGTGGGGTGGAAAAGCTTGCCTGAATAAACACTCTCTGGAGCTGCTGGGATTTATGCAAGGGAGGGAGTGGGGAGAGGAAGAAGCACAGCTTCTTTCCTGTGTTCATGCACCACAGTATCCTGCTCAGCCCCAGGAAGTAACTGTGCTTTATCCCTGAAGGGGCAGTGGGAGTTGGGGGAAAAGAAAAGAAAAAAAAATACAAGGGAAAAAAGAGCATTCATTATTTTCAGCAAACAGAGCAATGATTTGACTAAGCTATAGGAATCTAGAAAAAAATATGATGAAAAACTTCTGCATGAATATAATATTTTTATTAATAAGAAACGTCAAAGGAATATGGTCTCAAGAATCAGACAATGTTACTCTAAATACAGCTTTACTGCTTAGTCGCTAAATGAAAAATTACCTAATTTCTAAGCCTTAATTTTATTATCGATAAAAATTCAAATAATCCTCCTGGAAGGTTGTTTTGAAAGTGAAAAATAATTGATTCCCAATGATTTTTTCTGTCCTTTAATCTTTCTCCTCACTTAATTCTTTAGTGAACTACCAAAAAAGAAAAAGAAAAACTTAACATGTTTAAAGCATTTTTGGAATATTCTTATCTTGCAACTTATTTATTTACTTATTCACTTAGTTCAAAATTTATTTAATGTGCTTGGCCCTGGGGAAGGGTTGTTAATACAAAGGTAAATAACTCTTTTACTCCAGAACACAGACACACAAATAAACACATAATTTTAGTAAACGTAGTAAGCTCCACTGTAGAGGATGTAGAATATGGAGATAGTTCTAAAAAACACAGAGGAAAGAAAAACTCCATGTGAGGAAGTCAGGGTTACTGTAGTAGGTGTGAATCTTACTCCACAAAGGCAAAGAAATGTCACACTTTAAATTAAGGTAAATGTTCTCAAGACTTCCTCCCACTGCACTGAAGGAAAATCCTATCTCATTTGTTGTTAGGTAGCCTGTGCCTTCATTAGGCTTTACAGAAGACTTCAATAGGATCGTTGGCTACATGAAAAAGATGAGACAGGTATTATCCATCATTGTCCCAACCCATATAATACTTTATTTGGCAGTTAGATGCTTGTGGTAGGCTGAAAAATGGCCCCACAAAAGGTACCCACATCCTAATCGCTGGAACCAGTGAGTGTTACCTTATATTGCAAAGGTGACTTGCAGATGTGATTAAGTGATAGATCTTGAGATGGAGAGATTATCCTCTTTTATCCAGATGGGCCTTAATGGAATCACAAAGGTCCTTATAAGAGGGCAGAAAGAAAGTCAAAGGAGAAAGTAGCAGATGTGATAATGGAAACAAGATTTTGAGGTAATTTCAGGGAGAGGTCATGAGCCAAGAAATATGCAGGCAGTCAGTCTCCAGAAGCTAGAAAGGCAAGAAAATGGATTTTTCCTAGAGCCTCCAGAAAGAACCAGTCCTGCTAACACATTAGCTATAACTCAATGAAACTAATTTTTCTGATTTCTAGCCTCTAGAATTGTAAGAGAATTTGTGTTATTTTAAGCTACTATATTTATGGTTTTATGTTACAGCAGCAATAGGAAATGCATAGAAATTTTAAGCCAAGCTTGTGTTCCAGGCCATTTTGCCAAGGTTGGGAACATAAAAGTTTGGGACCCTGATACACCCCATTCCAGAAAGTGGAGTGGAGATCTCAACTGTTGAGTAACCAACCCATGTTTCTTTCTAAGATTAGATAAATTTTTCCTCCACGACTGGTACTAACAGTGGCCAGTTCTTTCTAGTATTATTCTCTACTGGGCCCTTAGGGAAAAGATAATAAATAGGTGAATTGGGGGCTGCAATTCACCCACCAAAGCCTAGAGGTTTGGTTTTGATCAGTATATAATTGAATTTTTATTTAAATTTCAGGAGATTTCCCATTAAAATGCATATTTCTACCTTCTTTTGAAAAACTGGAAAGTCTGGCAAATATGGCATTCCCACGTGAAAACCATTGTTTAGAATTGTCTCCTTTAGTTAGGGTGTATGCTTGTCAGTTAGAAGTCTACAATGATACTCCTTCACTCTTTTAGTTACCTGCCAGGCTAATGTAGACATTTGAGTTTGTGATCAACAGTTAATGCCATTACAATTCAAGAAAGAGAGAGTCTTCAGTGAACTGCTGTTTTGGACCTTGCAACCCAATCTCCCCTGAGGAGAGAAAAAAAAATGGTCTGGAGAGTTCAAGATGTGATGGAATAAAAATGCTGTGAACAAAATCAACCATAAAAATAAACAATGAATTGTTTTGCAATAAAAGCTTCAAAGAAGCAGTGATATTTGAATTTGGTCTTAAATAATTAAAAAAAAATAAAAAATGAGTTATTGACCAGATGGTAAATTATCATTGACTGATCCAAACCCTGAGATGCCTTAGATGTAGGAGAAAAAAATGGACCTGAAGAACTTAAGTAAAGCCAGGCTAAAGGTCCTGAGAGGTGCCAGAGGGATCTATAATCTGGGGAGGACAGAAATAACAGTTCAATTGGTGAAAGGTTAGATGCAATGGTCAGAGGATGAGTTGGAAGACAGGCTGGGAATAGGATTTTGAGTTGTGTTTTTTGCTCCTATTACATTGTCTGGATAATTGGTGATTATTGATTGTCTCATCAGCAGTGTAAGACAGAATCTGTTAAGGGAGATTGAATTGAAGATACATTTAGTTTGGATTTAATGGAAGATATTGTGTTTGGTTTGTGGTCATTTCTCTGTAAAGTTATTTCTAGCTATCCTGATAAAAGAATGGCTACACTAAAAAGCTAAGAATTGTTTCTAAGCTATCTGTAATATGTTGTAGAATACCCTGCTCTGGTCATAAATGTGCATTACTCCACATTCCTGGACTGATGGGAAAAATCCAAAAGGTTCAAGGAACTGTAGAAAACAACATTAATCTTTGAACTCGATCGTTTCTATTCGTGTCTACATGTACAGCCTGGTTAGAATTGTTGTGTGTTTTTTTTAAGTCAATAGAAACCAAACAAAAAAAGAATTGGTGTTTATACTTACAGAGCTGCTTCTAATCCATGTGGTGAATTAGAAATCAGCTTCATTTCCTATGGAGGGACCAGCCCAGAGCTAGACTGCAAGGTTGGTGAACATTGAGGAGATCAAACTTTCACTCCTACATTGCTGTCACCAGGTCCTATTGTCCAGGGCACAACATGTCAACCATATGCAGCGACCCTGCAGGGAACAGACAGACTGTTTTGTAAATTCGGTTCAAAGAAATTACTCTTTTACTGGATAAAGATTAACAAAGTCAAATAGAACATTCCATCAAGAAATGCAGAGCTTGTCACCAGTGTACGAAGAACAACACATTCTCATTGAGGAGGCCTTATTTTGCTCACATTGGATAGTGAAATTTGTCCCATATTACCACAAAGTTATAAATATGTTGTAGGAATAAATAGACATGAGCAGCAGATCATGGTTTAAATGCATGTTGTGTATAAAATTGTTTAAAAAATAAATACTGCAATAATTATTATCTCTGGTCCTCATTTTACCTTTTGGTATCAGCATCTAAAACAAATAAAAGAGTTCAAATTATTCTTAGGGAGGTGCTCCATTTCTTGTGAGGTTTATTTTAAGATATCTGTCTACATGAACAATATTCCATAACTGTTTTATACTCCAAACCAAACTTGAAAAGTATTTTTTTAAAAAGCATGAAAACAAACTCTTCAAGTTCCTTCTCTGTTCCCAGTGCAGTTCAGATTTCTATTTGGAGAATGCATTAATTGTCCAGCAATGCTAACGGACAGTTAAGTAGAATGTGGAAATGTTTTTCAAGATCCTTCTTAGATCAGTTCCCTGTTTTAATATAGAACAGGTTTGTGTGACTTTATATGTAATTTAAAAAATAGATATGGCCACTAGTGTATTCAAGCAAAGGCAAAAATCTGTCTAAAGCATCAAGAAACAAAGATAAACAGGAAAACTCTGAAAATATGCTTGAATTTTCCTTTCTTTGCCTTTTCAAAAATGAAAATTATAAGGAAAATTTTATACATAAGTAAAACACAAAGCTAATTTTTGTTTTGTTTTTCCCACACCATTGTGTTCATGTTTTATAGAGGAATACAAGGTAAAGTTTTTCTTACCTGAAAGAAATCCATACTAGGCAATGTATTATCTTCAAATATTGCACATTTGGACATTTGTATCTGGCTATTGTCCTATTGTATTCTTATTTAGATTGAGCCCTGTTCCCTAAGCTGAATGTGTATGTGATGAGTCAAATGCTGTAATGATAATAACTGAGGAATGGAGTGAAAGAACAGATCCATCTCCAACTGGTCAGGCTGAGGGATGGTAAATGCCAACAGGATCTGACATGGAATCAATAAAGGGAAAACTCATGTTTCTTGGTTGCAATGTTCAAAAGAATCTACCTTTCATACCCAGATTTTCAAACACTGGGATATTGTATGAGCACTCACTGGGGCCTCTTTATACATTAGCAAGATTTGACTTTTCTGAGAAACATTTATCAGACGTGATAGGAAGTCTACAGGGCCAAATTTCTAGCATTTAAAGAATGAATTTTCTCTGTAGATATGATTGTTTTAAGTATGTGTGGTGGCATTTGTACAAGGAAATTTCATATCTTGTGTGAGGCCAGAGGTCATCACTCAGTTCAGGCTATGGAGACAGACTGGAATGCTGTTGTGATGAGTTTCTGTCAGTTGTTTCTTTGTCTAAGATACTGAGTGTGTCTATACAGAATATTTAAGAAAGTTAAAAATAATTAGAAGACACAACATTTAGCTTTGAGGATAATTGCACTTAATGGAGGAGACCAAGTGTTATTTGCCATTTACTTTTGCTCAGATTCAGCCTCCAGTGCCCTTTCTCCCATTCTCCATGAGTCAGGCAATTACCCACGCTTCAGTGTTCAATTCAGATATCACCTCCTCATGATGGCTTCTCTGTTCTTTCAGTGAAGAATTCAGCTAGAATCCATGTCTCCTTCCTTTACCCTCCTACAGTGTAGTGCACACCTCTAATTGCGATCTTCATTCTACTTTGTATATCTCATTACATACTAGGAGATCCCTGAGGACAGGAAATACATATTATGTAGCATTGCTGAATGTTCTAAATGCTGACAGGGTTGGTGAGTGATACTGGGGGAAAATAATCTTAGAATTAATTTCTGATTTTGCTTCTTGCCTATCCCATGGAAGTAGAACAAAAATGAATGAGAACATTATAAGGATTTTTAATCTTTGCTCATTATATAGAGGTTTTCCTGAGGACTCCAAGCTCTCTCACTTTCTCCAAGAATCCTTCCTTGACACATATGATTGCCTGGGGCATGCAGACAAGAGTTTGTATCCTATATCTGAGCTTTCTTAAACTAGAGAAAAGGAGCCTGTATCAAACATCCTCTCATTCTGATACTATGCCCAAATCCAGATAGCAGCTGAGGAATGAATCACTGCCTGGAGCTTGAAGATGTGAGATTGCAAGGCAATTACAAAATACATTCTGGGTTTCCCAACAGCTGTAATCCAGAGCCCTTCCTCTCTTCTAGCTGTTCTACTTTATCTTGAGCTGAAAAAGTCACTGACAATTTCTGTCCGCTCTCGAATCTTCACAATTTTTCCTTGGCAGCTTCCAGTGATGGCGAATGTATACATCTGTATAAATAAGAGCATTATCTGTGCTTTAAAAATTGCACATAAATGTATGTTAACATCACTGAGCAGTGGCTGTCTATGTTTGCAAATAGAAACACACACACACACATGTTTTTAAAGGAGGTTAGGGATACTTTTAGAGAAATAAAGGTTATAATGGGGAAGAATGGTAGTGGTGGAGAGCTGACCTTATTGGATAAATGAATGAGTGATGAATTCAAATTTATGGAGGAAGTCTTGAGTACAGTTTTAAAGAAGGTATTAAATAAGGAAAATGCGCCATAGAGCAATCCATTGATAAAGATGTGTTGATTCATTAAGTGTCTGTGATCTGATATCACGTTCAGTACCAACTTTCTAAAAGGCTAATGTTGAGATCAGTACTTGTACAAACCTGCTGGTTTGCTGTAGCTTGGTGAAGCAAGGAGCCCTAAAATGTGAACCTTGATTTTGTCTAATAAGAGGAGGAAAGACACTGATGGTAACCAAGGAAAACCAAGAAAAGAGAGGAATTCTTTTCTTCTTTCTCTTCATTGCATGTCACAATTACTTTTTCTGCCCCAAACTGTGACAGTATGCAGAGAGCATCTTTCTTTGCAGATGTTCTCAGAGAAAATTGCTGCTGAAGCTAATCTTTGACACACCCTATTAAATGGGCTTAGCAGGGCTCTCATGAATACATGATAAGAGGGATTAATTCCTGTATTTTGCCAGGGAAGATCCAGAAACCATTTCCTCTTGTGACCAAAGGGATTTCTGGCTTTCTTGACTGAGAATGGAAGAGATTTTAAATTATGTAGGGGCTTTGGTGAGGCAGAATAGTTTTCTTGTCACTGGACTGCTTTTTGTACGATTAAATTAGCATTACTTTGGAGTTTGAAAAGCAAAGACCAATTGCCAAATAAAACAAACTATATGTGTCCTGATGTTAATGGTGTACTGGAAAATGTCTTTATCTTTCTCAGTGACTGGTCATTTCTTCCCTTTAACTGTATAGAAATAAAATTCAGCTGGATTGCCCATAAGGAATGATGAATTTCAAGTGTAAGAAAAAACTACCTATATAATATACTATGCTTCACTGACAAAGGAATCTGTTTTGTTTTACAAATAAGAGAGCTGGGAGAAAAAAAGCCATAAGAAGTAGGACAAAGAAGTTTAATATTAACTGGTTGTGGTCAGCATTATATGTAACAAATTTTCTCAGACATAAATGATCCAAACAATTTGTTTTTTTTCCATTAAATGTGACAAGAAATGTTTGAACAGTTGCTAGGAAAAATTCTTTATTAAAGGCACTTTGGAACATTCTGTTAAAACTTCACTTCAAGCACAGCTTTCTCACCCTTTTCCCAGCCAGTTTCAAAGTCTCCCTCTGTTGTTTCAATTTAATGCTTTTTTTTTTTTTTCCTTTTTGGTCTGTGCTGATAAAAAAGGCACCTCATGCTTTAACCCACTCTTAGGTCAGCCCATGATTCACCCTCCTGCCAGAGGGGCCCTTAAGTGTAGATATAAGCAGGCCACTCCTTTGCCTAAGATTTTTTTTTTTTGAGTCACATACAAAATCCTACCTGATTGAATCAGTCAATGTTTGTCAAATTCTGCTATTCTCTGTGTCACACATTTTGTTCAATCAATACATTTATTCAAAAAATAATTATAGAGCACCTACTAAGCATACCATATCACTATAGACCATGTGGCTAAACCATCCCAGTCTCTGCTCCCATTCAACCCCCATTCTAGTGCCCTTTGTTCTCTGAGCTCCTCCTGTTCCTTGAAACCATATCTTTGATTATGGTAACTTCTTTGCCTTTCTCACCTTCGTTTGGCCAAATTCTTCTCATTTTTTAAAGATCCAACTTAAACAACACATCTTCCAAAAAGCCTTTGGTGGTGATCCTGAACTATGTCAACTTAACTAGTTAGACTATGGTTCCTAGAATTCCCTTCCCTGTACTGTTCCCAGTTAGGGTTGAGAACAGAGAAGTTTACATGAGAATTGGAAGGTGGAAGTGAAGAAGCAGCCTTTTTTAGGCTCTGAAGTCAGTGTGGTGCTAGGCTCCATGATAACTCCATACCTGCCATTGATTTGCAGGTTCACCTGCTGGTATGGGTGGCACCTGGGTCTACAGTTTTACCAGCTCCCACCAACCTTCCTCCTTCAGCTTCTCTAAGTCCTGACATATGCATTACTGTGGTGAAAGTTGCTAGCTTATTCTGCATATCCCCTGCATCACTGAGATTGGAAATGGTTCCAACTTCTCCTCATGGGGTCCAGTATGTTCTCATGAATTCTATTTTGTTCTGTGCGTTCCAATTAGTCCTTGCTCTCCCCATCTGATGTCCATCTTTCTTTTCTGGATTGTGACTTAACTGACCTACTGTAGCTAAGTCAATAGGTCAGACCTGATACTAAGAACAGAGGTAGAAGTCTTATATAGACTTCAACCAACAACCAGAATTGTGTAAAATTTAATTCCTATACTGGATGTCTCATTCAATGCCACTCACAGTGATTCTGGTAGAAAGCAGACTGATACAGAAGTTGTTATCAGAAATGGGGTGTCACTGTAACAAAACTCTAAAATATATGGCATTAGCTTTCAGACTAGGCAATGGGAGGACCTGTAAGGGCACTGAAGATATAGTTAGCAGAAGCCTGATGGATATCCAGGAGACTGTTGGTGATGCTTAAAGGCAAATAGAAAAATGTTGCTGGAAATTGGAGCAAAAGAGGACTTTGTTATAAACTGAAAGGAAATTTAGTGAAACTGTTACCTACTATAATGTAGAAAATAGTAAATATACCTAAGGAACTGATGGAGATGACTAAGGAAATTTTTCTTCAGAGTGTTTAAAGTGTCAACTAGTTTCTCTTAGCTGCAGATCTTAAACTAGAGGTAAAGAAAGGTGAGCTAAGGAAGGATATATTCAGTTTTTAAACAGAAATTAGAAAATATATAAAGATCCAAGACTTGCTGAATTTGATAATAAAATTACCTCAAATCCTCCTTCTCCCGAGCAAAATATGCTCCTCTAAAAAAAAGGCCTAAGGGCCAAGATGAAATCCAGGATGCCATCTGGAAATGTGGCAGCTGGGAAAGTAATGGATGAGGTCAAGGGTGTGATTGTAAATCTTTTGTTGTGACTTAAGAAAGATTTAAATTGGTGACTCATAGACCCTTTGAGATAGAAAAAAACACATTCTAAGGGTCTTAAAGACAACCCCTGCATATCCTCTCCACTGAGTAATAAGGTTTCTAAGAATCTTAAAGCGTTGTCCCTCAGCAACCTCATAAGGACCCAAAGTAGAGAAAGACTTATTTTAAAAACATTTGCAGGTGTGACTTTTGCTTAATGGAATGTAATATAACTTCATATATTAAGAAAACAAAACAAAACAGGATTTTAAAAGAATTCTATTATCTTGGACTAAAAGGTACAGAGGCAGTACAAAATGAAATGAGACTTTTGGAACCCCAAATTTCTGCAGATAAGAGTTAAACTGAAAAAACTATTTATCTCAGAAAATAACCAGACTTTGTAAACTGCTCAAACAAGAGATACATTTATGGAAGAGGAAGAATGATTCAGAGAGTAGAAATAGAAGACCAGAGGGCAGAGCCAAGAGCTATGGAATACAACTCCTACAGTTTTTCTGAGCCCAAAATAAAGAATGAAGAACATGGACTCTGTTGGATGTCAGAATTGCTGTAGACCAGTAACTGTTTTTTCTCTTCCCTTTCCCACTTTTAAAATGGGAGAAGGGCTCACTGGTGTCTCATGGGTGTGTGAACTTTGCATTTGCTAAGGGCCCTATTGGTTAGGAGGATCCTAGGCTTAGTTTAATTCTCTTTTGTCACCTTCTCGAAATTCTCAGTAATATTTGAATAAGGGGCCTTATTTGCACTGAAACTGATAAGTTGTGCAGCTGGTCACATATTGGAATGTTTATTGCCGGACTCTTCAACTTTTGTATATTTTGTGGGCGTAGTGGGGGAGGGGAGAATAGGGGTGAGAGATAACTTGTCTCTTATACCACTAGTCTTCATACTGAAAGGAACCTATATCCAAAGAATTTCACCCATGCCTAGACCTGATGATGAAGTTCTGTACCTTGAGACTGAGCTGAAGGTTGTTAATGGGATGAAGCTTTTAGGGGGCGTAAGAAGGGAACAGTATAATTTATACACTGCCAAAGGACAGGCTGTGGCAGCTTTAAACGATTCTGACATTTTTCTTATTTAGAAATGGAGTATGTGTCCTTCTCATTGAATCCATGTGGGTTTGTGATTGTCTCAACGAACAGAGAGTGTTGCAAGTAACAGCACGTGACTTCTGAGGTGAGATCATACAAGTCCAAGCAGCTTCCTCCTGGTTATTTTGGGATGCTAGCTACCGAGACCTCCTTAGAACACAGAAGCCATTCTGTGAGAACTCCATGCCAAGTATAGGTGCTCCAGTCAATAGTCACAACTGAGCTCAGCCTTCAATCCCATCCCTGGTGTATATGCAAGGGAAGAACACTCAGTGATTCTAATCCTCAATAGTTCAAGTCTTCCTAGACCATGCACAAGAGATCATGGAAGAAAATTAAGCCATCTCACTACACTGTCCAAATCTCTGACCTGCAGAATCCATCAGTATAATTCAATGGTAGTTATTTAATTTAATGCCACTAAGCTGGATGTGGTTTGTTACACAAAAATATTAGCTGGAATACCTT